>NW_028255099.1:5000-605000 GCF_964263255.1 Lissotriton vulgaris | reverse complement strand
TGGACCGGGTTGTTACGCACGCCCAGTCCGGGAGGCCCAGCATCCCCAGGTGCTCTCTCCTTTCAACGGCCGCCCACGGGGAACTCTCGAGATCGATTCCCAGGAGGCAGTCCACTGGGACATCATCGCGGACAGTCACTTTTAGCATGCCGGACACTCCTCCCCATTCGAAGGGGACGCAGGCCATCCGACACAGGCTCTCGGAATTGTCGGCCGATCGGACGGGGCAAAGAACGTTTGGCAAGATTTGTTCCGGGGTCACCAGGTGACAGCGGACTGCCGTCACACTGGCCCCAGTGTCACGCAGGGCTTCGGCCTTGCGTCCATTTATGTTCACCCACTGGCTGTATTTTCTGGTGTTGGCGGGTAGGGGAGCCCGCGGGATCATGTCTCTTCCCCCTAGGCAAGCCAGGACCATGGCGGCAGGTTCCCACTCGGGCTGTTCCTGCTCGTACTCTTCATACTCTTCGGAGGTTTGCTCCTCTCCTAGGGCGGCGGCAGCGACCTGGCGGGGCACGGAAGTCTGGTTCTTTGGGCAGTTCGGGTCGCTGGCATAGTGGCCGATTCGCTGGCACCGGTGGCAAGTAACGTTGGCTCGGAACCCTGGACGCATCGGGGGGTTTCCCCGACCGGCCGGGGGCGGGGTGTTGTTGGCGGGAGCTGCCGGGACGGCATCTCTGCCCCGGGCCTGGCCTCCTCCTCGGGGACGATGGGGACCTTGGTTGGTTCTGTTCTGCTCGCTTGGCCCACTCCAGGCCACTCGGGTGCTTTCCCATCGGTCAGCTTCAGCGGCGATCTGCCGAGGTTCAGTCAATTTACTGTCGAGGAGGTGCTGCCTGAGCTTGACGAAGCAGTTGTTGGAGAGGTGCTCCCACACAATGAGGTTAAAGAGTTGCTCGTAGGTGGTTAAGTGGCTGCCCTTGATCCATCCCTCGAAGGCTCGGCTGAAATAGTTCACATATTCTACCCAAGTTGTACCCGGGATCCGTGTGCAGTCGCGGAACCTCTGGCGGTACATCTCGGGCGTGAGTCCATATCGAGTGAGGAGGGCGGCCTTCATGTGGTCATAGGATGTCATCTGGTGGTCCGTGAGCTGTAGCAGGGCATCGCGGCCTTCATTGACGAACCTCCCCCATAGACCGGCTCCCCAGTCACTTCGATCAATCCGGTGGGAGGTCATGGCGATCTCGTAGGCCTTGAACCACTGTTGTATGTCGTCGTTCCGATAATATTCTCGGACGACATCCTTGGGGATGTGGACCTTTTGTTCGGTAGTGCCTGGGGTGCGCGGCTGCTCGGGCACCCCTAGTTCTTTGTTCTGTTTCCGCATTTCTATCTCTGCTAGCTTGCGCTCGTGTTCGTATGCCAGTCTTTTCTCTTTGAGTTCTCTCTGCCTTTGCTTCTCTTCCCGCTCTTCTCGGAGCCGTAAGTGTTCTAAGTTTATTTTTTGTTCCGCCAGTTTCAGCTCTCCGTCCAACCGGAGCCGTGCCAACTCTAATTCGTGGAGTCTGCTTTTCTCTCGTTCTTGGATCTCTTCCCGGGAGAGACCCGCTCTCCTTTCTTCGGTCGGGGTGGAGCTTGTCTCTGGTGCCTCGAGGTTTTGGTTCCGGGGTCCGGCTGCACCTGTTTCTGCCCAAGATTCTAGGGCGTGTTTGAAGTCCTCTTTCGTGCTCAGCCCGGTGTTAGCAATGCCTAGTTCTATGCAAAATTGTTTTAGCTCTCGATGGCTGTACTCTTAAAATTTCTCCATCTGGAATTTCTCTGTGGATCCGCTCTCTTTGGTTGTCATTGTGGTTTAGTCGTGGGGTGAGTTACTCTCTGTACGATTACGCGTCGGTTCGGATCCCACCGCTGCCACCAATGTTAGACGGGGACCTGGAGGGTCGGCCGAGGACAAGGGGAGAGGCCTCCGGGGAGAGCCGTCTCCAGCGATCATGCAGACAAGTAACTTCCCCCCCACAGATGGACACCACACAAGGATAAGGTTAACGCTTTTTATATGTAGTTCTTGAAGCAAGGTATTACGGCACAACGAGATCAGGAAACGAGGGTCCTCTCAATTCTATTCTCTGGAAGGGAAAGGGGGTAGCGGGACAGTCTTGGTACCAATCTGGTATTGAGATGGAGTGATGGGTAGCTCACCATCCTCGAGCTCGGCATTCTAGAAGGTCGGGCCGCGGCAGCGCCAGCAGGTCCCGATGAGGATGTAGGTTGCAAAAGGCCGCGGCAGCGCCAGCAGGTCCCGACGAAGATGGAGGTTGCAAGGGGCCACGGCAGCGCCAGCAGGTCCCGACGAGGATGTAGGTTGCAAAGGGCCGCGGCAGCGCCAGCATGTCCCAACGAAGATGAAGGTTGCAGAAAGCTGCGGCAGCGCCAGCAGGCAGGACGATGGTTCACAAGGCAGGGCTGCGGCAGCGCCAGCAGTCCGTCAAGGA
This sequence comes from Lissotriton vulgaris, assembly GCF_964263255.1. NCBI lineage: Eukaryota > Metazoa > Chordata > Amphibia > Caudata > Salamandridae > Lissotriton > Lissotriton vulgaris. The sequence continues at coordinate 602,565 of NW_028255099.1, read as the reverse complement.
TGAGTTCTTCACGGTGTCTCTCGACTCCAGGATACAACTGCCTTCCTGCTCTGGAGCTGCCCCAGTTATAGGTCTGGCGCCCTTTGATGTCTGGACCCTCGCACTTGGAGGTCGGGAGGTCCGGGATGAGGGAGTCCAGACACCCAGCAGGGGGGTGGAGCCAGCGCCCGGGGAGGCTGGGGGCGATCGGCACGTGCCGGGGGAGAGCCATCGACACTCCTCTCTCCCATTGACCTGCCAAGTGGTCCGTTCACCTCCTGGGTGGATGGTGGTGCCGGGTTGTCGGGGCCTGGCCAGGCCCAGGGTTGGGGTCGAGCTGAGGCCACGCGGCCTCGTGGTGCAGTGTCCAAGATGGCGGCTGGGCCGGGCAATGGTGCTGACGGTGGCCCGGGCCAGTGATACAGAGATGTCCGGGAGCAGGCGTCCCGTAGGGGCCGGGTTGCGGGTTGCTTCTGTGGGTCGTTGGAGTTGTTCTTCGGGTAGCACCTGGAGAGCCGGTGTCTGGGCTCTGTCATGCGGGGAGGGAGCGAGCCCTTCCTGAGGCCTGTCTAAAATCACCACATTCCTTCCACATAGCAGTTAAGTAGCTTGACATGAAGTTTGCACCTCTGTCAGAGACAACCTCCTTAGGGAAGCCCACTCTGGAGAACACTCCAACTAGGGCCCTTGCCACTACAGGTGCTGTAGTGGTCCTAAGTGGAATAGCTTCAGGATACCTGGTGGCATGATCCACTACCACCAGTATAAACTTGTGCCCTGATGCTGTCTGGGGTTCCATTGGACCAACAATGTCAATCCCCACTCTTTCAAAGGGCACCCCCACCACAGGCATTGGTATAAGGGGGGCCTTTGTTGTGCCACCTGACTTACCACTGGCTTGGCAAGTGACACAGGAGCGACAAAACTCCTTGGTATCCTCATTCATGTGAGGCCAGTGAAAGTGTGAGACAAGCCTGTCCCAAGTCTTTGTCTGGCCTAAGTGACCTGCTAAGGGAATCTCATGGGCCAAGGTAAGAAGGAAACCTCTCTGAGACAAGGGGATAACCAGCCTCCTGGTCATGCCAGGCTTGGGGTCTCTTGCCTCAGTGTACAGGAGTCCATCATCCCAGTACACCTTGTGGGTACCTGTGGCGTTCCCAGCAGCCTCAGCAGCAGCCTGCTGTCTGAGGGGTTCAAGGGAAGGGCAGTCTAATTGGTCCTTTCCCAGGTCTTCTCTTGAGGGTCCCCCTGAGCCCAGAAATTCAACTTGATCAAGTTCGAATTCTTTCGGCTCAGTTTCCCTCAATTCCTGTAGGTCAGCCTCCTCTGAGACTTGATCCTCAACCTGGGGCAAGGGGGAAGGCAATGCCTTAACCCTACTGCTCTTCTTCTTGGAAGGTGTCTGGTCCATTGTTCCAGGATCCAGCACCTGTTCTGTGGGGCATTTTCTGGCCTGTGACCTAGTCACAGCAAGCACATGTGCTGGCAAGCCTAACATCTCCATGTGAGTCCTCTGCTCCACTTCTGACCATTGTGATGACTCCAAATCATTGCCCAACAAACAATCCACTGGGAGGTCTGAACTAACAACAACCTTCTTTTGGCCATTTACCCCTCCCCAGGAGAAATCAACAATTGCCATACTATGACTGGTAGTGACATTGCTTGCATTGGTCACCAGGAAATCTGTACCTGGCATGATCTGTCCAGGGTCCACAAAGTTAGGTGTCACCATTGTGACACTGGCACAAGTGTCCCTATAGGCCTGAGCCATTCTTCCATTTATTAAAGGTGTCTGCCTTTATTTGCCCAAAGTATTGGGACTGACATCGGGGGATATATCCACATCCCCTGTACAGACAAGGACAGCCTGAGTGAGTGTGCCAACTAAGTTGTCATACCCGTCAGAACCCAAGGTTAACCCAACTAGTCCCTTGGGAGGTGCACTACTACTGCTGACTGTACTAGGGGGTGCAGGTGCCTTAGGGGCTGCAGTAGCAGGAGTCTGCCCTCCTTTCTTGGTGCACTCACTAAACCAGTGAGTTTTACTTTTACAGTATTGGCACCACCTTTTTGATTGGCCTTCTTGTTCTTCTTTTTCTGGGGAGCCTGACCCCCACCCTCTTTGGGTTGTTGGGGACCTGTCAAAGACTTCTGGTCATTTTGTTCACCCTTAGAATCTTTACCCTTCTGGTCTGCTTTCTTCTGACCACCCTGGTTCTGTCCCTGGTTTTGCTTAACTCTTGTTCTGACCCATCTGTCTGCCTTCTTTCCCAATTCTTGGGGAGAGGTCAGATCTGAGTCAACAAGATGCTGATGTAACAACTGGTTCTGACAATTGTTTAAAATTTGCTCTCTCATGATCAAATTATACAATCCTGTGTAATCAGTAACCTTACTGCCCAGCAACCAGCCCTCCAAAGCCTTAGTGGCACAATCCACAAAGTCAGACCAATCTTGAGACTGAGTTTTCTGGGTATCCCTGAACAGCAACCTGTACTGCTCAGTGGTTAGGCCGAACCCATCAATCAGTGTGTTCTTCAGGACCTGGTAATTGTTAGCATCCTCCACTCTAGTAGTGAGGAGCTTATCTCTACCTTTACCTTCAAAGGAGAGCCACAAGATAGCTGCCCACTGACTCTGGGGGACACACTGTACAGTGCAGACCCTCTCCAAAGCAGTAATCCATTTGTGGATGTCATCCCCTTGTTTAAAGGGGGGCACTATCTTACTCAGGTGCCTAGTGTCTAAACTCCTGTTTTCCCTTGGGGGAATGCTGCCACCAGTGGGATTTGTCCCACTCAATTCTTGCTCTCTAGCAAAGGCAAGTCTCTCTTTGGCCAGGGCAAGTTCTTCCCTTTCAATCCTCAGATTGACTTCCCTTACTTTGGCTTCATATACTCTCCTCTGAGGGGATGTCATCCCTCTGTGAGAAGAGGCCTGAGAGCCATTGGTTCGAATGGATCTGTTAGAGCCTCTGGATAGAGACCTAACTCGTCCATTCCCAATGTTAAGCTGGCTTGAGAGGGGCCCCAGGGGTCTCCTAGTACCATTCTCATGCCTGCTTAAGTTGTCCCTAGTTAGCTGGCTAACTACTACTGGACCTTTGTCTGCCTCATCCTCAGATGGCTCTAGATCCTCATCCTCCTCTTCACCTTCTGCAGAGAGATGGATAAGGTCAGGGTCACCTAAGGTTCCCTCTAGGGGAGGCATGTTCCCATCTGGATTAGGAGGGTCTGGGTTACCAGCCCTCCTGTCATCATAAGTCTCTAAGAGACCAATCAGAAATGGGATTGTGGGGTTAGACCCCTGTTTTAGCTTCCTGGAGGTACACACTTGTCTCATCTCCTGGAAGCTAAGAGCAGCATATCTGGAAGTGACCTGTGGAAGGTCTACTGACACAAGGGGAGACTCAGTGTTTCCTCCTTTGTCTGACATGCTTCTAGTGTGGTGTAAGTGATGCACCTACCTACACTATATGTTTGCCTACTGATCCCTTGCTAGGAGTTGCAGCCAAGGTATGCTAAGCCTTGAGGAGCTACAACAGCTGGTTCAGTAGAACTCAGAGTATTCTAAGCTAAGTTATATGTACCTGGAGTACTTATGTGATCTTTCACAAGATGTTCTTAGGATACGCGTGGTAAAACAACAGCAAGCTCAAATCCCAACCGCTGCTCACCAATGTGAGAAGTTGGCCCGATATGCAGCGTTCGCTATTCTAGCGACCACTATGTATCGTTCCAAACTACCCTTATGGTGATTGGTTGTAAGTCAACCTTAGACCAGCTATCCTAGTAGCGTGGATACGAGCAGTCTTCGGGCTAAATTCTAGAGGGCGTGTTAAGCCAGCTGTTATACCATCACATATACCCCTTGAACACCAAGTGAAAGGACACCACACAAGTGTTATGAAAATAAACAGTGTATTTATTAGAATCACAACAGCTCTGTACTCTCTATGAGGACAGGGTACTAAGCACAGAACAAAACTCTTAGGAAAATACTTCAAGTTGCACAATTTACACAAATGCCCGAGGGGCACGAAAAACCATATACTACAAAAGTGGAATGCAAAATTACTAGCAGGTAAGTACTGTACTAATAGGCTTTGGAATCGCTAAGACTACGTTACTGAACCTTCAGATTACTAGTAGGAGGCCTAGGGGACTCGGGTGCAGAGTGTGCACTCTCACGCGGGATGCGGGACAAAGGCTATGGTAGCTAGATTTCACAAAGTTAGTGTTCTCGGGCGAACCCGATAAGGTAGATCGAAAACGACAGTGGATCCTGACCCTTGGATAGTGAGGCTATGCTGGGGCACTGAAATGCCGAGTTTACCTAGCCCAGGGGCTGCAGCTGCATATGTCTCAAAAGACGTCGGGAATCCTCGTAGACGAACCAGGAGCCTGAAGAAAGAAGTTGCTGGCAGGCGACCAGTGAAGATTGTTCGGAGTGATCCAAGCCTGGATCGAAGATGGATGACACCTGAAAGCAGAGGGGACCAAGTTCGTGACCACTAGCCAGTAGTCAGATGGCACCAGGAGGGCACCGGATGGTAGTCACCTCGACCAGGTAAGTGGGCGACGCTGGGCTCTGCAGTCTCACGGACCAGGAGGCGTTGTCGGCGACCAGGATGGAGGTGCGAGCTGTCCCACGATGGATGATGCTGTTGACGTCACTGGACCCAGGATTGGGGCAACAAGTCTTGGCAAATTCAAGCCCACGCGGTGGACTCAAAATGGCGTCTGGAGTGGACCAGGAGGATCCGGGGTGCTCCTCTTTTGGAAGGGAGCAAGGGCCAGTCTGGAGCAACCAGACCAGCAGTGGTGATGTCGTCGGGCGTTGTTAGGAAGGCCACAAGCCAGCGGGCTAGTAGCCAAACAACGCGGTGAGCAGCAAAAAGCAGAAGGGCCCCACGCAGATCTCGTGGATGCTGGGAGGCTGGACTTCAATGCTGGAGCTGCTCAGGGTCGGGGCTTCTCGGACCCCAAAGCACTCACCAGAGGATCCCTCGGCGGTCGTGCTGGATAGAAGTCGTGCAGTTCTGATGATGGCCGGTCCCTCGAGGTCTCGTCGCACCTACGGTTCTCAGCTTAGCTGTAGAGGTAGGTAGAGGTCAGAGGTGCCAGGGAAGCCGGGTCTCGTCGTGCTGGTCGGTCGGATTCCTGAGGAAGGACGTGCAGCAAACCGCAGAGTTCTTAGATGGTGCCTGCGGATGCAGGGTGACTACTCCTTAGCCACAAGGGAGAAATCTTGAGAAGAGTCTTGAAGTCCTTTCGTAGAAAGTCGTTTCTTGATTCAAAGATGATCTAATTTGGAAGGGTCCCCGCTCCGGCCTTTATCCTAAAGAAAGGGGTGGGTACGCGACTAGGTCCTGCCCTAGGGGTGGGACCAGGAAGGGGGGTGGTTAAACCCCTCTCCCATGCCGGACTTTCCCCAGGCCAGGGCTGGTGTGCCCCTGGAACTGGTTAAAGCCGGCAGATGCGTAGTGAGCACCGGGGTGCCACTCAGCAGTCACCTTCCTGGAAAGCCCTGCCTACCCAGGATACACAAAACCCTGTCTGGGATGGTGCTAGCACCGCCCCTGACAGGAAACCCTTTGTCCAAGCTCTCCTCGCTGGAAGGACTCCCAGGAGCAGGAGGTCAGACTCGTGTCTGTGGTGGCAGCATCCATTTTGTGGAGCTGAGGTTTCGTTTAACTTTAACCGGGGTTCACAGTTACATACATGTCGTGTCCCTCTAGAAGGGTGGAATGCTAACCCCGTCGCCAGAATTGGCGAGGGGTTAGTATTCCAATTCGTATGACACCTTACTCAACATGTTTTGATAAAGCAATACCAGAGATAACATTTAACCGCGAGGATTATAATGCACTTAAGAGTATATGGTATGCATTATCATGGAACAGCTATTTGGACTTGGTTCCGTAAGCTGCAAACGGGCTCAGCTCATGCCAGAGCACCATTTCACACGATTCCAAGCACTCTGCCTTCAGGATTGTCAAGGCCTGCCATAGGAGTGACTGATAGGAATCTGCATGTCCATTTTTAGGGTTAGATATAGGTATACTATATCTAAAGCAAAGGGTGATTACACCACCTTGCCCCAGCTGTCGTGCAGCCAGTTGTGTCAGATTTAGATGGCCATCCAGGGGTGGCATAATACCTGCTTCAGCCTCTGGTAGGCACTGGGTACACCTATGCCCTGAGTTACAGGGTCTGATAAGGTGGCCCAGTCCCAATTGGATAATGCACCTAAGGTACACATGTCAATTTAGTGAGAGAACAGCTAGGCTGTGGGTCTGATTGGCAGGCCCACACCCAGAGAAAGTCGTAAACCAGTGAAACAAAAGCAAAAAATCTGGGTGATCATAGGATTGCAGACCCTACTCTCCTACAAGGAGTATATCGGTATTCTTCTATTTTTTCCAAAACACATTTTTTCCAATCAGATGACAAGTTTTTAGCTAAACTAATAGTGTCCTTGATCATTTTATTAAATCTCTCGACCATACCATTGGCCTCAGGGTGGTAAAGAGAACAAGTCTTATGTATAATACCCTTAGAAGATAAATAATGTTCCATTTCCTTTGAAACAAACTGAACACCATTATCTGATAAAATGGTTGCAGGGAAACCTTCTTTAGAAAATAACTCACCCAAACATTGGATAATCTTACTCGAATCAATTCCTGACAAAAGAAATATCTCTGGCCATCTTGAGTACATATCAATGATCACCAGTATAAAAACATGAGAATCTCTACGTTGTATGGGACCCACTAAATCCAGAGCTATGTCCTGCCAAGGACCATTAGGTCTTCTTCTTAAAAACATAGGTTGCGTATGCGTACTATAAGACTTATCGCTAACATTACAGTGTGTACAATCTCTAATTACCCTTTCAACCATTATATCCATGCCTGGCCACCAATATGACATGCGAAGCCTCTCCTTACTTTTGGATAAACTTGAATGAGCAACATGAACCAAATCTATCAAATATTTCCTGAGACTAGATGGAGGAATCAACCTTGTCCCACGAAACAACAAATCATTATCAACAGATAATTCACTGCGTACCGTCCAAAAAGGCTTAGTCAAAGCAGAACCTTCTTTGCTTTTGACCCAACCATTTTTCATCAAAGACATAACTTCACATAAAGTATCATCCTTTCCCAATTCTTCAGACCATTTCTTCCCAGATAGAAATTCGTAATCCACAGCACAAACCAATTCATCATCTAACTCCAAATGATCATCTTCAAAATCTCTATTAGAAACTAAACGTGAGAGAACATCCGCTATACCATTATCAACACCCGGAATATATTGAACACCAAAGCTATATTCTTGTAGGCCAATAACCCACTTTGATATCCTCCCAGATACAAGATCCAAACCTTTCTTACTAAAAATTTCCACTAAGGGTTTATGATCAGTATGGAACATCAAAAACCAAACCCCAAAGAAATTTCTTTAGCTTTCTCACCGCCCAAACTACTGCCAAAGCTTCCCTCTCTACCACGGAATAACGAGTTTCAGCATCTCTCAAACTTCTAGACAGAAACATTATGGTTTGCATGCCTTCTGGACCATTTTGCTTTAATACAGCACCTAACCCTTTCTCACTTACATCAGTAATTAGAATGGACTTGATCTTGGGGTTGATGCTTTTTAACGCAGGAGCACTGTTTAACCTTTGTTTAATTTAATTAAACTCATTCTCACGTAGATCAGACCGATGAAATTCCACACCTTTCCTCAACAAACACCTCATGTTCACCGTTAAATTGGCAAAGCTTTTGACAAATTTTGCATAATATTCTATCATGCCTAAAAGCTTCATGAGTTCAGTTTTATTTTCAGGCGCCACCCTTTTGTTTATAGTGTCCACCAATTCGGATTTTGGTTTCACACCATCACCTGAAATATTATGTCCTAAGTAATTTATAGAATCAGATCTGAATCTACATTTGCTTGCTTTTAAGGTGAGATTGTGTTTGCTGAATCTTTCCAAAACCATATTCAATGTTACATCATGATCAGATACATTATCTGCAAAGATTAATACATCATCTTGATATATACAAACACCAGGAACATCTTTTAAGACTTTTTCCATTACCCGCTGAAACACAGAGGAAGCAGATACTAACCCAAATGGCATCCTCTTGAATCTATACGTGCCAAAGGGTGTAATAAAGGGCGTAAAATCTCTGCAAGACTCCTCTAATTCGATCTGGTGATACGCAGAGGTAAGATCTATTGTACTAAAAACTTTGGCATTCCCTAACAATACCAACAACTCTGCAATATTTGGTAGAGGATATCTGTCAACAATTACACATTTATTGAGTTGCCTGAGATCAATGCATAAGCACAAATCGCCATTAGGTTTCCGCGCTGCGACGACCGGAGCCATCCATTCACAACCCTCTATTTCTTCAATTATGCCATTTTCAATGAGTTTCTCAATTTCTTTTTTCATATCTTCTTTTACCGCTAAAGATACACCCCGGACTTTACAGCTCACAGGAATGGAATCATTCTTTACTCGTATTTTATGTTGATAACCTTTAAGACAACCTAGAGTTTCCTTAAACACATTAGGAAATTTCCTTTTTAATTCACATGCAAATTTGTCTTCCATTGACTTCCCTTCAATTAAACTACCTTTCTCATTTACAACACTAAGAATTTTATCTCTCAATTGTATGCAAGGACTGGCATTAGGGTCTAAATACACACCTAAATCACCTTGATGTATCCAGCTGATAATGTCCTTTCTTCCTAAATTGACCATGGTAAGTACTTCTGTACATCCACAATTGTCTACTGGTGCGCCCTTGTAAGTGCCTAGTATATGGTACTGAGTTTCCCAGGGCATAGGTACACCAGGGGTCTCCCATGGGCTGGCGCATGTACTGTGCCACCCTTCAGAGTCCTCTCAAAGTGTGACTGCAGGCCTGCCACTGCAGCCTGTGTGAGCTGTTGCCAGCACCACTGATGGCAAATATACGTTTACTTATATCTGAGGTCACAGCACTTAAAACCTATAAGTCCCCCCATGGCGAGCTCTTCAGTCCTGAAGGCAGGGTGCTTGGTTATAAGGGTGAGGGGGCCCTGCATGAGCAGGGCACCCCTACAAACCCTGGAGTTTATTTTCCAGGCTATTTACGTGCAGTCAGACATTTTAATTCAGATATGGACATCAGTCATTACAAGATGTCTAACTCTATAGTGGCCGCCCCGAACCCAGCCATGTTTTGGTATCAAACATGTAATCATGCCCCAACACTGATTCGAGTGTTGGAAGTACGATACCATGTACTGGGGCCTCCCTTGGGGTCCCCGCTGTACTGCCGGTGATAGCCTTTCAGCTGGTGCCGCTGCCGACCAGAGACACGATTCTGCCCTCCTGCTGCTGAACCAAGCTCGAGCAGGGGAAGGTAGAACAATAGGTTTCCTGTCACATGGAGGTGTGATCACCTCCCATACAGGACCTGGTGTACTGGGCTCGGGTGGGGTCGCTCGCCAGCGCCACCAGACTGCTTTGAAGGGCACATTTGGTGCCCTCTTTGCATACTCCAGTTTGAGCCCGTTCAGGGAGACCGTCACTCCCGCTCTGGCAGGAAACTGGAGACAGGACATGGGAGTATCCTCCCCTCTGTCCAGCCCCTTCTCTGGGAGGGGCCCCTGAGTCCTTCCAACCCTTTACCCAGGGTACTTAAGGGCTTACCTGTGTATGGTTACTTGGATTTGTTGTGGGACAAGACTCGATCCTGAAACCACGTCCCTCTTCAACCGTCTGGAGACTTGGACTTCGCTGGACTTCTCCTTGAACCGAGACAGCATCACGGCAGACTCTCGCTGCTCCTGGTCTCGCGGTTCTGCAAGTCTTCGCTTGTATCTGTGCTTCTTTCAAGATCTTCCCCAGACCTGTGGGCATCAAGGACATCTGAAATAATCTCTCTTGGAGAGAAGGAGTCACTCCCCTGCATCTGCAGGCACCGCAACACTGCACCTGATGTCCCACAGACTTCGAAAGGCTCAGCAGCACAGGTGGTGGTTCTGGAACCCCATTGAGGCCTGACCTGTCCTCTTTGCAATTTGGAGGCCAGCTGGGACCGAACCCCTATGCAAGATGTTGACTTGCCATTGACAAGGCTTGTTGGCTCTGGACTCCAGAGATGTTCGGGCCACAAGAAGCTCTAGCCTCCAAGATCTCTTCCTGCCAAGATCAGCATCCTCTTTACATCCTCTGCCCCATGGGCCTTCCCTCTTGGTGAGCTGATCGAGGTCCTCTTGCGACTCCTGTGCCTTCAGCCTGTGGGTCCTCTGGGGGTCTTCTCTTGTTCCAGTGCGCTCCCTTGTTTGCTCTGGGCCTGCTCTGACTATCCTTCTGTTGGTAAGTCCCTTGGACCTTGCTTTTCCCAATGTTGCTCCTTTTATGTTTTCCTCTCCAGTTGCAGCTACCAAGGCTTGTGGATATTCCCGCCATACACTGACCCCCTGGTCACTGACACCTGACGTGGGACAGCTCGCGCACCGCTCCTGGTCTTCCTCAGCGTCGCTTGGTCTTCACATCTGCAGCTCCAAGGTCACCGTCATCTCATCTGACCCGTCCGACAACGGTGGGCATTGCTCTTCCATGCTTCCTCGTCACTCCCATGTAGCCAGGTTTGAAGACCACTGTTGTAGCCTATTACATTAAGCATGAGAAGTACTTGTACAACGCACATCCTGAACTCAAGTATTTAAAAGTGCCCTTGTGTGATACTAAAGAAAGAGGCCCAGTGAAATATAATGTTTGCCTAGGATCACACAATTTGGACAAGCAGAGAAGCTGGTATTCATTCAAGGTTATCTGGTTTCACATTCTGAAATTCTGCCACCAGATGGGTGTCTCTGTCTCTCTTCTCTTTTCCACCAAAGGTCATTGTTTTGCCTTTTACTTTTGGTGATGACGAGACAACTCACAGACACAGCAGGCCGGACTGAGGAACCCAGACCCAAGGACGCAGCCAAGAATGGCCTCCAGCCCTGTACATCCTGCCCCCTGCTTCCCTTGTGATGTCACTCCCCCAGGCCTGCATGTCCTGTCCCCCTCCTCCTCTGTGATGCGACTCCCCTCCCTGCCACTGTACATCCTGTCCCCCCACCCTTCCTCTGTGATGTCACTCCCCCTGGCCTGCATATCCTGTCCCCCTCCTTCCTCTGTGATGTCACTCCCCCAGGCCTGCATGTCCTGTCCCCCTCCTCCTCTGTGATGCGACTCCCCTCCCTGCCACTGTACATCCTGTCCCCCCACCCTTCCTCTGTGATGTCACTCCCCCTGGCCTGCATATCCTGTCCCCCTCATTCCTATGTGATGTCACTCCCCCAGCCCTGTACATCCTAACCCCCCTTCCTCTGCGATGTAACTCCCCCAGTCCTGTATACTCTGACCCCCCTTCCTCTGTGATGTCACTCCCTCAGCCCTGTACATCCTAACCCCCCCTTCCTCTGTAATGTCACTCCCCCAGGCCTGCATACTCTGACCCCTCCTTCATCTTTGATGTCACTCCCCCTGTCCTGCATATGCTGTCCCCCCTTCCTTTGTGATGTCACTCCCCCTGGCCTGAATATCTTGTCCCCCTCCTTCCTATGTGATGTCTGAAATGACTTCAGGTAGAGTAGATTTGAAGATAAAATAAGTAGTTTATTTATAATAACAACCCCAGGGAGATCCAAGACCAACTCATCCAGTAACTGTTCATCTGTGTACTGCCCCCTGGATTCCACACTCTGGAATCCAGTGAGCACAGAGACCATGGAACATTGCATCATTACAAGGATATAACAATGTCACTCCCCCAGCCCTGTACATCCTAACCCCCCCTTCCTCTGTAATGTAACTCCCCCAGGCCTGTATACTCTGACCCCCTTCCTCTGTGTTGTCACTCCCCCAGGCCTGCATACTCTGACTTCTCATTCATCTTTGATGTCACTCCCCCTGTCCTGCATATCCTGTTCCCCCCACCCTTCGTCTGTGATGTCACTCCCCCAGGCCTGTATACTCTGACCCCCTTCCTCTGTGATGTCACTCCCCTCGGCCTGCATACTCTGACCCCTCATTCATCTTTGATGTCACTCCCCCTGTCCTGCATATCCTGTCCCCCCCCTTCCTCTGTGATGTCACTCCCCCTGTCCTGCATATCCTGTCCCCCCACTTCGTCTGTGATGTCACTCCCCCGGGTTTTCCCGTTTGCTGTGGAGGGCGCCAGCACAGATTGTTGGTCTCGCTCTCATTGGAGACGCAGGGTCACGCGCTGGCCTCTCCTACAGGCGCCGCCCTATTTAGTCCTCATGACTTCTTCCGCGCTCAGCAGGCGCGCGCGAGCCGAAGTCGCGCCTAAGTCCAGCCCATCTCCGCCCGTCTGCCCTGAGTTTGCGCCTGGGGCCTGGGAGCCTGGACCCTGTACGGTCGATGCACAAGTAGGTTTTCGCTATTCTAGACAATTACTGGTTGCTTTGAAGCCATTATTGAAGCCCCGCCATCGTTCCTTTACACCTGAGGCTCTCTCAAGTGGAACAGGCTGTGGATGTGTCGGCAGTGTGTACGGAGATGGTAATCTCGGAAGGTACCGCTTAATTTAGAAAAGCCCGCCCCTAATATCATCACTGAAAGGGGTCTCCTTATCAACGCCAGGTCTTTAATAAAAAAACAAAATTGCCTTTAGGGACTTCATCTCTGCCAGGAAACCCACGTGGTTATTTATTACAGAGACCTGGGCGTCTCATTCCTCGGGACCTGACTTGATAGATGCCATTCCCACTGGGTATGCCCTCGCCAGGATGGATAGAACGGGTCGTCGCGGAGGAGGCTTAGGAATTCTATAGAAGGATTCCCTTATTTGTCGTACTGAGGCTCTGTCTACTCCTTCTGGCGCTTTTCAGGCTCTTTATTTTTCTATCAACTCTACTCCTTCCATCCCCTTCTCCGGCCTCCCGTTTTATAGACGCCGAGTCCTAGATCTTCCTTTAGTCAGGATATGATCAAGCTGTTAGAGCCATTTATTGAGAGGTCTAACATCACCCGTTTGGGCGATTTTAACTTTCATCTGGAAAACATGGAATCCAGAGATACCAAGACCTTATTGGATACTCTGGACTCCTGTGATCTGACGCAATTGGTGGGGTAGTTATGAAGAGAATAATTCAAAAGGCAGTCCACATTGTCATTGCTTAGCTGTGTAGCTCAGTGAGTTAAGTTCTCCCTGCTAACACGTGCTGTGGACTACGGGGCACTGGGCCTAATATCGTCGCTCTGAAGTCCACGAATAGATTACCTTTTATTGACAACGCAAGGAAGAAAAGAGAAAAGTGTGTTAACAGGCGATTTGTAAAGCGCACAGCTACCTCCAATGGAGGCATCCCGGAGCTGGGGGTTGTCGGGAAGATCAAGCAATCTATTGCCCAGAGTCACATGGTGCTGGGCTAACCTGCCGTCGGAGCCGGGGATCGAACGGTGAACCCTGTGGTCAGGAATCAGGCACGCTGGCCTCTGCGCCACACCTCTTCCATCAATAAATGTGTGTATTTGTGCTTATGTTAGAAGTCTTTTGTGGCAATAAAGAATGCAAATGGTGATAAAATGATGCTTATTTGGGTGCTTTTGCTCGGTAACATCTAACCGGGAACATTAGAATAGTGGGAGGTAAACAGAAGGGTTAAATTCTAAAATCTAATTTCTGTTGTGTTTATTTTCACATTAGTTCCCATTGAGGCCTGCGCGGCCTCGTCTGAAAATGGCTGTTTAAGTGAAACAATGAAAGATGGCCCCCACGCATGCGCAGTGCACATGAGAAGTGTGAGTGAGCGGCCTATGCTCGGAGAGAGAGATGTCAAGGCCAGCTTGGCCTATGAACGGGAGATGTGCCACGGGATGCCTGCATTTAAAAGACAGGGAAAGGAAGCCAAGGAAACTTTATGATGTGCAAAAGATACAAGGAGTGAACGACAAGTACAAATTGTGAATATTAAAGCCTTGGAATGACAGGGCAACATTTCAAACTGGTTTGAACAAGGAGGACATGAGGTGATCATCACCCCCCTCTAATGGACCAATAAGAAAGGAATACGGACCCTAAAAGTTTCAAATTGAGTTAGATAGTTAGTAAAAAGGTTATAAAGAGCTTGTGCGAAGGCGGTTAAGGATTGGGTCCATGGATTTTATTTTGCACCACGACATGTAGTCGGTTTGAACGATTTTTATGGTGCAAGAGAATTTGAAAATTTTGGACTTTAACTATGATGGGGCAAAGAAAATGATTGATCGTCGAGATTTTATGTCGGACGGGAGACATTGAGGAGATTAGAAAGACAGTCAGCTTGGGAACCTGTTCAATGTGGTTCTGTCATCTACCTATGACAGATTGGTAATATGCTTTTCTCATTTTTACTTCTTAAATGTACTAAATAAATGCTTAGAATTGTGCTTGTCTAAAGAATATGCTATTTCCCTTCCGAAATGAAAAGTAGATAAACTATTGAAAATATAAGCTTGAGTCTGTTTTTACTAGAATAAAAGTCATGACAAAATTAAATGCTAAATAGTTTACAGGAACACTGTGATTGAGCTGGTCTTAATCGCCATCAACTGACTTCTGCTAGTTGGTCCATCAACCAAATAGCGGTGTACCTTGGTGTTTTGTTTTCTGTTGGACAGGCCTCGTGGCACTCCTGCCACCCCTGTTTCCCAGGCAGGAACAACCCCTGCAACCCGTCGGGTCAACCCACGGCCCGTCCCCGACGGAACATTGGCTCATGAACACAATGGTCTCGGCTGGCCCGGGTCCCTTCCCGAACCATGGTCTCCGGCCCAGCCGCCATTTTGGACACTCCACGACCAGGCCTCGTGGCCTCGGGTCGACCTCGGCCTCGGGCCCAGCCAGGCCCCGACATCGAGGCACCACCATCCACCCAGGGGGTAAAGAGACAACTTGGCAAGTCAATGGGCGAAGGAGTGTCGATGGCTCCCCTCCGCCCGGTTTCGATCACCCTCGGCCTCCCTGGGCGCTGGCTCCACCCCCCTGCTGGGTGTCTGGACTCCCTCATCCCGGACCACCCGACCTCCAAGTGCGAGGGTCCGGACATCAAAGGGCATGATGTCACTCCCTCAGGCCTGCATATCCTGCCCCCCCCTCCGGGATGTCACTCCCCCAGGCCTGCAAATCCTGCCCCCCCCTTCGTCTGTGATGTCACTCCCCCAGGCCTACAAATCCTGTCCCTCCCCTCCGTGATGTCACTCCCCCAGGGCTGCAAATCCTGTCCCCCCCTTCGTCTGTGATGTCACTCCCCCAGGCCTGCATATCCTGTCCCTCCCCTCCGGGATGTCACTCCCCCAGGCCTGCAAATCCTGTCCCCCCCCTTCGTTTGTGATGTCACGCCTGCAAGCCTATATAACCAGTGGGGGCAGTGAGAGGTGAGGGGCAGCAGCCAGGGCAGCTGACTTCGGAGCACAGGACTCAGGGTTCGATCCCCGGCTCTGGCGGCAGCTCAGCTCAGCACTGTTTGACTCTGGGCAACAGCTCATTTAACTTCCACGACGGCCCCCGGTGCCTTGAGACCCGTAATGGTGAGTAGTTTTCTCTTTTCAGAGTCCAAATCTTTATTTGTAAAGCGTGAACTACTCGCGATTACGGTTCTCAATGCGCTTGGGCCGTCGTGGAAATTAAGTGAGCTATTGCCCAGAGTCGCATGGTGTTGAGCTGAGCCGGGTCGAGGTTCGAGCCCTGAGCCCTGTGCTCCGAAATCAACTGCCCTGGCAGCTGCACCACATGTCTCCACCTATCGAGACCCATAAGGGTGAGTATTTTGTACTTTACAAATCTATTTAAATATATTCTATCCAGTGGTGGGCAGTGAGGGAGCAGGCTGCGGGGGGGCTTCGGTGTGTGCAGGGTTTGAGTGCGGGTACGCCCTCAGGCCCCCCTCCGATTCTCCTCTACCCTGGGAGGGGCCAGGCAGGGGCTCACCTTGGCCCCCGCTGCACTGTCGCACCCTCTCAGGGCCCCAGCTTGTGTCCTGGATCTGCTGCGATACGTTGGGGGGTCCCTAGGGGGCTTCCCAGCGTACGCCTGAGTCCTTGGGTTATGAATGGTGTGAATGAGGGTCTTTATGGGGTGGGGGGTGGGGGCATGGTGTCCCAAAAAAAAAAAAAAAAGGTTCCCAGGGGGAGGGGGTTTTGTAGGCCCCCGTATGAATGGTGTGAATGGGCAGTAGCAATGGTCAGAACCTTGACGTGGTGCTACTGCTCACTGGTTGTAACACAACCGGTGCTAATCTGACTTGTGTGCATGGAGTGCCGGTGGAGTGTCCTAAGTGGGGATCCGTAGGTCACGCTCATCCGAGGGCGCCTAGAGGCGGTGCTTCAGATGCCCCTGCGGGACCACCCGTCGCACTGGTTGTAACACAACTGGTGCTAATCTGACCTTTTGTGTGCATGGAGTGCAGGTAGAGTGTCCTGGGTGGGGATCCATAGGTCACTTTTCCTGGAGACGGAGCTTCAGATGCGCCCTGCGGGACCACCCGTCGCACATCAACCTCAAGAGCTGGCTCTTCAGATGAATTCAGCACTTGGTCTGATCCTCTGTGCCCCCACAGCGCCTTGAGACCCTGACAGGTGAGTAGCCGCACTTTACATATGCTGAGTGATTGATCAGACTAGGCAGTCGCCTGGTGTTAATAAAATAGCCTTATTTCTCCTTGGCTTTGTTTTATAAGTTATATACAGTCTGTGTAAAGCGCTGTTTGCACATATTTTTATGTTTTATATTGCACGAACCAGATCCCAAGGGATATCCGAGCGCTTTACAAGATGAAGAAGGTAGAGTAATACTCTAGTATCAATAACAAAAGAATGCCAAACAGTTGTAGTAACCAAAGATAAATAGAAGTGATACAGCATGAGAAGAAAAGAATACAGCTCCAGTAACGATATCAGAAAAGGATACGAAACAGTTCTTGTCACAATCACAGACTGGTGGTAGACAGCGAGTAATGCAATAAATCGGTCAATACCAAGCTGCTACGGGGGCAAACCTTACATCCGAGAGGCACCGAGAGCAAAAACACAGGATGATAAGGATTCCAATTGATTTATTTATCTAATAAAGTTATTTTTTCAAAGATGAATCACTTGCGGACATCAAATTTATTGAGTGTCACTTACTCTGCTGCTGTGTATCGATTTAGATTCCGAATGAATTTTCCCAATTCATGACCTTATAAAGGTACAATCCACATTGCATTATATAGGCATATAAATCCAGCCCTTATTTAGGCATAGTCCATGCTACCCAAATACAGGCATGGCTACTTATATCCGTTCATCTATGTCACAACGAGTTCCTGGAAAACCAGACTCTTAAGCTGTAGGGACTTCCTCTTGCCTGGATATTGATTTCTCCAAGAACTCATTTATTATGCATGAACATCTATTCCTTAGGGGTTCATTCATGACATTCATATGCCTGACTTTTACATCAATACGGGCATTCCTAACCACCTCCAAGGTATAAATAAACTTTCAATTGCTATGGCAAAGCACGGTGTGGTTTGGTGCATTTCGATTAACTACTTGCACGACGCAGCTCGCTACAGCAAGTGCCGAAGGAATCCAACTCTCCAGCTGACGCACTGACTAGAAGCTGACATCCTCCTGCCGAGAATCCAGCTCCAGTGTTTCTGACTCCCCTTGCGGGGTGTTAGAGATCGAGACCCAGGAAAGAGATACCAACCTCTCTCATTCTAAGGTACGGGGCTGATTAGAACCTAGTGAAACCTTTGGCTATTCTCGGCAAAACTAAACTATAACTAAAAGACAATACTTACTTCTTCCCTCGTACTAGACTTAGGTTAGGTACACTGGGGTCGAATTATTTTAGAAGCACCAGTTGCGTATTTTAGCCTATGTTATTTATGTATGCATCTTAATGAATATGTGATAGCCACAAAACCATGCTATTACAATATTATTTTATATTACTGCTAAGGCTGTACATCTTCTATTTCGCATTCTGTCTTACGATTGTAGCAGTTCATATCTCTTGCATGAAAAATAAGACTGTTCAATAAACCCTTTTATTGAAACGCCCGTCTCTCTATTTCTGTGCTACTCTGTAGAAACGAAACATGCACGATTGACTGAGTGAAATAGTTACCTATTGTTTCCACGACTCTGAAGATATTGTTCCGAAGTTGTCATGTTTATGTGGTTGTCAGAGACTAATACCTTCTTGTTTATTCAAGAAGGTTCTAGTGACCTCTGACTTAGCTGGCACACACAATTAAGTTTAATGTACTTGATAGAGACATACTGACCTCAGTCCTGTGTCAAATCTATAGTGTATATAATTCCAATGTGCAGAGCCTATCAGGGATATAGGATCTACAATACTGTGCCATACTATCTGTGTTTGGATCAACGTCTAACTCCTGGAGTGAGATTTAACTGCTCGCACCCACTACCTAGAGAAAAGCAAGGGCCCAACACCGCTGGCCTGGCACGGGAAGTGGAGAAAGGGTGGGTCCTGCTGGGTTTGATACTCTGAGGGAGGTTCTGGAGAAGGTTTGATCCCTTCCTTCGTGCCCTCACCGCCGGCCTGGTGATGCTACGGTTGCATGTTGCGTGTGTTCCTCTGGAGGTGTTCACCTTAGCAGCCAGGTGTGGTGGGTCGTTGCTGGTATTAACAGCTGTGTAAGGGAGGCACCGGGCATGCATGAGGGAAGTGGGACCCGGTGGACTTCTCTTGAGTGCTGGAGTGATTGTCATACGAGCAAAGACCCCCGATGAGGGTGAGATACAAGCAGAAGTCCCTTATTGGAGGTAGGATGGTCTGAGGCACGTGTGCAAGGCTTTACCCATGTCAAGAGGAGTCAGACCCAGCGACACTGTTTTAAGGGCAGGTTCACTTCCTGCAGCAGCGTCAGCGGGGCTCTGCCGGTGTAGTTTGAAGTGCAATATGGGTCATAATGCCGGGTGTGTGGGGTAAGGGAGGTCACTCTGGAAGTGAAAGGACTTTACACAGATAGCTGTGGTGTGAAGCAGCCAAGATTCCTATGAGACAGCCCTGTAATGGCTCCCTGCACCCCTAGTGACATCCACTCCCTCTATCCTAAAACTCCATGCCTTCTCATGCTTCTTCCCCTTTTCTGGACACTCTCTGCCCCTCTACAGACACGCCCTGCCCCTCTACAGGCAGTCCCTACCCCTCTACAGACACTTCCTGCCCCTCTACAGACACTCCCTGCCCCACTTCAGACACTCCCTGACCCTCTACAGACACTGCCTGCCCCTATACGGACACTCACTGCCCCTCTACAGACACTCCCTGCCCCTCTCTGGACACTCCCTGCCCCTCTACAGAAACTCCCTGCCCCTCTACAGACACTGCCTGCCCCTCTACCGACACTCACTGCCCCTCTACAGATACTCCCTGCCCCTCTCTGGACACTCCCTGCCCCTCTACAGACACTCCCTGCCCCTCTACAGACACTCCCTGACCCTATCTGGACACTCCCTGCCCCTCTACAGACACTCCCTGCCCCTCTACAGACACGCCCTGCCCCTCTACGGACACTCACTGACCCTCTACAGACACTCCCTGCCCCTCTACAGACACTCCCTGCCCCTCTACAGACACCCCCTGCCCCTCTACGGACACTCACTGACCCTCTACAGACACTCCCTGCCCCTCTACAGACACTCCCTGCCCCTCTACAGACACTCCCTGCCCTTATCTGGACACTCCCTAACCCTCTACAGATACTCACTGTGCCTCTACATACACTCCCTGACCCTCTACAGACACTCCCTGCCCCTGTACAGATACTCCCTGCCCCTCTACAGACACTCTCTGCCTCTCTACAGACACTCCATGCCCCTATCTGGACACTCCCTGCCCCTCTACAGACACTCTCTGCCCTTCTACAGACACTCCCTGCCCCTATCTGGACACTCTCTGGCCCTCTACAGACATTCCCTGCCCCTTCTAAGGACAGTCCCTGCCCCTATCTGGACACTCCCTGCCCTTCTATAGACACTCCTTGCTCCTCTACAGACACTCCCTGACCCTCTAAAGACACTCCCTGCCCTTCTATGGACACTCCCAGCCCCACTACAGACCCTCCCTGTCCAGCTACAGACCCTCCCTACCCCTCTGCAGACACTCCCTACCCCTCTACAGACACTTCTTGCCCCTCTACAGACACTCCCTCCCCCTCTACAGACACTCACTGCCCCTCTACAGACACTCCCTGCCCCTCTACATGCACTCCTTGCCCCTCTACAGACACTCCCTGCCCCTATCCGGACACTCCCTGCCCCTCTACAGACACTCCCTGCCCTTTTACAGACACTCCCTGTCCCTCTACAGACACTCCCTGCCCTTCTACAGACACTCCCTGCCCCTCTACAGATACTCCCTGACCCTCTACGGACCCTCCCTACCCCTCTACAGATACTTCATGGCCCTCTAAACACGCTTCCTGCCCCTGTCTTGAGGTAATAGAAATTTCCAGGTAACCAATGTGTCCCCCACTCGCACCCTATCCATGCACCCATGTTCCTTGTATGTCTTGTAACTTCTTTTCCGTTCATGCTAGAAAGACGCAAATACATTTGCGTCCAACGTTAACATGTCAGCTACCCAGTCATGCATAAATATCCCGTTAATTAGGCTTCTAGGCCTATGGTGCCAACGTCTTTACATGGTCCACTTTCACGTTTTCCTCCACGTTTTCTGGCCCAGTCGAGCTAGGCCCTTAAGCGAGGCTCCGAGTTCTTTTCTCCTCTGAAAGCTGCCGTTTAGGTATGCATCCCTGACCTCTGTCTTACTTCCTGCCTCAGACGAGCGGTGCCCGGCTCGGCCTTGTCCGCTTGCCAAGATGATGTTTTACCTACAAGTTATCTGCTCAGCCTCCTCGAAAACACATTCCAGTCTAGTGAAATAGGTAAACATATTCCCGGCTGCAGAGCAAAGGGCTCCTGTTACCATGGTAGGCCCATGGCCCCCGGGCTCTACATGAAGATCCGTATGCACGCACTAGCATTCAGTGTTGAACGGCCCCTGTCCGAGAGACCTTTTACTCCAGACACTACATCCTCAAAACATACGATATCAGATATGCTATAGGTACAGGTCGTTTTGACACCCAAGACATTAGTCTCCTCTACTCGTGCAAAAGTCAAAGCCCCAGCTCTCCCCGGTTACACGTCATGCTCAGCTGCGCGCGCATATAGGTCATAAGTTTCTGCTGATCCTGCAACCTTTCTCTATGCATCCACCCACATGTGACGTTTTATGTGACGATTCCCTGACATGTCCAGTGCACGCCTATGTGTACGCCTTCTTACACGCCTCCTGTTACGCACATGTGTTCTAATCTCTCTCTTTTCGCCTGTTACGCATACTGTATTTCACTTCCATGTATACTGTTTTACTATATATAATGTGTGATGTTAATAAAATGTTGAATGTCCCTTCCTGAACCTGAGTGGTGATGGAACCCGATGTCCATGCTTCGAAGCATTATATTAAAGCCTGTATGACTCAGATACCACGGACTCTGCCTCTCATTTGATTGAGCTATCCTTATGACATGTAATTATATGGCAAAAACGATACGGTAATATAAATTTACCACATAATTTGGCGCCCGAATAGGGACCCCCCCACCCCCCCACCCCCCCCCTTCCCCACTCGCCGGCGATGTTACGCAGGTTTTGACCCCTTCTACAGCGCTACGGAACCGTGCACGCCTGCGGGTTTTCCTGCTATCTCCCTCGGGCCCACGGAGGAGACGGAGACTGCGGTCCGGCATCCAGACGAGGCGGTGAGGAATGCGGAGGATTCCGACCAGAGCCCCTAGTCGAGAGAACAAGGTCCGAGGTATTCAGAGGCCCACCTGTTCCGAAGCGCAAGCGTAACAGCCAGATGTCGTAGCAGTCCAGTCCAGTCCAGTTTCCGAGGCCTTCAGTTCTGATCAAGCATTACAACGTACACCCAGGGCAGCGACATTCGCAGCCCTTAAAGAGTATGTTACAGACTGCAGATATGACCCAGTACCCGGCGAAGACGGGATGGTTCTATACTCATTACGTTTACGACGAGTTGCAAACTATTTGGTTCTTTTACCAGAAATGACTGACCATCTAGACAACATATATCATTTTATAAGAACAGGAGAGAGACCAGAATGCATTCGCGAGGCCATGGCACATCAAAAAGTCGAGACACAAGGTATGATCTTACGGTTCCTGATAAATTGTTTAATACAGGAACGAGATCGGCCAGATACAAGCAAAGAAGAAATGGATATGTTGATATATTGGAGTAATAACATAACTGATGGTAAACATGATAGACAGAATAGCATAGAAGCCATGTACAGAAAGATTCATAAAGAAATCGTAAAAATCCATGAACATGAGAAAGAAGCCAGGGGAACCGAGAAAGAGAGTGAAAATTCAGAGGAAGAGATAGATAGCCCTGAAGAAGAAACGCTAGAAACAATGGCGTACGTAGGTAGAGTGAGACTTCCTAAACAGTATTCTTTTGATAGACCTTTTGACAGACCCATTCGTCTAGAAAACAAGAAACGTTTCCTTTCCCCCATACCAGAACAATGTTCTCTTGAACATGTATTTCAAGACACCGATAAAATACTGAAAGAAAGAATAGGTTACCATGAACTTAGTACAATGCGAGATCAGGAATTAGCACGGTCAGCAGTCCAATGGGCTGGAAATGACAGCATATATAAAGATGATTCAGTAGCGCAAACATTTTTGACCCTTTCCCCAGACGAACAGCGACTTGCTGGTATGTACATGATCCAGCATCTCATTTCACTATATGAGAGTCAGCATTCTGATCCAGGTCCCCTATATAATATATTGGAAGAATTACTCCTAAAAAGATGGAGAGGCCTAGGTACCGATTTAATTAATATCATTCTAGAACAACGACACAAATACAGAACTTTCTTGACTCCACATTTCGTTTCTGTCCCACCCCCAGTAAGACAACCATTTTATATGGACAGACAGAATCCCTTACGAGAAGTGCACCCCGTCCAGGCCCCAGGGGGTACGCTTCAGCGAGTATTCGTATACACACCCTGAAGCAAAATGGAACTATTAGAAATGAAGAAAATAGTGCCCTGTCATGATAAAGATCCAGCAGGTTTTCACCGTGAAATAAAAGACATGTTACTAATGGGGGATTATACATATTCCGACATTCTGAAAATGTTAAAGGTATTGTTACCGGCTGGTATTTACGAAAAACTGAAAGAGAAAGAATGGGAGGTGGGAGATAAAAAGATTAATTGGGCTGAATTAGAGGACGAAGAAAATACACGAATCCCAGGTTTAGGTCTTGGGGTCAAAGCTAAAGCATTACCAGGATTATTAGTACAGGTTTTGCCGAGGTTATTGGCAATTAAAAAAGAAGACTGGGATGCAATCTCAGCCTGCAAACAGAAACAAGACGAAGACACTAGTGATTTTTATTCTAGATTCGAGAAATGTTTCATTATAAATAGTGGCCTGAAAACAAGTAGCGAATCATATCATCTTTTTGTAACCAAATTAGTCGAGAATTCCCTACCACAAGTTAAAAATAGAGTATTGAAAGTCAAGAGCACATGGCAAGCAAATACTCCTTCTCAAATGTTACAAATGTTACAGTACCACCAGAACAGAATTAGAGAGGAACATGATCATGAACAGAGACGTATGAGAGACACGAAAATGAAAGTACTAGTTGCCCAATCTGTTCCAGCTGACGGTCATAAAAAGGGTACAGCACCGCCAGGTCAATCTGCAGCTCCCGTTAAAGGGAACTGCAACTATTGTAAGCAGCCAGGTCACTACATAAATGAATGTTTGGTATTGAAACACAATATTGCTACAGGCAAAACGAAAGAGAGACCGCGTCCACCTAGACCAGAACACGTTCCACAGCATATCCCACAGAACATGCAACCACCACAGCAAGCACAACAGACAGTAGCTGTGCCCCAACCGCAACCTATTGCTGCCACGCAACATGTCACACAGCAAATGTACCAGTATGCACAGTCAGATTACCCCGATTATCAGCAGTATACATGAAACAGCCTAGAGAGGGAGGTTGGCTTGCCCCTCATCGAGGTTCCTGTAGATCAAGATGGTCCCTATGTACATAGTCAGGTATTAGGGAAAGACAGAAAATTTTTGATTGACACAGGGGCGAGCAGAACTACCATTAGTCATGACGAGGTTCCAGGGGCACCCCTCTCAGGCTCACAGAATGTTTCCCTGGGTTTTTCAGGAAAGCCTATTGTTAATGAAGTGTCAAAGCCAGTTTCTCTTGAAGTTGGTCCATTGTCCCGTACAACTGATTTGTTACTTACGAAAGCATGTCCTGAAAATCTGCTTGGTATTAAAACGTTGAAAGCACTAGGTGCTGTAATATGTTGTTCTCCGGAAGGAGTGAGATTGTTCTTACGTGACTTCAAAGGACATTATGTGTTACGAGATTTTGATTCAAGATTACAGAATGTACCAGCACATTTATGGGCACAAGGTCCAACTGATGTAGGTTGTATGCACATTACACCTTACCGTGTTACACTCAAGCAAGGAGTTGTACTGCCCCGAATCCGACAATACAAATTGCCACCCGAGGCTGTAACAGCCTTACTGAAGATTATTGACGAACTCATTGCCCAAGGAGTAGTTATTGAAACTGACTCCAATGTATGCAATTCCCCGATCATTCCAATTCTTAAACGAACTTACCCAAATGCACCACCAGTCTACCGATTGGTGATTGATCTTCGAGAACTGAATAAATGCATCGTTCCACAGTACCCGGTAGTGCCAGACATATCTTCTCTTTTGACGGCTATTGATTCCGAAGCAGCGTTCTTTACTGTAATTGATCTCAAGAACGCTTTCTTTAGTGTCCCCATTCATCCGGAAAGCCAGTATTTATTCGGATTCTCTTTAAATGGCCGAAGCTTCAAATTTGCACGTGCACCTCAAGGGTTCACGGAAAGTCCTAGCATCTATAGTCAAGCACTGAAAAGACAACTAGACAGTATCCACATGCCTAATGACACTGCTCTGCTGCAATATGTAGATGATTTGTTGATCACTGCACGGACCGAACGTGACTGCGAGCGCGCGTCACTGACTGTCTTGTATTTCTTGGCCGAAAAGGGGCATAAAGTGTCCCCTTCGAAGGATACGTGGATGGTTCATGTATGAGAACAAGCACAGGAGAGTTAGTGGCCGCCTATGCAGTGACCACTGAAACTGAAGTCATAGAAACACATCGTATCAATACCTTGTCTGCTCAAGCAGCAGAACTCATTGCTCTGACCCAAGCCTGTATACTAGCCAAGAACAAGAAAGTAAACATATACACAGATTCACAGTATACATTCGGAGTCGTTCACGACTTCGGTATCCTCTGGCAAGAGAGAGGTTTTTTAACTTCTCATGGCGCCAAGATACAGCATGGTCCTCTCATTCAAGCTCTGTTAGAAGCAATACACTTACCTGCATCCATTGCTATCATGAAGTGCAGAGCACATACTAAAGCCACCGACACTATTTCTCAGGGTAACGACCTGGCAGATCGAACAGCTAAACTCACCGCTCAGGCAGACATCCCAACGGACATGTCAAAAACGGACATGACATCACAGACACATTGTATGACAGTGAAGGATCCCTTTCTAGACGTACTCGACATACAGACACATGCTACTCCCCGACGAAATCAAGAAATGGACTGAACAAGGAGGGATCCAGACAGATCAGGGATGGATGACGAAGGGAAGAGCCACATGGTTCCTCCCCGACTCTATGGTTCAAGTAATCATTAACACAGCACATAGTCCAGCACACTTAGGAGAAAAAGCCATGTTAGACAGCATTCAAAACCTCTGGTTCAACAAACATTTACGAGCAGCAGCAAAACAGAAAGTGCGTACCTGCATGATCTGTTGTCAGTTCAATCCAGGCAAAGGTGTTCCCGTGGAACAAGGTGGATTCCATCCTCCTGACCATCCTTTTGAAGTCCTCCAGATGGATTATATCCAGATGGACAGATGTAGAGGTTTTAAATATGTCCTCGTAGTTGTATGTGCCCTTTCCCGATGGACAGAAGCATATCCAGTCCCAGATTACACTGCCGCGACCACTGCCAAACAGTTGGTTCGTGAATTCTTCCCGCGATACGGCTTGCCCCGTGTCGTATACTCAGATAATGGACAGCCATTCTCGTCCGAGCTCATGAAACAGGTATCACTCCTGTTAGGTTACCAGTGGAAGTTCCACTGCGTACGACACCCTGAAGCAGCTGGTCTCGTAGAGAGACATAATCAGACCCTGAAAACACGCTTAGCCAAAGTTTGTGCAGAAAAAGGCGTAGATTGGATAGTAGCTTTGCCAGTTGCCCTCTTCTATATGCGCATGGTTGCTCATTCCAGAACCGGACTATCTCCTTATGAGGTGGTTTTCGGGCGGCCTCCCAATATGTGGGGTACGCCTATGCCCCGCAAGATCACTGATGTCGACTGTAATATGCTGACAGATTACCTAGCTTCCTTGATGTCTGCACTACAATCATGTCGTTCACAGGTTGCAGCTGCCTTCCCGGACAACACCCAAGTAAAACCGCATGAAGTCGTTCCGGGTGACCGGGTGTATGTGAGAAATTTCGATCGATCAAGTCCGCTGTAGCCGAGGTGGAAACAGCCAAAGTTGGTGTTGATGACGACGAGGACCGCCGTCAAGTTGGAAGGACGCAAGGGGTGGTTGCACTCCAGCCACATTAAGAAATTTCACGGACTGTGTCCAGAAACTCCGATTAAAGACTGCCCCCTATCGGACTCTGACTCTAAACTCCCCCTGATAGAAAAAACTCCTCAACAGGAGTATCGTGCCAAGCTAAGGTCTAGTAAGTCAGACAGCGTTTAATTGTTTAAGTCTCCCTCGGGTGAAGCGGTTAGACAGGTTTCTGACATGTATAAGATAGACCCAAGTAGTCAGAGAGATAGGCGTATCAAGAAAAGAGAACAATACTGTAAAAATGTGCACAGTCGATGTGTAATCGCCTTAATTTTCATGTTTCTTCTGAGTCTTACGATCATATGCATAAGTTTAATGCTTCATGTTTTTTCCTCTCTTGATTCACGTATACATGCTTCCTCTAATAACACTGTAGAGCACTCCTTTAGCGACCTGCCCCCCATGAACTTTCCTATCGATTAGCAATGCGCAACAATACATTCATTTGTATGTTACACCATACTCATCAGGCCAGCAATGCCACCAATTGCTGGGTATGTGGCCGACTCCCACCTTATCAGAAATACAAGGGAGCTCTGCCTCTCTTTCCGTACCCGTTCACACATAATGGTTCATGTGGTGTATGGTTTACTTTAATGTCCCCCCTAGACAGTAAGTCCAAAGTTTCCCAAGGCAATTGGATTTGGGGGAACTTGAATACAGTCATGAATAAAGCATGTTTCCCAGATGCAGACGGTCTTCCCCAAAGGAAAGGGACCGACCTAGAAAATGAAGTGTATAAATTAGGTAATTTTTCCCTCAATCTCATGATCCTGAACGTCCAGTCCGAGACTAATTCGAACTTGCCGTTTATTTCAGTTTTGCCAGTGAAAGGAGAATTGTGTGTCAGAAAGAATGGCTCAGTACATCTAGGACACAGTGATTGTAATACTGTGGTCGAATTCAGTGACAAAGGAAAGTCTACTTTTAAAGCCTCTCGCCATTCTTATTTCATTTGTGGTCACACTGCTTATGTACATCTGCCCCTTGATTGGGATGGGACGTGTTACATTGCGTTCCTATTGCCCCCTGTTTTTCTAGCCCCACCTGATTATCATAGGAATTCACGGCTTGTGAATATTAGACATAGAAGGGAGATCAAGACCCCAATTGTCGATCAGACTGAGACAACGTGGGAGCAATACACAGATTTCAATAAAGGATTCTTTTTCTTTGTAGCTCCTGTTCAGAACAGTAAATTGATACGCAAATTAACTAGAACTTTGGAAGCGGTAGTGAACGAAACTACTTCTGCTTTAGGTAATCTGACCGAAGAGCAATCTGCTATGAGACTTGTAGTTCTTCAAAATCGCCTTGTCCTTGACGTCATCCTGGCCGATAGGGGCGGGGCTTGTAGAGTCATCGGATCCAGTTGTTGCGTGTTTATTCCTAATAACGCACCATCCGTGTATAAGGCCATCACACGGCTTCACGAAATTGCTCACCTGATTCACCAGAATCCAGGCTCCTGGACTTGGTCCGGTTGGCTCTGGAGTGTGATATCCGCTTGGGGATGGAAATTGTTATCATTCCTAGGAATAATATTGGTCATAGTATTCAGTTGTTGTCTCTGTCTGCAATGTGGGCCAGCGATTTGCGGCTTGTGCGCCACAGCTTGTATTCCCCGTCCTAGTCCAAGTCCCCGTTCCCGAATGATAAATGATGAACAAATGATGTTATATGAACAGATAGATGGTCTTATGAATATAGATATATCTTAAAGGGTTTGGTAGGGGCCAAGGAGGGAATGAGGTAATAGAAATTCCCAGGTAACCAATGTGTCCCCCACTCGCACCCTATCCATGCACCCATGTTCCTTGTATATCTTGTAACTTCTTTTCCGTTCATGCTAGAAAGACGCAAATACATTTGCGTCCAACGTTAACATGTCAGCTACCCAGTCATGCATAAATATCCCGTTAATCAGGCTTCTAGGCCTATGGTGCCAACGTCTTTACATGGTGCACTTTCACGTTTTCCTCCACGTTTTCTGGCCCAGTCGAGCTAGGCCCTTAAGCGAGGCTCCGAGTTCTTTTCCCCTCTGAAAGCTGCCGTTTAGGTATGCATCCCTGACCTCTGCCTTACTTCCTGCCTCAGACGAGCGGTGCCCGGCTCGGCCTGGTCCGCTTGCCAAGATGATGTTTTACCTACAAGTTATCTGCTCAGCCTCCTCGAAAACACATTCCAGTCTAGTGAAATAGGTAAACATATTCCCGGCTGCAGAGCAAAGGGCCCTGCCTTCCTGTCTCCATGCAAGTAATTTACTGCTCCTGTTACCATGGTAGGCCCATGGCCCCCGGGCTCTACATGAAGATCCGTATGCACGCACTAGCATTCAGTGTTGAACGGCCCCTGTCCGAGAGACCTTTTACTCCAGACACTACATCCTCAAAACATACGATATCAGATATGCTATAGGTACAGGTCGTTTTGACACCCAAGACATTAGTCTCCTCTACTCGTGCAAAAGTCAAAGCCCCAGCTCTCCCCGGTTACACGTCATGCTCAGCTGCGCGCGCATATAGGTCATAAGTTTCTGCTGATCCTGCAACCTTTCTCTATGCATCCACCCACATGTGATGTTTTATGTGACGATTCCCTGGCATGTCCAGTGCACGCCTATGTGTACGCCTTCTTACACGCCTCCTGTTACGCACATGTGTTCTTATCTCTCTCTTTTCACCTGTTACGCCTACTGTATTTCACTTCCATGTATACTGTTTTACTATATATAATGTGTGATGTTAATAAAATGTTGAATGTCCCTTCCTGAACCTGAGTGGTGATGGAACCCGATGTCCATGCTTCGAAGCATTATATTAAAGCCCGTATGACTCAGATACCACGGACTCTGCCTCTCATTTGATTGAGCTATCCTTATGACATGTAATTATATGGCAAAAACGATACGGTAATATAAATTTACCACAGTCTGGACACTCCCTGCCCATCTACAGACACTCCCTGCCCCTATCTGGACACTCCCTGCCCCTCTATAGACACTCCCTGCCCCTATCTGGACACTCCCTAACCCTCTACAGATACTCACTGTGCCTCTACAGACACTCCCTGACCCTCTACAGACACTCCCTGCCCCTGTACAGATACTCCCTGCCCCTGTACAGACACTCCCTTCCCCTCTACAGACACTCTCTGCCTCTCTACAGACACTCCCTGCCCCTATCTGGACACTCCCTGCCCCTCTACAGACACTCTCTGCCCCTCTACAGACTCTCCCTGCCCCTATCTGGACACTCCCTGGCCCTCTACAGACACTCCCTGACACTCTACATACACTCCAAGCCCCTTTACAGACATTCCCTGCCCCTTCTATGGACACTCCCAGCCCCACTACAGACCCTCCCTGTCCCACTACAGACCCTCCCTTCCCCTCTGCAGACACTCCCTACCCCTCTACAGACACTCCTTGCCCCTCTACAGACACTCCCTCCCCCTCTACAGACACTCACTGCCCCTCTACAGACACTCCCTGCCCCTCTACAGACACTCCCTGCCCCTATCCGGACACTCCCTGACCCTCTACAGACACTCCCTGCCCTTTTACAGACACTCCCTGCCCCTCTACATACACTCCCTGCCCCTCTACAGACACCCCTGACCCTCTACAGACACTCCCTGCCCCTATCTGGACACTCCCTGCCCCTCTACAGACACTCACTGCCCCTCTACAGACACTCCCTGTCCATCTACAGACACTCCCTGCCCTTTTACAGACACTCCCTGCCCCTCTACAGACACTCCCTGCCCCTCTACAGATACTCCCTGACCCTCTACGGACCCTCCCTAACCCTCTACAGATACTCACTGTGCCTCTACAGACACTCCCTGACCCTCTACAGACACTCCCTGCCACTGTACAGATACTCCCTGCCCCTGTACAGACACTCCCTGCCCCTCTACAGACACTCTCTGCCTCTCTGCAGACACTCCCTGCCCCTATCTGGACACTCCCTGCCCCTCTACAGACACTCTCTGCCCCTCTACAGACACCCCCTGCCCTTATCTGGACACTCCCTGGCCCTCTACAGACACCCCCTGAACCTCTACAGACACTCCCTGCCCCTCTACAGACACTCCCTGCCCCTATCTGGACACCCCCTGCCCCTCTACAGACACTCTCTGCCTCTCTACAGACACTCCCTGCCCCTATCTGGACACTCCCTGCCCCTCTACAGACACTCTCTGCCCCTCTACAGACTCTCCCTGCCCCTATCTGGACACTCCCTGGCCCTCTACAGACACTCCCTGACACTCTACATACACTCCAAGCCCCTTTACAGACATTCCCTGCCCCTTCTATGGACACTCCCAGCCCCACTACAGACCCTCCCTGTCCCACTACAGACCCTCCCTTCCCCTCTGCAGACACTCCCTACCCCTCTACAGACACTCCTTGCCCCTCTACAGACACTCCCTCCCCCTCTACAGACACTCACTGCCCCTCTACAGACACTCCCTGCCCCTCTACAGACACTCCCTGCCCCTATCCGGACACTCCCTGACCCTCTACAGACACTCCCTGCCCTTTTACAGACACTCCCTGCCCCTCTACATACACTCCCTGCCCCTCTACAGACACCCCTGACCCTCTACAGACACTCCCTGCCCCTATCTGGACACTCCCTGCCCCTCTACAGACACTCACTGCCCCTCTACAGACACTCCCTGTCCATCTACAGACACTCCCTGCCCTTTTACAGACACTCCCTGCCCCTCTACAGACACTCCCTGCCCCTCTACAGATACTCCCTGACCCTCTACGGACCCTCCCTAACCCTCTACAGATACTCACTGTGCCTCTACAGACACTCCCTGACCCTCTACAGACACTCCCTGCCACTGTACAGATACTCCCTGCCCCTGTACAGACACTCCCTGCCCCTCTACAGACACTCTCTGCCTCTCTGCAGACACTCCCTGCCCCTATCTGGACACTCCCTGCCCCTCTACAGACACTCTCTGCCCCTCTACAGACACTCCCTGCCCTTATCTGGACACTCCCTGGCCCTCTACAGACACCCCCTGAACCTCTACAGACACTCCCTGCCCCTCTACAGACACTCCCTGCCCCTATCTGGACACTCCCTGCCCCTCTACAGACACTCACTGCCCCTCTACAGACACTCCCTGACCCTCTAAAGACACTCCCTGTCCCTCTACAGACACTCCCTGCCCTTCTACAGACACTCCCTACCACTCTACAGACATTCCCTGCCCCTCTACACACACTCCCTGCCCCTCTACAGACACTCCCTGCCCCTCTACAAACACTCCCTGACCCTTTACAGACACTCCCTGCCCCTCTACAGACCCTCCCTACCCCTCTACAGATACTCCCTGGCCCTCTACACACACGCCCTGCCCCTATCTGGACACTCCCTGCCCATCTACAGACACTCCCTTCCCCTATCTGGACACTCCCTGCCCATCTACAGACACTCCCTGCCCCTATCTGGACACTCCCTGCCCCTTTACAGACACTCACTGCCCTTATCTGGACACTCCCTGGCCCTCTACAGACACTCCCTGCCCTTTTACAGACACTCCCTGCCCCTCTACATACACTCTCTGCCCCTCTACAGACTCCCTGCCCCTATCTGGACACTCCCTGGCCCTCTACAGACACTCCCTGACACTCTACATACACTCCAAGCCCCTTTACAGACATTCCCTGCCCCTTCTATGGACACTCCCAGCCCCACTACAGACCCTCCCTGTCCCACTACAGACCCTCCCTTCCCCTCTGCAGACACTCCCTACCCCTCTACAGACACTCCTTGCCCCTCTACAGACACTCCCTCCCCCTCTACAGACACTCACTGCCCCTCTACAGACACTCCCTGCCCCTCTACAGACACTCCCTGCCCCTATCCGGACACTCCCTGACCCTCTACAGACACTCCCTGCCCTTTTACAGACACTCCCTGCCCCTCTACATACACTCCCTGCCCCTCTACAGACACCCCTGACCCTCTACAGACACTCCCTGCCCCTATCTGGACACTCCCTGCCCCTCTACAGACACTCACTGCCCCTCTACAGACACTCCCTGTCCATCTACAGACACTCCCTGCCCTTTTACAGACACTCCCTGTCCCTCTACAGACACTCCCTGCCCCTCTACAGATACTCCCTGACCCTCTACGGACCCTCCCTAACCCTCTACAGATACTCACTGTGACTCTACAGACACTCCCTGACCCTCTACAGACACTCCCTGCCACTGTACAGATACTCCCTGCCCCTGTACAGACACTCCCTGCCCCTCTACAGACACTCTCTGCCTCTCTGCAGACACTCCCTGCCCCTATCTGGACACTCCCTGCCCCTCTACAGACACTCTCTGCCCCTCTACAGACACTCCCTGCCCTTATCTGGACACTCCCTGGCCCTCTACAGACACCCCCTGAACCTCTACAGACACTCCCTGCCCCTCTACAGACACTCCCTGCCCCTATCTGGACACTCCCTGCCCCTCTACAGACACTCACTGCCCCTCTACAGACACTCCCTGACCCTCTAAAGACACTCCCTGTCCCTCTACAGACACTCCCTGCCCTTCTACAGACACTCCCTACCACTCTACAGACACTCCCTGCCCCTCTACACACACTCCCTGCCCCTCTACAGACACTCCCTGCCCCTCTACAAACACTCCCTGACCCTTTACAGACACTCCCTGCCCCTCTACAGACCCTCCCTACCCCTCTACAGATACTCCCTGGCCCTCTACACACACGCCCTGCCCCTATCTGGACACTCCCTGCCCATCTACAGACACTCCCTGCCCCTATCTGGACACTCCCTGCCCCTTTACAGACACTCACTGCCCTTATCTGGACACTCCCTGGCCCTCTACAGACACTCCCTGCCCTTTTACAGACACTCCCTGCCCCTCTACATACACTCCCTGCCCCTCTACAGACACCCCTGACCCTCTACAGACACTCCCTGTCCCTCTACAGACACTCCCTGCCCCTATCTGGACACTCCCTGCCCCTCTACAGACACTCCCTGCCCCTCTACAGACACTCCCTGACCATCTAAAGACACTCCCTGTCCCTCTACAGACACTCCCTGCCCTTCTACAGACACTCCCTACCACTCTACAGACACTCCCTGCCCCTCTACACACACTCCCTGCCCCTCTACAGACACTCCCTGACCCTTTACAGACACTCCCTGCCCCTCTACAGACCCTCCCTACCCCTCTACAGATACTCCCTGGCCCTCTACACACACTCCCTGCCCCTATCTGGACACTCCCTGCCCATCTACAGACACTCCCTTCCCCTATCTGGACACTCCCTGCCCATCTACAGACACTCCCTGCCCCTATCTGGACACTCCCTGCCCCTTTACAGACACTCACTGCCTCTCTAATGGCACTCCCTGCCCCTCTACAGACACTCCCTGCCCCTCTACAGACACTCTCTGCCCCTCTACAGACACTCCCTGCCCCTCTACAGACACTCCCTGGCCCTCTACACACACTCCCTGCCCCTATCTGGACACTCCATTCCCATCTACAGACACTCCCTTCCCCTATCTGGACACTCCCTGCCCCTTTACAGACACTCACTGCCTCTCTAATGGCACTCCCTGCCCCTCTACAGACACTCCCTGCCCCTCTACAGACACTCTCTGCCCCTCTACAGACACTCCCTGCCCCTCTACAGACACTCCCTGGCCCTCTACACACACTCCCTGCCCCAATCTGGACACTCCATGCCCCTTTACAGACACTCACTGCCTCTCTAATGGCACTCCCTGCCCCTCTACAGACACTCCCTGCCCCTCTACAGACACTCTCTGCCCCTCTACAGACACTCCCTGCCCCTCTACAGACACTCCCTGGCCCTCTACACACACGCCCTGCCCCTCTACAGACACTCCCTGCCCATCTACAGACACTCCCTGCCCCTATCTGGACACTCCATGCCCCTCTACAGACACTCACTGCCTCTCTAATGACACTCCCTGACCCTTTACAGACACTCCCTGCCCCTCTACAGACCCTCCCTACCCCTCTACAGATACTCCCTGGCCCTCTACACACACGCCCTGCCCCTATCTGGACACTCCCTGCCCATCTACAGACACTCCCTTCCCCTATCTGGACACTCCCTGCCCATCTACAGACACTCCCTGCCCCTATCTGGACACTCCCTGCCCCTTTACAGACACTCACTGCCCTTATCTGGACACTCCCTGGCCCTCTACAGACACTCCCTGCCCTTTTACAGACACTCCCTGCCCCTCTACATACACTCTCTGCCCCTCTACAGACTCCCTGCCCCTATCTGGACGCTCCCTGGCCCTCTACAGACACTCCCTGACACTCTACATACACTCCAAGCCCCTTTACAGACATTCCCTGCCCCTTCTATGGACACTCCCAGCCCCACTACAGACCCTCCCTGTCCCACTACAGACCCTCCCTTCCCCTCTGCAGACACTCCCTACCCCTCTACAGACACTCCTTGCCCCTCTACAGACACTCCCTCCCCCTCTACAGACACTCACTGCCCCTCTACAGACACTCCCTGCCCCTCTACAGACACTCCCTGGCCCTCTACACACACTCCCTGCCCCAATCTGGACACTCCATGCCCCTTTACAGACACTCACTGCCTCTCTAATGGCACTCCCTGCCCCTCTACAGACACTCCCTGCCCCTCTACAGACACTCTCTGCCCCTCTACAGACACTCCCTGCCCCTCTACAGACACTCCCTGGCCCTCTACACACACGCCCTGCCCCTCTACAGACACTCCCTGCCCATCTACAGACACTCCCTGCCCCTATCTGGACACTCCATGCCCCTCTACAGACACTCACTGCCTCTCTAATGACACTCCCTGCCCCTCTACAGACTCTCCCTGCCCCTCTACAGACACTCACTGCCCCTCTACAGACACTCCCTGCCCCTCTACAGACACTCTCTGCCCCTCTACAGACACTCCCTGCCCCTCTACAGACACTCCCTGTCCCTCTTCAGACACTCCCTGCCCTTATCCGGGCATTGCTTGCTTGTAGGAAAGTAGAATCTTCTTTCAGGGTTACCCACACTCTTTTCTTGGTGTTAGTATGTTTTTGATTATTCTGACTCGGATCCTGTTAATCAGGACCCCAGTGAAGTATTTTCCAATAAATCCAAGATAGAATATGGTTCATAAAATGGAGTTTAATCCAGGAATAAAAGATCCCATCCACATACAATGCCAGCAAACATCAACTGACTGAAATTAGAACATTTCCATGTCAACATAAGGTGACATAGCTAATGACATCCTTAAGATTCTATTAAAGCTGCAGTGTTAAATATTACACATCCTTCCCTCCAAAAAAACAAAAAAATAAGTTATACAAGATACACAAAATTATCAAGATACACAAACTATGCAAAATCAGTAAGATAACCAGGCCTTCTGGACACACGTGTAGAAGACCTAATATTCCCAGAATCAATTGCTTTACTATTATCCAAATCCTTTTCCTTGGAATCAAAATGTTCTCCTCCTTGCAATTTCCTTCTAACAATGACAACTCTATTTAAATTCCAAATGCGATGATCTTGAGTTTGTACTACATTGTTGAAAATTTTGATCACTTTGATAGGCTTCATGAACTTTGTTTCTGAACAAACCACCATGCCAGGCCGTCTGACCATGACCATATCGCCAACACAGACAACGTTTTTTTTGACACTTTTTTTAACATCAAAATATGCTTTTCTACGCTCAGCTTTATCCTTCTCATTTTTAACAACTTCATCTTTGTTGCAGACACATTCTTTACCCTTCAACAATTCATACTTATTAACCCAAAAAGGTTCAACCTGCGTGTTAGGAATTCTCCCACGAAACAACAAAAATGGAGTCTTTCCAGTTGTAGCATGAGGAGTATATCGGTATTCTTCTATTTTTTCCAAAACACATTCTTTCCAATCAGATGACAAGTTTTTAGCTAAACTAATAGTGTCCTTGATCACTTTATTAAATCTCTCGACCATACCATTGGCCTCAGGGTGGTAAAGAGAACAAGTCTTATGTATAATACCCTTAGAAGATAAATAATGTTCCATTTCTTTGGAAACAAACTGAACACCATTATCTGATAAAATGGATGCAGGAAAACCTTCTTTAGAAAATAACTCACCCAAACATTGGATAATCTTACTCGAATCAATTTCTGACAAAAAAAATATCTCTGGCCATCTTGAGTACATATCAATGATCACCAGTATAAAAACCTGAGAATCTCTATGTTGTATGGGACCCACTAAATCCAGAGCTATGTCCTGCCAAGGACCATTAGGTCTTCTTCTTAAAAACATAGGTTGCGTATGCGTACTATAAGACTTATGTTAGACGGGGACCCGGAGGGTCGGCCGAGTACATGGGGAGAGGCCTCCGGTGAGGGCCGTCTCCAGCGATCGTACAGACAAGTAACTTCCCCCCCACAAATGGACACCACACAAGGATGAGATCTACACACTTTATATAAGATTCTTGAGGCAAGGTTATCAACGATACAGTGGGGTCAGGACACGAGGATCCTCCCAATTCTAGTCTCTGTAGGGTAAGAGGTAGCGGGACAGTCTTGGTACCGGTCCGGTACAGGGGCGGCACGAAGGAGCTCACAATCCTCGAGCTCAGGGGTCTGCAAGGTAGGGCCGCGGCAGTGCCAGCAGGCTAGGACGATAGTTCTCGGCAAGGAGGGCCGCGGCAGCGCCAGCAGGCTAGGATGATAGTTCTCGGCAAGGAGGGCCGCGGCAGCGCCAGCAGGCCAGGATGAATGCTTTACAACGAGGAGGGCCGCGGCAGCGCCAGCAGGCTAGGATGAGGGTTCACGTTGCAGAGGGGCCGCGGCAGCGCCAGCAGGCCAAGGTGATGGTTCACAAGGATGGGCCGAGGCAGCGCCAGCAGGCCAAGACGAAGGTGCACGTTGCAGAGGGCCGCGGCAGCGCCAGCAGGCTTCAGAGATGGTTCACAAGGCAGGGCTGCGGCAGCGCCAGCAGTCCGTCAAGGATGAGTTATTCTAGGTGTCTCTCGACTCCAGGATACAACTGGCTTCCTGCTCTGGAGCTGCCCCAGTTATAGGTCTGGTCTCCTTTGATGTCCGGACCCTCGTGCTTGGAGGTCGGGGAGGTCCGGGATGAGGGAGTCCAGACACCCAGCAAGGGGGTGGAGCCAGCGCCCGGGGAGGCCGGGGGCGATCGACACCTGGCGGGGGAGAGCCATCGACACTCCTTCTCCCATTGACCTGCCAAGTGGTCTCTTCACCTCCTGGGTGGATGGTGGTGCCTCAATGTCGGGGCCTGGGCAGGCCCAGGGTTGGGGGTTGAGCCGAGGCCACGCGGCCTCGTGATGCAGTGTCCAAAGATGGCGGCTGGGCCGGGGCAATGGTGCTGACGGGGGCCCGGGCCAGCCGATACTGGGGTGTTCGGGAGCTGGAGTCCCGTTGGGGACGGGTTGCGGGTTGCTTCGGTGGGTTGCCGGGATGGTTCTTTCTGGGGATACAGGGAGAGCCGGTGTCCGGGCCCTATCATGCAGGGAGGGAGCGGGCCTTCCACGAGGCCTGTCCAACATGCGTCCCCCCCAGCTGAAGGCAGGGAGAGTCACCCATCCTCTTGGGTACTCTCCTCGCCGAGGCGGAAAAAGCGTGACAGGCCGTCCGCGTCGGCGTGGTCCTGGCCAGGACGATGCTCCACAGTGAAGTCCATCCCCTGCAAGGAGATGGACCATCGCAACAGTTTTGGGTTCTCCCCCCGCATTTGCATCAGCCATTGCAGGGGTCGGTGGTCTGTCTGTACCCGGAAATGGGTACCGAAGAGGTAGGGCCGGAGTTTCTTGAGGGCCCATACCACGGCGAAGGCCTCCCGCTCGATAGTGCTCCAGCGCTGTTCTCGGGCCAGCAGGCGTCGGCTGATGAAGGCCACTGGCTGATCGACTCCCTCGGCGTTGAGTTGAGAGAGGACTGCCCCAATGCCATGAACGGAGGCGTCCGTCTGTACTATGAACTCCCGGCTGTAGTCGGGGGCCTGGAGCACGGGGGCGGTGCACATGGCGGTCTTCAACTTCTCGAAGGCCGCTTGACAGTCGGGAGTCCAGTGGATTGTTTTGGGGTTTCTTTTGGATGTGAGTTCTGTGAGGGGCCCCACAATGCTGCCATAGTCCTTCACAAACCGCCGGTAGTACCCCGTGAGCCCCAGGAAGTCCCGAACTTCAGTTTGGGTAGTAGGGGGTTGCCAGGCCCGGATGGCAGCGATCTTGAGCTGAAGGGGGGCCACCAGACCGCTCCCCACTTGATGTCCGAGGTAGGTCACGGACCCCTGGCCAATCTGGCATTTGCTGGCTTTGATGGTGAGGCTGGCCTGCTGGAGGGCGTACAGGACTTCTCGGAGGTGGTGGAGGTGGTCTGCCCAGTGGCGACTGTACACAGCAATATCGTCCAGGTAGGCGGCACTGAATTCTTCGAGGCCCGCCAGTACCTGGTTCACGAGTCGTTGGGGTTGCTGGAGCGTTTTTCATGCCGAACGGCATCACCTTGAAGTGGTAATGGCCATCTGGGTTAGAGAAGGCGGATCGTTCTTGGGCCCCGGGGGTGAGGCCGATTTGCCAGTAGCCCGCTGTTAGATCGAAGATGCTCAGGTAGCGGGCGGCCCCCATGCGGTCAACTAGCTCATCCGCCCGGGGGATAGGGTGAGCGTCGGTTCTGGTAACGGCGTTCAGGCCCCGATAGTCCACACAGAACCGTAGCTCGGGGGCAACGCCCGGGGCGGCAGCCTTGGGGACCAGTACGACTAGGCTGGCCCAGGGGCTGTCAGATGGCTCGATCACTCCCAGAGCCAGCATTTTGGTGACTTCGTTCTGGATGCAGGCGCGCACCCGATCTGGCACTCGGTACGCCCTGTGTCGAATAGGTGGACTATCCCCGGTGTCCACGTCGTGAAGGCACCAGGGGGTGACCCCGGGGGTGAGGGAGAACAGGTTTGCAAATTGTAGCAGGAGAGCTCGACAGTCTTGGCGTTGCTCCGGGGACAAAGCATCGGAGAGTCTGACCCCTTCCACTGAGCCATCCTGTTCATGGGTCCTCAGTAGGTCAGGGAGGGGCTCGGAGTCTTCCTCTGTCCCACTATCGGTAGCCATCAGGAGGCTGAGTTCCGAGCGTACGAAGTGGGGTTTGAGTCTGTTGGCGTGGAGGACCCGTAGGGGGTTCCGGGAGGACTCCATGTCGATTAGGTCGGTGACGGGACCCTTGCGCTCTATCACCTTGAAGGGTCCTGTCCATTTGTCCTGTAGGGCACAGGGTTCGACCGGGGACATCACCCAGACTTGTTGTCCCGGCTCGAACTCGATGGAGGAGGCATGCTGATCATACCATTTCTTCATGTCCTCCTGGCTGGCTTTAAGGTTGGCTTTGGCGAGCTCCCTGAATCGCTGGGTCTGGTTGCGAAGGGTCAGGAGATACTTATATATATCTGAAAGAGTCTTCTGGGGGGCCATCTCCCATCCTTCCTTGACCAGGCTGAGGGAGCTCAAATGGGCTGAAGCCTAGGGATTTCTGGGGGACTTCTCGATAGGCGAACAGGAGGCACGGGAGCAGCACGTCCCATTGGCGATGTAGGGGCTCTTCTAGGCCCATGATCATTCCCTTGAGAGTGCGGTTAAACCGCTCGACCAGTCCATTTCCTTGCGGGTGATAGGGGGTCGTGAATTTGTAGGTGACCCCGCACTGTTGCCAGAGAGACCTCATGTACTTCGAGATAAAGTTCGTGCCCCTGTCGCTGACGACTTCCCGGGGGAAGCCCACCCGAGAGAAGATCCCCATCAGGGCTCGGCCTACCACGGGCGCCGTCACGGTCCGAAGAGGAATGGCCTCGGGATAGCGGGTGGCGTGGTCCACCAGGACCAGGATGAACCGGTGCCCCTGTGCCGTTCGGAGGTCCAGGGGCCCCACAATGTCTATTCCCACCCGTTCGAACGGGGTGGTGACGACGGGAAAGGGTTGCAAGGGTGCTTTGGTCTTTCGGCCGCTCTTCCCACTGGCCTGGCAGGTGGGGCAGGTCTGGCAGTGGTTGGAGACATCATTTCGCATTTTGGGCCAGTAGAAGTGGGTCACCAGGCGGCTGTACGTTTTATCTTGCCCCAGGTGTCCGGCGAGAGGTACATCGTGTGCCAAGTTCAAGAGGAAGTCTCTGAAGCGGAGGGGTACCACCAGCACCCGACTGGCCCCCAGCTCAGCAATCCTTTGCTCTCTGTAGAGCAGGTCATTGTCCCAATAGATCCAGTGGGCTCCCGAGGTGTCTCCTGCGCTCTGGGCGAGGGCTTGCTGCCGGAGTCCCTTGAGGGAGGGACATGTCCTCTGCTCTTGTCGGAATTGTTCCGGGGTGGGGCCACCCTCTTGATGCCACTGGGCCAGTTCAGGAAGGTCCCGGAGCCGATCGAGCCCTTCTTCGTTTTGTTCTGGAGGACTGGCTTCTAGGGTGGCTCCCTCTGGGACGATCGGGGGAGGAGGCTCTGGCCATTCGTGTTCTTCGGGACTGGGGATGGCGCGGGGCGGCCATGGACTGGGTCGTTACGCAGGCCCATTCAGGGAGGCCCAACATCCCCAGGTGCTCTCTTCTTTCGACGGCTGCCCAGGGGGAACTTTCGAGGTCGTTCCCCAGGAGGCAGTCCACGGGTGCATCATCGCGGACAGTTACTT
Organism: Lissotriton vulgaris; assembly: GCF_964263255.1. Lineage (NCBI taxonomy): Eukaryota > Metazoa > Chordata > Amphibia > Caudata > Salamandridae > Lissotriton > Lissotriton vulgaris. Next base: position 560,958 of record NW_028255099.1, on the reverse strand, counting down.
TCAGCATTCCGGACACTCCTCCCCACTCGAAGGGGACGCAGGCCATCCGACACAGGCTTTCTGAGTTGTCGGCTGACCGTACGGGGCAAAGGATGTTTGGCAAGATCTGGTCCGGGGTCACCAGATGACAGCGGACTGCGGTCACACTGGCCCCGGTGTCGCGGAGGGCTTCAGCCCGGCGCCCATTAATGTTGACCCACTGGCTGTATTTCTGCGTGTTGGCGGGCAGGGGGGCCCGCGGGATCATGTCTCTTTCCCCTAGGCAGACCAGGGACATGGCGGCTGGTTCCCACTCGGGCTGGTCGGACTCGTACTCCTCAGGGTACTCTGAGGTTTGCTCTTCTCCCAGGGCGGCGGCAGCGACCTGGCGGGGCACAGGGTTCTGGTTCTCCTGGCAGTTGGGATCATTCGCGTAGTGGCCGGGTCGCTGGCATCGGTGGCAAGTAACGTTGGCTCGGAAACCTGGACGCATCGGGGGGTTTCCCCTGCCGGTTGGGGGCGGGGCGTTGCTGGCGGGAGTCACCGGGATGGCGTCTCTGCCCCGACCCTGGCCTCCTCCTCCCCCTCGGGGGCGATGGGGTCCTTGGGCGGCTCTGTTCTGTTCGTTGGGCCCGTTTCAGGCAACTCGGGTGCTTTCCCATCGGTCAGCTTCGGCGGCGAGTTGCCGAGGTTCAGTCAGTTTACTGTCAAGGAGGTGCTGCCTGATCTCGACGAAGCAGTTGTTAGAAAGGTGCTCCCACACAATAAGGTCGAAGAGTTGCTCGTAAGTGGTCACCTTGCTGCCCTTGATCCACCCCTCGAAGGCTCGGCTAAAGAAGTTCACGTACTCCACCCAAGTCGTACCTGGGATCCGTTTGCAGTCGCAGAACCTCTGGCAGTACATCTCGGGCGTGAGTCCGTATCGAGTGAGGAGGGCGGCTTTCATGTGGTCGTAGGATGTCATCCGATGGTCCGGGAGTTGCAGCAGGGCGTCTCGACCTTCGTTGACAAACCTCCCCCATAGCCCGGCTCCCCAGTCGCTCCGGGGAATCCGGTGGGAGGTCATGGCTACCTCGTAGGCTTTGAACCATTGCTGGATATCATCGTTCCGGTAATACTCTCTGACGACATCCTTGGGGATGTGGACCTTGGGGTCTGTAGTGGCAGGAGTGTTCAGGCGCTCGGGAACCCCGAGATCTTTGTTCTGTTTCCGAAGCTCTATTTCTTTTAGGTTGCGCTCATGTTCGTAGGCTAGCTTTTTCTCTTCTAACTCTCTCTGTCTTTGTTTCTCTTCTCGCTCCTCTCGGAGCCGCAGGTGTTCCAACATTATTTTTTGTTCCGCCAATTTAGGTTCTCCATCTAAACGAAGTCGAGCCAGTTCCAATTCATGGAGCCTGCTTTTTTCCCGTTCTCGGATCTCCTCCGGGGAGAGACCCGATCTTCTTTCTTCCGTCGGAGTGGTGCTCGTTTCCGGTGCCTCGAGGCTTTGGTTTTGAGGTACGGCCGTACCCGTCTCTGCCCAAGATTCCAGGGCCTTTTTGAAATCTTGTTTCGTGCTCAGTCCTGTGGTAGCAATGCCTAGTTCTATGCAGAATTGTTTTAGTTCTCTGTGGTTGTATTCTTCTAGTTTTTCCATCTGGAATTTTTCTGTGGTTCCGCTCTCTTTTGTTGACATTGTGGTTGAGTCGTGGGGTGAGTTACTCTCTGTACGATTACGCGTTGGTTCAGATCGCGCCGCTGGCCACCAATGTTAGACGGGGACCCGGAGGGTCGGCCGAGTACAGGGGGAGAGGCCTCCGGTGAGGGCCGTCTCCGGCGATCGTACAGACAAGTAACTTCCCCCCCACAAATGGACACCACACAAGGATGAGATCTACACACTTTATATAAGATTCTTGAGGCAAGGTTATCAACGATACAGTGGGGTCAGGATACGAGGATCCTCCCAATTCTAGTCTCTGTAGGGTAAGGGGTAGCGGGACAGTCTTGGCACAGGTCCGGTACAGGGGGCGGCAAGAAGGAGCTCACAATCCTCGAGCTCAGGGGTCTGCAAGGTCGGGCCGTGGCAGCGCCAGCAGGCTAGGACGATAGTTCTCGGCAAGGAGGGCCGCGGCAGCGCCAGCAGGCTAGGATGATAGTTCTCGGCAAGGAGGGCCGCGGCAGCGCCAGCAGGCCAGGATGAATGCTTTACAACGAGGAGGGCCGCGGCAGCGCCAGCAGGCTAGGATGAGGGTTCATGTTGCAGAGGGGCCGCGGCAGCGCCAGCAGGCCAAGGCGATGGTTCACAAGGATGGGCCGCGGCAAGGCCAGCAGGCCAAGACGAAGGTGCACGTTGCAGAGGGCCGCGGCAGCGCTGGCAGGTTTCAGAGATGGTTCACAAGGCAGGGCTGCGGCAGCGCCAGCAGGTCCCGACGAGGATGTAGGTTGCAGAAAGCCGCGGCAGCGCCAGCAGGCAGGACGATGGTTCACAAGGCAGGGCTGCGGCAGCGCCAGCAGTCCGTCAAGGATGAGTTCTTCTAGGTGTCTCTCGACTCCAGGATACAACTGGCTTCCTGCTCTGGGGCTGCCCCAGTTATAGGTCTGGTCTCCTTTGATGTCCGGACCCTCGCGCTTGGAGGTCGGGAGGTCCGGGATGAGGGAGTCCAGACACCCAGCAGGGGGGTGGAGCCAGCGCCCGGGGAGGCCGGGGGTGATCGACACCTGGCGGGGGAGAGCCATCGACACTCCTTCTCCCATTGACCTGCCAAGTGGTCTCTTCACCTCCTGGGTGGATGGTGGTGCCTCAATGTCGGGGCCTGGCCAGGCCCAGGGTTGGGGGTCGAGCCGAGGCCACGCGGCCTCGTGATGCAGTGTCCAAAGATGGCGACTGGGCCGGGGCAATGGTGCTGACGGGGGCCCGGGCCAGCCGATACTGGGGTGTTCGGGAGCTGGAGTCCCGTTGGGGACGGGTTGCGGGTTGCTTCGGTGGGTTGCCGGGATGGTTCTTTCTGGGGATACAGGGAGAGCCGGTGTCCGGGCCCTATCATGCAGGGAGGGAGCGGGCCTTCCACGAGGCCTGTCCAACAACTTATCGCTAACATTACAGTGTGTGCAATCTCTAATTACCCTTTCAACCATTATATCCATGCCCGGCCACCAATATGACATGCAAAGCCTCTCCTTACTTTTGGATAAACCTGAATGAGCAACATGAACCAAATCTATCAAATCTTTCCTGAGACTAGATGGAGGAATCAACCTTGTCCCACGAAACAACAAATCATTATCAACAGATAATTCACTGCGTACCGTCCAAAAAGGCTTAGTCAAAGCAGAACCTTCTTTGCTTTTGACCCAACCATTTTTCATCAAAGACATAACTTCACATAAAGTATCATCCTTTCCCAATTCTTCAGACCATTTCTTCTCAGATAGAAATTCGTAATCCACAGCACAAACCAATTCATCATCTAACTCCAAATGATCATCTTCAAAATCTCTATTAGAAACTAAACGTGAGAGAACATCCGCTATACCATTATCAACACCCGGAATATATTGAACACCAAAGCTATATTCTTGTAGGCCAATAACCCACTTTGATATCCTCCCAGATACAAGATCCAAACCTTTCTTACTAAAAATTTCCACTAAGGGTTTATGATCAGTATGGACATCAAAAACCAAACCCCAAAGAAATTTCTTTAGCTTTCTCACCGCCCAAAACACTGCCAAAGCTTCTCTCTCTACGACGGAATAACGAGTTTCAGCATCTCTCAAACTTCTAGACAGAAACATTATGGTTTGCATGCCTTCTGGACCATTTTGCTTTAATACAGCACCTAACCCTTTCTCACTTGCATCAGTAATTAGAATGGACTTGATCTTGGGGTTGAAGCTTTTTAACGCAGGAGCACTGTTTAACCTTTGTTTAATTTCATTAAACTCATTCTCACATAATCAGACCAATGAAATTCCACACCTTTCCTCAACAAACACCTCATGTTCACCGTTAAATTGGCAAAGCTTTTGACAAATTTTGCATAATATTCTATCATGCCTAAAAGCTTCATGAGTTCAGTTTTATTTTCAGGCGCCACCCTTTTGTTTATAGTGTCCACCAATTCGGATTTTGGTTTCACACCATCACCTGAAATATTATGTCCTAAGTAATTTATAGAATCAGATCTGAATCTACATTTGCTTGCTTTTAAGGTGAGATTGTGTTTGCTGAATCTTTCCAAAACCATATTCAATGTTACATCATGATCAGATACATTATCTGCAAAGATTAATACATCATCTTGATATATACAAACACCAGGAACATCTTTTAAGACTTTTTCCATTACCCGCTGAAACACAGAGGAAACAGATACTAACCCAAATGGCATCCTCTTGAATCTATACGTGCCAAAGGGTGTAATAAAGGACGTAAAATCTCTGCAAGACTCCTCTAATTCGATCTGGTGATACGCAGAGGTAAGATCTATTGTACTAAAAACTTTGGCATTCCCTAACAATACCAACAACTCTGCAATATTTGGTAGAGGATATCTGTCAACAATTACACATTTATTGAGTTGCCTGAGATCAATGCATAAGCGCAAATCGCCATTAGGTTTCCGCGCTGCGACGACCGGAACCATCCATTCACAACCCTCTATTTCTTCAATTATGCCATTTTCAATGAGTTTCTCAATTTCTTTTTTCATATCTTCTTTTACCGCTAAAGGTACACCCCGGACTTTACAGCTCACAGGAATGGAATCATTCTTTACTCGTATTTTATGTTGATAACCTTTAAGACAACCTAGAGTTTCCTTAAACACATTAGGAAATTTCCTTTTTAATTCACATGCAAATTTGTCTTCCATTGACTTCCCTTCAATTAAATTACCTTTCTCATTTACAACACTAAGAATTTTATCTCTCAATTGTATGCAAGGACTGGCATTAGGGTCTAAATACACACCTTAATCACCTTGATGTATCCAGCTGATAATGTCCTTTCTTCCTAAATTGGCCATGGTAAGTACTTCTGTACATCCACAATTGTCTACTGGTGCGCCCTTGTAAGTCCCTAGTATATGGTACTGAGTTTCCCAGGGCATAGGTACACCAGGGGTCTCCCATGGGCTGGCGCATGTACTGTGCCACCCTTCAGAGTCCTCTCAAAGTGTGACTGCAGGCCTGCCACTGCAGCCTGTGTGAGCTGTTGCCAGCACCACTGATGACAAATATACGTTTACTTATATCTGAGGTCACAGCACTTAAAACCTATAAGTCCCCCCTATGGCGAGCTCTTCAGTCCTGAAGGCAGGGTGCTTGGTTATAAGGGTGAGGGGGCCCTGCATGAGCAGGACACCCCTACAAACCCTGGAGTTTATTCTCCAGGCTATTTACGTGCAGTCAGACATTTTAATTCAGATATGGACATCAGTCATTACAAGATGTCTAACTCTATAGTGGCCGCCCCGAACCCAGCCATGTTTTGGTATCAAACATGTAATCATGCCCCAACACTGATTCGAGTGTTGGAAGTACGATCCCATGTACTGGGGCCTCCCTTGGGGTACCCCCCTGTACTGCCGGTGATAGCCTTTCAGCTGGTGCCGCTGCCGACCCGAGACACGATTCTGCCCTCCTGCTGCTGAACCAAGCTCGAGCAGGGGAAGGTAGAACAATAGGTTTCCTGTCACAAGGAGGTGTGATCACCTCCCAGACAGGACCTGGTGTACTGGGCTCGGGTGGGGTCGCTCGCCGGCGCTACCAGACTGCTTTGAAGGGCACATTTGGTGCCCTCTTTGCATACTCCAATTTGAGCCCGTTCAGGGAGACCGTCACTCCCGCTCTGGCATGAAACTAGAGAAAGGACATGGGAGTATCCTCCTCTCTATCCAGCCCCTCCTCTGGGAGGGGCCCCTGAGTCCATCCAACCCTTTCCTCAGGGTACTTAAGGGCTTACCTGTGTGTGGTTACCTGGATTTGTTGTGGGACAAGACTCGATCCTAAAACCACGTCCCTCTTCAACCGTCTGGAGACTTGGACTTCGCTGGACTTCTCCTTGTACCGAGACTGCATCACGGCAGACTACCGCTGCTCCTGGTCTCGCGGTTCTGCAAGTCTTCGCTTGTGTCTGTGCTTCTTTCAAGTTCTTCCCCAGACCTGTGGGCATCAAGGACATCTGAAGTAGTCTCTTTTGGAGAGAAGGAGTCACTCCCCTGCATCTGCAGGCACCCCAACGAAGCTGACCGGTCTGCTGCTCCTGACGTCCCACAGACTTCGAAAGGCTCAGCAGCACAGGTGGTGGTTCTGGAACCCCATTGAGGCCTGACCTGTCCTCTTTGCAATTTGGAGGCCAGCTGGGACCGAACCCCTATGCAACATGTTGACTTGCCATTGACAAGGCTTGTTGGCTCTGGACTCCAGAGATGTTCGGGCCACAAGAAGCTCCAGCCTCCAGAATCTCTTCCTGCCAAGATCAGCATCCTCTTTATATCCTCTGCCCCATGGGCCTTCCCTCTTGGTGAGCTGATCGAGGTCCTCTTGCGACTCCTGTGCTTTCAGCCTGTGGGTCCTCTGGGGGTCTTCTCTTGCTCCAGTGCGCTCCCTTGTTTGCTCTGGGCCTGCTCTGACTATCCTTCTGTTGGTGAGTCCCTTGGACCTTGCTGTTCCCAATGTTGCTCCTTTTATGTTTTCCTCTCCAGTTGCAGCTACCAAGGCTTGTGGATATTCCCGCCATACACTGACCCCCTGGTCACTGACACCTGACGTGGGACAGCTCGCGCACCGCTCCTGGTCTTCCTCAGCGTCGCTTGGTCCTCACAGTTGCAGCTCCAAGGTCACCGTCATCTCATCTGACCCGTCCGACAACGGTGGGCATTGCTCTTCCACGCTTCCTCGTCACTCCCATGTAGCCAGGTTTGAAGACCACTGTTGTAGCCTATTCATTAAGCATGAGAAGTACTTGTACAACACACATCCTGAACTCAAGTATTTAAAAGTGCCCTCGTGTGATACTAAAGAAAGAGGCCCAGTGAAATATAATGTTTGCCTAGGATCACACAATTTGGACAAACAGAGAAGCTGGTATTCATTCAAGGTTATCTGGTTTCACATTCTGAAATTCTGCCACCAAATGGGTGTCTCTGTCTCTCTTCTCTTTTCCACCAAAGGTCATTGTTTTGTCTTTTACTTTTGGTGATGACGAGACAACCCATAGACACAGCAGGCCGGACTGAGGAACCCAGACCCAAGGACGCAGCCAAGAATGGCCTCCAGCCCTGTACAACCTGCCCCCCTGCTTGCCTTGTGATGTAAGAATGGCCTCCAGCCCTGTACATCCTGCCCCCCTGCTTCCCTTGTGATGTCACTCCCCCAGCCCTGTACATCCTAACCCCCCTTCCTCTGCGATGTAACTCCCCCAGGCCTGTATACTCTGACCCCCCTTCCTCTGTGATGTCACTCCCCCAGCCCTGTAAATCCTAACCCCCCCTTCCTCTGTAATGTCACTCCCCCAGGCCTGCATACTCTGACCCCTCATTCATCTTTGATGTCACTCCCCCTGTCCTGCATATGCTGTCCCCCCTTCCTTTGTGATGTCACTCCCCCTGGCCTGAATATCCTGTCCCCCTCCTTCCTATGTGATGTCACTCCCCCAGCCCTGTACATCCTAACCCCCCCTTCCTCTGTAATGTAACTCCCCCAGGCCTGTATACTCTGACCCCCTTCCTCTGTGTTGTCACTCCCCCAGGCCTGCATACTCTGACTTCTCATTCATCTTTGATGTCACTCCCCCTGTCCTGCATATCCTGTCCCCCCCCCCCCTTCGTCTGTGATGTCACTCCCCCAGGCCTGTATACTCTGACCCCCTTCCTCTGTGATGTCACTCCCCCCGGCCTGCATACTCTGACCCCTCATTCATTTTTTATGTCACTCCCCCTGTCCTGCATATCCTGTCCCCCCCCTTCCTCTGTGATGTCACTCCCCCAGGCCTGCATATCCTGTCCCCCCACTTCGTCTGTGATGTCACTCCCCCGGGTTTTCCCGTTTGCTGTGGAGGGCGCCGGCACAGGTTGTTGGTCTCCCTCTCATTGGAGACTCAGGGTCACGCGCTAGCCTCCCTACAGGCGCCGCCCTATTTAGTCCTCCTGACCTGCCCTCTCCTTAGTGGTCATTGTTGGGGGAATGTACTGGCTGATGCATTTTACGCTGTACTTTTAACTTTGTTTGTTTTACTGCCTAATTTTAAAATATTGCTCTTTGCACCTACCTGCTAAAATCGCTCGTTGCACTTGTCACTTTGTTTGCCAGCGCCCCGTTCCACCACAGGGTTTTCCCGTTTGCTGTGGAGGGCGCCGGCACAGATTGTTGGTCTCGCTCTCATTGGAGACTCAGGGTCACGCGCAGGCCTCTCCTACAGGCGCCGCCCTATTTAGTCCTCATGACTTCTTCCGCACTCAGCAGACGCGCGCGAGCCGAAGTCGCGCCTAAGTCCAGCCCATCTCCGCCCGTCTGCCCTGAGTTTGCGCCTGGGGCCTGGGAGGCTGGACCCTGTACGGTCGATGCACAAGTAGGTTTTCGCTATTCTAGACAATTACTGGTTGCTTTGAAGCCATTATTGAAGCCCCGCCATCGTTCCTTTACACCTGAGGCTCTCTCAATTGGGACGGGCTGTGGATGTGTAGGCAGTGTGTACGGAGATGGTAATCCCCATAAGGAACCGCTTAGTTTAGAAAAGCCCGCCCCTAATATCATCACTGAAAGGGGTTTCCTTATCAACGCCAGGTCTTTAATAAAAAAACAAAATTGCCTTTAGGGACTTCATCTCTGCCAGGAAACCCACGTGGGTGTTTATTACAGAGACCTGGGCGTCTGATTCCTCGGGACCTGACTTGATAGATGCCATTCCCACTGGGTATGCCCTCGCCAGGATGGATAGAACGGGTCGCGGAGGAGGCTTAGGAATTCTATAGAAGGATTCCCTTATTTGTCGTACTGAGGCTCTGTCTACTCCTTCTGGCGCTTTTCAGGCTCTTTATTTTTCTATCAACTCTACTCCTTCCATCCCCTTCTCCGGCCTCCCGTTTTATAGACGCCGAGTCCTAGATCTTCCTTCAGTCAGGATATGATCGAGCTGTTAGAGCCATTTATTGAGAGGTCTAACATCACCCGTTTGGGCGATTTTAACTTTCATCTCGAAAACATGGAATCCAGAGATACCAAGACCTTATTGGAAACTCTGGACTCCTGTGATCTGACGCAATTGGTGGGGTAGTTATGAAGAGAATAATTCAAAAGGCAGTCCACATTGTCATTGCTTAGCTGTGTAGCTCAGTGAGTTAAGCTCTCCCTGCTAACACGTGCTGTGGACTACGGGGCACTGGGCCTAATATCGTCGCTCTGAAGTCCACTAATAGATTACCTTTTATTGACAACGCAAGGAAGAAAAGAGAAAAGTGTGTTAACAGGCGATTTGTAAAGCGCACAGCTACCTCCAACGGAGGCATCCCGGAGCTGGGGGTTGTCGGGAAGATCAAGCAATCTATTGCCCAGAGTCACATGGTGCTGGGCTAACCTGCCGTCGGAGCCGGGGATCGAACGGTGAACCCTGTGGTCAGGAATCAGGCACGCTGGCCTCTGCGCCATACCTCTTCCATCAATAAATGTGTGTATTTGTGCTTATGTTAGAAGTCTTTTGTGGCAATAAAGAATGCAAATGGTGATAAAATGATGCTTATTTGGGTGCTTTTGCTAGGTAACATCTAACTGGGAACATTAGAATAGTGGGAGGTAAACAGAAGGGTTAAATTCTAAAATCTAATTTCTGTTGTGTTTATTTTCACATTAGTTCCTATTGAGGCCTGCGCGACCTCGTCTGAAAATGGCTGTTTAAGTGAAACAATGAAAGATGGCCCCCACGCATGCGCAGGGCACATGAGAAGTGTGAGTGAGCGGCCTATGCTCGGAGCGAGAGATGTCAAGGACAGCTTGGCCTATGAACGGAGATGCGCCACAGGATGCCTGCATTTAAAAGACAGGGAAAGGGAGCCAATGAAACTTTATGATGTGCAAAAGATACAAGGAGTAAACGACAAGTACAAATTGTGAATAATAAATCATGTTAAAGCCTTGGAATGACAGGGTAACATTTCAAACTGGTTTGAACAAGGAGGACATGAGGTGATCATCACCCCCCTCTTGAGGAAACAGAAATTATATGTGGTCAGTATGTCCCCCCACTCGCACCCTATCCACGTACCTATGCCCCATGTATGTCCATGTTATCATGTAATTCCTTTCCCGTGCCTGTCATAATGATGCCCCTGCATTTCCGTCTAATGTTAGCATGTCAGTTATTAGGCCTTCCATGAATGAAACGTTGATTCTGCACTAAGGCCTACGTTGCCAATGCATTTACATGGTACACGTTTAAATATCGCAAAGCACACGTTTTTGTAGCCCAGCCGAGCCAGGCCCTGAATTCAAGCTCCGAGCCTCTTCTGTCTCTGAAAGCTGCAGTTTTTGCATCCCTGACCTCTCCCTTACTCCCTGCCCAGCCGAGAGGTGCCCGGCCTGGCCTGCCTGCCAAGACGGTATTTTGCCTACAGTTATCTGCTCAGCCTCCGCAAAAACACATTCCAGTCTAGTGAAATAGGTAAATACTTTCCGCCTGCAGAGCATAGGGCCTAGCCTTCCTGTCTCCATGCAAGTGATTTACTGAACCCGTTGCCATAGTAGGCCCATGGCCCCACGCAATGCACGAAGAAATATATGCACACACTAGCATTTAGTGATGAACGACTTCTGCTCGAGAGACCTTTACTTCAGACAATACATCCTCCAAACACAAGATATCAGATGTGCCAAAGGTGCAGGTCGTTCTGACATCCCAGACTCCAGACTCCTCTTCTAGTGCTAAAGGCAACCCCCCAGCTCTCCCCAGTTACACGTCAATCTCACGTCATGATCAGTTGCACGCACATGTCGGGTAAAGGTTTCGGCTGACCCTGCAGATCTCCTCTATGCATCCACCCACCTATGACTCATCAAGTGAACACCCACGTGTACGCCTCTTTACACGCCTCTTTCTACGCCCATATGTTCTTATCTCTCTCTTTTCACTTGCTCCGCCTGGAGTGTTCCGCCTACTGTATTCATTGCAATTATGTGATTTTACTATATATAATGTGTGATGTTAATAAAACGTTAGATATCCCTTCCTGAACCTTAGTGGTGATGGAACCCGATTCTCCCCTGGCTCGAGTCATTGAAATAAAACCCTTTTGACTCAGATACCACGGACTCTGCCTCTCATTTTATGAGCTATCCTTATTGATATTAATGTATAGAGAAATGTCCAGGTAATTTTATTTACCACATTCTGGCGCCCGAATAGGGACGAGTCCCCTTCCCCACGCGCCGGCGATGTAAGCGCAGCCCCCTGACCCCTTCTATAGCCGTGACGGACCCATTCTGTGCACATCCGCGGGTTTTCCTGCTAACTCCCTCAGGCCCACGGAGGAGACGGAGACTGCGACCAGGCATCCACACGAGGCGGTGAGGATTACGGACTGTCCCGACCAGAGCCCAAGCCGAGAGAGCAAGGTCCGAGGTATCCAGAGGCCCACCTGTTCTGAGGTGCATGCGCAGCACAGCAAGAAGCCGTAGCAGTCCAGTCCAGTATCGAGTTTCCGAGGCCTTCCGTTTTGCTTCCCGGTGAGTACCGTTGTTGGGTTCATTTATTTGAGCCCGGTCAAGACGGGTCTGGGTACACAGATCCGGTATAGACGTGTCCATTTAGGTGGATGCGGTAAGACGTGTCTCTTTATGAGACCGGTATGACTGTACTGTTGTAGCAGTGCATCTAGTATTGTATTTTAGGATTGTTAAAATTGTGTTATTCTATGTACTAGTTAGTGTCTGTTTCTAATGTTTTAATGTCGTGGTATGAATGATTGTTTGCAGTCTATTATTGTGCCTATTGTGTTTACGTTCAAGCTAGTTTAAACATGCCGCTGTTTTCGAAATTACGTCAGAAAGGAACCAGGAAAGGGATACTCGAAGAGGCAGTTCCCGTCCCGCCTAGGGACACTCCCGGACATTTTATGTACCACAAACATGGCCTAGATGCCATACTGTACTTAGACTTATGGGTTGACTATACCAGAGATCTGGAAGAGAAATATAGATAGCCTGTCTCAGGGACATGGGATGCTGATTGCATCATGAGAGTAGAGGAAGCACTGTGGAAAAAGAAAGCCAGACAATCCCAGAAAGATGCCATAGAGTTATGGCGTAAAGAAGCGCATAGAAGAACAGAGAAAGAAATTCAGAAAGCAGAGAGAAGTAGAGAAGCAGCAGAAAAAGCCAAAGAAAAAGAACTACTAGAAGAAGGTGAACGGGTTAAAGCAGAACAATTAGACAGACAAAGAAATGCCCTTATAAAAGGCATGTATCCCCTCCTCGCCGAGGGCCTACCTAAAGTGACCCCGGAAGTGCCCAGTAACTTGCCGCCACCACTGATCCCGACTAAACTCCGTAGTCATAAACAGACCGCAGCTGACATTTTTCTTTCTTCCTATTTAGATGACGCTGCTCCAGAGTATGTAAATGTGAATGTACCTCCTCCCAACCCTATCGTTCCTGACAACCCTACTAATCCTCCTACTAATCCTCCTGCCACCATCCCTACCAATCCGTTTCACACAGCACCCGTAGTACAAGATCAACCCGCATTACCAGCGACAGCGCTACCAGTAAAGGCCGATTCCAGCCTAGGCGACTCAAGTCTAGGAGCAGCGGGAGGGGGCCCCTCCACCCCACCACCATTAAAACGAACATCACTACGAGATTTAGCACTACAACACAAGCCAAAACCAGCGACATACGCCACCCTTAGACAGTTCCTTACTGATTGTATATATGATCCAGTACCAGATGAGGGTTCAATGCTCATATACTCAATACGGTTAAGACGTGTTGCAGACTATTTGATTACTTTACCAGACATGAGAGGCCACTTAGATAAAATATACCACTTCATTAGAACGGGGGAGGGACCTGAAAGTATTCACGAGGCCATGGCACATAGAAAAGTGGAGCTACAACGTATGCTCTTGCAGTTTTTGATTAACTGTTTGATCAGGGAACGTGACCAGCCAGATAAAGAAGTAACTAAAAGTATGATAACTTGGAGTGACAACATAGCGATCGGTAAACATGATAAACAGAGTTGTGTAGAAGCAATGTTCAAGAAAATTCGTAAAGAAATTCTTGAGATACACAAGAGAGAACAGGCCGAGAAGGAAGCCACCGAGAAAGAGGACGACGAAGTCTCAGAGGACGATGATATAGAAACAGAGGACACAAGTAAAATACATTACGTAGGTAGGGCAAGACCGTTTGATAGACCCATACGCCTAGAATACAAGAAATGTTCTCTCTCTCCCATACCAGAACAATATTCCCTTGAACACATATTCCAAGCCACTGACCAAGCACTGAGAAAACGAGTAGGGAGTAGCGAACTTAGTACTATGCATGAACAGGAACTAGCCCGGTCAGCAGTTCAATGGGCTAGCAATTCTAACATATATAAGGATGACATAGTAGCACAAACATTTTTGAATCTTCCCCCAGAAGAACAGCGTTTAGCTGGTATCTACATGATTCAACACCTCATCACACTATACGAGAGTCAGTATTCTGATCCAGGTCCCTTGTATAAATTATTGGACGATTTACTCCTAGCAAGATGGAGAGGCCTAGGCACCGAATTAATTAATGTTATTCTTGATCAACGACATAAATACATGACTTTCCTGACCCCACACTTGGTTCCTGCCCCTCACTGAGAAAGAAACACCTTTTACATAGACAGACAGAATCCCCTACGAGAGGTTCATCCCGTTAGGACTACAGGGGGTGAGCTTGAACGAGTATACGTTTACACACCCTTAACGAAAATGGAATTATTGGAAATGAAAAAATTACTGCCCTGTCATGATAAAGACCCGGGGGGGGTTACACCATGAATTAAAAGACATGCTCCGCATGGGGGAGTATACATACGCTGATATCATTAAAATGTTGAAAGTATTGTTGCCAGCAGGCATTTACGAAAAACTGAAAGAAAAAGAGTGGGAGGTGGGAGAGAAAAAGATTAATTGGACAGAATTAGACGACGAGGATAAAGGACGAACCCCTGGTACTGGTCTCGGGGATAAAGCTAAAGAATTACCCGAGCTATTGATACAGGTTTTGCCGAGATTATTGACTACCAAAAAGGAAGACTGGGATGCTATTTCAGCCTGCAAACAGAAACAAGATGAAGACACTAGTGATTTTTACTCTAGATTTGAGAAATGTTTTCTTATTAATAGTGGCCTGAAGACAAGTAGTGAATCATACCCACATCTTTTTGTGACCAAATTTGTAGAGAATTCCTTACCCCAGATTAAAAATAGAGTACTGAAGGTTGAGAGTACCTGGCAAGCAAATAGCCCTTCCCAAATGTTACAAATGTTACAGTACCACCAGAACCGAATTAGAGAAGAACAGGAACACGAAAAGAGACGCATGAAAGACACGAAAATGAAAGTACTAGTTGCTCAATCAGTCCCAGCCGATGGTCAGAAAAGGGGTACGGCACCTCCCGGTTATTCAGCAGCTCCTGTTAAAGGGAACTGCAACTACTGTAAACAGCCAGGTCACTATATAAATGAATGTGCTGTCCTGAAACACAATATAGCTACAGGCAAGAGGAAAGAAAGACCGCGTCCTCCTAGACAGGAACACATCCCTCAGAACACGCAACCTCCACAGAACGCGCAACAGACAGTAGCTGTACCTCAACCCATTGCTGCCACACAACATGTCACACAACAAATGTACCAGTACACACAGTCAGACTACCCAGATTATCAACAGTACTCATGAAACAGCCTAGAGAGGGAGGTTGGCTTGCCCCTTATTGAGGTTCCTGTAGATCAAGAGGGTCCCTATGTACATAGTCATGTATTGGGGAAAGACAGAAAATGTTTGATTGACACAGGGGCGAGCAGAACTACCATCAGTCATGACGAGGTTCCAGGGGCACCCCTCTCAGGCTCACAGAATATTTCCCTGGGATTTTCAGGAAAGCCTATTGTTAACGAAGTGTCAAAGCCAGTTCCCCTAGGAGTTGGTCCATTGTCCCGCACTACAGACTTGTTGCTTACGAAATCATGTCCAGAAAACTTGCTTGGTATAAAAACGTTGAAAGAACTAGGAGCAGTGATTTGTTGTTCTCCGGAAGGAGTGAGATTGTTTTTACGTGATTTTAAAGGACATTATGTATTGAGAGATTTTGACCCCAGACTTCAGAATGTACCACAGCATTTATGGGCGCAAGGTCCAACTGATGTAGGTTACATGCACATTACACCATACCGTGTCTCACTCAAGCAAGGAGTTGTACTGCCACGAATCCGACAATACAAGTTACCACCTGAGGCTGTAGTAGCCTTACTGAAAATTGTTGACGAGCTCATTGCACAAGGAGTGGTTGTAGAAACTGACTCCAATGTATGTAATTCTCCTATCATTCCGATTCTTAAACGAACTGACCCGAATGCACCACCGGTCTACAGACTAGTGATTGACCTCCGAGAATTGAACAAATGCATAATACCCCAGTACCCAGTGGTCCCAGACATTTCTTCACTATTGACTGCAATTGACTTCGAAGCGGCGTTCTTTACTGTGATAGATCTCAAGAATGCCTTCTTTAGTGTCCCGATCCATCCGGAGAGCCAGTACCTTTTCGGATTCTGTTTAAATGGCCGAAGCTTCAAATTTGCGAGAGCTCCTCAAGGGTTCACAGAAAGCCCTAGTATTTACAGTCAAGCACTAAAACGACAACTAGACAGTATTCACAGCCTACTGACACTGCACTGCTCCAATACGTTGATGATCTATTGATCACAGCACGGACGGAACGAGACTGTGAACGTGTATCATTGACAGTCTTATGTTTCCTGGCAGAAAAGGGGCACAAAGTGTCCCCTTCGAAGCTGCAATTCTGTGCCCAGCAAGTGGTATACCTTGGACACTTGCTGTCCAAGAGGGGTAGACAGTTGACACCTGACCGCATTCAGTTAATTGCACATCTTCCACAGCCCAAGACACAAAAGGAAGTACGGGCCTTCATTGGCCTCACTTCTTACTGCAGACAATGGATTCCTCAGTACGCATATCTAGCCAAACCACTCATACAGTTGACAACACAGGAGGCAGCGACTTCGACTGTCCTCCCTTGGACTCAGGAACATACATTTGCTTTTGTTGAACTGAAGAAAGCTCTATGTCAAGCACCTGTTCTAGCGACACCATTTTACAGCAAACCTTTTACGCTTTTTGTCACTGAACGCGATGGCACAGCATTATCTGTTCTCACACAAGATCAGGCAGGAAAACACAAGCCTTGTGCTTACTTTTCTAGTACACTGGATCCAGTGGCCCAGGCTCTGCCTGCGTGCCTGAAATCAGTTGCAGCAATAGCTCTAGCAATCAGACAAAGCGATTCCATAGTGTTAGGACATCCCCTGACAGTACAGATTCCACACTCAGTGGAAGTTCTCTTGAACCGGACACAGACACAACACTTGACCATAGCAAGACTGACAGGATATGAATTGACACTGTTCCAGCCACACATAGAGATCAGACGTTGCAATACTTTAAACCCTGCTACACTTTTACCCTCGAGCACAGAAGACCCTGCACCACATGACTGTGTGGAAGTAATTAACACAGTGACGAAACCAAGACAAGACTTGACAGACATTGCATTGTCCGACCCAGACCTGACACTTTATGTGGATGGTTCATGCATGAGAAGAAGCACAGGAGAGTTAGTGGCCGCATATGCCGTGACCACTGATACTGAAGTTATAGAAACACATCGAATTGACACCCTGTTTGCCCAAGCAGCAGAGCTCATCGCTCTGACCCAAGCCTGTATACGAGCCAAGAACCTGAAAGTAAACATATACACAGATTCACAGTACGCATTCGGAGTCGTTCACGACTTCGGTGTCCTCTGGCAAGAGAGAGGTTTTCTGACCTCCCATGGAGCCAAAATACAACACGGTCCCCTCATTCAAGCTCTGTTAGATGCAATACACTTGCCTACAGCAATAGCAATCATGAAGTGCAAAGCACATACAAAAGTCACTGACACTATTTCCCAGGGTAACGACCTGGCAGATCGAACAGCTAAAATTACAGCTCAGACTCAAACAGATATTCCAACTGACACGACTAAGACTGATGTACCATCACTGACAAATTGCATGACAGTCAGGGATCCCTCACAAGATGTACTCGACATACAGACACATGCCACTGCAGACGAAATCAAGAAATGGACTGAACAAGGAGGGGTCCAGACAGATCAGGGATGGATGACGAAAGGCAAAGCCACATGGTTTCTCCCCGACTCCATGGTTCAAGTTATCATAAATACAGCACATAGTCCAGCACACTTAGGAGAAAAAGCCATGTTAGACAGTATAGAGAACATCTGCTTCAACAAGCATTTACGTGCAGCAGCGAAACAGAAAGTGCGTACCTGCATGATCTGTTGTCAGTTCAATCCAGGCAAGGGCATTCCCGTGGAACAAGGTGGATTTCATCCTCCTGACCACCCTTTCGAAGTCCTCCAGATGGATTATATTCAGATGGACAGATGTCGAGGATTCAAGTATGTCCTCGTAGTTGTATGTGCCCTTTCTAGATGGACAGAAGCATACCCAGTACCAGATTACACTGCTGTGACCACTGCCAAGCAGTTGGTCCGTGAATTTTTCCCGCGATACGGCTTGCCCCGTGTCGTGTACTCAGATAATGGACAGCCATTCTCTTCTGAATTGATGAAACAAGTATCTCTCCTGTTAGGGTACCAGTGGAAATTCCATTGCGTACGACATCCAGAGGCAGCAGGTCTCGTAGAGAGACACAATCAGACTCTAAAAACACGACTAGCGAAGGTCTGTGCAGAAAAAGGCGTGGACTGGATGGTAGCCTTACCGGTTGCCCTCTTTTACATGCGTATGGTAGCTCATTCCAGAACCGGATTATCCCCGTACGAGGTGGTTTTTGGTAGACCGCCGAATATGTGGGGTACGCCTATGCCACGCAAAATCACTAATGTTGACAGTAACATGCTGACAGATTACCTGGCTTCCTTGATGTCTGCACTACTTTCTTGTCATTCACAGGTCGCAGCTGCATTCCTGGACAACACCCAGGTGAAAACGCACGAAATTGTTCTGGGAGATCTCGTCTATATCCGCAACTTTGACCATTCAAGCCCTCTGGAGCCCCGTTGGCGTGAGCCGAAGTTAGTGTTATTAACCACGAGGACTGCCGTCAAGGTCGAGGGCCGCAAGGGCTGGCTCCACGCCCACCACGTCAAAAGATTCCATGGACTTGGCCGGGTGAAGGTTTCTGAGAACTGTTCCGACACTGACACTAAACTCCCTTTGCTAGAAAAGACTCCGCAACAGGAGTATAGAATGAAACTACGGTCTAGTAAGTCAGACAGCGTTTAATTGTTTAAGTCCCCCTCGGGATAAGCGGTTAGACAGGTTCCTGACATGTGCAAGATCGTAGACCCAAATAGTGAGAGAGATAGACAGAAAAAAATGAAAGAAAAATACTGCAAAAACCTACGCAGTCGATGCATAATAACTCTGATCATTATGTTTTTTCTAAGTATATCGATTATATGTATAAGCCTGACGTTACATGTTTTCTTTCCTCCTCTTGGTTCACATGTACATTCTTCTTTCAATGACACTGTAGAGCACACATTCAGTGACCTGCCACCTCACGAACTATCCTACCGACTAGCACTACGCAACAACACTTTCATCCGTATGTTACACTATTCTCACCAGACCAGCAATGTCACAAATTGCTGGGTATGTGGCCGACTCCCACCTTATCAGAAATTGAAGGGAGCTCTGCCCCTCTTTCCCTATCCGTTTACACATAATGGTTCGTGCGGAGCATGGTTTCCTTTAATGTCATCACTAGACAGTAAATCCTCAGTTTCCCAGGACGATTGGATATGGGGAGACCTGAATACAGTTATGAATAAAGCATGTTTTCCAGACGAAGACGGTCTTCCCCAAAGGAAAGGGACCGATCTAGAAAATGAAGTGTATGAATTAGGCAATTTTTCCCTCAACCTCATGATTCTGAACGTCCAGTCCGAGACCAATACAGGTTCACCGTTTATTACAGTCTTACCAGTGAAAGGTGAATTATGCGTTAGGAAAAATGGTTCAGTACACCTAGGACACAGTGATTGTAATACTGTGGTCGAATTCAGTGATAAAGGAAAGTCTACTTTCAAAGCTTCCCGCCATTCCTATTTCATTTGTGGTCAGACAGCTTATGTACGTCTGCCCTTAGACTGGGGTGGAACGTGTTATATTGCGTTCCTACTGCCACCTGTTTTTCTAGCCCCATCCGATTATCATCGGAATTCCCGACTCGTACATGTAAGACACAAGAGAGACCTTCCTCCAGTTATCGATTACACTTAGTCAGCGTGGGACCAGTACAAGGATTACATTAAAGGATACTTCTGGTTCATAGGTCCCATCCAAAATAGTAAAATAATACGCAGGTTAACAAGAACTCTTGAAGCAGTAGTGAACGAGGCTACTTTTGCCTTAGGAAATTTGACCGAGGAACAGTCCGCTATGAGACTTGTTGTTCTTCAGAACCGCCTTGTCCTTGACGTCATCCTGGCCAATAGGGGCGGAGCTTGTAGAGTGATCGGCTCCAGTTGTTGTGTGTTTATTCCTAATAACGCACCATCAGTGTATGCAGCAATAACAAGACTCCATAAGATAGCCCGTGAATTGCATCAGGACCCGTGGTCTTGGTCCGGCTGGCTCTGGAGTGTAATAGCAGGATGGGGCTGGACTGTACTGTCATTTCTAGGGATAGTACTGCTCATAGTATTCAGTTGCTGTCTCTGTCTGCAATGTGGCCCAGCGATTTGCGGCTTGTGTGCCACTGCTTGTATTCCCCGTCCACGTTCACGTTCCCGTGCTCAAATGAAAAAAGACGAGCAAATGATGCTATATGAACAAATAGATGGTCTCATGAAAATAGATATATCATAAAGGGCGCAGTAGGGGACAAGGAGGGAATGAGGAAACAGAAATTTTATGTGGTCAGTATGTCCCCCCACTCGCACCCTATCCACGTACCTATGCCCCATGTATGTCCATGTTATTGTTATCATGTAATTCCTTTCCCGTGCCTGTCATAATGATGCCCCTCCTTTTCAATCTAATGTTAGCATGTCAGTTATTAGGCCTTCCATGAATGAAACGTTGATTCTGCACTAAGGCCTACGTTGCCAATGCATTTACATGGTACACGTTTAAATATCGCGAGGCACACGTTTTTGTAGCCCAGCGGAGCCAGGCCCTGAATTCAGGCTCCGAGCCTCTTCTGTCTCTGAAAGCTGCAGTTTTTGCATCCCTGACCTCTCCCTTACTCCCTGCCCAGCCGAGAGGTGCCCGGCCTGGCCTGCCTGCCAAGACGGTATTTTGCCTACAGTTATCTGCTCAGCCTCCGCAAAAACACATTCCAGTCTAGTGAAATAGGTAAATACTTTCCGCCTGCAGAGCATAGGGCCTAGCCTTCCTGTCTCCATGCAAGTGATTTACTGAACCCGTTGCCATAGTAGGCCCATGGCCCCACGCAATGCACGAAGAAATATATGCACACACTAGCATTTAGTGATGAACGACTTCTGCTCGAGAGACCTTTACTTCAGACAATACATCCTCCAAACACAAGATATCAGATATGCCAAAGGTGCAGGTCGTTCTGACATCCCAGACTCCAGACTCCTCTTCTAGTGCTAAAGGCAACTCCCCAGCTCTCCCCAGTTACACGTCAATCTCACGTCATGATCAGTTGCGCGCACATGTCGGGTAAAGGTTTCTGCTGACCCTGCAGATCTCCTCTATGCATCCACCCACCTATGACACTCCTATGACTCATCAAGTGAACACCCACGTGTACGCCTCTTTACATGCCTTTTTCTACGCCTATGTGTTCTTATCTCTCTCTTTTCACTTGCTCCGACTGTATTCATTGCAATTATGTGATTTTACTATATATAATGTGTGATGTTAATAAAACGTTAGATATCCATTCCTGAACCTTAGTGGTGATGGAACCCGATTCTCCCCTGGCTCGAGTCATTGAAAGAAAACCCTTTTGACTCAGATACCACGGACTCTGCCTCTCATTATATGAGCTATCCTTATTGATATTAATGTATAGAGAAATGTCCAGGTAATTTTATTTACCACACTCTAATGGACCAATAAGAAAGGAATACGGACCCTAAAAGTTTCAAATTGAGTTAGATAGTTAGTAAAAAGGTTATAAAGAGCTTGTGCGAAGGCGGTTAAGGATTGGGTCCATGGATTTTATTTTGCACCACGACATGTAGTCGGTTTGAACGATTTTTATGCTACAGACACTCCCTGCCCCTCTACAGACACTCCCTGCCCCTCTACAGACACTCCCTGCCCCTCTACAGACACTCCCTGACCCTTTACAGACACTCCCTGCCCCTCTACGGACCCTCCCTACCCCTCTACAGATACTCCCTGACCCTCTACACACACTCCCTGCCCCTATCTGGACACTCCCTGCCCATCTACAGACACTCCCTGCCCCTATCTGGACACTCCCTGCCCATCTACAGACACTCCCTGCTCCTATCTGGACACTCCCTGCCCATCTACAGACTCTCCCTGCCCCTATCTGGACACTCCCTGCCCATCTACAGACACTCCCTGCCCCTATCTGGACACACCCTGCCCATCTACAGACACTCCCTGCCCCTATCTGGACACTCCCTGCCCATCTACAGACACTCCCTGCCCCTATCTGGACACTCCCTGCCCCTCTACAGACACTCACTGCCTCTCTAATGACACTCCCTGCCCCTCTAGAGACACTCCCTGCCCCTCTACAGACACTCTCTGCCCCTCTACAGACACTCCCTGCCCCTCTACAGACACTCCCTGTCCCTCTTCAGACACTCCCTATCCTTATCCGGGCATTGCCTGCTTGTAGGAAAGTAGGATCTTCTTTCAGGGTTACCCCCACTCTTTTCTTGGTGTTAGTATGTTTTTGATTATTCTGACTCGGATCCTGTTAATCAGGACCCCAGTGAAGTATTTTCCAATAAATCCAAAATAGAATATGGTTCATAAAATGGAGTTTAATCCAGGAATAAAAGATCCCATCCACATACAATGCCAGTAAACATCAACTGACTGAAATTAGAACATTCCCATGTCAATATAAGGTGACATAGCTAATGACATCCTTAAGATTCTATTAAAGCTGCAGTGTTAAATATTACACATCTCCTTCCCTCCCAAAAAACAAAAAAATAGGTTATACAAGATACACAAAATTATCAAGATACACAAACTATACAAAATCAGTAAGATAACCAGGCCTTCTGGACACACGTGTAGAAGACCTAATATTTCCAGAATCAATTGCTTTACTATTATCCAAATCCTTTTCCTTGGAATCAAAATGTTCTCCTCCTTGCAATTTCCTTCTAACAATGACAACTCTATTTAAATTCCAAATGCGATGATCTTGAGATTGTACTGCATTGTTGAAAATTTTGATCACTTTGATAGGCTTCATGAACTTTGTTTCTGAACAACCCACCATGCCAGGTCGTCTGACCATGACCATATCGCCAACACAGACAACAGTTTTTTTGACACTTTTTTTAACCTCAAAATATGCTTTTCTACGCTCAGCTTTATCCTTCTAATTTTTTAACAACTTCATCTTTGTTGCAGACACATTCTTTACCCTTCAACAATTCATACTTATTAACCAAAAAAGGTTCAACCTGCGTGTTAGGAATTCTCCCACGAAACAACAATAATTGAGTCTTTCCAGTTGTAGCATGAGGAGTATATCGGTATTCTTTTATTTTTTCCAAAACACAATTTTTCCAATCAGATGACAAGTTTTTAGCTAAACTAATAGTGTCCTTGATCACTTTATTAAATCTCTCGACCATACCATTGGCCTCAGGGTGGTAAAGAGAACAAGTCTTATGTATAATACCCTTAGAAGATAAATAATGTTCCATTTCCTTGGAAACAAACTGAACACCATTATCTGATAAAATGGTTGCAGGAAAACCTTCTTTAGAAAATAACTCACCCAAACATTGGATAATCTTACTCGAATCAATTTCTGACAAAAACAATATCTCTGGCCATCTTGAGTACATATCAATGATCACCAGTATAAAAACCTGAGAATCTCTATGTTGTATGGGACCCACTAAATCCAGAGCTATGTCCTGCCAAGGACCATTAGGTCTTCTTCCTAAAAACATAGGTTGCGTATGCGTACTATAAGACTTATCGCTAACATTACAGTGTGCACAATCTCTAATTACCCTTTCAACCATTATATCCATGCCTGGCCACCAATATGACATGCGAAGCCTCTCCTTACTTTTGGATAAACCTGAATGAGCAACATGAACCAAATCTATCAAATCTTTCCTGAGACTAGATGGAGGAATCAACCTTGTCCCACGAAACAACAAATCATTATCAACAGATAATTCACTGCCTACCGTCAAAAAAGGCTTAGTCAAAGCAGAACCTTCTTTGCTTTTGACCCAACCATTTTTCATCAAAGACATAACTTCACATAAAGTATCATCCTTTCCCGATTCTTCAGGCCATTTCTTCTCAGATAGAAATTCGTAATCCACAGCACAAACCAATTCATCATCTAACTCCAAATGATCACCTTCAAAATCTCTATTAGAAACTAAACGTGAGAGAACATCCGCTATACCATTATCAACACCTGGAATATATTGAACACCAAAGCTATATTCTTGTAGGCCAATAACCCACTTTGATATCCTCCCAGATACAAGATCCAAACCTTTCTTACTAAAAATGTCCACTAAGGGTTTATGATCAGTATGGACATCAAAAATCAAACCCCAAAGAAATTTCTTTAGCTTTCTCACCGCCCAAAACACTGCCAAAGCTTCCCTCTCTACGACGGAATAACGAGTTTCAGCATCTCTCAAACTTCTAGACAGAAACATTATGGTTTGCATGCCTTCTGGACCATTTTGCTTTAATACAGCACCTAACCCTTTCTCACTTGCATCAGTAATTAGAATGGACTTGATCTTGGGGTTGAAGCTTTTTAACGCAGGAGCACTGTTTAACCTTTGTTTAATTTCATTAAACTCATTCTCACATAATCAGACCAATGAAATTCCACACCTTTCCTCAACAAACACCTCATGTTCACCGTTAAATTGGCAAAGCCTTTGACACATTTTGCATAATATTCTATCATGCCTAAAAGCTTCATGAGTTCAGTTTTATTTTCAAGCGCCACCCTTTTGTTTATAGTGTCTACCAATTCGGATTTTGGTTTCACACCATCACCTGAAATATTATGTCCTAAGTAATTTATAGAATCAGATCTGAATCTACATTTGCTTGCTTTTAAGGTGAGATTGTGTTTGCTGAATCTTTCCATCCTCTTGAATCTATACGTGCCAAAGGGTGTAATAAAGGACGTAAAATCTCTGCAAGACTCCTCTAATTCGATCTGGTGATACGCAGAGGTAAGATCTATTGTACTAAAAACTTTGGCATTCCCTAACAATACCAACAACTCTGCAATATTTGGTAGAGGATATCTGTCAACAATTACACATTTATTGAGTTGCCTGAGATCAATGCATAAGCGCAAATCGCCATTAGGTTTCCGCGCTGCGACGACCGGAGCCATCCATTCACAAGCCTCTATTTCTTCAATTATGCCATTTTCAACGAGTTTCTCAATTTCTTTTTTCATATCTTCTTTTACCGCTAAAGGTACACCCCGGACTTTACAGCTCACAGGAATGGAATCATTCTTTACTCGTATTTTATGTTGATAACCTTTAAGACAACCTAGAGTTTCCTTAAACACATTAGGAAATTTCCTTTTTAATTCACATGCAAATTTGTCTTCCATTGACTTCCCTTCAATTAAATTACCTTTCTCATTTACAACACTAAGAATTTTATCTCTCAATTGTATGTAAGGACTGGCATTTGGGTCTAAATAAACACCCAAATCACCTTGATGTATCCAGCTGATAATGTCCTTTCTTCCTAAATTGACCATGGTAAGTACTTCTGTACATCCACAATTGTCTACTGGTGCGCCCTTGTAAGTCCCTAGTATATGGTACTGAGTTTCCCAGGGCATAGGTACACCAGGGGTCTCCCATGGGCTGGCGCATGTACTGTGCCACCCTTCAGAGTCCTCTCAAAGTGTGACTGCAGGCCTGCCACTGCAGCCTGTGTGAGCTGGTGCCAGCACCACTGATGACAAATATACGTTTACTTATATCTGAGGTCACAACACTTAAAACCTATAAGTCCCCCCTATGGCGAGCTCTTCAGTCCTGAAGGCAGGGTGCTTGGTTATAAGGGTGAGGGGGCCCTGCATGAGCAGGACACCCCTACAAACCCTGGAGTTACTTTTACAGGCTTTTTACGTGCGGTCAGACATTTTAAAACATATAGTGGACATCAGTCATTACAGGATGTCTAACTCTATAGTGGCTGCCCCCGAACCCAGCCATGTTTTGGTATCAAACATGTAATCATGCCCCAACACTGATTCGAGTGTTGGAAGTACGATCCCATGTACTGGGGCCTCCCTTGGGGTCCCCACTGTACTGCCGGTGATAGCCTTTCAGCTGGTGCCGCTGCCGACCAGAGACACGATTCTGCCCCCCTGCTGCTGAACCAAGCTCGAGCAGGGGAAGGTAGAACAATAGGTTTCCTGTCACAAGGAGGTGTGATCACCTCCCAGACAGGACCTGGTGCACTGGGCTCGGGTGGGGTCGCTCACCAGCACCACCAGACTGCTTTGAAGGGCACATTTGGTGCCCTCTTTGCATACTCCAGTTTGAGCCCGTTCAGGGAGACCGTCACTCCCGCTCTGGCATGAAACTGGAGACAGGACATGGGAGTATCCTCCCCTCTGTCCAGCCCCTCCTCTGGGAGAGTCCCCTGAGTCCTTCCAACCCTTTCCTCAGGGTACTTAAGGGCTTACCTGTGTGTGGTTACCTGGATTTGTTGTGGGGGGACAAGACTCGATCCTGAAACCACGTCCCTCTTCGACCGTCTGGAGACTTGGACTTCGCTGGACTTCTCCTTGAACCGAGACTGCATCACGGCAGACTCCCGCTGCTCCTGGTCTCGTGGTTCTGCAAGTCTTCGCTTGTGTCTGTGCTTCTTTCAATATCTTCCCCAGACCTGTGGGAATCAAGGACATCTGAAGTAGTCTCTTTTGGAGAGAAGGAGTCACTCCCCTGCATCTGCAGGCACCCCAACGAAGCTGACCGGTCTGCTGCTCCTGACGTCCCACAGACTTCGAAAGGCTCAGCAGCACAGGTGGTGGTTCTGGAACCCCATTGAGGCCTGACCTGTCCTCTTTGCAATTTGGAAGCCAGCTGGGACCGAACCCCTATGCAACATGTTGACTTGCCATTGACAAGGCTTGTTGGCTCTGGACTCCGGAGATGTTCGGGCCACAAGAAGCTCCAGCCTCCAGAATCTCTTCCTGCCAAGATCAGCATCCTCTTTACATCCTCTGCCCCATGGGCCTTCCCTCTTGGTGAGCTGATCGAGGTCCTCTTGCGACTCCTGTGCCTTCAGCCTGTGGGTCCTCTGGGGGTCTTCTCTTGCTCCAGTGCGCTCCCTTGCTTGCTCTGGGCCTGTCTGACTATCCTTCTGTTGGTGAGTCCCTTGGACCTTGCTGTTCCCAATGTTGCTCCTTTTATGTTTTCCTCTCCAGTTGCAGCTACCAAGGCTTGTGGATATTCCCGCCACACACTGACCCCCTGGTCACTGACACTCGACGTGGGACAGCTCGCGCACCGCTCCTGGTCTTCCTCAGCGTCGCTTGGTCCTCACAGCTGCAGCTCCAAGGTCACCGTCATCTCATCTGACCCGTCCGACAACGGTGGGCATTGCTCTTCCATGCTTCCCCGTCACTCCCATGTAGCCAGGATTGAAGACCACTGTTGTAGCCTATTACATTAAGCATGAGAAGTACTCTCCTGTGCCCTACAGTGCGAGGGTGACTCTGGGAGTCTGGGATTGGCTCAGTACAGAATCTAAAGCTTAGACTCATTTTAAAATGTTTGCTGCGGTGTATGTGTGCTCTACAGAGCCGCCCAAATGAAAATCCTGAAGAGGGAGGAGAAATACAAGTATTTTGTTTTCCAACCACTATTTTGAGATGCATTTTCTTTTCTTGTAAACCCTGTGCACTATTGTCAGTAGATCGGATTTTGCCTCAAAAACCGTGGGTGGTCGCACAGGAGCAGCACGTGACGCCCATGCAGCGCCCCACTAGGGCGGGGTGAAGCGAAGCAGCGCTTTCCTTTGCTTTGAGTTACTTTGAAACAACTTTCCAGCGCAAATCAATCAAGTTTCACTCTGAAGAGTGAACTCAACAGTAAATGTTTTGTGCTTCACAAAAGTGCAAAAGGCTTGAAATCTGGGGCCTCATTTATGAGGCCTTGCGTCAGTTTTGCGCTGCGGATGCGTCACTTTTTGTGACGCATCGGCAGCGTAAAACATGCGCCTTGTTGCGCCATATTTAAAAAGTGACGCATCTAGGTAGATGCGTCACCTTTTAAACCCCTGCGCCACATTATGCCTGCGTCAGGTATAATGTATGCAAAGGGGGCGTTCCCCCGCAAAAAGCCTCGTAATAGTGACGCAGAGAAATCTATGAGATTTCACTGCGTCACTTTTAGGATGCGGTTGCGTCAAAATCTTGCGCCTGCCTCACAGCAGGCGCAAGACTGACGCAAGCCCTTTCACATGGGGCTTTCCCCATGTGAAAGGACGCATTGCTGGAGTTGCATCACTTTTGTGACACACTCCAGCAATGCGTCACTTTTGCGCTTACAGATGCGTCAGAAATACTGACGTATCTGTAAGTCCTTGCGACATGATGCGTCATACATTAAATATGACGCATCATTGGTGTCGCAAGGAGTGCGCAGTGAAAAGTGACGCATCGCTGTTTTCACGTAGCGATGCGTCACTTTTCATAAATGAGGCCCCTGGACTTTTATCTCTCTCCGTTGAAACATCGCATCTTCTATTTTCTCTCCACTCTGACAGCCCCAGGGCTCCTGACATACGCCGACACCTACCCCCCTCCCCCCGCCCCTCCCCCCATGACATGCAGAGCGTTCGGCCTCCCCTCTGACACCGCCGCTCCCTTATGACACATCCCCGCTGTGATGTCACTCCCAGGGCCGTCGCTTAGTCGGGGAGATTCGGGGGGGGGGGGTGAATCTCAAATGGCCCAACCGAATAAGCATTGGGCTGGGTGGGGGGGGGGATGGAAAATTCCCATAAGGAACAGGGTCAGCACTGATTTGCATTAGGCGGCCTCTGTCTAGAGTGGCACAGTGAGTGAAAAACGATGGATTGGAATGTGACCCCAAGTGACTGCCGCTGGTTAACCCTTTGCAACCATTCGTGGCATCACTTTTGTCAGGAGTGTGTCTGGAAACTTGAGACTGGCGCAGCTTTCAAGCCTGCTTCTGCCAATGTTTGTGAACCCCAGAAGGAGAACATTTGCACCGACTATATATATATTTAAGTTTCTGCTCCAAAAAATGAACACGGTAAAAGCTCTGAGTGAAATGAGATCAATGAAAATATCGATAGAGATAGTCGACCTAAGGGGCCCCAGACCCAAGTACCATACCAAGATTGAATTTGGGGGTGTCTCCTCCTGATGCCACGCCCCCGCCTGTCCCGCCTGGGACTTGTAGTTCTCCCGGGCAATTCCTGCCTTGGTTCGCTCTCGACACAACGGACTGGAAGCCCCGCTCTGGGGTCCCTTGTTTTGGATGTCTTTCCACTGCGGGCTCTTTTCTTTGTCTTGGGGGTCGCGGGCTCTTTTCTTTGTCTCGGGGGTCGCGGGCTCTTTTCTTTGTCTTGGGGGTCGCTGGCGGGGCTCCGGCTCCATATTTCGAGGCTTCACAATATATAAATCATTTAATCAAGTGACTGATGGCCCCTTGTACTAAGACCGAGTCACAGATAGAGGAAGCGAGCCGGCAAAGGAATGGGGCGAGCCGAGTCCGAGCCAGCCAAGGGTCTGCGCAGGAGCCGAGCCTTGAAACGCCGGCGTGCACACCAGGCAACAAACAATGGAAAAAGATGACGCTGAAGCTAAACAATTCCATAGTCACATCAGGGCCACCAGATATCCCCGCCCCACAATGCCCAAACCCGCAAATAATACACAACCACAAGTGTTAGGTTTGGGAAAAAGTGCTGCAGGTTTATTACATACAACATATGTAATGATGGTGGGTTAACTTACGGGCGATCCAAGGGCAGGCCGCATTCTCGCCACCTGCCCGCCTGTTGAGCCAAACAGCACAGTGGCGAACCACCCAACTGCTGCACAATTACCATAATATATACTGACACGCCCATTGCGGGGCGTGACTTGGCAAACCCCCGGTTGCACAGGCCCACAACCGCCCGAAGGACTACTGGGGCGCTGACACGAATTCCTGCACCTCCCATAAGGTTACAGGTTAGGCTCTGGCATCCCTATGTGCCCGCTGAAGTACATCGTTTGCACCTCTCTTCTTCCGGATCGCCCAGTAACTCCGCCTGCAACGATAAAGGAACACATTAAAGCTCCCCAACATCCCCCCTCAATCTGACACTCTGGGTTCGAGGAAGGGTGGGAAAAGAGTGTCCCGATGAGCCCGCGCGATGGCGTCCGGAGCGGCAAAGAGGCCCTCCAACAGGGACAGCGAACTTAAGTACCCCTGGAGGCCCCTCCCAGCCGCCCCGGACGTGCGACACAGCCAGCCTCCTCCAACCGGAGGGGAGGAGAAAGCTGGTCACCATACAGGGGCGGGGCAGCCCTCTGAGACTAGGAGCCCGCCCTCTTTATGGCGTGGCCTCGGGCAAGCGCAAAACATGCCTTTCTTCAACATGCGGAAGAGTTTCACCTCAGTACATCAGATGACATCACTGCAGACAGACATTTATCAAAATGATAGCTTTTAAGCATGGACTTAGAAACATTACGAATCCCCCGACCCTACTACCCCCCCCCCCCTGCCCCCTCCCCACCTACGCCCTGAGTGACCAGAGAGTCCGGGCAGTCGTCATGTTCACCCTGAGTCTGGCCTGGAGTCTCACCACAGGTGGAGCAGCGCTAGAGACGGTCACAATGAACCTGCAACGCACCCTGGGCTCCAGTGTTTGAAAGTGAGTTATTCGTTCAATAGGTTTAATGTTAGTTCTGGCGTTTGCTGGTTAGGTGTTTGCTATGCTCGTGCTTATGCACTTCTTGTTATTTGAAAGTGCTGCTCGTGGTGATTCCAGGTCACGGGGTCAATACCTGGAATCAGTCTGAGCGAGGAGGCAGGGGGGTCTCACCCCTCCTGCGTGGGGGTTTCTTTATAAATAAATTGCTTTGATTTACAGGAATCTTTGGAGTATTCATCTTTACAAAGTGGCGACGACTGCGAAACACCCCAGACCCACGCTAGGAAGAACATTTCTTCTCACGCTGACAGACATTGCTGTGTGCAGGGTGTCAATGACGGTTCTCATATTAACATGACCGAGAATCAGGATTTCATTAAAGACACAGAGGCTGACATTGTGCATAACCTTTGAATGGCCACTCCAGACAGCAACCGCTTTGAAGAACTTCATCACGACAATCCAGAAGAGAACAACAGACGCCCTCCGTGTCCACGGCGAAGAACACTCCTCCTCTTTTGATCCGATTCTGCAAACACAACTTCTTATCTCACTACAAGTCCACGCCCGCGCCAGTCTCAGAACCTGAAATCAAAAACACCTCACTAATAAAATTAATTCAAAACTCAAATCTCTGCAAATAAATCAAAACGGCATATATATAACTATAATATCACAATAAATAACTCCCCCTTTTTTAACTCAGTGCAATCTGCATCACAAAACAACGTGAGAACCAAGCACTGGCGTTGCCAATAGGTCTCGCAGTAGGAAAGTTGGAGCTATTACAATTGCAAATAACAATGCCTTTTATTTTTGTTTTCATTTTAAAAACATAAAGGGCTTTGTCATTTACAAAACCAATAGCTCCAACTTTCCTACTACGAGACCTATTGGCAACGCCAGTGCTTGTTAACAGATTACAGCACCATGGCTGCTGGCTCACAGTGACTGCCTGTGAGGCTGAGGCTTGCCCAGTGCCTGCCTGTCTGTCTGTGGCGGTGTCCATGAGTCAGCTGACTGTGTCACTTAAGTTTTTGGGCAGCTGACAAGGTGTTTTTGTTGAGAAGCATCAGCTATGGCTATGACTGAAGGTAATAGGGAGAGTTGAACATAGAATTGTGCCTGTTACAGATTTAAAACTGAAGTTAATTGCCATGTTTTCGGTTGTTTATGTGCAGTACTCCTTGTATGCAGTGTTCCTATGTGTGGCATTTAAATACCTGAGTTGTGGCACTTTCACAGTTAATAGAATAAAACAGTTTTGTACAGGAATCATAGTTTATTTAAGTAGTGACCCACCTATATGCAATGTGATGATCTAGAACGGAGGGTGAAACACGTGATGTTTATGCCAGATTTCAATGAATAATGCATAGGAACAACGTCATGCCATCCGTGCAATCAGTTTTAAGATCTTCTTTGTGTTTCTCGTTGTTCAAATGGGTGTCATTTCAGATATTCATGTTTCCATTGTCTTTACTGCTGGATTTTGCTCGCGAGAAAGTGTCACTCTTTGTCGTTGTATGTTGCATTTAGTTATTTAATGCATTCATTATTCTATCCTGGATGACAGGGGGAGAGAGTGATGGGAGTAAAAGGGAGGGGGGCGGCAAAACACCTAGAAACGGCCCTGGGTGTACCACGATTCCTTTTGAAGCCTTCCTTCCACACCCATGTTTCGCTACTGGTATATTTTCGCTTCCATTCGTCAGTGTACATGTTCTCGGCTGGCCTCGGGGTTTTGCTGCTCTGGCTAATTATGCCCTTCTTGCTGAATCACCCAGCTTTCCTTTGCCTGGTGGGAGGCCCAGGCTGAACTTGCTGATTAGAGCAGCTGGTAACCCAGCATCTGTGCTGCAGTGCGATGTGTGCAGGGGGTTCTTGTGAGATGAATTGTGTCTGGGAGGAGACCCTTCGTTCAGTCCCGTCGCTGATATTTTGACTTGTGCAGAATCGGCGGCCTGCGGCTCTGCTTGTGGGGGTCGGAGAGAGTGATGCATTGCCGTCTGATTGCCTTATGTTGCATGTTATGAAAGCACTGGTGCTTGTGTATCATAGCCGTGAACCCTGTACTCCAGCTTCTCAATGTGAGTGTAAGAAACGACGAATGTTAAATTATGTTTAACAGAAAATATTTCATCGCTTTGCAGCTGACATTAATTTAGGCAGCATGACCAAAGTTTTTATCATTAAGAAAAAAGATCTTTTACTTTTTGGTGGTCCAGCGGAAATGGATCTGGGCCGCTCCGTATTGTCTGCATTGCTATGGATGTAGAAAACACGAGTTAAAAAGCCTTTTAGAAGAGAAGAAAGCATGGAAAGTCAAATGTTTCCAGGGAGTGCTGAAAGAACAAGGCCGGGAGAGAAAATAAAGAAAAACAAGAACAAGTCGGGTTGGGGCGGGAGAGTGAGCGAGTGGGAGGGAAGAGCTGGAAAAGCCCAGGCTCGGCAGTGCGGCATGGCTGTGATTGCGTGGAGAGAGAGGGGCGGTGCTGGTGTGGGAGGGGGAGGCTGTGATTGCGTGGAGAGAGAGGGGAGGTGCTGGTGTGGGAGGGGGAGGTGCTGGTGTGGGAGGGGGAGGCTGTGATTGCGTGGAAAGAGAGGGGAGGTGCTGTTGTGGGAGGGGGGAGGTGCTGGTGTGGGAGGGGGAGGCTGTGATTGCGTGGAGAGAGAGGGGAGGTGCTGGTGTGGGAGGGGGGAGTTGCTGGTGTGGGAGGAGTGCTGCTAGGGGAGGAGAAGCCTGATGCCGGATGGGGGCGGGAGAGGCTGGGCTTGCATGCGATGCGCGTGCATGTTCACGTGAACTTCATGAAAACCGCGGGGCTGAAAGCCCTTTGGTTTGAAGATGTTTTCGCCACATGAATTCTCGCTCCGCTCGATGCGCTTGCGCACATCGATAGGTCGCGAGACCTAAAAAAACTTCAAACAAGGGAGCGGAGGGAAGGATAATGTACGCCTCCGTGTCTAATGAAATCCTGATTCTCTTGTCATGTTAATATGAGAACTGTCGTTTCATTACAAGACCGAGGCTTACATGCATGTTGAAAGCCTTTTAAAACCACTTCAGACACATGTCCTACTGGTTTGAAGTAATGTTTCGTAAAGGTGCCCACATTCGACCAATCTGCTGCCTTTAAAATATTCTCCAAATTTCCACCAT
Organism: Lissotriton vulgaris; assembly: GCF_964263255.1. Lineage (NCBI taxonomy): Eukaryota > Metazoa > Chordata > Amphibia > Caudata > Salamandridae > Lissotriton > Lissotriton vulgaris. Next base: position 527,394 of record NW_028255099.1, on the reverse strand, counting down.
AACAACAACTCTTGCTCGCCACAGCTCCTCTGATAGAATGAGCTTTGGACTCATCCATATTCACACCAGCAGCTTGCCCCATCACACTCCTAACCCATCTAGAGATTGTTGTCGTACTTACCGCCCCAAAGGGTCTCACAAAAGAAATAAGAGGCTGATGAACACCATCACTTCTATTCTCCTCTGCTCTGCACTCATAGACCTCAGACACTCCACCACACATACCTTCTTACACTCCTCAAACCAGGGATAAAAAAAGAAGTAGGCATAATCTTACTCCATTTAAAAATTTCAAAAAACACACCCTCCGGACAAAAATGCCTATTACTAATCTCTAAAGATTTCACATCAGACACTCTTCTACAAGCGCTGCTGGAAGCCATGCCCGGAAACCCAGAAAGGGGTTACTAAAACCAATCGACAACCTTTACTCCTCAGCGTCAATAAAACCCTCTGAATCAAAACAAACGGAGGGAATGCATAACCGTCTTCCCTGACCAATACTGCTGAAATGCATCTATTGCTAGAGCTTCGGGATCCAGAAGCCAATGGTAATACATCTCCAACGGGCATGTCAACCTCGTTGCAAACAGGTCCACTTCCAATGGACCTAAAACTTCCAGAATGCTCTTGAAATAAACCAATCCCAGCCTCCAATCGCTGTAATCTTTCACATGTCCTGAATTCCAATCTGCTTCCACATTCCGTACTCCGGGAGAGACTCTGTTCTTAACACTATCTTGTTCTTTAAACAAAACATCCACAACTCCTTCGCCACATCTAAAAGAATCTTTGATCTGCAGCCTCCCAAACGGTTTGTGTAGGATATTGCTGAAATAGTGTCCATCTTCAAAAGCGCTGTGTTTCCTTATATCATCTCCTTGAAACTCTTCAATGCATGTTGCCCGGTTGTTAATTCCAGACAATTTATATGAAAAACCTTTTCTTCCCTTGACCAAGCACCACCTGTCTCCTGAGGACCCAAACGAGCCCTCCGTCCTAGAAGACTGGCATCTGCATCCAGTATCACTTCCGGTAGACAACCCAATATCGACCTTCCGTTCCAAACCGCTAAATTGTGTACCACCATTCCAACTCCTCCTTTGCATCCAAATTCAACTCCACCTGGTCCTCCTACCATAATCCTGCTCTCAAGGCCTCTGCTTTTACTCTTTGCAGAGCCCGACAATGTAATGGAGCTGGAAACACTGCCTGAACTGAAGAAGAAAAGAGACCCAGAATCCTCACTAAATCCCTCAAGGTTATTGACATCTTTCGCAAAACTCTCAAAACTTCTTTCTTTATCATCTTCACCTTCTTGTCCAGTAATCTTAAAACTTCTACGACTGTATTTTTCAAGAAACTCTGAAATTCCAAGTTCAGTCCTGGAATAAAAACAGACTTGGCCTGATTTATTAAAAAGCCCCAAGTCTTTCAAAACATCCATCACAAAACCCGGCTGACTCTCCAATTTCACCGCATCCTGTGACATCAACAAAATGTCGTCCAAATAAACAATCATCTGAAAACCTCTCTCCCTGAAAAAAGCCACTACTACACGCATCAACTTCGTGAAGCACCAAGGTGCTGAGGACAGACCAAAGGGAAGACAGAGCAATTGATATCATTTGCCTTTGCACACAGAACTGAAAATACTTCTGACTATTTTCTCCCACAGATACCGTGAAGTTAGCATCCTTTGCATCTAACTTCACCAACCAATTCTTCGACTGCAACATATCCCTCAGGAGATGAATCCCTTCCATCTTGAAATTCCTGTAAACCAATGACTGATTTAGATTTCTCAAATTTATCACCGGCCTCCACCCCTGGTCCTTTTTTGCACCAAAAATAAAGTGCTTACAAAACCTTTTAGATGTTCTTCCACCAAACAGAGTGCACCTTTCTTCAACCTCTCTCTTACTTCCACATCTGCTATCTCTTCCTGATCATTTGATAAAACCATGTAGCAGGGTTTCCGTTCTCCCACAGAACTGTGCACAGAGATCTAGAACCTGGGTGAGTTAGGGTGACCCAAAACTCACCTTAGTATCAGAAATCCCCTTACCAAGCTAGCTGCAGTGTCTCATTGGTCATAACAACTTCCCAATGACTTAGACAATCCAGAACATGAACTTAGGGTACCTCAGGTATCGTGGAACACATGAACACTCTTTCGCTCTATAATCATTTCAAACCACAACTGGGAGTAAAAGAACACACGTGCAAGTTTGAAATATTTATTTTTCAATGCAAGGTTCTCAAACGCAGTATCTTATATAATACCAGCATACATATTATAAAAATCAGAGTTATCAGCATAGTCACTAATCCATAGTAAGCAAAAGGTGATAGCACATTATAATACAAATTCTATAGAAATCTGTATCACCTATATTTCGCGCACCCTATTTAGCATACTAGATTATGTCTAAGAAGGTCTCATTTGGGTTTTTAGCAGGACGGGCCCATACCTCTAATGGTCAGTAGGAGAAGATCACATCAACAGCTACCAGCTCTCTGCATGCGAAGCATCAAGTGTGTTTTTGCATTCTCAGTAACTCTATCTTAAACCCGCGTAGAGCCCAATGTTGGCAGCAACATTATTTGTGTTATGTCTAATGTGGTGCGAGGATCAGGCCTCCCAGCAACCTTGTGTTAGGTTATTCTTAGAGGCTATAGATCTCAGTGTGCAGACAGTGTACCAAGTGTACCAGGCACGACTGATATCAGAGCAATAACATATTATTCTCAATAAATCACATCTTTCGTCTAGGTTGAAAGCTACAATAATAATTATGTGCCGTTTGCAAACTGAAGCCGAAGGAAAATATGTCGTTTAAACATTTAATAAGCTCATGCTAACTTAACACAATATATAGAAAAGCATTAACTATATGACACCCCCCCAATGATCCGAGGACGGTCAAGAAACAAGCCAATAATATAATAAAAGCATAACATGAAAGCAGAGTTCAATAATATTGAGCCAAGCTAAATGTATGTATCTGTATATAAAAATTAATAAAAATATATATGAATGCCTATAGTGGCCAAACGAAAATATAAAAAAATACTCAAACTCAAGGCCTAATATAAAATCACAGGCCTAGAACATATGAAGTCAATTGTTTGTAAGAAAAATGGCACCATTCAGAATTACTAAAAAGTCGCGTGCCAGTATAGTGAAAGTCTCCAAAGCCACTCATGGGTGGATAGAATATGCAAAATAGGTAGCCACAGCTTCCAACATGAAATCACTGTCATCATCCGAAAACAGTTCAGCCATCCAATTAAGCAATGGGAAAGAACATACGTGCTCCTCCAACACCGAATCCTCTTGCAACATCAGAGGACAACTCGGTGGGTTCTCAAGAACGCTATGTGCCAGAAACTCATGCGCCGCTGCGGAGATGTCCCACTGACCCATTAGTCCATGCATCGCTGCCAAGGCCATAATCCTTTCGCCAGAACAAATCAACTCGTGAGCAACTACGGGGTCCATCAGCTGATCAAAATCGACTTCAGGAGATAACGGCAAGCAGAGACACAAATCAATGGCCCAGTCAAATTCGCAGCTCAGGCAATGAAACACAGGCTGGACACATGTGAAATAGGAAAATCGAAACGATAATCCAAATGCCGTGCTTAAGGTCGCAAGCGGCAAGGTGCCATAGTAATCAAGCATCCGGTTGCGAAACCGTGTCAGAAGGGGCTGAGCGGCTTCTTGCGCAGGATGGGCATCCATGTTTTAGGAAGCAGAATAATGTCAAAACGCCTGCAGCTAAAGCCAGCAAAACAGGGAATCCGCCAAACAAACTTGAAAATATTGAATGAAAGAAAGCGGGGATGACACCAAAAATCTTTTCAAATGTAGTCACAAGACCACTGCTAACCAATTTAAAAAAATGAGCTAAGCCAGACGCGGAGGAGGCATTAAAGATTTGATGAACTAATTCGCAGAAATGAAACGGCAAGTCAGTATTTAAAAGTGCCTGCACCTCTGTGCGTGTGTTAGCTATGTGAAGGACATAAGTTTCACGGGCCGAGCTCAGGGCCACTTCTTTTTCAGACAAAAGAGCCCTTATGCGGCTCATACCATTGAACTCCGCTTTCAAGGTTGGAATGCGCGGCCAGATGGAAACAGCTGAATTCCCATGCGTGGGTGGATATAACACGTTCTTGCAACACACCACACGTTCTGATACAGTAACCACATAGGCGATACCGACCATTAACCCACAACACTCCTCGTTATTCAAAAGCAAATAACTACCGTTTGTCAATAATGTGAACGTGGGAACAATAGCAGGAACCGGTGTGCCTTTTAAAACACAGGCCAAATTAGGCCGGTCCTGATTACAAGAACCATGCAACTGGATGTGTCTGCATATCAGTGAACGGTCAGGCGACTGTGTGCATTCTTCACCATTCAGATTCACTTCCTTTCCATCCTTCAGGCATCTGTACGTGTACGGTAAAGACCATGCCTCTTGTAGGAAAGCACTGCCTAGTGGTTCATATCGCCCTATAGCAATGTACCTCATACAATTGGTAAATTTATACAAAGCAAATGGTAAAGTAATAACACAATGGATAAGCCATGTAGCAGCAGCTGCTTCAGCCACAGAAAAGGGCAAAGATTCCAATTTTTCAATGTGTAACATAGAAAATGATGCATCTCGCATGGAAAGCATGCGCTGCTTGTCAGTCAAATTAAATGGGGCAAATAGGGACGACACGTTCATGTAACTCCAAGGAACGCGACCAGCTTTCAGAGTCTGTAGTGTCCATGCAAACTGCATTACAGAACGCAATTGATTTTGTCCATGGTACAATACAGATACCTCATCATTTACAATGTCGACTACAGAAGAGACAATATTATTCAACGTGTAAATTCGGGAAGAAAGCGTATTAATACTGTTATCGACGACTGCAAGCACCTTTTCCAAATTTGCTTGGTCAATCGCTCTTAGGCGTTTAACAGCCTCAATTTGCGAGCATTTCCAAATTTCATTGTAAACCGCATAAATCCACCTCTTAGATCTACCCTTAGCTGGGCCTTTTATAAAATCATTCAAATCCACGTTTTCAGTTAACTGAGACAGATGTAGTTTAACTGCAGCTAAAGTGGAATGTTGTAACCAATTCTGACACAGTTTCCCCACAGAATAAGTGGTGACAGTATAATCATTTTCAAAACGGGGATCAGGTCTGACTTCTGTGAACCCTTCAACCAAACCTAGAAAATGACGCTGGCAAGAATCAGCACTCCTATGCCACATCAGCCAACCCTTGGAATCCAAACTGGATACATTAAAGGATGAATTGTGCAATAGAGCTTGCAACTCATGAATGGACAATTCAGTATAATTACCCCATCCTGAATATTCTTCCAAATCGGGGATAATTGGTGTATTTAATTTTTTAGAAGTAGCCAATCCAAAGCATGTTGTTTGGAAAATGGATGAATTTAGAAACAACATGTGATTCGGGATGAGACATGCACGGTGCAAAGCCTCAGTGCCTTGTACCTGCCAATCTTTGGTACCCCAAACCGATTTAAGGTCAATTGTTCCTTTCCAAAACTCGTAGCCATCTACAGCTAATCTGTCTAGAAAGGACTTCGAATACAGCAATTTTGTATCGGTAAGTCTAACTTTGGACATGAACTTTTGTGTCATTTTGAAATAAAATGACTCAGGATTTGATTGATTAAAATCTGTAAAATAAGTGTATTTTTTCAGAAACGTATTGGAGCTGCCTCCCAATGGAGCAGGGCAATGTTCCCACTGTGTGTAATTTACAGCAACCCTCCTGGAATTTGTCTTATGTAAAAAATGATTACCATAATGTTGAAAACAAAACAAATCACCATAATTAATAGAATCTAAATACAGATCCTCAGCATCAAAGGCAGCATAGTATTTCAAATCAGAGAATAATGCTTCTACGGCCTGAATATCCCAATCATCAGAACGTATATTTTGTTTAATCACATCCCCCATGTTTACTCTAAGCACATTCGGAACATTAATCACTTCAGTGGGCCCATGTATTTGAAATCTAACCGCATCCCACACAATCCCATCAAGGACAGGCCAAGCAGTAATGTTGACTGTATTCAAGTTTCGTTTCAGTCTGTGTGCTGAATGTGAAGAGGAAAGAGGGGCCAATGTTCCATTAAGGTACCGAATTCCTGTTCTTTCTTTAACATAGTGACCATCAATCAGGCGGAAAAAATAAAACACAAAACCAATTGACATAAAAAGGTAAAATGAAAATAGAATCAACCAAATGTATGTCCAAGGGGGAATTAAAAAATGTTTTTTAAACAAGGTGGCATATTTTGCAACAGTTGAGGGTTTCTTCGAAAGTTCCGAAACAGAGTCAAAAGAGAATCTGGACTGGTCGGCCAAACGAGTCTGCAAATCTGGCATAGATAAGTCTGCAGGATAGGTGTAGTTCAGCTCATCAATGTTAGTAACAGGAATAGTATTTAATAAAGGACTGGATATGGCAGGCATCTCGAGGGACACCTCCTGTTCTGCACCAGAAGTAATAGCCAGCACAGAATGCCTCACCATGGTAGGACAGGAAACAGCCGGTGTCATGCTATGAAGAATCGGCCACCCTGTGTGTCTTGACATTGTCAATTGAGATAAATCTGTTTTCCTTACGACCTGGAAGTGGTGGTAAAATGACTGTTCTTGTGCCCTTCACTCCAAGAACTCAAACCGGTGCACGATATGAGGGACCAAACTCTTTCTTGTTATCGATCTTCCCTCAAACCAGTTCTCCAACTTGGGGTAGCCAGCCAACTACCGGGATCTGCAACGCATCATCCGATGTGGAGGGCAAATGTTCCTTTGCTAGACTGTCTCTGGTCTTTTGTAGATCCTGTAAAATATTGCAATGTTCATCTACGTCAAAGGCCGTGGCCTGGGCCTTGCAGTCTAGACCGTCGAGGTCAGGGACGTACATCTAGATACCAAAGAGCATTTCGTACGGGGTCCGCCCACCCAGAGACCTTCTAGGGAGATTATTAAGCGCACGCTGCACGCCATTGAGGTGGGCTAACCAGTTTCTGCCAGTGCCTATAACCCGAGCTGTCAAAGATTGCTTTAAGTCACGGTTCATTCGTTCCACTACACTATTACCTTCGGGTCTGTACGGACTCGAAAACTTGACTTGGACCCCCAACGAAACCATAGCATCCTTCTACGCCTTAGAGGCGAAAGCCGGACCCGGATCCGAATGGAAGGTACCACAGGCAAAAATCCCTATAAAGACTCGCAAATCCTTGATGACAGTCCGTGAATCAGCGCTCCGATGTGGCCATACCCACACAAAGCGTGTGCATGAATCAACTGCTACCAAGATGTACCTGTATGCAGTATCAGAAGAAAATGGACCGCATTGATCCAAATAAACGCAACCAAGCGGTTTATTAGAGATGTACAACTGTGTCTGAGGCGTTTGGTTTAATCTGCTGGCAAATGTCACATTGAAGGACATAATCGCGCGTCTGTTTGTACAGTCCCCGCCACCAGAACCTTTGTTGTAGCTGAGTTACAGTGGCTGAGACGCCCGCATGCGCAGACGCCACACCTTCATGAGCCACTGAAATCAAAGCAGCCCTGCGATCCGAGTTGGGAACTATACGTTCACCAACATCAGGAATTTTTACATAAGGAACCTTATCGGGACTTAAGTGGTATGTGTACTTCGAAAGGAACCCCGTAGGATATTTACCTCCCTTCTCGGTGGTAGCAACAGCTGCCAATATGTCATCATCTATCCTGCTTTTGGACCTCGTGACTGCTGCAACGAAGTATTTTGATACCGCTGACTTCGCTGCTTCATCAGCAAGCGAATTACCAACAGCGTGGACCCCCACGCGCTGATGGCTGAGAGTATGAATCACAAACACGAGTGGCAACTTCTCTTTAAGTTCCGCCATTCGGACCCAGATCATTTTATGTTTTATTGTGCTACCTTTGGAATCACGAAATTCATTCTGAATCCAAAAGAACAAGTTTTCATTGTAAGACTGGACACTGTAGTAAGAGTCACTTACTATCAAAGTCGTCACACTAGGATCTGCGTACTCCAATGCAAGCATCAGTGCACGAAGCTCTGCTAATTGTGCGGTGCAGTCTCCAAGCGTCTGCGTGTGCACGACACTGGACTTGAACTCATCGTTCACCATGGCACCAACCACAATGGCGCATGCGGAAACCTAGGCATGTTTATAGCCATGCGCAACCTGCGCCGAACCATCAGTGTAAATGATGCAATGGAAATCCTCCAACGGCCGCATTGCTAAAGGAGCAGGATGAACAAATTCATACTGTAAGTACTCCTGCGACCGTAAAGTGGCGTCAAAAATAAACGTGACATCCTGGGATGTCAAGGATGCAGCCCATTGAATCCACCGAGGGTGTAAAGCTTTGGAATTTGGTACACTGGCTTTCGTAACTGCCTCCAAGGCAGGACACGGGGTAACAACCAACATGCCTTTTCCCTGTGACAGGGCACGTTCTTTAAGAATTGCCATCTGCACAGCCGTTAAAACTTTCTCCACAGTGGAAAAACGCAGTTCAGCCGAAGTGTACAGTGTGACTTGTAAGCAATAGGTACTGTATCCCCTTCATTAAAAGTCAGGTACGTGAAACCCACCGCCCCAGGGATAATTCTTATCACCAGGTTGGTCTGGTTATCACGAGTCTGTAAGTATTCAGAAGCGAGCAAATCAGCCTGCAAAGACTGCAGAATGGCTGAATGCTCAGGCAGCCAGCATGATTTGGAAAAAGATGGTTGTATCAAAGCATACAAAGGCTTGATACGCTGGGCATATTCCGGAATGTAAGTCCTCCCGAAATTCAAAAAGCCCAGTAAAGATTGTAATTTTTTCAGTGTTGTCGGAGAGCGCAATTGTGCGCATTTCTCCAGGAAGTGAGGTGCCAACCCTTTTCCCTCGTTGTTAAGCTCGTAGCCGAGAAACAACACTGTGTACTCTGCAATATGCGACTTTGCAAAGTTAAACTTGTAACCTATGTCTGCAAAGATACAAATTATGCTATTAACTCGACACAGATGCTCCCAAAGATCGTCGTCTGTGAGATAAATGTCATCCACATACGAACAAGCAACTGGGTCGAATCCCTCCAAAAGAGAGACTATGCGGGCGGAGAATACTCCAGGACTATTCTTATAGCCCATCGGGAGACGCCGAAACATTTTTTGCACACCGCCGCATGTAAAGCTGGTCCATTGGGAACTTAGACCATCTAATCTATGGGCATAAAAACCATTGGAAATGTCAAGCGTGGTTTTGAACCGTTTACGTTCAAGACTATTCACTAAAGCAGAACCATGAGTATTCTGTACTGCGCAGTTACGGCAATGCGAGTTTAAATGCCTATAATCCAAAACCAAACGATATGAGCCGTCCAGCTTGTTTACAGTAAAAAGTGGGTTATTCATCGGTGACACACACGTTTCAATTACACCTTGATATTCCAATTGTTCAAGGATAGCCGCGACTGAAGCTTTGGCTTCACGCCGTATGGGATATTGAGGTTGAGGCTGCGGCTGAGACCGTAAAGGAATCTCGTGGCTTGGAGACAATTTATCCTAGCCACACTGATTGCAGTACACAGCCGGCGCAAGCGCCAGAGCCCACTCTTCTGCAAAATGCAGCGCCTCCACTCTCGGTACTGTGTGCGCGAAACTGGGGAGGATCACCTCCTCCCCTCGCGGAGCTGCGAGAACAAAAGGCGGGGGCCAGTCAGCCTCCGAAAGCAAAATGTCATACGTAGACGAAAGATTTTCCCAAAATACCCCTTTTACAGTTCGCTGCATGTCACCTTCGATTAACAGGACAATTTCAAAAAGACGTTCAGGGGGAGCAACATGCGTATCAGCAGTTTCAATTACAACATAAGTGTCAGTCGCTGTCACCTTCAACAGTGGACGGAGGGCCTCTCTCACTATGGTAATCTCCGCTGCGCTGTCCTGCAAGGTCAGAGCCCACGTCAGATTCCGAAGCCGCGTTCTCACTATCTGGGGCAGGGCGGCGACTTTCTTCGTGGCAAACTGTGGTCTCTTGGGCGTAGCGCCTTCCTGCTGATCTCCACAGTTATGCGGGCGGGGCTGACCATGTCCTTGCTGGCCACCCCGGCCCCTGCCGCCCCCTCCACCACCGGTTGACGGAGCCGATGAGTCCTGAAAGGAACGAGGAGAGCGTTGGTCAGAAGCCTGAAACTTTTCAGGTGATTTAATCATCGCGCGATCGTGCAAATCATAAACTCAATCCGACTGCGCAGGCAACGGAGACGCAGGAGTAGAAACCTGTGTTTGTTGTTGTTGTTGCTTACCCTGATTCTGCTTTTTAGGCCAATTCTGTTTCTTGGACTTAGGTTGACCACTAGTTTCCGAAGACTAACCCTGGGGCTGCTTTTTCTCTTTATCAGAAAAAGTCTTAAGACCCTTGGCATTGCGGCCAACCGTTTTATAAGCCGCCACAATTATCCTTGCTAACTGATGGGGTTTCTCGGCCTCTGGAATTAACGCCAAAGCGTTAGCCACCTGAAAGTTCACTGCATCCCCCTTGACATTCGCAAGGATCAGATCGCAAACTATATCAAAGGTGCCACATAGGCGCATACCCAACTCAACCGCCGACTCCGGTCCGTGATCATCTTGAACACGTTTAAGGACCGCAGACAGGTTGGCCACAGACGGGGTGCCATAGCACCTCGAATAGACCTCTGCAAAAGTCTTACCCCAGGTCTCACAGTCAACAAGTTCAGGGGCCAAATCTTTCGGTAAACTAAGTGTAAGAATCCGGTGTTTTTCACCAGGATTCGTATTAGGAAACACAGCCTCCAGCTGGTCGAATTTCTCGGCAAGCCAGAAAGGAAAATCATCCTTATCCTGGGGCTTTTTGCCCATTACGGAATTCACCATGACAGGACTGATTTTCAAACCAGCCTGTTCTGCTCGAAGCTGCGCACCCCTAGGGGCCGCGTCCTGAACATTACGGCTTGTGTAATGAACAAGCGCTCTAATCACTGACACTGCGACTTCATGAAGTCGCCGCAGATCAGCCACGTTACAAGTGGCGCGATTAGGGTGAGGAGTGAATCCAGCCAAAGCGGGCCAATTAGTGCCCGGAATGGACAAAGGACCTAACCTCGGAGCGGTTAAAGCGTGTGGTAGGGCGCCACCAAACCAAACTCCATGCTGCCAAGCATCAATAGGAACCTCCAGTGCCCTGTACGGAGCATACGCAGCCGGTACAGCTGAAGCAGTGTATAAATGGAACACTCCAGGATTAGCGTCCACCGCCGGAAATGTCACCCACGAATAAAATAGTTCGTACGGGTAAGCATGTTCCGCACTCACCACCAGAACCACAGCCAAGCCTTCCACAGGGACATTAAAAGCCCGCAAGTGGTCACGCACCGCAATGCGACTATGCTGCGGGATGTTCACGGCTTGTGCCATATCAGCACAGGAACACGAAAAAACAAAGAATACTTTGTAGCACAACTGGGTAGTAATTCAAAGAAACCGTTTTAGATGAATTCAAGCTTGAAAAAGACCTATGTCAAAAATAGGTAGGTTGTCCGACACCACTGTTTTCCGGAAACGGGAATGAAGGGGTTAAGGTTTGAATGATATACTACTCGAGTGTCATGATATAAGGCCAACAACATATGGGCACCATGTAGCAGGGTTTCCGTTCTCCCACAGAACTGTGCACAGAGATCTAGAACCTGGGTGAGTTAGGGTGACCCAAAACTCACCTTAGTATCAGAAATCCCCTTACCAAGCTAGCTACAGTGTCTCATTGGTCATAACAACTTCCCAATGACTTAGACAATCCAGAACATGAACTTAGGGTACCTCAGGTATCGTGGAACACATGAACACTCTTTCGCTCTATAATCATTTCAAACAAAAACTGGGAGTCAAAGAACACATGTGCAAGTTTGAAATATTTATTTTTAAATGCAAGGTTCTCAAACGCAGTATCTTATATAATACCAGCATACATATTATAAAAATCAGAGTTATCAGCATAGTCACTAATCCATAGTAAGCAAAAGGTGATAGCATATTATAATACAAATTCTATAGAAATCTGTATCACCTATATTTCGCGCACCCTATTTAGCATACTAGATTATGTCTAAGAAGGTCTCATTTGGGTTTTTAGCAGGACGGGCCCATACCTCTAATGGTCAGTAGGAGAAGATCACATCAACAGCTACCAGCTCTCTGCATGCGAAGCATCAAGTGTGTTTTTGCATTCTCAGTAACTCTATCTTAAACCCGCGTAGAGCCCAATGTTGGCAGCAACATTATTTGTGTTATGTCTAATGTGGTGCGAGGATCAGGCCTCCCAGCAACCTTGTGTTAGGTTATTCTTAGAGGCTGTAGATCTCAGTGTGCAGACAGTGTACCAAGTGTACCAGGCACGACTGATATCAGAGCAATAACATATTATTCCCAATAAATCACATCTTTTGTCTAGGTTGAAAGCTACAATAATAATTATGTGCTGTGTGCAAACTGAAGCCGAAGGAAAATATGTTGTTTAAACATTTAATAAGCTCATGCTAATTTAACACAATATATAGAAAAGCATTAACTATATGACAACCAAAGTCCTCGTTTCTGCATTCTGTTTTGGAAGATTGACAAATTCTATTTCGAATACTTGAACTACTTCTAAAACCCAAGGATCCTTTGTTATCTTTTTCCAATTTTCCTGAAAAAAATGTAAACCTCCTCCTACTTTTTCTAGGAAAGGACCAGAAATAATCTGCATACTCACCTCGTGTATTTGATCCCGACTGACTTCCTCCTCTTGCTGTAGTGTATCTCCCTCTCTGAGGGAAAAACTTGAGGAATCCTGGAAACCTCTCCCCCCGTTCCAAAAACACCTCCGAACACCTTCCTCTTATTTCTCGGTGCCTTTTCTAGAGCAGTGAAGGTCGATACTCGCTTTCCTAAACTCTTCACAAAGCCATCTTGAAGAACCGGGTTTTAGAACCCAGCAGCGCCGGGGAAAACGCTCGAAGTCTTCGGATTCCCCTGCCTCGGCAAACAGAGACATGGGACACTTCTTGATGATGTCAAAGACCAAAGTTTATTGGCTGCATCCAGGAACAGAGATCTACGAAGCACAACACGGGTGGTTCGCTAGAGACTGCACAATTTCAATGAGCGGAGCATGGTCTTTTATGCCAAAAATCACATTCCAAAGTAGCATCGGTTACACACAAACTGACCCATGACAATGTGACATTTCAAAAGTAGCGCATGACGACAATCCCATTTTCCGTTGTCCAGCCCACCAGAAATGACCAAGCACATTCCAATCCTGTCGGATCAGGCCGGACTAACACATCCTAAAACCTTAGCCCAAATCAGTCATTATGTTGTAAAGGAAGGAGCAAAAACAGATTGGAAGCAACATAGAAGGGTGGGTGCAGTGTACTGTAAATTCGGCAATGTCCTGCTCTTTGATCTTTATCTGACCAGCTGTTTAACAAGGAACTGGCTCAGCGAGGTCAGCCTCGGCAAGGGAGTCAGTTCGGCCAGGTCACTCAGAAGTCAGCTAATGTGTACGTGTCCCAAGGACTCGCTCGGCCGCAGTCATCGGCCTATGTGAGGGCAACCACACAAAATGGCTGCCGTCCACAAAATGGAACCCGAGGGTTCAAAATGGAATCCCTGAATACGTAGTGATCTCATCGATCGATTAAGACGAAAACACTTGTACACACCGCACTCGTGATTTGCGGTCCGCTGATACCAAAATCGTCTATTTCCGGCGACCTTTATTGAACGGGTTCGGAACCACCGAACCTCAGACCCTCAAACTACGGAACTACAGCCCCTCCTTTTGCCCTTACATAGGCAATAAACCCAAACCCATGTCAATCTGAATCTAGATCTATCTTCATCAGATCATCGATATGTTGCTGTAGCATCATCCTAGTACTTAATACCTCCCTCTGGACAGGTCTCCTTGCACACGAAGAAGCACAAAGGCCACAAATAGCGGGAGCACACTGTACACAGAGGCAAAACAGGAAAAGGATAGCTAAGATCATTCTAATGACCATCAGAATCTTCCATCCTCATGTGGATATCAATCCCCAAAACCATCCCATCAACGACCAATCTCCTTTGTCTATATGGACAGAATCAGAGATTTTATGTAGCTTGTAAATGGCCTGGAAGACTGACGGAGCGTTGTCTGGAATGAAAACGCAGCAGCTCGATTGAATCAGTTTACATACTCCACCTCAGTCTGCAAGTATGACATCAAGAGCAACTCTATTCTGAAGTGTCACAAGTCTATCCGACTGGAGCTCAGCAGTCAAGTTACTAAGGGCACCGGCAGTTTCGACTATGGTGGACTCAACCACTCTTGTCAACTGACGAATGTTTCTGCTGTTAGCCATCGGTCCCCAGAACGGCAGAAAACCCTTAAAAAACCTCCCAACTCTTGCCCTGCGGTATCTTCCTGACTGAAGACACCTCTAGCAACTCTTGTTTTATGGTAATCTGCCGCAGCTGTAAAAGTGGGAGGCAACAGGAAAGAAACAAAACATGTGCCCGAAAAGTCAGGGGGCAACCATGTATATGCTTTATCGTAACAAACAAAATAAGTACCCTTAGTGGCTAGAAATGCTGGGGAAGTCTGAGACGTAAATACATAGGTGTCAGTGCAGACACTCTTCCCTAGCTGAGCTTTCGGATTCTTGCCATTACCCTGCAGACAATAGCGACCCTGATGGGGCACTATCCAAATTTGTGGAGAACTTTTCGCTCGCTGGTTAACACTCAGACTAACTCCATATCCAGTAACGTCCCAACCACTATATGGTTCCTTCTCATCTATCGGAATAGTTTCAACGGCATTAGTCCCTTTGACCATGTCGACTATGCCTCTTGCAACAGCACTATTCTTCGGGTTGTCTTTCGGTGAACGTTGGGGATAGACACTATGGGCATAAATAAACATCATTCTGTAGGCCCAAATAGAACGATTAAGGCTGAAAGGCAAAACCAAGTACGGAATACCTTTACCGGTCGTATGGGGCATTAGGCCACAAATCCAACAATTTGTTGTGTTCATAACTAACTGGTGTTGGTGCAAAAGTTGAATAAAGTAATTATTGGCAAATTCCAGTCGTCTAACTACTTCATGTTCGGGCAGAGGGTGAAAAGAATGAGAAAAAATAGTGGGTGGAGGTGTAGGTTGCACAGTGGGAATAAACGTCACTTTAAAAGAGAATGTCACACAACCAATTAAAAATATCATTAAACTCAGTAGCATAAATAAGCACAATATTAAAAATCTTTTTCGTGTTATCAGTTTGTGTATCTTACTCTTAAAACTCATTGTCTCTACAGGTCTCTCCAACTCGAATAAAAATCCATCCTCACTAAATATGCTGCTCGCGGTGGTAGGGTGTTCTATGCTAAGGAATGCCTCTGTCAACCCAGGGCAACTCCCTTAGGCCAACCAGAACCGTCGACCTATTGTCTCGGGCTTGCACTCCGAAGACTTGTCAACTGCTACCCTACAGCTGAACCCGGATGGCGGTTCGAAAAACAAAAATAAGTAGTTCCTCGGAGGAGAGTTAACCTGTAAACAGAAAAATCATAAAAACTTCATTTATTTTATTTGTCCATGACTCTCGGTCGCAAATTATAACGATCTTTCCCAGGCAATTTCTGTTCTCTAAACAAAAGTTCAGGCTCGGTAATGTTCAATCAATTCAAAAGAGGCACAGCTTCTTGCAGAAGATCGTCACTTTCTTTCTCAGTGTTCGTTCCAATCAAACGGGCATCGCTGAATGGCAAAAATCGAGGCACAGTTTCAGTTTCAGAGTCTGGAAGTCCTTTCTGGACCCACCGGTCGTACGGTAAGGGCAACGGAGCTCGTTTGCAGTGTACACCGTAGATCCAGTTCTTCTTGCCTTGCACTCGAACTGCAGAACGTGTAGACAGGAGGACCAGGTGCGGTCCTGTCCAGCGGGGCTGCTCGTATTTGCTCCGCTGAAAATTCTTCACGAATATCCAGGTGCCGGGTTCAATGGCGTGGCCTGGTTCTTCAGCAGCCTGTGGTAGGCTATCATGAACCTGTTGGTGTAAGACACACAGTTTAGTCGTCAGTTCGTACAAGTAATCAAGTAACACAGGGTATTCGAGTTCACTGAACTTCGTCAGTCTTGGCACGCCCCAAATGTTTGCCGGGCAACCAAACACAACCTCATACGGACTCAAACCCATTCGTGATTGCACAGTCATTCTTGTGGACAAGAGTGCTAAAGGCAAAGCAGAGCTCGCTTGAATTTTGGCCAATTTTAATTTCAAAGTGCCATTGTAGCACTCGACTAAACCAGCTGATTGGGGGTGATTTGCAGCGTGGAGCTTCTGCCTGATTCCTATTCCCTCACATACTCTCTTCATCACTTGACCCACAAATTCACTCCCATTGTCACTCCAGATAATTCTCGGCAATCCAAATCTCGGGAAAAACTCTTTGATAAGGGCTTTCGCTGTGGACAAGGCAGTATTGTCCTTCAAAGGGTAAGCTTCCACCCACCTAAAAAAGGAGAAAACAACCACCAAAACATATTTCAGGTTTGGAGTTCTGGACTTTTTGGTTCCGTCCAGAGGTGTCAGGGGACAACACCCAAAGACCCCGGAGTTCTACCTGTCTCTGTGCACGAATAAACAGAAACACGGGCTTCTCGATGGTGGCGTCAAAGACCAAAGGTTTATTACTGCAGGGACACAGAAGTCACAGAAACTACACATGGGCAGTATCTAGGAGCCTGTTCCATTTGTACAAAGAGGGTTGCTCCTTATATACTAAATATTGGCCTTCAGGCAAATTCTTCACATGTTAGTACATTCCCAAACCTTTGTGTCTTAAACAAAAAATATTTGGCGTTGCACAGGAATCGTCGACAATATCTGATGTCAAAACATTACGAACGAGGGGTTCCCACTTTTCCATCATAATCTCATGTCAACTTTTCATTCAAGACCCGGACCGCCTCATCGTAAATTTCGTTACCTCCCCCTAATAAAGATTCAGAAAGAAAGGAACGGAGCCAGGTGTGGAAGATAGGAAAGTAGGATAAGGGATGTTTGTGGGTTGTAAATGGGCAAGGCTACCAGCTTCGGCAGCCTAATCGTGATCAGGCCAATGGACACGAGAACCAGTATAGCAGGGCTGGCCTCGGGCAGAAGGAGCAGCCTCTGTCGAGTCATGCAACTACAGCGTGTTCTGATCTAAGGTGCACGTGTCACTAGAGAGGTGAATCTCCGGCTAAGCCTACGTGTCCTTAATTGAAATGGAGAAATCAGAGGTTATTGCGTATGTGAGGGCAAGAAACACAAAATGGCTGCCCTGATCTAAGATGGATGCCATGGGTAGATCGGAATTGTGTTTGTAACAGGAGTACTCTTGCTCGTAGCATAGCGAAAACACCAGGATATGCTAAATGGATCATTTGCGGTTCGCTGATACCAATATTATGTATTTCCGACAATATTGAAAACACGGGTTCAAATTGTCACGGAATCTCAGACCCTCCTTTTGCCCTTACATAGGCAATTACTCAGTCTATGTCAGAATCTAGTTCTATCCTCATCAGGTCAATGACATGTTGTTGTATCATCATCCTTTCTCGTGCCTTTTCCCCAAACGCAGGTGGTTTTCTAAAACAGGTTGCAGCACAAAGACTACACAGAGCTGGACCACACTGGATAATCAGGCAACATGAGAATAGGAATACTAAGATAACACCAATGACCATCAGAACCTTCCATCCCCACGCTGATATCAGAGTCCACAACCACTCTATGAAGGACCAGTTTCCCTTGTCTACATGAATAGAGTCGGAAATCTTGTGTAGCTTAGAGATCGCCTCATAGACTGTTGGAGCATTATTGGGAATAAAGACACAGCAGCTCGATTGGATCATTCTGCATACCCCACCTCGATCTGCAAGTATTACGTCTAAAACCATACGGTTCTGCAACGTCATGAGTCTATCCGCCTGAAGCTCAGCTGTCAAGTTGCTAAGGGCACCAGCAGTTTCGGTAATAGTAGATTCAACTACCCGTGTTAGCTGACGTATGTTTCTACTATTGGCCATAGGCCCCCAGAACGGAAGGAAACCTTTGAAGAAGTCTCCAGCTTCCTGACCAGCAGTATCTTCCTTGCTGAAGACACCCCTTGCTACTCTGGTCTTGTGATAATCAGATGAAGCAGTGTATGTTGGAGGCAACAACCGAGCAATATAACATGACCCTGAAAAGTCAGCAGGCAACCATGTATACGCTCTGTCTTGACAGATGAAGTAGGTACCCCTAATAGTGAGAAAAGCAGGGAAGGAGTTAGACGGAAACACGTAAGTTTCGACGCACTCACTCCTCCCTAGCTGAGCTCTTGGATTTCTCCCATTACCTTGCAAACAGACCTGACCTCGGTGAGGTCCACTCAGGATCCCCCACAGATCCATGTCCTCACCACATCTTCAACAAAGCAGACTCCGTCATAGCACCGCACCTCCGAGACGTCATCAACTGCTCCTTCAACTCCGCCACCTTCCCGGAAGACTGGAAACACGCTGAACTCACCGCCCTTCTGAAAAAACCCACAGCGGACCCCACCGAACTCAAAAATTACCGCCCCATTTCGCTCCTTCCATTCCCGGCCAAAGTCATCGAGAAAGCCGTCAACAACCAGCTCGCCGCTTTCCTCGAAGCCAACAAATCCCTCGACTCCTCACAATCTGGCTTCCGAGCAAAACACAGCACTGAGACCGCCCTCATCGCAGCAACAGACGACATTCGAACTCTACTGGACAATGGAGACACAGTCGCCCTCATCCTCCTCGACCTCTCTGCAGCATTCGACACAGTCTGCCACAGCACCCTGTTACAACGCCTCAATAACATCGGAATACAAGGAAAAGCACTTGAATGGATCACATCGTTCCTCACCGGAAGAACCCAGAGAGTCCGCCTCCCACCATTCAAGTCCGAGGCCACTGAAGTCATCTGTGGCGTACCACAAGGATCCTCACTCAGCCCCACCCTCTTCAACGTATATATGAGCCCCCTCGCGGCCATCGCCCGCCAACACAACCTCAACATCATCTCTTACGCGGATGACACTCAACTAATCCTTTCTCTCACCAATGACCCCAGCACCGCCAAAACTAACCTACACGAAGGAATGAAAGAAGTTGCAGAATGGATGAAACAAAGCCGTCTGAAACTGAACTCAGACAAAACAGAAGTCCTCATATTAGGTACATCCCCCTCTGCATGGGATGACTCTTGGTGGCCGGAAGCCCTTGGAAAAGCACCCATCCCGACAGACCACGCACGGAACCTAGGCGTGATCCTGGATTCTTCACTCTCAATGAACAGACAAGTCAGCGCCGTATCCTCATCCTGCTTCAACATCCTTCGCATGCTCAGGAAAACATTTCGCTGGATCCCCACCGAAACAAGGAAAACAGTCACCCATGCTCTTGTCACGAGCCGACTGGACTACGGAAACACCCTCTACGCAGGTACTACCGCTAAACTCCAGAAGAAACTCCAACGAATCCAAAACGCCTCAGCCAGGATCATATTAGACATCCCGCGCAACGAACACATCTCTGGTCACCTGAAAGACCTCCACTGGCTACCCGTCAATAAGAGAATCACTTTCCGACTGCTAACCCACGCCCACAAATCACTCTATGACATCGGACCAGAATGCCTCAACTCACGACTGTCCTTCTACACCCCCTCCCGCCAACTACGTTCTTCCAGCCAAGCCCTCGCCACTGTACCTCGCATCAACAAGACCACCATGGGTAGCAGATCCTTCTCTTACCTGGCTGCTAAAACATGGAACTCACTCCCCGCGTACCTTCGCCTCACCCAGAACCACCTAGCATTCAGAAAGCAACTTAAAACATGGATATTTGACAAGTAATCCTCCTCCCCTTTCTAAGCGCCTTGAGACCCTCTGGGTAGGTAGTGCGCTATATAAATTTTCTGACTTGACTTGACTTGACTTGAGGTACGACCCAGATTGGAGTTGAGCTTTTACGCTTGCTTTCTCCCAAACTAAGGCGATACTCTGAAGAATTCCAACTCAAATATACTCGCAATTCGTCTCTAGGGTAAGATGGAGTGTTATTGACATCCTTGATCATATCAATAATACTCTGGACTAAAGCTTTGTTGACAGAGTTATATTTAGTGGAACGTGGTGGACGCGGAGGATAGGTTTCAAGGGCATAGGCAAAGATGGTTTGAAAGGCCTGAAATGATCCATTATAGCTAAAAGGCAAAACCAGATAGGGAATGCCTTTATCCATAGTGTGGGGTATCAAGCCACACACCCAGCAGTCTGTAGTGTTAACTACCAGTTGGTGTTGGTGCAAGAGCTGTACAAAAGTGTTATTGATAAATTCTGAGCGTCGAGCTTGCTCATGTTCAGGAAACGAGTGAAAAGAGTGTATAGAAGAAACAGTAGAAGTAGCAGGATCAGGGGGAGGTACTGTAGTTACTGGCACAAAGATCAAATTTATACCAAAGACGATTCCACCCACCAACGTTATTAAAACAATCAAAAATGTAATGGCACATTGCATCAAAAAGCATTTGCTATGAAGAATTCTGTAAAGTCTGTTTCTGCGGACATAAATCACATTTTCTCGTTGCAGCGCAGGAAGCTCCATCTTCTACAATCCGCTCGCGACCACTGATGATGTGTACGTAGATGAAAATGCCTCTATCAGCCCTGGGAGTTCCCAGAACTAACAGAAAGGTCGACCTTGTGTCAGACCCCCGCAGATTCAACTAGGCACACAGCCACGACCCTACGGCTACCCAGACGGCAAGGCAATTGAAAACAATAAAACAATAGCAAACTTCCTGGCTGAAGGCAAAGTGTTAAAATTTCAAATGTGTAGAAAATTGGCAGTTTCCTGCTTTATTTGTCCATATTACGAGATCGTAAGTTGTATCTTAGTTTTGCAGGAACTGTTTGATCAGGAAACAGTGTAGTGTCGGTAAAGTTTGCAATGTTCAAGTTCGCAGATGGCAGAGTTTCTTCTGATGCAGAGGGCAGGTGTTCAGGAGTCAAAGAAGTATTTTCAGGAGGAGAGTCAGAGTTCGTAGTGTCAGTTATCACTTCGGCATCGCTAAAAGGGACAAACTTTGGTGTTTGCTCGCATTCAGAGGCACCAATTCCCTTCTTAACCCAGTCGTCGTAAGGAAGTGGCAGAGGTACACGTTTGACGTGTGTCGCATGGATCCAATGCTTGCGACCAGCCACACGAACGGCAGTTCTTGTTGCAAGCAGCACCTGGAAGGGGCCAACAAATCTGGGTTGAAGGTTCTTCGTCCTCGCGAAATTTCGTACCACAACGTGGTCACCTGGTTTCAGTTGATGACCTGGACTCTCCGGAGGCTTTGGCAATGCATCGAAAACCTGTTGGTGAATAAGACTCAATTTAGTAGTCAAGTCGTAAAGGTAATCAATCAACATTGGATATTCTAGAGAACAAAACTCCTTTGGCCTTGGCACTCCCCAAATATTAGCGGGACGGCCAAAGACAATTTCATATGGACTAAGCCCTACTCTAGAATGCACAGTCGCTCTCGTGGATAACAAAGCCAAGGGTAATGCGTCTGGCCAGGATAAACCCGTGGATGCCTGTATTTTAGCTAGCTTTAGTTTGAGGGTGCCATTGTAACCTTCAACTAAACCAGCAGACTGGGGATGGTTTGCACTGTGAAACTTTTGTTTAATGCCCAAACCGGCACACACACTCTGCATAACTTTCCCTATAAACTCACTTCCGTTATCTGACCATACAATCCGTGGCATTCCATACCTAGGGAAATATTCTTTGAGAAGAATCTTGACAGTTGATAGGGCAGTATTGTCCTTTAGTGGATATGCTTCGATCCATCTGGAAAATGCACAGACTACCACCAGGACGTATTTTAGATTATTACAACGATCCATGTGTATGAAATCTAGCTGAATTACCTCAAAGGGGCAGGAAGGAGGAGCGAAGTGACCAGCAGGTGTAGGAGTTTCCTTGCCAGGATTATGCATCAGTATTCAAAAAAAGGGGATTGGCCCAGCGGGTTTAGGGAAGGAAGGTAGGGCCGATTAATACTCAAGAAAGAAGGTGTACCTTCACAACCACTTAGTTGGAAAAAATTAATTAGTAAGAAGAACGCAGATCAATCCGTTATTCTTAGCCTATAACTTTGGCTGATTAGTATTTAATTATTCAACATTTTATATGAAAGAAAGAAGGACAAGAAATCAACTCGACAGAGAATACATCATTGATAATGTCCTACTGACAATACACAAAACGACTAAAGAAAACACATATCAATTTGTGTACATTTACAAAAAAGGGTTTACACAAAAAATCACAAGCTTTAACAAAACAACAATAATTCTGACATGTGGTGATCTACTCATCAACCTAGTGAAAACAGTTGGAATGTGATGAAATCCTTATTGCATATTTACACAATTTATGAAAAAAGAAGAAAAATGCAACTGTTATAAATACAATTACAAATTGATGCAACGATTTCTATCCTTCGAGATTCAAGCTATACTTGATATAGTGGCCGACGCGTTTCGAGTCTCGGTTTTTGGAATTACCGGACTCTCATCAGGGCTGGATGAGTCTTTCAGAAGAGAGCCAACTGTTTACAAGAAAAATAAAAAGACGGTTGGAACTACTCTTCCCGAAAGGGTCTTTAATACAAAAGCAGTTATTTTAGTTTAAAGGAATGTTTCATACCTGGTCGGTGACCAGCGGAGCTTTGGGCATCTCCTGTAACGTTTATGCAGTGCTCACCTGTAATTGACAAGGCGGAGGGGCTGAGTCTAATGTCGGACAGGAATGGAGCCTTACAAGGTATAATAAACAAACGAGATTTACCTAGTGTAGGATCGCACAGGGCATATCGTTTCCAATTCTCCGTATTCTAAGGGACAGCGTGGCAAATTTAAACAATTCTGGTGAAAAAAATGTGATAAAAGCTAGCGTTAGAATTTACATTCAACTACTGATGGGCGCGTGAAGCGCTCGTCAGACCAGTACTTACATCAGCGAATCGTGTTCAAATCACGAGTTGGGTTGGGTGCGGGACAGCGCCGGTGTTAGGGATCTGAAAAGGGAAAGCGATCCAGTTGAAAGAAACCGCCAGCCGAGTGGAGACTCGTCAGCGTGTCAAACATTAAATGAAAGCGGCGAGGCGCGCTTACCTTCCAGTTGTGGTTTGAGCTTAGAGATCACTCAATGCTACTCAGTCACAGCGTGGACCGACCTCCATGCTACTCTCGTCCTTCCTACTTGGTAACTAACACGAAGAATCACGTGACAGGGCGGGGCTTAGCCGCCTAGTTCAGTTAATTAGTCCCTTAGAATACGGAGAATTGGAAACGATATGCCCTGTGCGATCCTACACTAGGTAAATCTCGTTTGTTTATTATACCTTGTAAGGCTCCATTCCTGTCCGACATTAGACTCAGCCCCTCCGCCTTGTCAATTACAGGTGAGCACTGCATAAACGTTACAGGAGATGCCCAAAGCTCCGCTGGTCACCGACCAGGTATGAAACATTCCTTTAAACTAAAATAACTGCTTTTGTATTAAAGACCCTTTCGGGAAGAGTAGTTCCAACCGTCTTTTTATTTTTCTTGTAAACAGTTGGCTCTCTTCTGAAAGACTCATCCAGCCCTGATGAGAGTCCGGTAATTCCAAAAACCGAGACTCGAAACGCGTCGGCCACTATATCAAGTATAGCTTGAATCTCGAAGGATAGAAATCGTTGCATCAATTTGTAATTGTATTTATAACAGTTGCATTTTTCTTCTTTTTTCATAAATTGTGTAAATATGCAATAAGGATTTCATCACATTCCAACTGTTTTCACTAGGTTGATGAGTAGATCACCACATGTCAGAATTATTGTTGTTTTGTTAAAGCTTGTGATTTTTTGTGTAAACCCTTTTTTGTAAATGTACACAAATTGATATGTGTTTTCTTTAGTCGTTTTGTGTATTGTCAGTAGGACATTATCAATGATGTATTCTCTGTCGAGTTGATTTCTTGTCCTTCTTTCTTTCATATAAAATGTTGAATAATTAAATACTAATCAGCCAAAGTTATAGGCTAAGAATAACGGATTGATCTGCGTTCTTCTTACTAATTAATTTTTTCCAACTAAGTGGTTGTGAAGGTACACCTTCTTTCTTGAGGATTATGCATCAGGCATACCATACAATTTTTCACCACTCTCTCTGCACATTTACTAATCCCATCATTCTTCCAGACTGGAGCCAACATCTTACAGATTCCTTTAGAACTTATATGCGCTACTCCATGCGCCATTGTCACCACTGCAAGCACATACGCATCAGGCAACCAGCAAAAGCATTCCCACGACCAACATCATCCGTGATTGCTTTATGAGCACTGCATTTCACAATTGCAACTTCAGTCGGCATGGTTAGAGATTCCAACAAGTCGTTAACTAGCTGACCATGTTGAATCTTAGTCCCATGGGACGTAATGAAACCTCTTTCTTTCCACAAACGGCCAAAACTATGGGCCACGCCAAACGCGTACTGACTATCTGTGAACACATTCACTCTCTTTCCCTTTGCTAACACACACGCTCTTGTTAGAGCGATTAATTCTGCAGCTTGGGCAGAATTCTGACTCACTCTCGCAGTCTCCACAGTCGTACTCAAAGTCGTTACTGCATAGGCAGCGGTCACATCACCATTCTCCAGTTTAAAACATGACCCATCCACATACAACGTGCCATCTGGATCTGATAACGGAGTGTCTTTTAAATCAATTCGTCCTTTTGTCTCTTCCTCAGTTCTAAAACAACAATCATGGGGCTCGGAATCACTCGACTCTTGATTAGTCGGCAACAAGGTTGCTGGATTCAATACGTTGCATCTTTTGATTTGAATATGACTTGCTAGCAGTGTCAGCTCGTAGCCAGATAATCTAGCACTGGTAAGGTGTTGTGTCTTGGTTCTGTTCATGAGCGTATCCACAGCATGAGGAACCATAACCACTAGCATGTTGTTCATCACCAAACCAGCAGATTGTCGAATGGAAGCCGCAGCTGCCGCTGTAGCTCTCAAACAACTAGGTAACGCTCTAGCTACCGGATCTAATGTTGATGAAAAATACGCACAGGGGCGTTGTTTATCACCGAATTTCTGTGTCAGAACACTCAACGCGCAACCTTCTCTTTCGTGAACATAGAGCGTGAATGGCTTACTGTAATCGGGTGTACCCAATACAGGAGCTGAACACAATGCTTTTCATAACTCAGAAAAACTCTCCTGACATTCATCAGACCATGGCACCGGACTCGGAACACCTTTCCCAGTCAAAGCTACCAATGGTTTCGCTAAAAGAGAAAAATTTGGGATCCACTGCCTACAGTAAGAGGTAATACCTAGAAAGGCACGTACTTCTCTCTGAGTGCGGGGAACACTCATCTGAGTAATTGCTTTTATTCTCTCTGGGGTCAACTTCCTTCCCTCCTTTGACAAGAGATGACCTAGGTAGGTCACTTCTTGGCAGCAGTATTGCAATTTCGAAGGTGACACCTTGTGATTCAAATTGGACAAATGATGCAATAACGAGATCGTAGCTGCTTTGCAAGTTTCCTTGTCATCGGCAGCCACTAGAAGATCGTCTACATACTGCACTAGGACAGAACCTTGAGGAAGTACAAAAGAATCTAACTGACTTTTTAATGCCTGACTGTAAATGGACGGACTCTCACAATAGCCTTGTGGAGCGCGTTTGAACCTGAAGCTTCGACCTCCTAGACAGAAGCCGAAAATATCTCTGCTTTCTTCGGCTATCGGAATGCTGAAAAAGGCATTCTTCAAGTCGATGACTGAAAACCATGTGGCTGTAGCAGGAATCAATGTTAACAGGGCAGTAATGTCTGGAACCACAGGAAACTGCGGAACCACAATCTTATTAACCTCTCTGAGATCTATAACAAACCTATATACTGGAGGCTTTGTCGGATCAGTACGTTTCAAAATCGGTAATACAGGACTGTTACAAACATTTCCTCTAGTTTCTTCAACCACACCTTTCTTAATCAAATCTTGTACAATCAATAAAAGTGCACGTTCACCTTCACTAGAAATTTTGTATTGAGGAATTCGTGGAAATTTTACATTTGCTTTCAAAGTGATTACATACGGTGGTATTTCCAAAAGGCCTACATCGTTAGGACCAGTCGCCCAAAGAGTATCAGGGAGTGAACGTAGCTCTGGCGGGAGTGCATCCATTGACAAGTACATCGGAGAGGTGATTCTTTTACCCAATGTAAGCTGTACTCCTTCCGGAGAACAGTGCAATGTCGCATATAGGCGTTTTAATAAGTCTAAACCAAGCAGATTTTCATTACAACCTGTCGTCAAAATCAAAGGTGCTTTCAATTGACACAGTCCAACAGAAATAGACAAAGGACCAGATACAGGGTTGTAAACAGGGGCGCCTGAAAAACCTACAGAAACATTTGTTAAGCCGGACAAAGGTGCGCCAGGGAGTTTCGCATGAATGATAGAACTTTTTGCGGCACCAGTATCCAACAGAAACGGTTCGACTACACCTGATGTTGCTACTGCGACATAAGGCCCACTCTGATCCACTGGAACTGATACTACTCCCTCTCTCTGTCCATGGCTGTCCTAGTACTAATTTTGCTGAAATCCCCCATCTACTTCACAATAGTCCTCAACATGATACTGCTGAGATCTATTTTGCTGGGCAGACTGTCCATTTCGTTGATCAAAGTGATTGGAAGGGCGATCATTTGTCTGTGGAGGCATAGCACCTCGTCCTCGACCTCTAGAATTCTGCACAAAACCACCACGACCTCTCTGAGCTGCTGCTGCGTTATTTTGCGCTAAGACTGGACACTCATTTTTGTAGTGACCCTCTTTCTTACAGTACGCACACTGATTCCACTGATATTGTGGCCTCGGTGAACTAAAATCTGTCCTTTGATATGACCCTTGCTGCGTATTAGTCTGATTCATGCGAGGTGGATACGCCTGTTGCAAAAGAACTTTAGTTTTTAAATCTTTCGTTTTCTTATCTGATTTCTCTTTTTCCTCTTTATCCCTATTTTCATAATACTGTGCAGTTGCAAGTATTTGTGCAGTTGTAGAGACAGCCCACGCACTCTCGGAATCTTTCAATTTGTTGCAGAGCTCTGGTAGCAAATTGTGTACAAATTTATCGACAAACAATCTCTGTCCTCCTTCTGTGCTCATATCCTGACCACTATGATCTACAAAAGTCTCTTCGAACCTCGTGAAGAAGTCTTTCGTCTTTCTTTTGCCTGCATGCGGACAACTTGTCCCAGTTAACACGCAATGCTGGCATCAGAGTCTTCATTAAGTTGATTATCCTACCTGGAAGATTAGCAATTAGAGGTTCGGGTTTGGAACCACCTATTTGCTGACCATCCGCTGCTATGATAGCAGCCCAGTCACCACCTAGGGCAACTGGGTGATTCTCCCTACGAATTTTAGCCCAAATTGGTTGCGGAACTACATTCCCAAATAACATGTCGATGTCCGCTAGATTCATTACACAAGCCTCAACTGTTTGTGCTAACTCCTTATAGTATCCGGCAGGATTTTTACGCGGATCTGGCAAGGCCTGTTTTACTGCCAATACTTCGGCTCGCTTCCACGGAATGTGTATCCACACTCTCTGGAATTGTGCCGGAGCGGCTGCAATACCATGGGCCGCATCAACTTGCACAGCTTCGCGCCAAATAGGAGGAACCTCCCTCATTGGATATTGGCCAGTCCGCTTCGTACTACTTTTCTCTAAGTCTCTCGGTGAACGAAGAGATGGATCATTTCTATAACTTAAAATCAGTTCCATCGCTTCTTTTATATCTTGACCCACTATCATTCCTGCAGCAAACTCTTTTTGAACATTAATTAATTCTTCTAGGTTCGATTCAGAATCATCTTCTTCTAATTCATCACGCAACAGGGAGCACATCTCGTCAAAAACATATCGTTGCGTTGGTTCCTTCCACTGCATAAAAGTATCTAGTACATCTCTCGTACTATATCTCCTACTCTTCGAAATCCATCGGAGAGCCGTGGAATCCAAGATTCCCCGTTCCTCAGTACTTGGAAGCTGACTGCGTCTTTGTACAGAGTCAGAGGCAGGAGTCTTAATTAAGGTTTTATAGAAAGGAGACAGAATATTAGAGACGGAATCAGTGATTCTTCGACGAACAGTAAGCGGAGTCATAATACTAGCAGAGGTAGAGAACACAGAGGCAGTAGGAATAGATAGCAGGACGGTAGGAGTATCAGGTAAGACATCTTGTGAAACAGGAGGTGTAAGCGATACAGGTATAGGTAAAGAAGCCGGCAACCCAGGGAGTGGAGGTGCCGAAGGAATATTCACATTAATTATAGGAGGTACAGGAGCTTGATTCTGGGGTACAGGAGCAGGAATACCAGGTTGTCCAGCAACCGGCAATTGAACATTCGGTACAGGCGGAGCCGTAGCACCTTGTGCATACGGTGGAGGTGACTGTAACAAGTAAGACAACAGAGGATCGTTTTCGGGGTCCTCTACGATCTTAGTTGTTCTCGACGGCAAGGCAGGGTAGCACTTGTCGATCGCTAAATTATGCTCTCTAATGGCCACCTCTACGGCCTTCTCAGACTCGTTGACTTGCAGCTGCTTAACAGCCTGTTCTAGAGTCAACTCTTGCTCTTTTTGTTCTTTCTTCAACCTTTTAATTTCTCTCTGTTTGGATTCTTTTCGCCAGTAACGGAAAGAATCAAACATTGCCGGCCGGGCTTTCTTCCTAAACAATTTCGCTTCCAAATTATCAAGGATTTCAGGTTCAAAACTACCATGCAGTGGCCAACTAAGGACACCATCCTTTTCCGTATAGCGGACCCACACCTCATTATAAGATATAGGACCCACACCAAACTTACAATACAAATCATATAGAGGAGTCCCAATCGGAGGAACCAGACATGAGTCCTCCAATCGTGAATCACTGTTGCAACCAAAACAAGACAACATACAATTTTTCCGACTTACCATTTTGTAATCCGGAACACAGAACGAACAAAACAAGAAACAGATATGTGCACTTGAACCAAGAACTTAGGCCTACCAAAAACGAACTGATGTATCGATACCCAAACTAAACCAAATAGATTATCGTAACCAGAACAACGAGTGATAATCTTACGAAACCAAACCAAACCAAGAACCAAAAAGGATTTTAACAACCCTCACGAAGTAACCAACGAGCAACCACTAAATACTTAACTGAGGTACTGAAGACGTCACCAAGGAGAAACCCGTCACGTTTCGCCGTACTAAGGACTGCACCTCGGGTCCAAGACAGGGCGACGGTCAAGGCAACGGCCCACTGCAGCCGTCCGAACGGGAACCCTCGTGGAAAAGAACTTCGGGCCACTTTTGCGATATGCCGGGATCGATGAAGTGGGGCGCCTCCCTCAGGAATCTTCACACGAAGCTTCTCGAACTCTTCAGGCTTTTGGACCGGTACCGAATGACGTCGCCCTACGATGGGCGCCAATTGGAGTTCTGGACTTTTTGGTTCCGTCCAGAGGTGTCAGGGGACAACACCCAAAGACCCCGGAGTTCTACCTGTCTCGGTGCACGAATAAACAGAAACACGGGCTTCTCGATGGTGGCGTCAAAGACCAAAGGTTTATTACTGCAGGGACACAGAAGTCACAGAAACTACACATGGGCAGTATCTAGGAGCCTGTTCCATTTGTACAAAGAGGGTTGCTCCTTATATACTAAATATTGGGCTTCAGGCAAATTCTTCACATGTTAGTACATTCCCATACCTTTGTGTCTTAAACAATAAATATTTGGCGTTGCACAGGAATCGTCGACAATATCTGATGTCAAAACATTACGAACGAGGGGTTCCCACTTTTCCATCATAATCTCATGTCAACTTTTCATTCAAGACCCGGACCGCCTCATCGTAAATTTCGTTACCTCCCTCTAATAAAGATTCAGAAAGAAAGGAACGGAGCCAGGTGTGGAAGATAGGAAAGTAGGATAAGGGATGTTTGTGGGTTGTAAATGGGCAAGGCTACCAGCTTCGGCCGCCTAATCGTGATCAGGCCAATGGACACGAGAACCAGTATAGCAGGGCTGGCCTCGGGCAGAAGGAGCAGCCTCTGTCGAGTCATGCAACTACAGCGTGTTCTGATCTAAGGTGCACGTGTCACTAGAGAGGTGAATCTCCGGCTAAGCCTACGTGTCCTTAATTGAAATGGAGAAATCAGAGGTTATTGCGTATGTGAGGGCAAGAAACACAAAATGGCTGCCCTGATCTAAGATGGATGCCATGGGTAGATCGGAAATGTGTTTGTAACAGGAGTACTCTTGCTCGTAGCATAGCGAAAACACCAGGATATGCTAAATGGATCATTTGCGGTTCGCTGATACCAATATTATGTATTTCCGACAATATTGAAAACACGGGTTCAAATTGTCACGGAACCTCAGGTTGTTGCACCTCTCCATGTGGATGAAATCTAGCTGCAAAGCCTCGAACGGATACGTTGGAGGAGCAAAATGACCAGCAGGGTTGGAGTTCCCTTACCAGGATTGTACATCAGACACACCATACAATTCTTAACCAGATTCTCTGCACATTTGTGAATTCCCACATTCTGCCAAACCGGAGCCAACAACTTGCAAATCCCTTTCACGCTGATATGCGCCATTCCATGAGCCATTGTCACCACTGGAAGCACATACACGTCAGGCAAAAACCATCTTTGATGCTCAGATAAGTCCGTCCAACAACCATTCGAATCCAATCTACCCTTACTTTCTCTCCATTCATTCAACTCTTTCTCTGTAGCCTCAGCTTGGATGGATTTCACACTCTCAATCGTATCTTCACAGATACTTTTCTCTGAAACCCATCTCGCCGGACCCGCAACATACATTCGGCTCATCACATTTCTCGCAGTTTCTTTCGCAACTTCATCCGCAAACGCATTTCCGTGACCAACATCATCCGTAACTTTCTTATGGGCACTGCATTTCACAATCGCTACTTGCAACGGCAAAGTAAGTGATTCAAGAAGTTCATTCACCAACTGTCCATGCTGGATCTTCGTCCCATGCGAAGTCAAGAACCCACGTTCACTCCACAAACGTCCAAAACTGTCAGCCACACCAAACGCATACTGACTGTCAGTGTACACATTCACTCGCTTTCCTTTTGCCAACACACATGCTCTCGTTAATGCAATCAACTCTGCTGCTTGCGCTGAATTGTGTGGGATACGTGCAGCTTCAACAATCGTATGCAAAGTTGTAACAGCATATGCCGCAGTCGTATCACCATTCGGCAGCTTAAAGCACGAACCATCAACCCACAAAGTACCATCACACTCTGGAAGAGGAGTAACCCTAAGGTCTATCCTCCCTTTCGTTTCTTCCTCAGTTCTAAGGAAACAATCATGCTGTTCTTCAACATTATCTGTCTCAGCTGAAATCGGCAACAACGTGGCTGGATTCAACGTGTTGCATCTTTTAATGTGCACATGACTCGCTAACAAGGTTAATTCGTAACCCGACAACCGAGCACTAGTTAAATGCTGTGTCTTGGTACGATTCAACAAGGTATCCACTGCATGTGGAACCATCACAATCAATGTATTGTCCATAACCAAACCAGCAGACTGTCGAATCGAAACAGCCGCTGCTGCTGTTGCTCTCAGACAACTCGGCAACGCTCTAGCTACTGGATCTAAAGTCGACGAAAAATAAGCTTATCGCCAAACTGTTGAGTCAACACTGACCATGCACATCCCTCTCTCTCATGGACATACAATGTGAAAGGCTTACTGTAGTCGGGGTACCCAACACAGCAGCCGAACACAACTCATTGAGTAATTCTGAAAAGCTCTTTTGACATTCATCGGTCCAAGGAATAGGATTTGGAGTGTCCTTAACAGTAAGAGCTATCAAAGGTTTTGCTAACAAAGAAAAATTAGGGATCCACTGTCTACAGTACGACGTAATACCCAAGAACGCACGTACTTCTCTCTGTGTCGTAGGCACACTCATTTTCGCAATAGCTTGAATTCTTTTTGGGGTCAGTTTCCTTCCCTCCTTCGATAAGAGGGGACCTGAGTAGGTTACTTCTTGTCGACAATATTGCAATTTGGAGAGATAAACTTTGTGATGAAAATTGGGCAAGTGGCATAATAACGACAAGGTAGCTTCTCTACAAAGCACTTCATTGTCAGCAGTGACTAGCAAGTCGTCAACATATTGAATAAGGGCAGCACCATCTGGTAAAACCAACAGATCAAGTTGCGTTTTCAAAGCTTGGCTATAGATCGATGGACTCTCGCAATAGCCTTGAGGAGCGCGCTTAAAGCGGAAACTTCGTCCGCCTAAAGAGAATCCAAAGATATCTCTACTCTCCACGGCAATCAGGATGCTGAAGTAAGCATTCTTCAAGTCAATCACCGAAAACCATGTGGCTGTAGCCGGGATCAAAGTCAACAAAGGGGTGATATCAGGTACAACAGTAAATTGCAGAACAACGATCTTGTTCACCTCGCGAAGATCGATCACAAACCTATATACAGGAGGCTGTGAAGAATCAGTTCTCTTCAGAACAGGCAAAACGGGCCTATTGCACACATTACCTCTCGTTTCCTCAATCACACCCTTTTCGATCAGATCGTAAATGATCGCCAAAAGTGCTCGCTCGCCATCACTCGAGATACGGTACTGTGGAATACGTGGTAACTTAGCATTTGCCTTTAGTGTCACAACATATGTTGGAATCTCCAAGAGGCCTACATCATTCGGACCAGTAGCCCACAATGAATCGGGTAAAGAAGATAATTCAGGTGGAAGTCCATCTTTAGATATATACATCGGAGCGATCACTCTCTCACCCAACGTAAGATGTACTCCTGACGGAGAACAATACAGCGTCGCATACAATCTCTTCAACAAATCCAATCCCAACAAGTTCTCACCACAACCTGTAGTCAAAATGAGGGGTGCTTCTAATCTACGAGGTCCAACAGAAAGAGGCAACAGAGTAGAAATCGGATTTGTAACCGGGGCGCCAGAAAATCCTACCGAAACATTCGTCAAGCCAGACAAAGGTGCGCCAGGGAGTTTAGAGTGCATGATAGAGCTCTTTGCAGCACCAGTATCTAACAGAAAAGGCTCTGACACACCTGATGCAATCACTTCAACATAGGGTCCACTCTGATCTACTGGAACTGAAACAACTCCCTCTCTTTGTCTATGGCTGTCCTAGCAATCCTTACCATCCACTTCCTCACTTTCGACGTAGTAATTGTCCGTATAATACTGAGCTGTCCTACCAGACGAACCATTCTGCTGATCAAAACTATTCATTGAGTTCTGTGGAGGCAAAGAACGCCCATTCTGTCCACGACCTCTACCTCTAGGCGCTTGTTGAGCACCTTGACCTCTCACACCAGAAGCACCATTCGTGCGCTGTAACAAAACCGGACAACTATTCTTGAAATGGCCCTCCTCTTTGCAATAGGCACACTGATTAGGCCCATACGGAGAACGTGGTTGAGAGAACTTGTTCCTTGGTGAGTTTCTCGAATATTGCTGATTCTGCTGATAATCGCACTGATTATTAGTACGGGGTGGATACGCTTGTTGTAGAAGAACTTTAGTCTTCAATTCCTTAGTCTTCTTATCTGCTTTCTCTATGTCATCCTTGTTCCTATTTTCATAGTACTGGGCCGTAGCTAAAATCTGCGCTGACGTGGAAACTGCCCAAGCACTCTCGGAATCCTTCAGCTTAGTGCACAACTCGGGAAGCAAATTATGTACAAATTTGTCGACGAGCAATCTCTGGCCACCCTCAGTAGCCATGTCCTGCCCATTATGGTCTACAAAAGTCTCTTCAAACCGCGTGAAAAAGTCAGACACAGTTTCATCTTTCCTCTGCTTGCACGCAGACAACTTGTCCCAATTGACACGCACTTCAGGCATTAGAGTCTTCATATAAGCAATAATACTATCAGGAAGTTCAGTAATCAAATACTCAGGCTTAGCGCCACCTACCTGTCTATTATCGGCATCTCTATGGTGTGCCCATGTGTCACCTAACTCATGTGCATGGTCTGTGTGACGAATCTTACCCCAAATAGGCTGTTGAACAACATTCCTAAACAGCATATCTATATCTGCCAAATTCATAACACACGAACCCACAATCTGAGTCAGCTCTTTATAATATCCCGTTGGATTTTTCCGCGGATCAGGCAAAGTCAGCTTAAGCGCTAAGACTTCAGCACGCTTCCAAGGAACATGTACCCAAACACGCTGAAAGTGTGCAACAACAGGTGGAGCAGCATTAAGATCAGCAGGTCTCCAAACTGGAGGAACCTCACGCATTGGATATTGACGCGCTGCTCTCCTAACTGATGAATCAGGCTCAAACAGTCGCTCAGAAGGAGTGTCACTACGAAATGACAATAAAGTCGCAACCGCTTTCTGAATCTCATGAGGACTCACAATGGTCCTTTTTGCAAATTCAGAACGTATTCGGTACAACTCAGGAGGAGCTTGACCTACTTCGTCAATCCATTGTTCATGAAGAAACGCACACATCATCTCAAAGATGTACCGTTGCTTTGGTGCTTCCCATTGATGTCAAACATCCATAACACCCTCAAGATCATACTGTGTAGAATACGTAACCCATTTACACGCCATGTGATCCAAAACTGTACGCTCATTAGCATCAGGCAACTGACTATGTGATTGTCTACGCTCTACAACAGGAGATCTATTCAATGATCCCAACAAAGGAGAAAAGAAACTAGAAACTGCAGCAGTCATTCTCTGTCTAGCAGAAGGAGTAGGAGACAGAATAAGAGAACACGGAACAATGTTAGAAGAATCCAAAGTCGGAACAGAAGGAGTATTATAGAGAGGCCTAGGAGTAGCAGCTGGCCGCCTTCCTGGTGACGAATGGATCCCTCGACCCCTCACAGTCTGGCTTCCGTGCCAACCACAGCACCGAGACCGCCCTCATCGCCGCCACCGATGACATCCGAGCCCTGATGGACAACGGAGAAACAGCGGCCCTCATCCTCCTAGCCCTCTCCGCGGCATTCGACACCGTCTGCCACCGCACCCTAGTACAGCGCCTCAGCAACGTCGGTATCCAGGAGAAGGCTCTGGAATGGATCATCTCCTTCCTCGACGGAAGAACACAGAGAGTCCGCCTACCACCGTACAAGTCAGAGGCCACCGAAGTCATCTGCGGCGTCCCTCAAGGATCCTCGCTGAGCCCCACCCTCTTCAACGTCTACATGAGCCCCCTCGCGGCCATCGCACGCCAACACAACCTCAGCATAATCTCCTACGCCGACGACACCCAGCTGATCCTCTCCCTGACCAACGACCCCGCCGCCGCCAGAGCCAACCTGCACGAAGGGATGAAAGAGGTAGCCGAGTGGATGACGACCAGCCGCCTGAAACTGAACTCAGACAAGACGGAGGTCCTCATCCTGGGCTCTTCACCCTCCGCCTGGGACAACTCCTGGTGGCCTCCCGCCCTGGGCACCGCACCCAAACCGACAGACCACGCACGAAACCTGGGCTTCATCTTGGACTCCTCCCTCTCCATGACCAGGCAAGTCAACAACGTCTCCTCGGCGTGCTTCAACATCCTACGCATGCTACGGAAGATCTTCTGGTGGATCCCCACCGAGACCAGGAAGACCGTCACCCAGGCCCTCGTCACTAGTCGACTGGACTACGGCAACGCCCTCTACGCCGGCACCACCGCCAAGCTTCAGAAGAGACTCCAGCGGATCCAGAATGCCTCAGCCAGACTCATCCTCGACATCCCATGAACCAGCCACATCTCCGGACATCTGAGAGACCTGCACTGGCTCCCCGTCAACAAAAGAATCACCTTCCGCCTCCTCACCCACGCACACAAAGCCCTACACGACCAAGGCCCGAGCTACCTCAACAACCGAATCAACTTCTACGCTCCCAAACGCCACCTCCGATCGGCCAACCACGCCCTCGCCGCCGTCCCCCGCATCCGAAGAGCGACTTCAGGAGGAAGATCCTTCTCCTACCTGGCCGCCAAGACCTGGAACGCCCTCCCGACCGACCTGCGCCTGACCCAAGACCACCTCTCCTTCAGGAAGAAGCTGAAGACCTGGCTGTTCGAGCAGTAGCGGCACCCCCCGCCCCCCAGCGCCTTGAGACCCTACGGGTAAGTAGTGCGCTCTATAAATGCCATTGATTGATGGTGTGACCGACTACGACGCCACAACATCCGATCCACTGTTTGTTTTGAGACCTAAATAAACTGACTCCTGATGGAGCAAGGATTCGCACGTGAAGCGACTTGCTTGTATTCATGAACCTCGAATAACGTTAATAAGATTAATCAACATGTTTCTTTTACTAATATCACATTTTACATAAACATTTGGGTGTCCGAGTGAAGCTTGCTTTTGTGTTTTACTAACTGTAATTCGGTTGCATCTAAAATGGCTGCTACTACGCGAGGGTTTCTACTGCGCATGCGTCTGTCACACTCACGTGACATGACGTACTCTTTGCTTTGGAGGGAATCTGCCGCTTCTGCGCACTAGTATTAATATGGCTGCTCTATGTTCTCACATGCGAGAAGCTTGCACTGCTGCTTTTGCCCAGCTGTTCGTTCTGCCTAATCCTAATGCTATAGTTAAATATAAACTAATGAGTATAGAGTAGAGATGCTGGTATACAGTGTATTCATTTATTCTGTGTTTTAAAACTGTTTCTTTTCCATTTCATGTTACACTCTGAAAACTGGCCTGACTTGTAACACTGTACTCCATCTTTGTTGAAACTGCGACTGCGCAAAAATCTCAAGTGTCGGGAACAGTGACCTTTGGACGGCAGCCAAGGAGCCGACTGACGAGAAGATGCTCCTGGGAACATGAACTTATGAACCTACATTTTTACAAAGTTATAACAATGTATTTGTCAATGGAACATCCATTGTTGGGTGGAATAAAAACGTCAGGAGAACCTAAATTTGATGGGCAGGAACGTAAATTTGAATATGAGACGGTAAAAGTCTAATTTTTTAGTATGGTGTGATGACCTCTCTTCCTCCTTGACCAATAGAAATTGGGGATCCTTACACTTGCAACATTGGGGGGTGGTACACTGACCTGGAAAATAGTATAACTAGGGTAGGCTTAGCTAGTTAATTTGTTCGAATTGTCCGAATAGCTGACCTGTCACTGACCCAACGCACTCAATAGGTGAACAAGAACAGAGGGCCGCGGAGCACTCTGTCAGAAGATTCGCTGACCCAATCGGGGTTCGGGAAGCTGAGGTGCTGGCGAAGCACTTTGTCGGTGAAATCGATAACCCAATCGGGGTTTTGGATGATTCCTTGCAGAGAGGGAGTAGCGCAGTCATTGCAACTGAACTGCGGGCGCCGGTCTTAACCTTTGGTGGTCTTGTCCTGATCCAGATCTGTTTTTTCCTATCCTGATTCTGATCTGCACCTGCTGGCCTACTGGCAACTGCAACTTTGGGGTTTCCGTCTTTCAACTGACCCGTGGCCAGGGTTGGTCTTCACACCATTTAGGTAAATATAAGTCTGTGTGGGTTTGTCATCGTATATCTTGTTCCTTCTCTTTACCCTCCCTATTCGTGAAAGCTTTGATTGTATATATATATATATATATATGTTCCCTTTTCTTACCCACCCTATGGTCAGAATCTTTTGCAAAACTATATTAGCATGTTCCCTTTTTACCCTCCCTTTGAATAAATGCTTGAAATTGTTTCTAGAATAGCATGTTCCTTTTCTCACCTTCCCTTTAAAATTATTGATTTGTTTTTGATTTACTTAGCATGTTCCTTTTCTCACCTTCCCTTATTTGCTAAATGATTGAAATCAGTTTAACGCATCTTTTGCATAGTTACATTCTGGTTCTGATTTTCATTATTGAGAGTCTTGTACTGTTTAATCTTTGGATCATGACCATTTGAGAAATGTAGATAAAAAAGTGTTTAAAACTTCCCGAGTCTGTGGTTATTATATCAGTGCAAATGCTATTTGTTTATTGAACTATCTTTAAAACTAACTCCCTGATCCAATAGGTTACAGGTACCAGCGACAAGGATTTTGTAAGTCAATAGTATAGGACCTAGTAGGTAAAGATCTAATAGTAGAGCGAAGGTTACCTGATTAAGTAAAATGAGTTATTGATTATGGGCTCAGGTGAGTATGGTAAAATGATAGTCGGGTGAACTGCGCGCTCTATCGTCATGCGCACGGCCTCACCGTCATCCTATCTAACACGGTAAGCGCGTGTTCGTAAACTAGCCACAGCGCTCGAAACGTCTCAAGCCAGACGCACGAGCACGAGCCCATTTGCTCGCAAATGCTGAAACCTTTATTATTATTTTAATGGAACTTTTAGAGCGCGCGGCTACCGCCAACGGAAGTGTCCCGGCGCTAACAGCCAGTGCAGCGAGCATTAGCTAAGAGACTGCAGAAGCTCTAGACTAGGCCAAAGAGCCAGGGTTTAAAGTCTTTCTAAACACGGGTTCTGACTTAGTCTTCCGTATATGTTCAGGCATGGAGCTCCGTACGGAGGCTGTCCTTACAACGAAAGCTCGACCACCAATCCTGGCTTTTGCAAAACGAGGTATCACCAGTAGCTTATACTTCATTTGCATGCGTTTTCCTCAAAATCCATGCAAAACTAGACAATACTCTACCCAAATAAACAAAAAATAAATTAAAATATCCCAAGTAACGCATAAAATAAAAACCTTCATAATTTAAGTAATAATATAACATTACACAGTCTAATCAAACAAACTGATTCCACAAATTAGAAGCTTCCACCAAACTACTCACATCAAATCCAAATGACACTTCAAACAGACTATTCAATTGTTAACATAGAAGCCACTTCTCTGTAACAGGAGCAGCTTTAAAAGAGGAGGAGGGTTCACGGATGGGGTTTGTGGCTCTAGTCTGGATTGTTGTGGTGACTTCTTTAAAGGGGCTGAAGATGAAGCCTCATGTTGGCCTCTGGTCTTGTAATGAAATTGTCAGTTGTGTCTCTTCAGCCTGTCAGCTGATGGCACAGCTACTCCCGAGTGGAATCTAAGATCAAAATGATCCAGTAGAGGGCGCATCAGGATAAGAAATCATCCTGCTCTAGACTTCAGGATATATGGAGAGGAAGAATGTGTTGGTCTTTCATCGTGAGAAACCATTTCAAAGGACAATTTAAAAGTGTTGAAGTGCTTTAAAGGTGTTGAAGTGCTTTAAAGGTGTTGCCGTGCTTTAAAGGTGTTGAAGTGCTTTAAAGGTGTTGAAGTGCTTTAAAGATGCTGAAGTGCTTTAAAGATCCTG
The DNA here is from genome assembly GCF_964263255.1 of Lissotriton vulgaris. NCBI lineage: Eukaryota > Metazoa > Chordata > Amphibia > Caudata > Salamandridae > Lissotriton > Lissotriton vulgaris. Next base: position 487,758 of record NW_028255099.1, on the reverse strand, counting down.
AAGTGCTTTAAAGGTCTTGAAGTGTTCTAAAGTCCCAGAAGTGTTTTAAAGGTGCTGAAGTGCTTTAAAGGTCTTAAAGTGCTTTAAAGGTGTTGAAGTGTTTTAAAGGTGTTGAAGTGATTTAAAGGTGCTAAGTGCTTTAAATGTGTTGAAGTGCTTTAAAGGTGCTGAAGTGCTTTAAAGGTGTTGAAGTGCTTTAAAGGTCCTGAAGTGTTTTAAAGGTGTTGAAGTGCTTTAAATGTGCTGAAGTGCTTTAAAAGTCCTGAAGTGCTTTAAAGGTGTTGAAGTGTTTTAAAGGTGTTGAAGTGATTTAAAGGTGCTGAAGTGCTTTAAAGGTGTTGAAGTGTTTTAAAGGTGTTGACATGCTTTAAAGGTGTTGCCGTGCTTTAAAGGTGTTGAAGTGCTTTAAAGGTGTTGCTGTGCTTTAAAGGTGTTGAAGTGCTTTAAAGGTGTTGAAGTAGGTGTTGCTGTGCTTTAAATGTGTTGAAGTGCTTTAAAGGTGTTGAAGTGCTTTAAAGGTGTTGCTGTGGTTTACAGGTGTTGAGGTGCTTTAAAGGTGTTGCCGTGCTTTAAAGGTGTTGAAGTGCTTTAAAGGTGTTGCCGTGCTTTAAAGGTGTTGAAGTGCTTTAAAGGTGTTGCTGTGCTTTAAAGGTGTTGAAGTGCTTTAAAGGTGTTGAAGTAGGTGTTGCTGTGCTTTAAATGTGTTGAAGTGCTTTAAAGTTGTTGAAGTGCTTTAAAGGTGTTGCTGTGGTTTACAGGTGTTGAAGTGCTTTAAAGGTGTTGCCGTGCTTTAAAGGTGTTGAAGTGCTTTAAAGGTGCTGAAGTGCTTTAGAGGTGTTGAAGTGCTTTAAAGGTGCTGAAGTGCTATAAAGGTCCTGAAGTGCTTTAAAGGTGCTGAAGTGCTTTAAAGGTCCTGAAGTGCTTTAAAGGTCCTGAAGTTTTTTAAAGGTGCTGAAGTGCTTTAAAGGTCTTGAAGTGCTTTAAAGGTCCTGAAGTGCTATAAAGGTGCTGAAGTGCTTTAAAGGTCCTGAAGTGTTTTAAAGGTGTTGAAGTGCTTTAAAGGTGCTGAAGTGCTTTAAAAGTCCTGAAGTGCTTTAAATGTGTTGAAGTGTTTTAAAGGTGTTGAAGTGATTTAAAGGTGCTGAAGTGCTTTAAAGGTGTTGAAGTGTTTTTAAGGTGTTGACATGCTTTAAAGGTGTTGAAGTGCTTTAAAGGTGCTTTAAAGACGTTGTAGTGCTTTAAAGATGTTGAAGTGCTTTAAAGACGTTGAAGTGCTTTAACGGTGCTTTAAAGGTGCTGAAGTGCTTTAAAGGTCTTGAAGTGCTTTAACGGTCCTGAAGTGCTTTAAAGGTGCTGAAGTGCTTTAAAGGTCCCGAAGTGTTTTAAAGGTGTTGAAGTGCTTTAAAGGTGCTGAAGTGCTTTAAAAGTCCTGAAGTGCTTTAAAGGTGTTGAAGTGTTTTAAAGGTGTTGACATGGTTTAAAGGTGTTGAAGTGCTTTAAAGGTGCTGAAGTGCTTTAAAGGTGTTGAAGTGCTTTAAAGTTGTTGAAGTGCTTTAAAGGTGCTGAAGTGATTTAAAGGTGTTGAAGTGCTTTAAAGATGCTGAAGTGCTTTAAAGATCCTGAAGTGCTTTAAAGGTCCTGAAGTGTTCTAAAGGCCCAGAAGTGTTTTAAAGGTGCTGAAGTGCTTTAAAGGTCTTAAAGTGCTTTAAAGGTGTTGAAGTGTTTTAAAGGTGTTGAAGTGATTTAAAGGTGCTAAGTGCTTTAAATGTGTTGAAGTGCTTTAAAGGCGCTGAAGTGCTTTAAAGGTGTTGAAGTGCTTTAAAGGTCCTGAAGTGTTTTAAAGGTGTTGAAGTGCTTTAAATGTGCTGAAGTGCTTTAAAAGTCCTGAAGTGCTTTAAAGGTGTTGAAGTGTTTTAAAGGTGTTGAAGTGATTTAAAGGTGCTGAAGTGCTTTAAAGGTGTTGAAGTGTTTTAAAGGTGTTGACATGCTTTAAAGGTGTTGAAGTGCTTTAAAGGTGCTTTAAAGACGTTGAAGTGCTTTAAAGGTGTTGAAGTGCTTTAAAGGTGTTGAAGTGTTTTAAAGGTGTTGACGTGCTCTAAAGATGTTGAAGTGCTTTAAAGACGTTGAAGTGCTTTAACTGTGCTTTAAAGATGTTGAAGTGCTTTAAAGACGTTTAAGTGCTTTAACCCCTTCACTGCTCATGACGAGCTGAGCTCGTCATGAACAATAGGAAAATATAAATTCAGCACAGGAGGAAAATATCACTAGCAGCCAAGGTGTTAAATGTGCTTTAAAGATGTTGAAGTGTTTTAAAGGTGCTGAAGTGCTTTAAATGTGTTGAAGTGCTTTAAAGGTGTTTGCTGAAGTGTTTTAAAGGTGTTGAAGTGCTTTAAAGGTCCTGAAGTGCTTTAAAGGTCCTGAAGTGTTTTAAAGGTGTTGGAGTGCTTTAAAGGTGCTGAAGTGCTTTAAAGGTGTTGAAGTGCTTTAAAGGTCCTGAAGTGTTTTAAAGGTGTTGAAGTGCTTTAAATGTGCTGAAGTGCTTTAAAAGTCCTGAAGTGCTTTAAAGGCGTTGAAGTGTTTTAAAGGTGTTGAAGTGATTTAAAGGTGCTGAAGTGCTTTAAAGGTGTTGAAGTGTTTTAAAGGTGTTGACATGCTTTAAAGGTGTTGAAGTGCTTTAACGGTGCTTTAAAGATGTTGAAGTGCTTTAAAGACGTTTAAATGCTTTAACCCCTTCACTGCGCATGACAAGCTGAGCTCGTCATGAACAATAGGAAAATATAAATTCAGCACAGGAGGAAAATATCACTAGCAGCCAAGGTGTTAAATGTGCTTTAAAGATGTTGAAGTGTTTTAAAGGTGCTGAAGTGCTTTAAATGTGTTGAAGTGCTTTAAAGGTGTTTGCTGAAGTGCTTTAAAGGTGTTGAAGTGCTTTAAAGGTCCTGCAGTGCTTTAAAGGTCCTGAAGTGTTTTAAAGGTGTTGAAGTGCTTTAAAGGTGCTTTAAAGATGCTGAAGTGCTATAAAGGTCCTGAAGTGCTTTAAAGGTGTTGAAGTGCTTTAAAGGTGCTGAAGTGCTTTAAAGGTGCTGAAGTGCTTTAAAGGTCCCGAAGTGTTTTAAAGGTGTTGAAGTGCTTTAAAGGTGCTGAAGTGCTTTAAAAGTCCTGAAGTGCTTTAAAGGTGTTGAAGTGTTTTAAAGGTGTTGACATGGTTTAAAGGTGTTGAAGTGCTTTAAAGGTGCTGAAGTGCTTTAAAGGTGTTGAAGTGCTTTAAAGGTGTTGAAGTGCTTTAAAGGTGCTGAAGTGATTTAAAGGTGTTGAAGTGCTTTAAAGATGCTGAAGTGCTTTAAAGGTTCTGAAGTGCTTTAAAGGTCCTGAAGTGTTCTAAAGGCCCAGAAGTGTTTTAAAGGTGCTGAAGTGCTTTAAAGGTCTTGAAGTGCTTTAAAGGTGTTGAAGTGTTTTAAAGGTGTTGAAGTGATTTAAAGGTGCTAAGTGCTTTAAATGTGTTGAAGTGCTTTAAAGGTGTTGAAGTGCTTTAAAGGTGCTGAAGTGCTTTAAAGGTGTTGAAGTGCTTTAAAGGTCCTGAAGTGTTTTAAAGGTGTTGAAGGGCTTTAAATGTGCTGAAGCGCTTTAAAAGTCCTGAAGTGCTTTAAAGGTCTTGAAGTGCTTTAAAGGTGTTGAAGTGTTTTAAAGGTGTTGACATGCTTTACAGGTGTTGAAGTGCTTTAAAGGTGCTTTAAAGACGTTGAAGTGCTTTAAAGGTGTTGAAGTGCTTTAAAGGTGTTGAAGTGCTTTAAAGGTGTTGAAGTGATTTAAAGGTGCTGAAGTGCTTTAAAGGTGTTGAAGTGTTTTAAAGGTGTTGACATGCTTTAAAGGTGTTGAAGTGCTTTAAAGGTGCTTTAAAGACGTTGAAGTGCTTTAAAGGTGTTGAAGTGCTTTAAAGGTGTTGAAGTGTTTTAAAGGTGTTGACGTGCTCTAAAGATGTTGAAGTGCTTTAAAGACGTTGAAGTGCTTTAACTGTGCTTTAAAGATGTTGAAGTGCTTTAAAGACGTTTAAGTGCTTTAACCCCTTCACTGCTCATGACGAGCTGAGCTCGTCATGAACAATAGGAAAATATAAATTCAGCACAGGAGGAAAATATCACTAGCAGCCAAGGTGTTAAATGTGCTTTAAAGATGTTGAAGTGTTTTAAAGGTGCTGAAGTGCTTTAAATGTGTTGAAGTGCTTTAAAGGTGTTTGCTGAAGTGTTTTAAAGGTGTTGAAGTGCTTTAAAGGTCCTGAAGTGCTTTAAAGGTCCTGAAGTGTTTTAAAGGTGTTGGAGTGCTTTAAAGGTGCTTTAAAGATGCTGAAGTGCTTCAAAGGTGCTGAAGTGCTTTAAAGGTGTTGAAGTGCTTTAAAGGTGTTGACGTGTTTTAAAGGTGTTGAAGTGATTTAAAGGTGCTGAAGTGCTTTAAAGGTGCTGAAGTGCTTTAAAGGTGTTGAAGTGCTTTAAAGGTGCTGAAGTGCTATAAAGGTCCTCAAGTGCTTTAAAGGTGCTGAAGTGCTATAAAGGTCCTGAAGTGCTTTAAAGGTGCTGAAGTGCTTTAAAAGTCCTGAAGTGCTTTAAAGGTCCTGACGTTTTTTAAAGGTGCTGAAGTGCTTTAAAGGTCTTGAAGTGCTTTAAAGGTCCTGAAGTGCTTTAAAGGTGCTGAAGTGCTTTAAAGGTCCTGAAGTGTTTTAAAGGGGTTGAAGTGCTTTAAAGGTGCTGAAGTGCTTTAAAAGTTCTGAAGTGCTTTAAAGGTGTTGAAGTGTTTTAAAGGTGCTGAAGTGCTTTAAAGGTCTTGAAGTGCTTTAACGGTCCTGAAGTGTTTTAAAGGTGCTGAAGTGCTTTAAAGGTCCCGAAGTGTTTTTAAAGGTGTTGAAGTGCTTTAAAGGTGCTGAAGTGCTTTAAAAGTCCTGAAGTGCTTTAAAGGTGTTGAAGTGCTTTAAAGATGCTGAAGTGCTTTAAAGGTCCTGAAGTGCTTTAAAGGTCCTGAAGTGTTCTAAAGGCCCAGAAGTGTTTTAAAGGTGCTGAAGTGCTTTAAAGGTCTTGAAGTGCTTTAAAGGTGTTGAAGTGTTTTAAAGGTGTTGAAGTGATTTAAAGGTGCTAAGTGCTTTAAATGTGTTGAAGTGCTTTAAAGGTGTTGAAGTGCTTTAAAGGTGCTGAAGTGCTTTAAAGGTGTTGAAGTGCTTTAAAGGTCCTGAAGTGTTTTAAAGGTGTTGAAGTGCTTTAAATGTGCTGAAGTGCTTTAAAAGTCCTGAAGTGCTTTAAAGGCGTTGAAGTGTTTTAAAGGTGTTGAAGTGATTTAAAGGTGCTGAAGTGCTTTAAAGGTGTTGAAGTGTTTTAAAGGTGTTGACATGCTTTAAAGGTGTTGAAGTGCTTTAAAGGTGCTTTAAAGATGTTGAAGTGCTTTAAAGGTGTTGAAGTGCTTTAAAGGTGTTGAAGTGTTTTAAAGGTGTTAACGTGCTCTAAAGATGTTGAAGTGCTTTAAAGACGTTGAAGTGCTTTAACGGTGCTTTAAAGATGTTGAAGTGCTTTAAAGACGTTTAAGTGCTTTAACCCCTTCACTGCTCATGACAAGCTGAGCTCGTCATGAACAATAGGAAAATATAAATTCAGCACAGGAGGAAAATATCACTAGCAGCCAAGGTGTTAAATGTGCTTTAAAGATGTTGAAGTGTTTTAAAGGTGCTGAAGTGCTTTAAATGTGTTGAAGTGCTTTAAAGGTGTTTGCTGAAGTGCTTTAAAGGTGTTGAAGTGCTTTAAAGGTGCTTTAAAGATGCTGAAGTGCTATAAAGGTCCTGAAGTGCTTTAAAGGTGTTGAAGTGCTTTAAAGGTGCTGAAGTGCTTTAAAAGTCCTGAAGTGCTTTAAAGGTGTTTTAGTGTTTTAAAGGTGCTGAAGTGCTTTAAAGGTCTTGAAGTGCTTTAACGGTCCTGAAGTGCTTTAAAGGTGCTGAAGTGCTTTAAAGGTCCCGAAGTGTTTTAAAGGTGTTGAAGTGCTTTAAAGGTGCTGAAGTGCTTTAAAAGTCCTGAAGTGCTTTAAAGGTGTTGAAGTGTTTTAAAGGTGTTGACATGGTTTAAAGGTGTTGAAGTGCTTTAAAGGTGCTGAAGTGCTTTAAAGGTGCTGAAGTGATTTAAAGGTGTTGAAGTGCTTTAAAGATGCTGAAGTGCTTTAAAGGTTCTGAAGTGCTTTAAAGGTCCTGAAGTGTTCTAAAGGCCCAGAAGTGTTTTAAAGGTGCTGAAGTGCTTTAAAGGTCTTGAAGTGCTTTAAAGGTGTTGAAGTGTTTTAAAGGTGTTGAAGTGATTTAAAGGTGCTAAGTGCTTTAAATGTGTTGAAGTGCTTTAAAGGTGTTGAAGTGCTTTAAAGGTGCTGAAGTGTTTTAAAGGTGTTGAAGTGATTTAAAGGTGCTGAAGTGCTTTAAAGGTGTTGAAGTGTTTTAAAGGTGTTGACATGCTTTACAGGTGTTGAAGTGCTTTAAAGGTGCTTTAAAGACGTTGAAGTGCTTTAAAGGTGTTGAAGTGCTTTAAAGGTGTTGAAGTGCTTTAAAGGTGTTGAAGTGTTTTAAAGGTGTTGACGTGCTTTAAAGATGTTGAAGTGCTTTAAAGACGTTGAAGTGCTTTAACGGTGCTTTAAAGATGTTGAAGTGCTTTAAAGACGTTTAAGTGCTTTAACCCCTTCACTGCTCATGACGAGCTGAGCTTGTCATGAACAATAGGAAAATATAAATTCAGCACAGGAGGAAAATATCACTAGCAGCCAAGGTGTTAAATGTGCTTTAAAGATGTTGAAGTGTTTTAAAGGTGCTGAAGTGCTTTAAATGTGTTGAAGTGCTTTAAAGGTGTTTGCTGAAGTGCTTTAAAGGTGTTGAAGTGCTTTAAAGGTCCTGAAGTGCTTTAAAGGTCCTGAAGTGTTTTAAAGGTGTTGAAGTGCTTTAAAGGTGCTTTAAAGATGCTGAAGTGCTTCAAAGGTGCTGAAGTGCTTTAAAGGTGTTGAAGTGCTTTAAAGGTGTTGAAGTGTTTTAAAGGTGTTGAAGTGATTTAAAGGTGCTGAAGTGCTTTAAAGGTGTTGAAGTGATTTAAAGGTGTTGAAGTGCTTTAAAGGTGCTGAAGTGCTATAAAGGTCCTGAAGTGCTTTAAAGGTGCTGAAGTGCTTTAAAGGTCCTGAAGTGCTTTAAAGGTCCGGAAGTTTTTTAAAGGTGCTGAAGTGCTTTAAAGGTCTTGAAGTGCTTTAAAGGCCCTGAAGTGCTTTAAAGGTGCTGAAGTGCTTTAAAGGTCCTGAAGTGTTTTAAAGGTGTTGAAGTGCTTTAAAGGTGCTGAAGTGCTTTAAAAGTCCTGAAGTGCTTTAAAGGTGTTGACGTGTTTTAAAGGTGCTGAAGTGCTTTAAAGGTCTTGAAGTGCTTTAACGGTCCTGAAGTGCTTTAAAGGTGCTGAAGTGCTTTAAAGGTGCTTAAGTGCTTTAAAGGTCCCGAAGTGTTTTAAAGGTGTTGAAGTGCTTTAAAGTTGCTGAAGTGCTTTAAACGTCCTGAAGTGCTTTAAAGGTTTTGAAGTGTTTTAAAGATGTTGACAAGGTTTAAAGGTGTTGAAGTGCTTTAAAGGTGCTGAAGTGCTTTAAAGGTGTTGAAGTGCTTTAAAGGTGTTGAAGTGCTTTAAAGGTGCTGAAATGATTTAAAGGTGTTGAAGTGCTTTAAAGATGCTGAAGTGCTTTAAAGGTCCCGAAGTGCTTTAAAGGTCCTGAAGTGCTATAAAGGTGCTGAAGTGCTATAAAGGTCCTGAAGTGCTTTAAAGGTGCTGAAGTGCTTTAAAGGTCCTGAAGGGCTTTAAAGGTCCTGAAGTTTTTTAAACGTGCTGAAGTGCTTTAAAGGTCTTGAAGTGCTTTAAAGATCCTGAAGTGCTTTAAAGGTGCTGAAGTGCTTTAAAGGTCCTGAAGTGTTTTAAAGGTGTTGAAGTGCTTTAAAGGTGCTGAAGTGCTTTAAAAGTCCTGAAGTGCTTTAAAGGTGTTGAAGTGTTTTAAAGGTGCTGAAGTGCTTTAAAGGTCTTGAAGTGCTTTAACGGTCCTGAAGTGTTTTAAAGGTGCTGAAGTACTTTAAAGGTCCTGAAGTGTTCTAAAGGCCCAGAAGTGTTTTAAAGGTGCTGAAGTGCTTTAAAGGTCTTGAAGTGCTTTAAAGGTGTTGAAGTGTTTTAAAGGTGTTGAAGTGATTTAAAGGTACTAAGTGCTTTAAATGTGTTGAAGTGCTTTAAATGTGTTGAAGTGCTTTAAAGGTGCTGAAGTGCTTTAAAGGTGTTGAAGTGCTTTACAGGTCCTGAAGTGTTTTAAAGGTGTTGAAGTGCTTTAAATGTGCTGAAGTGCTTTAAAAGTCCTGAAGTGCTTTAAAGGTGTTGAAGTGTTTTAAAGGTGTTGAAGTGATTTAAAGGTGCTGAAGTGCTTTAAAGGTTTTGAAGTGTTTTAAAGGTGTTGACATGCTTTAAAGGTGTTGAAGTGCTTTAAAGGTGCTTTAAAGACGTTGAAGCGCTTTAAAGGTGTTGAAGTGCTTTAAAGGTGTTGAAGTGTTTTAAAGGTGTTGACGTGCTCTAAAGATGTTGAAGTGCTTTAAAGACGTTGAAGTGGTTTAACTGTGCTTTAAAGATGTTGAAGTGCTTTAAAGACGTTTAAGTGCTTTAACCCCTTCACTGCTCATGACGAGCTGAGCTCGTCATGAACAATAGGAAAATATAAATTCAACACAGGAGGAAAATATCACTAGCAGACAAGGTGTTAAATGTGCTTTAAAGATGTTGAAGTGTTTTAAAGGTGCTGAAGTGCTTTAAATGTGTTGAAGTGCTTTAAAGGTGTTTGCTGAAGTTCTTTAAAGGTGTTGAAGTGCTTTAAAGGTCCTGAAGTGCTTTAAAGGTCCTGAAGTGTTTTAAAGGTGTTGAAGTGCTTTAAAGGTGCTTTAAAGATGCTGAAGTGCTTCAAAGGTGCTGAAGTGCTTTAAATGTGTTGAAGTGCTTTAAAGGTGTTGAAGTGTTTTAAAGGTGTGGAAGTGATTTAAAGGTGCTGAAGTGCTTTAGAGGTGTTGAAGTGCTTTAAAGGTGTTGAAGTGCTTTAAAGGTGCTGAAGTGTTATAATGTTCCTGAAGTGCTTTAAAGGTGCTGAAGTGCTATAAAGGTCCTGAAGTGCTTTAAAGGTGCTGAAGTGCTTTAAAGGTCCTGAAGTGCTTTAAAGGTCCTGAAGATTTTTTAAAGGTGCTGAAGTGCTTTAAAGGTCTTGAAGTGCTTTAAAGGTCCTGAAGTGCTTTAAAGGTGCTGAAGTGCTTTAAAGGTGCTGAAGTGCTTTAAAAGTCCTGAAGTGCTTTAAAGGTGTTGAAGTGTTTTAAAGGTGCTGAAGTGCTTTAAAGGTGTTGAAGTGCTTTAAAGGTGTTGAAGTGCTTTAAAGGTGCTGAAGTGCTATAAAGGTCCTGAAGTGCTTTAAAGGTGCTGAAGTGCTATAAAGGTCCTGAAGTGCTTTAAAGGTGCTGAAGTGCTTTAAAGGTCCTGAAGTGCTTTAAAGGTCCTGAAGTTTTTTTAAAGGTGCTGAAGTGCTTTAAAGGTCTTAAAGTGCTTTAAAGGTCCTGAAGTGCTTTATAGGTGCTGAAGTGCTTTAAAGGTCCTGAAGTGTTTTAAAGGTTTTGAAGTGCTTTAAAGATGCTGAAGTGCTTTAAAAGTCCTGAAGTGCTTTAAAGGTGTTGAAGTGCTTTAAAGGTGCTGAAGTGCTTTAAAGGTGTTGAAGTGCTTTAAAGGTGTTGAAGTGCTTTAAAGGGGCTGAAGTGATTTAAAGGTGTTGAAGTGCTTTAAAGATGCTGAAGTGCTTTAAAAGTCCTGAAGTGCTTTAAAGGTCCTGAAGTGTTCTAAAGGCCCAGAAGTGTTTTAAAGGTGCTGAAGTGCTTTAAAGGTCTTGAAGTGCTTTAAAGGTGTTGAAGTGTTTTAAAGGTGTTGAAGTGATTTAAAGGTGCTAAGTGCTTTAAATGTGTTGAAGTGCTTTAAAGGTGTTGAAGTGCTTTAAAGGTGCTGAAGTGCTTTAAAGGTGTTGAAGTGCTTTAAAGGTCCTGAAGTGTTTTAAAGGTGTTGAAGTGCTTTAAATGTGCTGAAGTGCTTTAAAAGTCCTGAAGTGCTTTAAAGGTGTTGAAGTGTTTTAAAGGTGTTGAAGTGATTTAAAGGTGCTGAAGTGCTTTAACGGTGTTGAAGTGTTTTAAAGGTGTTGACATGCTTTACAGGTGTTGAAGTGCTTTAAAGGTGCTTTAAAGACGTTGAAGTGCTTTAAAGGTGCTGAAGTGCTTTAAAGGTGTTGAAGTGTTTTAAAGGTGTTGACGTGCTTTAAAGATGTTGAAGTGCTTTAAAGACATTGAAGTGCTTTAACGGTGCTTTAAAGATGTTAATGTGTATGTGTCCACCCTCGCCCCGGTGATCCGATCGTTCGGCTTTCAACTCACGGCTTATGCCGACGACACACAGATTGTGGTGTCCCTCCTCCCCGGCAACACGGAAAACACCGCCGATAGATTCAGAAACTGCATGCTTGAAGTTGGCCGCTGGATGGTACAAAGCTGCCTTAAGCTGAACTCCTCGAAGACCGAGGTTCTGCTCTTTGGTGCCAGAGACAACTTTTGGTCCCCGAGATGGTGGCCAGACGAAATGGGGCCTCTCCCAGATCCGGTGGACAAAGTGAAAAATCTCGGTATACTGGTGGACACCACCCTGACCTTTAAATCCCAGGTGAGCGCTCTCTCCTCCTCCCTCCACTTCATACTCAAAACCATCAGAAAAATTCTACCGTATCTGGAGAAGAAATACAGAAAAACAATTGTCACTGGTCTAGTGCTCTCACGCCTAGACTATTGCAACAGTGAATGCTAAACGCTCAGCAGAGAGTACTCAATAAACTCCAACTTCTGCAAAATGCAGACGCCCGCCTAATCACTGACACACCCAAATTTGCCTCGGTATCTCAGGAGCTGGTTAAGTTACATTGGCTACCCATCCGTAAAAGAATCACTTTCAAGGCACTATGTATGGTCTTCAAGGCCCTCCACGATTCGGGCCCTAGGCACTTGAAATCTCTTTTCTGCTGGCATAAACCAGCAAGAACTTTGAGGTCAGGACAACTGGCTCTGGTTACGGTCCCCAGAATTAAAAAAGCTCGCTGGGGAGGCAGAAGCTTTTCTCTCGGGGCGGCTGAGGCCTGGAATAAACTTCCACTTGCGCTCAGACAAACCCAGAATCTGATGGCCTTTAGAAGAGGTCTAAAAACATGGCTCTTCACTCAGTAAGCACGCTCCATCACACCAGTCTATCCTTCTAGCGCCAGGACACCTCCGGGTATTAGAACGCTCTATAAATATGTAAAATAAATAAATAAATAAATAAATGTTGAAGTGCTTTAAAGACGTTTAAGTGCTTTAACCGCTTCACTGCTCATGACGAGCTGAGCTCGTCTTGAACAATAGGAAAATATAAATTCAGCACAGGAGGAAAATATCACTAGCAGCCAAGGTGTTAAATGTGCTTTAAAGATGTTGAAGTGTTTTAAAGGTGCTGAAGTGCTTTAAAGGTGTTGAAGTGCTTTAAAGGTGCTGAAGTGCTTTAAAGGTGTTGAAGTGCTTTAAAGGTCCTGAAGTGCTTTAAAGGTCCTGAAGTGTTTTAAAGGTGTTGAAGTGCTTTAAATGTGCTGAAGTGCTTTAAAGGTCCTGAAGTGCTTTAAAGGTGTTGAAGTGTTTTAAAGGTGTTGAAGTGATTTAAAGGTGCTGAAGTGCTTTAAAGGTGTTGAAGTGTTTTAAAGGTGTTGACATGCTTTAAAGGTGTTGAAGTGCTTTAAAGGTTCTTTAAAGACGTTGTAGTGCTTTAAAGATGTTGAAGTGCTTTAAAGACATTGAAGTGCTTTAACGGTGCTTTAAAGATGTTGAAGTGCTTTAAAGACTTTGAAGTGCTTAAAAGGTGCTTTAAAGATGTTGAAGTGTTTTAAAGGCGCTGAAGTGCTTTAAATGTGTTGAAGTGCTTTAAAAGTGTTGAAGTGCTTTAAAGGTGCTGAAGTGCTTTATAGGTGTTGAAGTGCTTTAAAGGTGCTGTAGTGCTTTAAAGGTTTTGAAGCGCTTTAAAGGTCCTGAAGTGCTTTAAAGGTCCTCAAGTGTTTTAAAGGTGTTGAAGTGCTTCAAAGGTGCTGAAGTGCTTTAAAGGTGTTGAAGTGCTTTAAAGGTGCTGAAGTGCTTTAAAGATGTTGAAGTGTTTTAAAGGCACTGAAGTGCTTTAAATGTGTTGAAGTGCTTTAAAGGTGTTGAAGTGCTTTAAAGGTGCTGAAGTGCTTTAAAGGTGTTGAAGCGCTTTAAAGGTCCTGAAGTGCTTTAAAGGTCCTGAAGTGTTTTAAAGGTGTTGAAGTGCTTCAAAGGTGCTGAAGTGCTTTAAAGGTGTTGAAGTGCTTTAAAGGTGTTGAAGTGTTTTAAAGGTGTTGAAGTGACTTAAAGGTGCTGAAGTGCTTTAAAGGTGTTGAAGTGTTTTAAAGGTGTTGAAGTGATTTAAAGGTGCTGAAGTGCTTTAAAGATGTTGAAGTGCTTTAAAGGTGTTGAAGTGTTTTAAAGGTGTTGACATGCTTTAAAGGTGTTGAAGTGCTTTAAAGGTGCTTTAAAGACGTTGAAGTGCTTTAAAGGTGCTGTAGTGCTTTAAAGGTGTTGAAGTGCTTTAAAGGTGTTGAAGTGATTTAAAGGTGTTGAAGTGCTTTAAAGATGCTGAAGTGCTTTAAAGGTCCTGAATTGCTTTAAAGGTCCTGAAGTGCTTTAAGGGTCCTGAAGTGTTTTAAAGGCCAAGAAGTGATTTAAAGGTGTTGAAGTGCTTTAAAGATGCTGAAGTGCTTTAAAGGTCCTGAATTGCTTTAAAGGTCTTGAAGTGCTTTAAAGGTGTTGAAGTGTTTTAAAGGTGTCGAAGTGCTTTCAAGGTGTTGAAGTGCTTTAAAGATGCTGAAGTGCTTTAAAGGTCCTGAATTGCTTTAAAGGTCTTGAAGTGCTATAAAGGTGTTGAAGTGTTTTAAAGATGTCGAAGTGCTTTCAAGGTGTTGAAGTGCTTTAAAGGTGTTGACGTGCTTTAAAGGTGCTGAAGTGCTTTTTGCCTTTTGACTGCTGGAATCCCCAATCGTAAGTACTTGGAAGTTATGATGATGTTTACCTTTGAAGTGTCCGGGCTTGGCCTGCTCGGTAGTTCTGCTGATCAACAGTGCAGAGGAAGTCATCATCACGTGACCTGTAGGTGAGTTACGTCATAGGATGCCATGGTAACGGTGTACTGTGTTGTGTGCATTATTCATATGAGGCAAAGTGGTTTTAGTGTTTCAATCAAGCGCTCTCCTTTCTCTTCCCTTCATAATTCTTTTCCCTACAATTCCTAGTCAATTTCATGCTATAATTATTGGCTATTCTTATTATAATATTTTTTTTGTTTTTGTTACATATACCTTGAAAACATGAGCAGCCAAAGGTATTGATTGACCCAGAAGCTTCTGGCCGCTGGGGGAGAACCGTGTGTGAAAGGGCCCGATTGGAAGTCATATTTCATGAACTATATTGAAAATATTGATAATTGAGGGTAAAATGAAACCTGAACAAAAAAAGCGTCTATTTGAAGAGTCAGTTGGTCCAGTAGGTTTAAACGTATTTGAACTCCGACCTCGTAGTCCGCGGCGACGATGACGCATCTTCGGCTGCAAACGAGGGGTCTTCTGGCCTGGGGTCTGCGCGGGTTTGAGTTTTTAAAAGGAAACAAAGTGCAGAGGGAAGAAAGTGCGGGTGATCTGTGGCGCTTTACGTCAACTCTCCTGGGAGTGACGTCTGAGGGGTCCAGGGGCAACTTGTTGCTGACCGAGGTGCAAAGCACCCTAAAGACCCTCCAACCCAGGAGAGGATTGGATTCATCGGACGCTGATCGATAAGAGATATTAGCAATAGAAAGGAAGGCCGAAGTGTCCAACCGCAGCACGAGAGAGGAGAGGCAGGGGGTCAGGGAGGGCGCAGGGGGTCAGGGAGGGCGCAGGGGGTCAGAGAGGGGCGCAGGGGGTCAGAGAGGGCCACGGGGGTCAGAGAGGGACGCAGGGGGTCAGGGAGGGCCGCAGGTGGTCAGAGAGGGGCGCAGGGGGTCAGGGAAGGCCGCGGGGGTCAGAGAGGGGTGCAGGGGGTCAGGGAGGGCCGCGGGGGTCAGGGAGGGGCGCAGGGGGTCAGGGAGGGCGCAGGGGGTCAGAGAGGGGCGCAGGGGGTCAGGGAGGGCGCAGGGGGTCAGAGAGGGCGCAGGGGGTCAGAGAGGGCCGCAGGGGGTCAGAGAGGGCCACGGGGGTCAGAGAGGGATGCAGGGGGTCAGGGAGGGCTGCAGGGGGTCAGAGAGGGGCGCAGGGGGTCCGGGAAGGCCGTGGGGGTCAGGGAGGGGAGCAGGGGGTCAGGGAGGGGCGCAGGGGGTCAGGGAGGGCCGCGGGGGTCAGGGAGGGGCGCAGGGGGTCAGGGAGGGACGCAGGGGGTTAGGGAGGGCCGCAGGGGTCAGGGAGGGCCTCAGGGGGTCAGGGAGGGCTGCGGGGTTCAGAGAGGGATGCAGGGGGTCAGGAAGGGGCGCAGGGGGTTAGGGAGGGCCGCAGGGGTCAGGGAGGGCCGCAGGGGGTCAGGGAGGGCCACGGGGGTCAGAGAGGGACGCAGGGGGTCAGGAAGGGGCGCAGGGGGTCAGGGAGGGCCGCAGGGGGTCAGGGAGGGCCGCAGGGGTCAGGGAGGGGCGCAGGGGGTCAGGAAGGGGCGCAGGGGGTCAGGGAGGGCCGCAGGGGTCAGGGGGTCAGAGCAAGGAAGGGCCGCAGGGGGTCAGAGCAAGGAAGGGGCGCAGGGGGTCCGCAGGGGGTCAGAGCAAGGAAGGGCCGCAGGGGGTCAGAGGGGTCAGAGCAAGGAAGGGCCGCGTGGAAATGTCATCCCTGTGACAGTGAATCACTCCCGGCTCACAGCAAACCTTGCCCTGCTCTTGAAGTAAATGTTCAGATTGGGGGGCACAATGCCATCTCGGGGGGGGAGCGACACCATCTCAGGGGGGGGGGCGACACCATCACAGGGGGGCATGACACCATCTCAGGGGGGCACGACGCCATCTCAGGGTGGCGTGACACCATCTCAGGGGGGGGGGCGCGACACCATCTCAGGGGGGGGTGCGACACCATCTCAGGGTGGGCACGACATCATCTCGAGGGGGGCACGACACCATCTCGGGGGGGCGACACCATCTCAGGGGGGGTGCGACACCATCTCATGGGGGGCGACACCATCACAGGGGGGGCACGACACCATCTCGGGGGGGGGCACAACACCATCGCGGTGGGGCGTGACACCATCTCGGGGGGGGCCCGACACCATCTCAGGGGGCGCGACACCATCTCGGGGGGGTGCAACGTCATCTCAGGGGGGGCAACACCATCTCAGGGGGGGCACAACACCATCTCGGGGGGGGCATGACACCATCTCGGGGAGGGGCACGACACCATCTCAGGGGGGCACGACACCATCTCAGGGGGGGGCGCGACACCATCTCAGGGGGGGCACGACGCCATCTTAGGGGGGTCGACACCATCTCAGGGGGGGTGCAACACCATCTCAGGGGGGCGCGATGCCATCTCAGGGGGGCATGACACCATCTCAGGGGGGGCGACACCATCTCAGGGAGGGGGTGCGATACCATCTCAGGGGGGCATGACACCATCTCAGGGGGGCGCGACGCCATCTCAGGGGGGCATGACGCCATCTTGGGGGGGGCGACACCATCTCAGGGGGGGGTGGGACACCATCTCAGGGGGGGCACGATGCCGTCTCAGGGGGGGCACGACACCATCTCGGGGGGGCACAACGCCATCTCAGGGGGGGGCGCACTCCACACTAACATCTTCCCTTTCAGAGTTTTTTGTTGTTCGAGGCTGGAATCTGCTCATTGGGGAGCTCCAGTAACTGAGGGCTGGAGGGGCGGGGGGGGGGAATAGATAAGGCAGGACTTGTGCTTTTGTCATGTAAAGAGCTAACAGTTAACCTTCCCAGGAGGGGGTTCATTGGTAGAGCAGGGATCAGGGGCGGCCTTAGGCATGTGCAAGCTGTGCACCTGCACAGGGCCGCCAAACCCCAGGGGCCACCACGCCAATATATATCCATAATATAAAAATCCTCTGAGGATGGATACATATTTGCGTTGCGGCTCCTGGCAGGGATTTGGCGGCCTCCAGCGCCACCAAGAAGACGGCACTCAAAGAAAGACTGGACAACAACGCCCACGACAGCAAGGAACTCTTCTGCATCGTCAAAGAGTTCTCCAACCCCAGCGCTGGAAACAACGACATCGCAAGACCTCTGCAACTCACTCGCCTCGTTCTTCCACCGCAAGATCGCCGACATACACAACAGCTTCGACGCACAGACCACGCACCCTACCACCGAACCAACGCCCACCACCACCACCCTCTGCAACTGGACCCCGATCAGCACCGAAGAAACCACCCGCACGATGAACTCCATCCACTCCGGATCACCAACCGACCCATGCCCACACCACGTCTTCAACAAAGCCGACGCCATCATCGCACCCCATCTCCGAGACATCATCAACTCCTCCTTCCACACCGCCACCTTCCCGGAGAGCTGGAAGCACGCCGAGCTGACCGCCCTCCTGAAGAAACCAACGGCGGACCCCACCGACCTCAAGAACTACCGTCCCATCTCGCAGGGGGTCAGGGAGGGACGCAGGGGGTTAGGGAGGGCCGCAGGGGTCAGGGAGGGCCTCAGGGGGTCAGGGAGGGCTGCGGGGTTCAGAGAGGGATGCAGGGGGTCAGGAAGGGGCGCAGGGGGTTAGGGAGGGCCGCAGGGGTCAGGGAGGGCCGCAGGGGGTCAGGGAGGGCCACGGGGGTCAGAGAGGGACGCAGGGGGTCAGGAAGGGGCGCAGGGGGTCAGGGAGGGCCGCAGGGGGTCAGGGAGGGCCGCAGGGGTCAGGGAGGGGCGCAGGGGGTCAGGAAGGGGCGCAGGGGGTCAGGGAGGGCCGCAGGGGTCAGGGGGTCAGAGCAAGGAAGGGCCGCAGGGGGTCAGAGCAAGGAAGGGGCGCAGGGGGTCCGCAGGGGGTCAGAGCAAGGAAGGGCCGCAGGGGGTCAGAGGGGTCAGAGCAAGGAAGGGCCGCGTGGAAATGTCATCCCTGTGACAGTGAATCACTCCCGGCTCACAGCAAACCTTGCCCTGCTCTTGAAGTAAATGTTCAGATTGGGGGGCACAATGCCATCTCGGGGGGGGGAGCGACACCATCTCAGGGGGGGGGCGACACCATCACAGGGGGGCATGACACCATCTCAGGGGGGCACGACGCCATCTCAGGGTGGCGTGACACCATCTCAGGGGGGGGGCGCGACACCATCTCAGGGGGGGGTGCGACACCATCTCAGGGTGGGCACGACATCATCTCGAGGGGGGCACGACACCATCTCGGGGGGGGCGACACCATCTCAGGGGGGGTGCGACACCATCTCATGGGGGGCGACACCATCACAGGGGGGGCACGACACCATCTCGGGGGGGGGGCACAACACCATCGCGGTGGGGCGTGACACCATCTCGGGGGGGGCCCGACACCATCTCAGGGGGCGCGACACCATCTCGGGGGGGTGCAACGTCATCTCAGGGGGGGCAACACCATCTCAGGGGGGGCACAACACCATCTCGGGGGGGGGCATGACACCATCTCGGGGAGGGGCACGACACCATCTCAGGGGGGCACGACACCATCTCAGGGGGGGGCGCGACACCATCTCAGGGGGGGCACGACGCCATCTTAGGGGGGTCGACACCATCTCAGGGGGGGTGCAACACCATCTCAGGGGGGCGCGATGCCATCTCAGGGGGGCATGACACCATCTCAGGGGGGGCGACACCATCTCAGGGAGGGGGTGCGATACCATCTCAGGGGGGCATGACACCATCTCAGGGGGGCGCGACGCCATCTCAGGGGGGCATGACGCCATCTTGGGGGGGGCGACACCATCTCAGGGGGGGGTGGGACACCATCTCAGGGGGGGCACGATGCCGTCTCAGGGGGGGCACGACACCATCTCGGGGGGGCACAACGCCATCTCAGGGGGGGGCGCACTCCACACTAACATCTTCCCTTTCAGAGTTTTTTGTTGTTCGAGGCTGGAATCTGCTCATTGGGGAGCTCCAGTAACTGAGGGCTGGAGGGGCGGGGGGGGGAAATAGATAAGGCAGGACTTGTGCTTTTGTCATGTAAAGAGCTAACAGTTAACCTTCCCAGGAGGGGGTTCATTGGTAGAGCAGGGATCAGGGGCGGCCTTAGGCATGTGCAAGCTGTGCACCTGCACAGGGCCGCCAAACCCCAGGGGCCACCACGCCAATATATATCCATAATATAAAAATCCTCTGAGGATGGATACATATTTGCGTTGCGGCTCCTGGCAGGGATTTGGCGGCCTCCAGCGCCACCAAGAAGACGGCACTCAAAGAAAGACTGGACAACAACGCCCACGACAGCAAGGAACTCTTCTGCATCGTCAAAGAGTTCTCCAACCCCAGCGCTGGAAACAACGACATCGCAAGACCTCTGCAACTCACTCGCCTCGTTCTTCCACCGCAAGATCGCCGACATACACAACAGCTTCGACGCACAGACCACGCACCCTACCACCGAACCAACGCCCACCACCACCACCCTCTGCAACTGGACCCCGATCAGCACCGAAGAAACCACCCGCACGATGAACTCCATCCACTCCGGATCACCAACCGACCCATGCCCACACCACGTCTTCAACAAAGCCGACGCCATCATCGCACCCCATCTCCGAGACATCATCAACTCCTCCTTCCACACCACCACCTTCCCGGAGAGCTGGAAGCACGCCGAGCTGACCGCCCTCCTGAAGAAACCAACGGCGGACCCCACCGACCTCAAGAACTACCGTCCCATCTCGCTCCTTCTTTTTCCGGCCAAAGTCATCGAGAAGACCGTCAACAGATAGCTTGCCGCCTTCCTCGAGACAAACGGATCCCTCGACCCCTCGCAGTCCGGGTTCCGGGCCAACCACAGCACCGAGACCGCCCTAATCGCAGCCACCGACGACATCAGAACCCTGATCGACAACGGGGAAACAGCGGCCCTCATCCTCCTGGACCTCTCAGCGGCGTTCGACACTGTCTGCCACCGCACCCTAGTGAAGCGCCTCAGCAACATCGGAATCCGAGAGAAACCACTGGAGTGGATCATCTTGTTCCTCGCCGGAAGAACCCAGAGAGTCCGCCTCCCTCAGTTCAGATCCGAGGCCACCGAAGTCATCTGCGGCGTACCACAAGGATCTTCACTCAGTCCAACCCTCTTCAACGTCTACATGAGCCCCCTCGCAGCCATCGCATGCCAACACAACCTCAACATCATCTCCTACGCCGACGACACCCAGCTGATCCTCTCCCTCACCAACGACCCCACCACCGCCAGAGCCAACCTACACGAAGCGATGAAAGACGTCGCCGACTGGATGAGGAACAGCCGCCTTAAACTGAACTCAGACAAGACGGAAGACCTCATCCTGGGATCATCACCCTCTGCCTGGGACGACTCCTGGTGGCCCCCGGCCCTGGGCACCGCTCCCAAACCAACGGACCACGCACGCAACCTGGGCTTCATCCTGGACTCCTCCCTGTCGATGACCAGACAAGTCAACGCCGTCTCATCTTCATGCTTCAACACCCTGCGCATGCTCCGCAAGATCTTCAGATGGATCCCCACTGAAACCAGGAAGACCGTCACCCAGGCACTCGTCACCAGCCGACTGGACTACGGGAACACCCTCTACGCCGGAACCACAGCCAAACTTCAAAAAAGACTCCAACGCATCCAGAACGTCTCCGCACGACTCATCCTGGACATCCCCCGACACAGCCACATCACCGGACACCTGAGAGACCTGCACTGGCTCCCCGTCAGCAAGAGGATCACGTTCAGGCTCCTCACCCACGCCCACAAGTCTCTCCACGACCTGGGCCCCAAGTACCTCAACGACCGCCTGACCTTCTACACACCCACCCGCCAGCTACGTTCTACAAGCCTCGCCCTCACCGCCGTACCACGCATCCGAAGAGCCACCGCCGGAGGAAGATCCTTCTCCTACCTGGCAGCCAAGACTTGGAACTCCCTCCCCACCCACCTTCGGCGAACCCAAGACCATCTCTCCTTCAGGAAGCAGCTCAAGACCTGGCTGTTCGAGCAGTAGCGGACCCCCCTCCCCCATGCGCCTTGAGACCCTCCCGGTTGAGTAGCGCGCTCTACAAATGCTGTGATTGATTGATTGATTGATTGATTGTTCTACTTCCAAACACCTTCCTGAGCTCCGGGGGGGGGGGGAACTCTGCCCCGCCCGGACCCCCTCTTCCGGGGCCCCCTACCTACGCTCCCTGCCCAGGGCCGCCATGAGTCTAGAGCCGCCCCTGCTGGGATGCTTCAACTGCAGTGGGAGGCAGGGTCTCCAGGAGAGTCCTTGCCTCCCCTGCAGCTGAAAGGACGGTCTGTTCTTTGCTTTCAGTTTTAGCAAAGGAGACATCCTGCCTCCCAAAGCTGAAACATTTCAGCTCCACCAGTTTAACCCCGTTCTGGGAGGAAGCTCTTGGCAGAATGGAGACAAAGTTTCTTTTAAATTTACACAGGCAGGCCCACAACCACACAGGGCTTCAAGTTACCAAAAGAAAAATGCCAGACAGCCATGTGTTTTTTTAACAGCCTGTAAATTGTGTCTTGACACTAAATATTTATTTATTTAGTATTTTGTAGAGCGCACAGCTACCTCCGACGGAGGTGTCCCGGCGCTGAAGACCTTATCTCAGAAGGGGAAATGGGGAAAGGAGGAAAGAGGGAAGTTTTAGATCTGGGAGAAGAACCAGGTCTTTAATTTTTTTCGGAAAAGGGGTTCTGAGGTGGTGAATCTTAACTCTGTGGGTAGCTGGTTCCAGAGTTTAGAGGTGACAACGGCAAAAGCCCTTCCACCCGTACGTGTGAGACGAAACCGGGGGGATATCATTAAGCGTAGATTATTGGATCTGAGGTTACGCTGTGACTGAGAGAGCCTCAGTCTGCGCCGGAGGTATGCAGGGCCACGGTCATTGAGGGCTCTGAAAGCCAAGGTCAGGGCTTTGAATTGGATCCGCATTTTTATTGGGAGCCAGTGGAGTTTGATAAGGTGGGGTGAGATGGAGTGACGGAAAGGGATATTGTTGATTAACCTGGCCGCTGCGTTCTGGACTCTCTGTAGCTGGTTGATGAGATAGGATGGGGCACCTACATACAGGCTATTCGCGTAGTCTAGATGGGAGGTTATCAGGGCATGGATTACTGTTTTTCGGGAGTCAAGTGGTAGGTAGGGAATGATTTTTTTTAACATACGTAGCTTCCCAAAGCAAGCAGAGGTAACTTTGCTGATTTGGGTTTTACAGGAGAGAGAAGTGTCGAATTGAAATCCTAGGTTTCGGGCCGCTGGGACCGGCTCTGGGGGGGGGTTTAGTTCGGACGGCCACCAGATATTAGGGGGTAAAGGAGATTTTTGATTAAAAAATAAGACTTCAGTCTTATCAGTGTTGAGTTTTAAATTGTTCTCAGACATCCACGAGGCGATCTTTAACATGCAGTGGCGGAAGTTGTCAAATGATTTTTCAGCATGGTCTTTAAAGGAGAACACCAGTTGGGTGTTGTCGGCGTAGAAAGTCGCCTTGACTCCACACGATTCGACAATCTTTGCTAATGGTTTAAGGTACACATTGAACAGGAGAGGGCTTAAGGCGGAGCCCTGTGGGACTCCCCAAGTCAGTGGTTTTTTGGCAGAGAGAAACGATCCCAGCATCACTTGTTGGGTTCTGTTTTTTAAAAAAGATTTTACCCACAGGAGGGGAGGGCCGCCAATCCCTGTCTCTTGTAGGCGAGTCATTAGTGTGTCGTGTGAGATGGTGTTGAATGCAGCGGACAGGTCGAGGAGGACCAACATGGCCTCCTCTCCCCTGTCCGTGCATTCCCTAATTGACTCAGAGACTTCGAGTAGTGCTGACTCGGTACTAAAGTCCGGTCTGAAGCCAGACTGGGTGTCATGAAACAGGGAGTTAGATTCCAGGTAGTCTGATAGTTGTAGTTGAACTGCCTTCTCTAGTACTTTGGCGGGTTTGGGTAGAAGTGAAATCGGACGGTAATTACTCAGACAAAGAGGGTCCATACCTACTTTTTTTTGGATAGGGATAAGTAATGCGTGTTTCCAGGCTGCAGGGACGACACTGGTGGAAAGGGAGGAATTCCAGATTTCGAGTAGGGAGTCGATAATTAAAGGAGCAATATCATTCAGGATTAAGGCTGGAGCAGGGTCTAGGGGAGAGCCTGATTTGCAATCCAGAAATAATTTCGTAGCTTGTTCCTTAGTAAGAGGTTGGAATGTTGTAAAGGCCAGATTATGATTCGTGTCAGGATCTTTAGTGTTGACCTTACCATTTTGATGGATAGTAGCTGCAATGTTGATAATTTTCTCTTCAAAAAAGTTTGAGAGATTGTCGCATAATGTTTGCGACATGGGGATTGGGGCAGCGAGAGCATTAGGCTGAGTGAAGTCTTTGACTATATTGAAGAGGGTCCTGGTGGAATTCCTTGCTTTGGCAATGGTGTCAGAGAAGTAAGTGCTCATGGAATGGTGTTTAAGTTTACGAAACTCTTTAAGGCCTTGTCTATAAAGCGCCTTGGCTGTTGGGTCATAGTTTTGTCTCCAGAGTCGTTCAAGCTTCTTGCACATGCTTCTATGTGCCCTGAGTTCTTGTGTGAACCATGGGGCAGAAGGTTTTTGTCTGTTGGAGGTGAGAGGACGCAATGGGGCTATTTTTTCTATTGCAGAGGTGAGGTCATTGTTTAGTGTGCATACTGCGGCGTCCAGGTCCTCCAGAAGAGGGCTGCGAGTCGTATCATATATTTGCTCTAAGGCAGTTAGAGAGAGTTTGTGCCATTTTCTGCCTTGAGTTCTAATGGCGGATTCTTGTTTAATAATTTGGGGTAGAGAAATCTCAAAAGGTACTAAGTAGTGGTCAGACCATGTCAGGGTAAAGGGGGAAGGTTATAAGTTTCTCATGATTAGAGAATATGAGGTCGAGAGTGTGCCCAGCGACATGAGTAGGGCCTGTTACCCTTTGTGATAGATTAAGATTTTGCATTGAATCCAGGAGAAGGGCTGCGCGATTGCAGCTGCTGACGTCTACATGATGGTTGAAGTCTCCCAGAGCAATGAAGTCAGAGTGTTTGATGGAGAGATCTGCTGTAATTGCCAATAGCTCTTGGATGGCAGGTTGGGAAGAGTTAGGGGGGGCGTAGGCCAACATCCCTGAGGAGATGGCGGTGGTGGAATCTACGATAGAGAAATATAAAGCTTCTATAGGTTTGGCGTTAGTGATTTTCCTGGTGGTAATTTTTAGGTGATTCCTTAAAATTACCCCTATTCCTCCTCCTGGTTTGGAGCCTTCGCGGCTAAATCCAGAAAATATGTAGCCCGGTGGAATAGCTAGAGCGATGTCAGGGTTGGAGGAGTCTTTAATCCAGGTCTCAGTTAGAAAAACTATGTCCCAGGGTGTAGAGGACAGTAGCAGCCAGATGTCATTGGCGTGGTCGGGTAGTGAGCGGCAGTTCACTAGTCCCATAGAATAGGTTTTGGTAGGGAGGGGGTTGGTGTCAGCGGGTTTGCGTGGGCAGGTCGAGGTGGGGTGGAGCGAGAAAGAGCAGTTAGGGCATTTGTGTGAAAAGGGGCTAGGCAGGGGAAAGCAGCAGGGTGAGGGAGACGAACAGGATGTCTTACCTATGTCCAGAAGCTGTGATTTGGACCATGTTAGTATCTGGGCGGCCGGAGAACTGGCAGCATGGCAGGCCCTAGGCACGGAGCTGGCGCGGAAGGGCGCAGACGGGCTTGCCCGCGCAAACGGCGCGCCCGCTGCCCTCGTCCGCTGTCGGCCGGGAAGTGCACATGATTGAAGTGTAGGGGGGCGTGGCCTAGGGAGATGGGCGTGGCCTCGAGGTGCCAAGCGAATGGCGGCAAGCCTGGAAGGCAATCCACGTCAGCGCTAGAGTCCGCTGGGCGTGGTTGTGCAAAGGTGCATCAAGGAGGCTTTTTAAAAACACAGTAATCACAGTAAGCAATCAAATTTTAAAAAAGCAATTTGCTGATTTAGCAGTCCCTTCTCCCGGCTTCCGCCTCAGGAGATGTGCAATCTTCTAGGTCGCGCTAGTGATCAGCGCGCCTAAAGTACACAGTGCAGGGGGCGTGGCCTAGGGAGATGGGCGTGGCCTCGAGGTGCAGAGCGAATGGCGGCAAGCCTGGAAGGCAATCCACGTCAGCGCTAGAGTCCGCTGGGCGTGGTTGTGCAAAGGTGCATCAAGGAGGCTTTTTAAAAACACAGTATATGCTAATAAATAAATATGTATACATTTGTAATGTGACTTCTCTGTCTTTGTTCCCTTTAATTATCAGTCATGGACCATTCAGGCCGCCCTAGAACACAATTAAAAGTGCCTTCTACTTATATTTGCTGTTCGAAGTATGCACAGGACGAGTGCTGACAATACAGCGTCAGGTGACTGTTTATGTTTGTACCACTTGGGCCATCAAAATCATGAGCTGGCAACCCTAATCCTAAGGCTGCAGGTTTGTTGCAAGATCTGCACATTTCTTTCCTCCACCCTGATCCCTGGTTAATGCCATCATAGCAATAGTTTCAATTCAATTCAATAAGCTTTATTCGGTTGGAACAAACAACCATAAAAGCACAATATATAATCACAGTACAGAGAAAGAGCAGTTAATAAAAAGTCGACATCCATGATAAAAATGACAAAGACTGATTCCATTAAAACATCCGAGACTACGTCAGTTCTCCTATTTTAAACAACACGCATAGCAGCATTACATGATATTTTGGTAACAAGATCCAGGCACAAAAGTTACAGAAAGTGCAAAGTGTAAAGTGCAATGTGCCTAATTAATGGGACCAACCGCGGTCTCAAGGGGGATGGTTAATTACACTAGAACCGCATACTCTTCCTGGCATTAATTGCACTTAATATAAATGTTGCAGTAAAAAACAGGTCTCTGGTTCTCTTAGTGAAAAAAGTAGGGTCAGAGCGGCATTAGTGGTTTTGGCGTCATACTTTTTAAACAATGGTTTAAGAAAAGCAATTCTAAAAGACAGGTATAGATCGCATAAAAGTAGAAAGTGCAAGGTGCTCTGCTTAGTGTTCCCGTCACATGGGCCTGGGGAGACGGGGCGCTGTTTCATCGTAGGGAACGTAACTAAGTGATGCACAAGGCCTAACCTCATTCCAGTTAAAACATGATGGTGGGAAGATCTCGTGACAAGTGAAAGGTAAGTTTCGAAGCCCTCCATATCTATATGCAGATGGTAAAGCTGATACGTGGTTTGCTTCTCTACTATTCTCAGCCTGCGTTCGTTCTTGTGGCACAGGAAGGTGCTCTTTAACTCCTGTTTGGACAAACCAGATACTTCATTTTGATTTTTCCTATAGTTCGATCGAATGTGACCCCAAAAGAATTGGCTAAATAATTAAGCCAGGGGATCTTTAACCAGTTATCCAGTTGCAGGCGATGGAGCAAGGATTCGCACGTAACGTGACTTGCTTGAATTCAGTTCTCTCGACATAACGTTAATGCGCTAACCAACATGTTTGTCTTATTAATATTGCATTTCACAACACATTGGGTATCTAGAAGAAGCTTGCATATGTGCTTTTACTAATGTTAATCCGCTTGCAATAAAATGGCCGCTGCTACGCGGGATTTCTTACTGCGCATGCGTCTGTCACACTCACGAGACATGACGTACTCTTTGCTTTGAAGGGAATCTTTTGCTTCTGCGCATTAAAACTAAGATGGCTGCCCTGTGTTACAGCGTGCATGAAGCTTGCACTGCTGCTTTTGCTAAGCTGTTTGTTCTGCCTAATTTCTAATGCAGTAGTTAAAATAAAGTAATGGGAATAGAATAGAAATAAGTGGTATACAGTGCATTCATTTATTCCGTGCTCTAAAACTGTTTCTTTCTATTTTTTCAGGTAACGTAATCTTGGGCCTGGGAGATGCTATTCCTCCATCTTGAAAACCCACATCGCGCACGTCTGACTCTAAAGAGAACTGAAGTCATCCAACCTTGAAGCAATGCCGAGCTACCGCGCACTAGAAGAAGCGCAGGGGAAAACGAACGTTTGAACCCAAACGGAAGAAAACTTGTTAATATGTTATAAAAATGTATTTGTTAATAGAACATTCATTGTCGGGTGGAATAAAACATACGTGGGAAAATAAATTGATGGGCGGGAACGCAAACATTAATATTTATTATGAAAGCTTCATTTTGGTGAAGTGTGATGGCCTCGCCTCATTCTTTGTCCAATCAAAATTGGGGATCCTTACACTTGCAACATTGGGGGTTGGTGCACTTACCTGGAAAATAGTATAACTAGGGTAGGCTTAGCTAGTTAATTTGTCCGACTTGTCCGAATAGCTGACCTGTCACTGTCACTGACCCAACGCACTCAATAGGTGATCAGGAGCAGAGGTGCTGGCGGAGCCCTCTGTCAGAAGGTTCAAAACCCAGATCAGGGTTTGAGAGCTGAAGTGCTGGCGAAGCACTTTGTTGGAGAAATCGATAACTTTTACCGGGTTCTGGCTGTTAGCTGCAGAGACGGAGTAACGCAGGCCTTGCAACTTTAACTGCGGGTGCCGGTCTTAGCCTCTGGTGGTCGTGTCCTGTGGTGGTCCGGTCCACTTTGGATTTACCTGTCCTGATTCCGATCTGCCCCTTCCTGCCTTTGTGGTGCCTGCACTTTCGGGGTTCTCTCCTTTAAACTGACCCGTGGCCAGAGTTGGTCTTCACTCCATTCTAGGTCGATATTAAATGTGGGAACGTCTTTGTACTGTTTCCTTCTCTCTTCCCACCCTCTTGTCAAATGCGTAGAGACTGCTTTATAAAAACTCTGCATATTTTAATTCTAATCATTATTTTCCTAATTGGGAATTTTCTAATATTCAATGCTTGGATTAAGACATTTTAAAGATTTTAGATAAAGAGTTTAAACCTTTACTGAGTTGTGGTTATTTTATGACTGCAAATGTTCTATTTCTACCAATGATGCGAACGCCCCGATCCATTCGGGTTTCAGGTACCGGTGACTCGGATTGGTAAGTCCAATGGTATAGGCCCTGAATGGTTAAAACAAAATTTGATATGAGTGTAGGTTTTACCTGTTCAAATTGAATATTTATATATTTTATGGGTCCAGGTGAGTATGGTAAATAACGGGCAGGTGAACCGGCGCTCTATCGCAGGCAGACATTAATTATAGACTTGGTAAAAATGGTCTCCTCATTTAACCATGTTGATCTCCATAACTGAAGGGGTCTCGGGGCTATTAAATCCATCAGATAATTAAGACCCACTTCACAATTAATTAATTCCAAGGAGGCTGAGGCCGGGAGACATAAAAGCTTTTTTAAGAAAGAATTCTCTTCCATTTGTAAATCACAGCAGGGTTGGTATCCCCAAAGCCCAGCCCCATAAAGTGCAACCGATGTGCATCTTGCTTTATACATATTAACCATGTCTTCAATGCGACGATCCCCCAAATTAGAACCAAATTTAAAAACACCATATATGCTTTTACTCATTTTGGCCCGAACATGAGACAATTTGTGGTTCCATTTCCCATCTGAAGAAAAGAAAATGCCTAAATAGCAAAAATTATCCACGTTTTGTACTTTACTGCCTTCAACAAAAAAAGGTTTCAAACTCTCGTATTTCGGACCACAAACCATTGTGAAAGTTTTAGCGTTATTGATCATCAGCTTCCTCTTACTAATAAAAGCCGCAAACCCATCGATTAACCTCTGGAGGCATACCGGCGTTCTAGATAGGAGCACAGCATCGTCCGCAGAAAGCAGGACAGGGACTTCCTTGCCTTCCACTAGTGGGGAATCCGCCTGTATCAATTTAAGTGCTGCGTCCTCTTCATTAGTAAATAAAGTAAAAAGCAGCGGGGCTAGGACGCAGCCTTTGCGGATACCGCGTTTTACATTAAAATTGGGAGTACATTCACCCTTCTGGCCGTACTGTACTTTAGTTGATAATTTTTCGTATAGCATAGCTAATAAATAAACAATGGGTTTCGGGGCGCCAAGTTTACGATAGACTGGACATAGAAGAACATGAACCACTAAATCAAAAGCGCTGCTCAAATCAACAAAACATAAAAAGAGCCGACCCTGTTTGGCTCGTGAGCATTTTCCAACTAAGATCTCCAGGTTAATACTCTGTTCTAATGTGCCTAACCCATTTCTACAACCATGTATACACCCCTGAGGCGGAAAGCTGGGGGACAGCGTGTTAGGATTGTAATCCGTTTTTAAAATTGTGTATCATTGTGCTTTGTACTTACTTTGTGTGGCAGTTTCTAACTCTGTTGTGCTCCGTGCGAGACCAGCCTTTCCCTTGTGCTCTCCTCTCCCAGCGCAGCGCAGCAGACTACGTGCTGACGCTGCGGGAGAGACTCGCTAGACCCGCCATACTGGAGGGAGGAAAGGGGTGCGGTCCAGTTGCTGGCCGCATCCCACCCTCCTCCACACTGGATAAAAAGACACGGTCTTCCCATCCGCGCAGCGGGCGCGCCAGCAGCGCGCCAAGGGCGCGCCAAAGGCAAGCTTGTCTGTGCCCGTCCGGGGCCAGACGGGGCTACGGGCCCAAAACTCTGCTCTAATCACCGCAGATGCCCTGAAACCAGTCAGCTATTCCAAAGACCAGTCACTTAGCCTCCGTCCCCCCATTCAGAGAGCCTGTAGTCATGTTCTGAACCTAGATTGCTTACCCCTGCTTTGTAAGACCTGCCTGTACAATCCAGGTAATAACACCACTGTAGACGGTAAGACAGAGTCTCTGAACATGCTACTGATTAATTGTCGCTCTTTTAGGAAGCACAAGCTGGATATCTATGGCCTTTTAGTGGAAAAACAACCAGATGCACTCTTCTTGACCGAGACTTGGCTGGATGCAGAGTCCAACCCAAATATATTGGAAGCTCTCCCGCAGGATTCAAATTTGGAATTTTTAGCAATTTGTAAAGCGCACATTCACTGAGCAGTTTCTTGGCGCTGACGGATTCCTGAACTGGGGAGGGCACCGGGGGCTATAGGCTGAAAGCTTGCTGAGACAGAAAAGTCTTAAGGGCTTTGCGAAACTCAGTATAGGAGGGGGAGGATCTGACAGGGAGGGGAAGGGTGTTCCAGAAAGTGGGCGCAAGAACCGAAAATTTCTGACCGCCAGATCGCTTTTTCCTAAAGCGGGGGATGGCTAGTAAGGATTGAGTGGAGGAACGTAGGTCTCTGGAAGGACTGTAGTTAGAGATAGCAGAGTTAATGAAAGCGGGGGCAGTGCCCGCCCGGGCTTGGAAAGTGAGGCAGCCGAGTTTGAATAGGGCTCTTTGTTTAATTGGGAGCCAGTGAAGGGCCGTGAGAAGGGGTGAAGAGTGATGATATTTAGATAGGCCATGAACCAGGCGGGCAGCCTGGTTCTGCACCAGCTGAGGGCTTTGGAGTGCATAGGCGGGGGCACCATGGTAGATGATGTTCCCGTAGTCGATCTTCGATAAGACCACGGCCATTATGATCAGTTTGAGTGCAGAAGGAGAGAAGAACCGGGATACTTTACTAATGATACGCAGGGTAAAAAAACAAGAAGAAACAACAGAACTAATGTGGGAGTGAAGTGTCAAGTGGTGATTAAGCGTAATGCCAAGGGTCTTGACTGAGTGAGAGGGGATGGGAGGAGGACCAAGAGAAGGGGGCCAAAAGGAAGGCGACCAGGGGTTACCACTGCCTCCCGTCAAAATCCGCTCAGTTTTATCCGGGTTGAGTTTAAGGTGGTTAGTATTCATCCAATCCCGGATAAACAGCATGACGGACTGGAAGCAGGAGGCGCCTGGGGAGGGGGAGGAAAAATTAAAAATAAGTTGGAGGTCGTCAGCATAGTTGTAGACTGAGACCTCCATTTGTTGAAGTGCAAAAATAAGAGGAAAAATATAGAGGTTAAATAAAAGGGGAGAAAGAGAAGAGCCCTGAGGGACACCACATTTCACCCTGCGAGGCGGGGACGAAAATTCGGCAGGGTGGACCGCCTGAGTGCGGTCATTCAGGAAGGAGCCTGTCCAGGTCAGAACCTGTTCGCCCATGCCCGCCACCTTGACACGGGACAAAAGGATGGAGTGGTCCACCGTGTCAAAAGCGGCGGACAGATCCATGAGGACCAGGGCCTGGGGAGTGTTGGTATCGAGTCCCTCCCTGAGTTGGTCCATGGCTGAGATGACCACCTTCTCAGTGGAATGCCGGGGACGAAAGCCCGCCTGGCAGGGTGCGAGGTAGTTACTGCACTCTATAAAGGAGCTGGGCACCTGGGTGACATGGGACTCTGCTAAATAAGGGAGAAGAGATATAGAGCGGTAATTTGCCGGGGAGGAGGGGTCAGCCCCTGGTTTTTAGCAGGATTATGGGATATTGAGACTAGACCGGGTCAAACAGAGGGGAGGCGGTATTGCCATTATTCATAAACTGGGCCTGTCATGCACTTTAGAGACAGTGTCAATTAAAGATTGTGAAGCTGCTCTCTTGACTATAAAATACCACCCTAAAAGGGCATTAATGGCTACCTGATTTATCGTCCGCCAGGTAAGACCTCACCTTTTCTGGACAGCCTGATGGAAGTAATTGCCCATCCTGCACTACGGTATAATAAGTTTCTGATTTTGGGTGACCTCAATTTTCATATTGAGGATGAAAATGATAAGGAAGCTTTAAGTTTACTAACATCTATAAAAATGTTTAATCTTCACATTCAATCCCTGATTCCTACCCATAAAGCAGGCCATCTTCTGGACCCGATCTTTGCCAACTGGGAGGGGGTGGCGGTGCAACCCCCCAGTAAGGTATTATGGTCGGACCATTTTCTGGTGGAGTTTACCATCCGTGGGGAGTCCAAACTACTGGTTAGTAATAAACTGATGGCAGGTAAACGTAGGCAATGGGGGGAAATTAAGCAGGACGAGTTAGAGCTGGCTTTAAAAAGAGGCAGCCCCCCCCCCACTTAAAGATAATGTAGACGAAGCCTGGACAGACTATGAAAAATGGTTGTCAGAATTTTTGGATGAAACGGCCCCGTGGACTACCAAGGCCCCAGCGAGGTGCTCGAAAACAGCTCAGTGGTTCAATGCTGACTTAAAAGCATGTAAAACGGAATGCAAAAAGTTGGAACGCATCTGGCGCAGTAAATATGAGGACTCGGCAAGACTCAATTATAAAAAGAGTATAAAGAGCTATCATAAACTGATTAGATCTACCAAACGCAACTTCTTAAAGAACAGAATTGAATCGGCGGAGAACTCTACTAAAGAACTCTTTGTCATTTACAAGGAACTCACCTCATTGGAGAGAACTATAGCTCCCGATCTGCACTCGACAGCTATGTGTGAAGCTATTGCGGATTGTTTTGTGCAGAAAGTGGACAATATATATAAAACCTTTCCAGTGATACTGGAAGAACCCCTTAGGGATACCTCCACCAGCAGTGAGATGACTAAAAACGAGTGCCTTAATCAGTTTGCGGTGCCTACAACCATGGAGCTGCTGAATATTATCCGCAGCATCAAAACAGGCTCCCCTATGGTTGTGGCTCGTCCCAACGTCCTTAGGAATCAAGCCGAGCTTCTGGCGTCTCATATAGGCCACATGGCGAAACTATCCTTTCAAACAAGCCACATACCTCAAGACTGGAAAATAGCGCAGGTCATCCCCTTAAAGAAAAAACCTCATCTTAGTGCTACGCAGTTGGATAACTATCGACCTATATCGCTGCTGCCCTTTTGCGCTAAAGTGGTGGAAAAGATAGTTAACAAGCAGCTCTCTGAGTATTTGGAGAGAGGACTGCATCTGCATCCCTCGCAGTCAGGATTTAGAGTGCACCACTCGACTGAATCGGCCCTCCTCTTTTCCACCGAGCTATTAATGAGTAAAGTTGACGAGGGGAAGACAGCCGCGCTCCTCTTATTAGATCTGAGCGCGGCATTTGACACCGTCTCCCATCCCCTGCTGCTTTCTCGTCTTAGCGAGGCTGGCATTGAGGATCTGGCTCTCGAGTGGATGCGTACTTTCCTGGCGAATAGGCAATTCCAAGTTTACTGTCCACCTTTTAAATCCGAGGTGCGTTCGCTCAAACACGGGGTGCCTCAGGGCTCAATTTTGAGCCCGACTTTGTTTAATCTTTATATGGCGCCCCTGGCCAAGCTTGTTGCGGCGTACGGGGTTGAGATAGTGTCATATGCTCACTCACCTGCACTCATGTGACACTTCACTCACCCGCACTCGACGCTTCACTCCCCTACACTCATGTGACACTTCACTCATCTGCACTCGACGCTTCACTCACCTGCACTCATGTGACACTTCACTCACCTGCACTCATGTGACACTTCACTCACCCGCACTCATGTGACACTTCACTCACCCGCACTCGACGCTTCACTCACCTGCACTCATGTGACACTTCACTCACCTGTCCCCCTCACTGCTCACTCTGTAATCTCACTCAAGGAAGCCCATCATTAACCATTCATTCATTTGTCCCACTCTGCACTTACATCCACACCCAAATCCACATGGTCACCTCACTCACCCTGCAGTCACTCCTCCTACCCAACTCTCACACTGTCGCATCGCTCACCCTGCACTCACATGAGCACTCCTGCCACCCTCACAGCGCAGGGGGTTAATGTGCCTGCTGCAAAGAATGCGTACCATGCAGATCACATAAGTGAGTGTGAGTAAACTATGACTAGCGCTTTAAAAAAATGAAATGTTTCCCAGAAAGGTGCTATAGAGAGATGGGGTGCATTGTTGGTGAGTGGCAGTGAGGGAATTCATGGAGAAGGAGGAAATGGGGGCGGGGCGCCAAAACAGACCATTGCACTATGTGCGACCATTGCTAGGGCCAGCCATGGATGGGCGTGTTAGCCCTCCCGAAGTTCGTGTCTAGTTGCGCCCCTGTACACAAGTACGGGCATGTGGTGCCCCATCAAGGTTTTTATCCTAAAATACAAAAAGACATATTTACATGCACTGCAATCCAGCCTTTCAGGGGTTCCCTTGATAGAGGCAGCTCTGTTTATGCCCCGATGGCCTGGAATAATTCTTAAACAGATTCTTGTACATACTGTTTTCTTTCATTTCTTTTGATTGTGATTGATGTCAGAGAGTCTATTACTATTTGCAGAGAAATATTTTTGATTCATGCAATTTTAGATCAAAACGGGTCCACACATTTATGTGGGTGGTGTTATCACTAATCTAGGTCATGTTTAAAACAAAGCATCCTAGTAAAAAGAATGTGCGCGCATTTTATCTTGGAAAATTGTGTTTTGAGCTGCGTAATAAGTGTCTGTCATTTCACCACACCCACTCACAGACCTGCACTTTACTAAACACTCTTATTGTGTTAAACATTATTTGCCTAATATGGCCCGTGATATGCACCTGGCAGGCTATTATATAGTGTACCAGATTCCAGAAATTTCTGTCTGGTGGTGGGGGGCCCAACATCTAAAAAATTCAGCTGGGGAGGCTCAACCTACAAAAGTCTGAAGACCTCTGCTGTAGCTGGTCCAAGTACATCGAGTTGGTATACAAGTACATCGAGTTGGTATACAAGTACATCGAGTTGGTATACAAGTACATCGAGTTGGTATACAAGTACATCGAGTTGGTATACAAGTACATCGAGTTAGTATACAAGTACATCGAGTTGGTATACAAGTACATCAGACAGGTAGCCCAGGTGAACAGGTGAAGTAGATGTAGGTTAGCCAGTAGTGAACCCTTAGTTCCATGTAATAGCAAACCCCACCTGGAGCAGCCTGCCTGCTGCTCAGCCCCTCCCTGACTGTCCCTCCTCACTCACACAGGCACCAGGCATCACTGAACTCCCTCACTCTACAGTAAACATGCACACTGGCTGAGCAGAAGGAAGATTAAAGAACTACAAGATATAAGTAAAGTACGCAGGGCAAAACACATCCCCCTCTTAAAATGAAAAACGAAAGTTGCAAATACAGATAAAGATTAAGAGAGAAACTATACACAAGAAAAATTACAAATGCAATAAACAGTTCAAAACCCAGGGATGTGCAACAATGTAAACATCACGAGAGGGCCAGAGCCATTTAAAACGGAAATAATGGATGGCTTACTAATAGTAAATTGAGTAAAATAACCCATCCTCTCCCAAAAAAATATAATGAGAAAACTTCATTGCAAATTGCAAAGGTGAAAAACACACCCCGCAACCACGATCCCTACTGCAAGGGGACAAATAAATAAATACACAAGATTTCTCACAAAAGGAAACTTATAACCGTTGTGAAGATGGAGCTAAAACCAATCTTTCACAGCTCATATCAGGTGCAAACACTTGAGATTGCGACACATAAAGTCCACCCATCTGTATAGGTCTAAGACTTTAACTTCGTATAAGGGCCAATAAATCAAGAAAACACACCCTGTGTAGGGAAACCGTACCCATGAACCAAAATTAACCCAGTGTAAGGGATACATGTAATGTTAGTCGGAGAAATCCCCATAAACATTACCCGCATAAGGGTTTCCAAACGAGCAACTGTTAATGGGAGTCGTACCCAGGAACCAAAACCAACCCAGAGAAAGGGTTAAATGGCATGTTAATTAGTGGAGACCCAATAAACATACCCTATGCCAGGGTAACCAAATAGAACAACTGTGAATGGGAACCATACCCATGAACCCTCCCCTGAGTAGGGGCCGCGTGTAACGCCTGATGAGAAAGGAACTCATATTAACCCACCCCTATGTAGGGGTCGCGTGTAACGTCTAATGAGAAAGGAACTCATATTAACCCACCCCTGTGGAGGGGCCGCGTGTAACGCCAAATGAGAAAGGAACTCATATTAACCCAGCCCAGTGTAGGGGCTGCGTGTAACGCCTAATGAGAAAGGAACTCATATTAACCCAGCCCAGTGTAGGGGCCGCGTGTAACGCCTAATGAGAAAGGAACTCATATTAACCCAGCCCTGTGGAGGGGCCGCGTGTAACGCCTAATGAGAAAGGAACTCATATTAACCCAGCCCTGTGGAGGGGCCGCGTGTAACGCCTAATGAGAAAGGAACTCATATTAACCCAGCCCTGTGTAGGGGCCACGTGTAACGTCTAATGAGAAAGGAACTCATATTAACCCACGCCTGTGTAGGGGCCACGTGTAACGTCTAATGAGAAAGGAACTCATATTAACCCACCCCTGTGGAGGGGCCGCGTGTAACGCCAAATGAGAAAGGAACTCATATTAACCCAGCCCAGTGTAGGGGCCGCGTGTAACGCCTAATGAGAAAGGAACTCATATTAACCCAGCCCAGTGTAGGGGCCGCGTGTAACGCCTAATGAGAAAGGAACTCATATTAACCCAGCCCAGTGTAGGGGCCGCGTGTAACGCCTAATGAGAAAGGAACTTATATTAACCCAGCCCTGTGGAGGGGCCGCGTGTAACGCCTAATGAGAAAGGAACTCATATTAACCCAGCCCTGTGGAGGGGCCGCGTGTAGTAAAGGAACTCCTATTAATCCACCCCTGGGGAGGGGCCCCGTGTAACGCCTAATGAGAAAGGAACTCATATTAACCCAGCCCTGTGGAGGGGCCGCGTGTAACGCCTAATGAGAAAGGAACTCATATTAACCCAGCCCTGTGGAGGGGCCGCGTGTAACGCCTAATGAGAAAGGAACTCATATAAACCCACCCCTGTGTAGGGGCCACGTGAACGTCTAATGAGAAAGGAACTCATATTAACCCACCCCAGTGTAGGGGCCACGTGTAACGTCTAATGAGAAAGGAACTCATATTAACCCACCCCTGTGGAGGGGCCACGTAAAACGTCTAATGAGAAAGGAACTCATATTAACCCACCCCTGTGGAGGGGCCACGTGTAACGTCTAATGAGAAAGAAACTCATATTAACCCACCCCAGTGTAGGGGCCACGTGTAACGCCTAATGAGAAAGGAACTCATATTAACCCAGCCCTGTGGAGGGGCCGCGTGTAGTAAAGGAACTCCTATTAATCCACCCCTGGGGAGGGGCCCCGTGTAACGCCTAATGAGAAAGGAACTCATATTAACCCAGCCCTGTGGAGGGGCCGCGTGTAACGCCTAATGAGAAAGGAACTCATATTAACCCAGCCCTGTGGAGGGGCCGCGTGTAACGCCTAATGAGAAAGGAACTCATATAAACCCACCCCTGTGTAGGGGCCACGTGAACGTCTAATGAGAAAGGAACTCATATTAACCCAGCCCTGTGGAGGGGCCGGGTGTAACGCCTAATGAGAAAGGAACTCATATTAACCCAGCCCTGTGGAGGGGCCGCGTGTAACGCCTAATGAGAAAGGAACTCATATAAACCCACCCCTGTGTAGGGGCCACGTGAACGTCTAATGAGAAAGGAACTCATATTAACCCACCCCAGTGTAGGGGCCACGTGTAACGTCTAATGAGAAAGGAACTCATATTAACCCACCCCTGTGGAGGGGCCACGTGTAACGTCTAATGAGAAAGGAACTCATATTAACCCACCCCTGTGGAGGGGCCACGTGTAACGTCTAATGAGAAAGGAACTCATATTAACCCACCCCAGTGTAGGGGCCGTGTGTAACGCCTAATGAGAAAGGAACTCATATTAACCCAGCCCTGTGGAGGGGCCGCGTGTAGTAAAGGAACTCCTATTAATCCACCCCTGGGGAGGGGCCCCGTGTAACGCCTAATGAGAAAGGAACTCATATTAACCCAGCCCTGTGGAGGGGCCGCGTGTAACGCCTAATGAGAAAGGAACTCATATTAACCCAGCCCTGTGGAGGGGCCGCGTGTAACGCCTAATGAGAAAGGAACTCATATAAACCCACCCCTGTGTAGGGGCCACGTGAACGTCTAATGAGAAAGGAACTCATATTAACCCACCCCAGTGTAGGGGCCACGTGTAACGTCTAATGAGAAAGGAACTCATATTAACCCACCCCTGTGGAGGGGCCACGTGTAACGTCTAATGAGAAAGGAACTCATATTAACCCACCCCTGTGGAGGGGCCACGTTTAACGTCTAATGAGAAAGGAACTCATATTAACCCACCCCAGTGTAGGGGCCACGTGTAACGCCTAATGAGAAAGGAACTCATATTAACCCAGCCCTGTGGAGGGGCCGCGTGTAACGCCTAATGAGAAAGGAACTCATATTAACCCAGCCCTGTGGAGGGGCCGCGTGATATGCCTAATGAGAAAGGAACTCATATTAACCCACCCCAGTGTAGGGGCCACGTGAACGTCTAATGAGAAAGGAACTCATATTAACCCAGCCCTGTGGAGGGGCCGCGTGATATGCCTAATGAGAAAGGAACTCATATTAACTCACCCCAGTGTAGGGGCCACGTGAACGTCTAATGAGAAAGGAACTCATATTAACCCACCCCAGTGTAGGGGCCACGTGTAACGTCTAATGAGAAAGGAACTCATATTAACCCACCCCTGTGGAGGGGCCACATGTAACGTCTAATGAGAAAGGAACTCATATTAACCCACCCCAGTGTAGGGGCCACGTGTAACGTCTAATGAGAAAGGAACTCATATTAACCCACGCCTGTGTAGGGGCCACGTGTAACGTCTAATGAGAAAGGAACTCATATTAACCCACCCCAGTGTAGGGGCCACGTGTAACGTCTAATGAGAAAACAACTCATATTAACCCACCCCTGTGGAGGGGCCGCGTGTAACGCCTAATGAGAAAGGAACTCATATTAACCCACGCCTGTGTAGGGGCCACGTGTAACGTCTAATGAGAAAGGAACTCATATTAACCCACCCCAGTGTAGGGGCCACGTGTAACGTCTAATGAGAAAACAACTCATATTAACCCACCCCTGTGGAGGGGCCGCGTCTAACGCTTTATGAGAATGGGACTCGTACCCATGCCCATCCCTAATGTAAGGGAGAATGTAGTGCAGCGACCCACTGAAATTAACTAGATAAGGACGTCCTGAACTGTGGAAGGTGGCACATATAAACTGTAAGTGAAAATCCCACAAACATGGTAAATAACCATCGAAACACATTATAGTAGCAAAGTAAAAACATTACTGTAGGAAGAAGAAATCTAAGCAGAGACTGCACCGGAGAGCGACCTCTCACCCGGATCCTGCTGGCAGCAACTTGGCACTAAATGCCTCCTTCTTCCTCTTTCTTTGCTGCTCACAGCAAGAGTTAAGTGCACCTGTTTACTGGTTCCCTTACTTTGCTTTGCATGGGATATCTAAATGCATATTATAATGAATATCGTTCATTTACATTGTTTGGTTAGTGCAGGGTGCCTTAGCTCACTTGTAGTCAATTGTGCCGTGTTTCATAATCTGGGAGCTCCGCTCCGATTCGCCTCGTGAAGCCGCGATCGCCTGGCTTCCCCAGGCTGTTCCAGGGTTTCTGTTATACTGGGCTCAATGACGATCTCGCGCCGATAGTTGCGCTGTTATTACACGGTCCCTGACCGTCAGAGGGGCGGCCGCGAGACTCCACACGAGCCCCGGTAACTGGCAAGTTCTATCTCGCGTTGGGCGTCCCTAGTAGTCCCTCCTACGCGCACAGGCCGGGTGGCTCACGGCCGACGCGCGCACCTAAACGTGACTGATTTTGGCTTGTTTTGGGCGGTTTTTGGTCGCGTTTGGGCTGCGCGCCTCGGCGCGATTCCCTGCACACATTCAGAACATATTTCAGAGCGTTCTACATGCCGGCAGCCTCTCTGTTAGATCGCCTGCATCAAGGTTGTAAAATATAGGCCATTAGAGCGAGCACACGCTCTCTGGACAGAGTTTTTGGCCCAGGTCACTGGCCTTTATGATTACAGCTCTGCTGAGGGGGTCTAATTAGCTTTGATTTTATTGTGTGCGTGTGCGCTGACCACCCCCCCCCAATAAACCCCTCCCAGTGAATTTTAAGTATTGCTCCATTACTATAGAATTCATCCAAACCGAATTGTGGAGGAGTGGGCTCAGGACCCCGAAGATTACTATGGAGGGGAGGAGGAAGTTGGTGAAGGACAGCAGGAAGCTGTCTTGGAGGACAACATCGTGGAAGCCCTAGATGCTTCGGTCTAAGCTTCAGTGAATAAAGCTATGGAGACCAAAGTCCCTCAGACTGTGCAACAAGCACTGGCAGTAGCCCTACGCCCAATCAGAAAACAACTGGAGGGTTTCTCTAAACGTCATGGATATGACAAGAAACATCAGAAAAAGAAATCTGAGGCTTCTACTTCCGGCACAGGCTCCAGTAATCCCGAGCAAGGGCCACATTCCCAGACTCTGGCGAGCCTGCCCCCTAGAGGGTCAGCGGAACAGGCCTACGCAGGTGGTCTATGCAAAGCTACGGCTAAGGTTCAGGTGGATGCAGATACCACTACCACTAACACTGACACGGACACTGATACTTCAGAGGAGCCTCCTCCTCCACCCAAGAAAGCCATGGTTGGCCCCAAGGCTTCGGCCGAGCCTCCAAACACCCCTTTCACCTTTGACCCCTCAGAGATCGTCCATCCCCGGTCCTCGGACTGGATACTGCCTCCTGCAGTTTCAGATTACCTTCATGAAAATCTGAGGAAGGGATTCTCGAGAGAAGTACGTAACCGACTCAGATCGGAGTGCCCCAGACCGGAGTTGCCAGACAAGGTGGCGGAGACGCCAGAGATCGACGCTAGCATGCTAACGTTCCTTAAGAAGTTTTCTAAGGACCCCAAACGTGGCCTAGACTGTGGTGGCGCGGTTGTCAAGACAAAATGCTAGACGTT
This sequence comes from Lissotriton vulgaris, assembly GCF_964263255.1. Taxonomy (NCBI): domain Eukaryota; kingdom Metazoa; phylum Chordata; class Amphibia; order Caudata; family Salamandridae; genus Lissotriton; species Lissotriton vulgaris. The sequence goes on along the minus strand of NW_028255099.1, from coordinate 447,762 downwards.
GTGGGTCCTCTGGCTAAGATTTTAGAAATGGCTCTGGCGGCCAAAGAGAACGCATCTACTATCGACCCGGATATATTAGCTGGCTGGACTCAGAGAGCTATCTGCCTCATCGGAAACGCCAATTGTGCGGTATCATCGGAAAGGCGAAAGTCTCTATTGATGAGAATGGACGGCAACCTCACTGAATTGGCGGAGGCGGAACCCGGCCCCCTGGCTGGTGGCAAATTATTTGGGGACCGTTTTGTCAAGGACATTTTAAAATACGTGGGTACTTTCACCGCCCTGCACAAGGATCAAAGCGGTATCAAAAGGGCCCTTAACCAAGGTGTTTTCAACAGGGCCGGGAAAGGCGGGGCCACTCGTCAGGCCGGGGATTTCACCAAGGTTCCCAACGGGCGACTTCGGTCGTGGAAGAGGAGAGCGGGACTCTACCCGAGGAGGTACCTTTTACCCCGCCCGCAGAGGATTCAACAAGAGTCGTTACCACTCCGGAAACACAGGGCGCACTTCAAGAACCCACAACCCGCAGGTGAGTGTAGTAGATCTTTCTCACTTTCTCTTGGGGGGCCGTACACGGCATTGTCTCCAGCAATGGAGGGTCCTGACTCAGGAAGCTTGGGTTCTGCAGACCATTCAAGGCTTTCAGTTGGAGTTTTACTCTCCCCCGAAACAGTCAGCTCCCCCAGCAGTTCTCCATTTTTTCCAACAAGATCGCAATTTCATCAACGAAGAAATTGCAGACTTGCTGCAGAAGCGCGCAATTGCTCAATGCCAAGAAAGGCCTCACGGCTTCTGCAGCAATATCTTTGTCGTTCAGAAGAAAGGAGGCGGCAACAGGCTTGTCCTGAATCTCAAGGAATTCAATCAATTCCTTACATACAATCACTTCAAAATGGAGGGTATTCATCTTCTAGCGGTGTTGTTACAGGAAGGAGATTGGCCCTATTCGACTGGATCTAAAAGACGCCTATCTCTCCATCCCAATCTTCCCTCCACACCGCAGGTTCCTTCAGTTCCAATGGAACGGCCGATGGTACGAGTATTTGGCTCTACCTTTCAGGCTCTCATCAGCTCCTTGGTGCTTCACCAAGGTGATGAAACCGATAGTGGCTCACCTTAGAGAGAGAGGGATACGGCTCATAATATACCTAGATGACATTCTGATCATGGCACAGAGTCGTTGGACACTAGAACGGCATCTCGTCCTTACGACTACTCTGCTTCAGAGCTTAGGATTTGTTATCAATCAAAAGAAATCGGTGATTGTCCCGACTCAGGTGATAGACTTCCTCGGGTTTACGATAAACTCTCTGTTGGCCCAGCTGTTTCTTCCCAGAGCGAAATTGAAAGACCTTAAGAAGGAGACACTGAAGCTGTTGAGGAGTCAGACGGTCACACTCAAGGCGATTGCCAGGGTAGTGGGGATATTGGCCTCCTCAATTCAGGCGATATTCCCGGGCCCTCTTCATTACAGGGCCCTTCAACGACTAAAGATCAGGCATCCTCAGAGGGGATTGTCCTACTTGGACGCCATTCCTCTGTTGGAAGAAGTCAGAACCGAATTACAGTGGTGGCTAGGTCATGTGGACTCCTGGAACGGCAGAGCGATTTTCGCCTCTCAGCCAGAGGTGATAATCGAGTCGGACGCTAGCCATTGGGGCTGGGGCGCGCCCTGCGGAGACGTCTCCACGGGCGGCAGATGGTCTCAGCAAGAGCTTTTCTTGCACATAAACTGCTTAGAACTGCTCACAGGGTCATTCGCAGTACGGACGCTATCCCCGAGGCAGACATCTTGTTGTATCCTCCTTCGATTGGAGAATATGTCCGCGGTGAGATACATCAACAAGTTGGGCGGTACGAGGTCGTCTCTTCTTGTACAGATAGCCAAAGATTTTTGGCATTACTGCCTCACGAATCAGTTATCGGTGATGGCGGAATACACCCCGGGACAATCCAACCAAGTGGCGTATTGGAACTCCAGACACCTGATAGATTACAGCGACTGGAAATTGCTTCCCGAGGTCTTCCAGTGGCTTCAGAGAATTTGGGGCCCGTTCCAGGCGGACCTATATGCTTCCAGACTAACGCATCAGCTTCCCCTGTTTTTCAGCTGGAGGCCGGATCCGTTAGCGAAAGCAACCGATGCTTTTCTCCAGATTTGGTCGCCTGAGACCCAGTATGCGTTTCCCCCGTTCCTATTGATACCCAGAGTCATGACACAAGTGATCAAGCAACGGGCGGAGATAGTCTTGGTGACACCGTGGTGGACGTCCCAGTCTTGGTTTCCCAAGTTGTTGCAGTGGAGTTGCGATCTCCCCAGACTCCTTCCGGAGTCGGAGAGGCTGTTGCTGGGCCCTCTTCAGGAGCGGCACCCGTTGATTCTAGAGGGCAGACTCACGCTGATGGCATGGAGGCTTTCAGGGAACAGTGGCAGCTGCCAGGAGTTTCGAGCAGGACTTCTGAATTCATCAGACAGGCCTGGGCACCTTCTACCAGGAAACGGTATTCCTCGGCCTGGAAAAACTGGGTGGATTGGTGCATGGAACGACATCTGGATTCCGTGGGGGCGGAACTATCCCACGTGTTGAATTTTTTGTCGGACAAAGCGGCGGAAGGACTGGCCTATCATTCAGTGAACAATTTCAGGTCGGCAATCTCTGCGGGGCATGCCCAGATAGACGGGAAACCTTTAGGTATGCACCCGGTGGTATGCAAACTACTTAAGGGAATTAGGGTTGCCAATACGTCTAAACCCAAGTATACGGCTCTATGGGACGTCTCTTTAGTTATTGATTTATTTAATAAATGGCCTGCTAATACACTTCTATCCAGAAAACAGTTGTCGGCCAAGCTGGCCATGCTGCTTTGCCTGTCATCGTGCAGACGTTCATCGGCTGTGAGGGCACTCGACGTAACAGGTAGAGTATTTACCCCGGAAGGGGTTTCATTCACTATTACAGGTTGTACTAAAACATTGTCACGTCATATTGATTAAAATTCCTTTAGTGAAAATGACAAACTATGTGTGGTACAATGTTTAAAGACATATGAGGAATGCACGAAGGCCTTGCGGCCTCAGGGTTGTTCTCAGTTACTGATTGCGTTGCAAAAACCTTTTAAACCTGTGGCGGCCGCCACCATTGCCAGATGGCTTCGATTTATAATGAAAGAAGCTGGTGTTGACACTCAAATGTTTGGTGCTCATTCTGTAAGAGGCGCTATGGCGTCAAAGACGTTCATGCTGGGTTCTACCATTCAGGACATTATGCGTTGTGCAGACTGGTCCTCTGAGTCAACTTTTAAGACATACTATTATAAGCCGGTGGGGGATATTACCTCTGTGGAATTTAAAGAGTGTTAAACTAGCATAATCTGAAGCCTCCGGTCCTGTAATAGAATGAAAAATTTGCTTGCATTCGCGACAAGAATTTTCAATTCTATTAAGGACACGGAGGCGAGGATTATCCCACCCGGCTTGATTAAGTGTAACAAGCTTACCCACCCACATAATCAGTGGTTACGGTTGTTTCATTTTCCTTTGTTTCAGGACCAGACAAGAAGTCTGAATAGACGAAGAAGGCTGACAGGACCCTTGGCCTGATGATCATTGTTTGCCAGTTGTACAGTTATTCAAGTTGATATCGGACTTGTGTTCACTTCAAAGAGAGAGGCACGCAGAGGGTTCTTATGGACTATGGGGGCGTGCCTATACTCATGTGTATCATGGGAAATGTAGTTTTGTTATACTGTCTTTATGAAAATATAAATTTTCATTGACTGCTGTGTTTTTGCGAATGCTAGCAAATTTTTGATTCATTTCTTCTAAATAAACGTCACATTGCAACTTGGCACTAGATGGCAGCATAACACCGGGCAGAAAATACTGAAAAATCATACCCACAGTTTTGAACATTTTCACGCCGCACAAGAGCCAAAAAATCGAGTCACTGTTCCTTTTTAAACAAAAATACAAGTCACAGTTCGTGTTGTAAAATGACCGCTAAGTCTCTCATACGCGTTCTGCCACTTCCGAACAGGAGAATATCTTCATGTTACTCTTTCTTGCTCTCCACGTGTAAGATGGCAAGAAAACAAACAGATTCTGTCACAGGATGGGTGACCACCGGTGTCCAGAAGCTGCATCCACAGACCTCTGTCAGATGATCAGACCCAAGAGATTATCAGATGACCCTTGACCGCTGCATGAAAACAGATGAAAACAGATGAAAACAGAAGAAAACAGAAGAAAACAGAAGAAAACAGATGAAAACAGATGAAAACAGAAGAAAACAGAAGAAAAAGAAAACAGAAGAAAACAGATGAAAACAGAAGAAAACAGATGAAAAACAGATGAAAACAGAAGAACAACAGATGGAAACAGATGAAAACAGAAGAAAACAGATGAAAACAGAAGAAAACAGAAGAAAACAGATGAAAACAGATGAAAACAGAAAACAGATGAAAACAGAAGAAAACAGAAGAAAACAGATGAAAACAGAAGAAAACAGAAGAAAACAGATGAAAACAGATGAAAACAGAAAACAGATGAAAACAGAAGAAAACAGAAGAAAACAGATGAAAAACAGAAGAAAAGAGAAGAAAAAGAAAACAGAAGAAAACAGATGAAAACAGAAGAACAACAGATGGAAACAGATGAAAACAGAAGAAAACAGATGAAAACAGATGAAAACAGAAGAAAACAGATGAAACAGAAGAAAACAGATGAAAACAGATGAAAACCAGATGAAAACAGATGAAAACAGAAGAAAACAGATGAAAACAGATGAAAACTGAAGAAAACAGATGAAACAGAAGAAAACAGATGAAAACAGAAGAAAACAGATGAGAACAGATGAAAGATGAAAACAGAAGAAAACAGATGAAAACAGATGAAAACAGAAGAAAACAGATGAAAACAGAAGAAAACAGATGAAAACAGAAGAACAACAGATGGAAACAGATGAAAACAGTAGAAAACAGATGAAAACAGAAGAAAACAGAAGAAAAAGAAAACAGATGAAAACAGAAGAAAACAGAAGAAAACAGATGAAAACAGAAGAAAACAGACGAAAAACAGAAGAAAACAGAAGAAAAAGAAAACAGAAGAAAACAGATGAAAACAGAAGAAAACAGATGAAAACAGAAGAAAACAGATGAGAAACAGATGAAAACAGAAGAACAACAGATGGAAACAGATGAAAACAGAAGAAAACAGATGAAAACAGAAGAAACAGATGAAAACAAAAGAAAACAGAAGAAAAAGAAAACAGATGAAAACAGAAGAAAACAGAAGAAAACAGATGAGAACAGAAGAAAACAGATGAAAACAGAAGAAAACAGATGAAAAACAGATGAAAACAGAAGAACAACAGATGGAAACAGATGAAAACAGAAGAAAACAGATGAAAACAGAAGAAAACAGATGAAACAGAAGAAAACAGATGAAAACAGAAGAAAACAGATGAAAAACAGATGAAAAACAGATGAAAACAGAAGAACAACAGATGGAAACAGATGAAAACAGAAGAAAACAGAAGAAAACAGATGAAAACCAGATGAAAACAGATGAAAAACAGAAGAAAACAGATGAAAACAGAAGAAAACAGATGAAAAACAGATGAAAACAGATGAAAACAGATGAAAACAGGTGAAAACCAGATGAAAACAGAAGAAAACAGATGAAAACAGAAGAAAACAGATGAAAAACAGATGAAAACAGAAGAACAACAGATGGAAACAGATGAAAACAGAAGAAAACAGATGAAAACAGAAGAAAACAGAAGAAAACAGATGAAAACAGATGAAAACAGAAAACAGATGAAAACAGAAGAAAACAGAAGAAAACAGATGAAAACAGAAGAAAACAGAAGAAAACAGATGAAAACAGATGAAAACAGAAAACAGATGAAAACAGAAGAAAACAGAAGAAAACAGATGAAAAACAGAAGAAAAGAGAAGAAAAAGAAAACAGAAGAAAACAGGTGAAAACAGAAGAACAACAGATGGAAACAGATGAAAACAGAAGAAAACAGATGAAAACAGATGAAAACAGAAGAAAACAGATGAAACAGAAGAAAACAGATGAAAACAGATGAAAACCAGATGAAAACAGATGAAAACAGAAGAAAACAGATGAAAACAGATGAAAACTGAAGAAAACAGATGAAACAGAAGAAAACAGATGAAAACAGAAGAAAACAGATGAGAACAGATGAAAGATGAAAACAGAAGAAAACAGATGAAAACAGAAGAAAACAGATGAAAACAGAAGAACAACAGATGGAAACAGATGAAAACAGTAGAAAACAGATGAAAACAGAAGAAAACAGAAGAAAAAGAAAACAGATGAAAACAGAAGAAAACAGAAGAAAACAGATGAAAACAGAAGAAAACAGACGAAAAACAGAAGAAAACAGAAGAAAAAGAAAACAGAAGAAAACAGATGAAAACAGAAGAAAACAGATGAAAACAGAAGAAAACAGATGAGAAACAGATGAAAACAGAAGAACAACAGATGGAAACAGATGCAAACAGAAGAAAACAGATGAAAACAGAAGAAACAGATGAAAACAAAAGAAAACAGAAGAAAAAGAAAACAGATGAAAACAGAAGAAAACAGAAGAAAACAGATGAGAACAGAAGAAAACAGATGAAAACAGAAGAAAACAGATGAAAAACAGATGAAAACAGAAGAACAACAGATGGAAACAGATGAAAACAGAAGAAAACAGATGAAAACAGAAGAAAACAGATGAAACAGAAGAAAACAGATGAAAACAGAAGAAAACAGATGAAAAACAGATGAAAAACAGATGAAAACAGAAGAACAACAGATGGAAACAGATGAAAACAGAAGAAAACAGAAGAAAACAGATGAAAACCAGATGAAAACAGATGAAAAACAGAAGAAAACAGATGAAAACAGATGAAAACAGATGAAAACAGATGAAACCAGAAGAAAACAGATGAAAACAGATGAAAAACAGATGAAAACAGAAGAAAACAGATGAAAAACAGATGAAAACAGATGAAAACAGATGAAAACAGGTGAAAACCAGATGAAAACAGAAGAAAACAGAAGAAAACAGATGAAAACACATCAGATGAAAACAGAAGAAAACAGATGAAAACAGATCAGATGAAAACAGAAGAAAACAGATGAAAACAGAAGAAAACAGATGAAAACAGATGAAACAGATGAAAACAGGTGAAAACAGAAGAAAACAGATGAAAACAGATGAAAACAGATCAGATGAAAACAGAAGAAAACAGATGAAAACAGATGAAAACAGATCAGATGAAAACAGAAGAAAACAGATGAAAACAGAAGAAAACAGATGAAAACAGATGAAAACAGAAAAAAACAGATGAAAACAGATGAAAACCAGATGAAAACAGATGAACACAGATGAAAACAGATGAAAACAGATGAAAAACAGATGAAAACAGAAGAAAACAGAAGAAAACAGATGAAAACAGATGAAAACAGATGAAAACAGATCAGATGAAAACAGAAGAAAACAGATGAGAACAGATGAAAACAGAAGAAAACAGATGGAAACAGATGAAAACAGATGAAAACAGATCAGATGAAAACAGAAGAAAACAGATGAGAACAGATGAAAACAGAAGAAAACAGATGAAAACCAGATGAAAACAGATGAAAACAGATGAAAACAGATGAACACAGGTGAAAACAGATGAACAACAGATGAAAAGAGATGAAAAACAGATGAAAACAGAAGAAAACAGAAGAAAATAGATGAAAACAGATCGGATGAAAACAGAAGAAAACAGATGGAAACAGATGAAAACAGATGAAAACAGATCAGATGAAAACAGAAGAAAACAGATGAGAACAGATGAAAACAGATGGAAACAGAAGAAAACAGATGAAAACAGATGAAAACAGAAGAAAACAGGTGAAAACAGAAGAAAACAGATCGGATGAAAACAGAAGAAAACAGATGAGAACAGATTGTAGAAACGATAAGAAGACTCGTGGCATCCAATTCCGCACCACTGAAGAAGACGTCATGAAGATTGAGACGTGAATGGTGTGGTTGGCATATTGACGCATATTGACGCTCAAACCAGAATTGATTGATGGCATTAGTCAGGCACCGGCACCTGCTAACAAGAAGAGTTAGGATCATTTCTGCGTTTGGAAGAGCTCTACTCTAAATTTGTGCAGGGATTTTCCAGTAAGATCTATAATGTTAGGCAACTACTGAAAAACAAAGGCATTTTTTTGTGGTCTCCTGACTGCCAACAGGAGTTTGAGGTGATCAAAAAGGAAAGTTCAAAAGATCCTGCTGTGAAAGGTTTTGGCCCTGACTTAAAGAATGACGTCACTCTGGATGCAAACAACACAGGTCTTGGAGGAGCATTAACATAAAGGGATGAGAAAGGGCAAGAAAGGACTCTTGCTTTTGCATCCAGAGCTTTGTCTCCGATAGAGGAGCAGTGCTCAGGCCTTGGCATGTCTGTGGGCCTTGGAACGGTTTAGACCTTTTGTATGGGGTAAAGCATGTGTAGGGAGAACTGATCACAAACCATTGATTAAGTTATTGACGACGAAGGTCTGTTTAGAGCGTCAGCAAGAATTGCAAGGATGTCCGTGAGGTTGCAGGATTTTATATATAGTGTTGAGTATGTTCCAGGCAGAAGCAACGTCGCGGCTCATTTCTATCCAGAATGACACTAGACACACAAGAGTCGGAATGGGACGAGTTCAGAAGAGCTCTTATCTTGATCAGGGGTTATCGTGTATCGAGAAGGAAGAGTGGATTAAAGAATATGAAGCGGATCCCACATGAATGAAGTTAGTAGAGTTCACTAGTTCTGGTTGGCCGATACAAACATGAGGATTTGAGGCCCGACTGGGAAACCAGAAGGGAACGAGTAGTGGCGGGTAACATTGTCAGAAGAGGAGAAAAAGTTATCCTGCCAACAAGCTGAGGAAAAGATTGATCAGCCTTTGCCACAAAGGCCATACTGGACTTGTAAAAACGAAGCAATTAGTTAAGACATGGTTCTGGCCTGGCTCAGATATATGATCTGGAAGGACGCGAGAGTGCTATACGTGCATGGATTCTGATAAGTCTCGGAGGACCTTGACACCAAACATGGGTGAACCTAGTGTCCCGCATGGACCGTGGGAAACTGAAGCCGTTGATAATATGGGTCCCATCGGCAAGAAACAGATGTACATAATCACCCCTATCGATACGTTTTCAAGATGGCCGACCATAAAGATAGTAGAAAGGGTTGATACAGAGGCTTCTGTTGTATTCATTGACTGTACTTAGAGTGGTCTTAGGTTCATGTTCTGTTTTCTCCTCCTTCCAGTGCACCGAGGCAGTTGGAGACTGAGGATTGCAAAGGCTGGCAACATTAGTTGGTGGCGCTATAAGAAATGACCTGGAATGCCTACATTGACAGTGCTTGTCTTATTTAACACTGGCGACAACGGGAAGCTTGTGGGGGACAAGCACAACCGCCACCAATTCCCCGTGAACCCACGGATTTTCGTCTAAAACAAGCCGTGCTGCCGACCAGGAGAATCAAGCTGCATCTTCACGTTGTTATTTTTTTTATCTATGGCTAAATAGACTAGATTATTCCAACGGCGACTGGACTGAGGATTTCCTGACTGTGAGTAGACCTGGATGGTCTTTCCATCGCCGTTTGGACCTTAAAAGACCTTTGCGTCTGCCTCTTAAACTACATTTGGGTTATTTGCTTGGACTTTGGCAGGTTTGTGCCTCCCTTCGTGTTGTTGCTTCTCCTTGGAGGCGCTGAGGCCGTTGCTCCCGTCTCCACGCGCGTCTTTCAAACCTTCACAGTCTCGGCTTGAGCGAGTTCCAGCGCGCGCCTCTCACGGATACAACCGCTGCTTCGACGCTGTGATTGCAACGTGGCGCGTCATCGCGCAACCAACGTCATAACGTTGACGTGCCCGCATGAAGGATCAAACACATGGTCAGTTTCAACATGTTTATCCTTAAACAAACAGGAGCCCTCTGGCCACAGGTCCACCCTCCATGAAGCCGCACCTGGGGAGACAGTTGAAGAAAACCACGGAGAAAGAATGAGGCCATGAGGCTCATGGCAAAACAGAAGAACGTGAAAGTAAGCAGCACGCGTGAGCACGCTCAGGATGTACACACATCATCAGCGTGTGATCACGTGCGTGCCCACTCATAAACATGAAGGAACCTGAAGCAGTTTACAGTGGGGATCCCCATGAAACACTCTTCCGAAGGCACCTGGAGGGCGGAGGCAGGGCTTCAGATGCGTCCTGTGGGACCACCCGTCGCACTGGTTCTAAACCAACCGTTGCTAATCTGGCCATTGTGTGCATGGAGTGCGGGTGGAGTGTCCTGGGCGGGGATCCGTTGGTCACTCTTCTGTGTGCACCTGGAGGCGGAGCTTCAGATGCCCCCGCGGGACCACCCGTCGCCCTGGTTGTAACACAACTGATGCTAATCTGGCCTTTTGTGTGCCGAAAGTGGCAACAGGTAGGCTCCTGCTGCATGTGATACTCTGAGGGAGGTTCTGGAGAAGGCTTGGTAACTCTCCCTTCTTGTATACTCTGTCCTGGCACCAGAAGTGGAGAAAGGGTGGGTTCTGCTGGATTGGAAATCCTCAGGGAGGTCCTGGAGAAGGCTTGGTGTCTATTCCTTCTTGTAAATGCCGCCATCATGGGGCAGGAACTGGAGAATGGTGGGTTCTGCTGGATTTGATTCTCTGAGGGAGGTCCTGGAGAAGGCTTGGTGTTTCTTTCTTCTTGCACTTCCCACTAGTCTGTCCCCAGAAGTGGAGAAACAGTGGGTTCTGCTAGATTGGAAACTCTGAGGGACTTTCTGGAGAAGACTTGGTCTCTCTTCCCTCTACTGACACTCCCTGCTCCTCTTGTGACACTCCCTACCCCTCTCCATACCGCCACTCCTCTCTAGTGATACTGTGCACCCCCTATAATCTCCGCTTATCTCCTGACACTCCATACCATCTCATGCTCCCTGCCCCTCTACAGACACTTCCTGCCCCTATCCGGACACTGCTTGACCTTCTCCTTTCACCCCAGGTCCTTTTTCCTACACTCCATGCCCATCTCTGGACACTCCACTCCTCTCTGGTGACCCTGTGCCCCCTCCCAACACTCTACGACCCCTTCTCGAGCTTAACACTCCCTGGCATCTAGTGTCACTCCTTGTCCCACTTCCTGCCACTGTCCTGACTCTCTGCTCCCCTCTAGTGGCATGATACACCTCATGACATGCCTTTTGGTTAACACTCCCTGGCTTTGTAGTGACACTCCCTGCCACCCTTGTGGCTCTCCTACCACTGTACTGACACTCCACCCCCTCTCCTCACACTCCACCCCCCTCTCCTGACACGTCATTCCCCTCTAATGACACAGTACACCTCATGACGCGCCTTTTGGTTAATACTCCCTGCCGCACTATTGAAAGTTCCTGCTACTGTATTCGTACTCTGTGCCTTCTCACCCTCCCTGTCGCCCTGGTGGCACTCCGTGCCTTCTCACCCTCCCATTCGCCCTGGTGGCACTCCGTGCCTTCTCACCCTCCCTGTCACCCTGGTGGCACTCCGTGCCTTCTCACCCTCCCTGTCGCCCTGGTGGCACTCCGTGCCTTCTCACCCTCCCTGAGGTAATATAAATTTTATGGTCATGTTGTGTTCCCTAGCGAGTACCCCACCGACTCCATGTACGAGTTAAAGGTGCATGTAACTTCCCTCCTGTATCAGCTATGAAGACGCAAATACATTTGCGTCCAACGTTAACTTGTCCTCTTTCAGACCCACCATGAATGGGTTTGATGGTCCGTTCCTAAGTATGCTATGCCAACGTCTTTTTGAAGTGTACTCCTACGTTTTTCAGCCTGGCTGAAAGTAGGCCCTGAATCTCTGCCATCGAGCCTCTTTTCTGGCTTCTGACTGCGAGGGCCTCTGCCCAAGCAGCCCCCGTTCCCGTGAACTCTGACTTACTTCTAGCGCGGCCCTCCGTGCTCAGCTCAGCCTGCTGCCTGCCAAGATTGACTATAACCTTCGAGTTATCTGTTTTCCTCCCGAAGATACATTCCAGCCTGCTAGCTTCAGTAAACATCCCTCCCCAGCTACAGGGCTAAAGGGCCGACCTGTCTTTATGCAAGTAATTCATAGCCTCTGTTGCCATGCTTCCATGGAAGGCCCCATGCCCCCACGCTTCTCATACAGACATTCAGGCGCTTATACACGCACTCACAGCAAGTATAGAATAGCTTCTGCTCTAGAAACCTTTCTGCCCAGATAGCTTAGTTCCTAAACATCAGATATCAGATATGATAGAAGCACAAGTTGATCTGACATGCCAGACTCCTGTCTCTTTCCGTCAGTGTAAATGTCAAGTCCCCTGCACCCCGTCTATCACACGTCATACAGCTGCGCGCGCATCCAAGCTCCCGATTTCTGCTGACATTGCAACATTCTGTTGGCACCACTCCTTGGTGCCACCCACTTGCGTCACTTATCAGTGACGTTTCTAGCACACACCCTAGTTCACGCCTAGTTTACGCCTCTTGATGATGTACTAGCACCACGTGTATACTGTTATCTTGTCTTCTCTCAGCTGTTACGCCTCTTACATTGAACACTATGATGTAAATCAAGTATATAAGCTATGTATTGTCAATAAACGATAGCGCGCTCATCTATCCCTTCTGACACCCTGTGTGGTGGTCAGAACATGATATCCTGATTCCTTTATGAGGAATAAAACCCTTAGAAACTCTTACACCACGGACTCTGTTTTCCTTCATTCCGATTGAGTTATTATTGATTAAGTACTTACCTGCATAGAAATTAAGAGAGTAAATTAATTATTTACATCATTTTGGCGCCCGAATAGGGACCCCTCCCCCACCTCACGCGCCGGAAGGTGCGTTGCAATCCGTGTCCCCTGCCATCAGTTAGACGGACAACACGTGTACTGGCAGGATTTCCTGCATCCCCCTCTGACACACGGAGGTGACGAAGACTGCGATCAGTGCCCAGACGAGGCGGTGAGGAGTGCGGAGGATCCCGACCAGAGCCCAGCCGAAGGAAGCAAGGTCCGAGGTGTGAAGAGGCCCACCAGTTTTCCGAAGTTTTCCGAAGTTTTCCGAAGTTTTCCGAAGTTCCGAGTCGAGTCCAGTCGAGTTTTCCGAGGCCTTCTGTTTTCCGTGCTTCCCGGTGAGTACCATTGCTGGGTCGTATCTAGACGGGTTTGGGTACGCAAGTCCGGTCTGCACTGTTTTTAGGCAGTGTATCTGTACTGTTTAGCAGTATATAAAGTATTCCGAATTTCTGCACTGTTACAGCAGTGTATCTGTATCGTTGAGCGGTACATTCAGAGTAAGGGGAAATTAGCTATGTCTTTAAATGTTTCATGTAATTAATGTCGTGGTATGAATGTGATTGTTTTTGTGCATTATTGTGTTTTTGTATAAATAGTTACAGTTGACATTAAGTATCAAGGATCAAGCATTCCAGTATCAAGTAGGCACAATGCCGTTTTTCAACAAATTAAAGCAGATAGGAACTAGGAAAGGGATGTTAGAGGAAGAGATTCCGATCCCCCCTAGGGACACTCCAGGTAATTTCATGTACAATAAACATGGCATAGACGCCATCCTGTATCTAGAGTTATGGACCGATTATACCAAGCACTTAGAGGAAAGATACCGATGGCCAGTTAACGGAACATGGGATGCCGAGTGCATCATAAAAGTAGAAGAAATATTACGGAAAAAGAAAGCTAGACAATCTCAGAAAGACGCCATAGAATTTTGGCGTAAGGAATCACGTAAGCGTGCTGATAGAACACTCCGTAGAGAAGACAGGCTTAAAGAATCAGAAAAGGCCCAAGAAAATGAATTAGTTACTGAGGGAATTCGAGTAAAAGTAGAACAAATAGACCGTATCCAAAATAGCAAAGTGAACAACATGTATCTTTTGGCCGATGGTACCCCTGACGCCATTTCAGAAATACCGAAAAATTTGCCGTCACCATTAGTTCCAACTAAAGTAATACATAAGACTACTAAAGACATATTCCTAAATTCATATCTCGAAGATGTAGCGCCAGCTTACACCAATCTGCCTGTTCGGGCCCTGCCTACTGACAGGGCCGGGGGTGGTACTGCCCCCCAAGATCACTCTCAGCCGACACCGAAAAAGACTAGTCCCGTTCCACCAGCTCCGCCACTTCCCTCACCTAAAACTGATCTGCCGAAACCACTTCAATCAGATCCTACTAAAAGACAAATTCAGATACTGACTACACACAGAGATAATGCCCAAGCTTCCGCTTCAGGAGGTGCGACCGCGGGTCTACAGACCCCGCCACCGACTCACAGAGTAAATCTCAGAGGTCTGCAGAGTCCTCTTACGCACAGATCCCCCCGTTCTTCTAATTCATCCCGTCTTGATGCACTAAAAGAAAATATGTCAGTTTGTAGATATGATCCAGAACCTGGACAGGACGACTTAATGGTATTAGCGTCTTTACGGTTAAGATCTGCTACTGATAGTTTGTTATGTTACGCAGGAATGAAGGAGCACCTAGATAGAATATATGAGTTCGTTCAAACGGGAAAGGACCCCGACAGTATTAAGGATGCCCTGGAGAAACAGAAAGTTACCATGCAAGCACTGATACTACGATTTTTCATAAATTGTCTAATAAGAGAACGAGACAGGCCCGGAACAGAGCAGAGTGAATTAGATGCATTGAACAAATGGGGTCAAAATATAGCCGATGGAAAACATGACAGACAAAATTGCATAGAGGCCATGTATAAAAAGATTAAGAAAGCAGTGATAGCAGTACACGAGAAAGAGAAAGAAAAGGCTCCCTCCGAGGAGGAAGAAGAATCTGAAGAACCAGAACCAACTACAAGCACTATAGCATATGTAGGTAGGGGAAACTACCTTAGGAAAGGTGTCCGTCCGGAAAGCAAGAGAGTTTTCTTCTCTGCCTTAACGAAACCGAATTCTGCTGAACATCAGTTCCAGGAAACTGATAAACGGCTTCGAGATCGAGTTGGGTACCATGTACTCAATTCTATGGATGAACAAGAATTAGCCCGATCAGCGGTATCATGGGCCGAAAATGCAGACATATATAATGATGACACCGTAGCACAGACATTTCTGAACCTCTCCCCCGACGAACAGAAATTAGCGGGGGTATATATGATTCAGCACCTTCTCATTAAGTACAGAAAACATTATTCCGATCCAGGTCCCTTACATGAGACACTAGAAGCACTACTGATGGATAGATGGAGAGGCTTAAGCACTAAATTAGTTCAAATAATTCTAGAACAACGACGCAGATATGACACCTTTGTAAGTCCTGAATATGTTCCCGCCCCACCTCCAGAAAGGAAAATGTACCATATGCAGTGCGGGGGTGGTATTGAAAGTCAGAACCCCTTGCGAGAAGTGCACCCTGTTATGGGTGAGGATAAAATTTTGAAACGCGTGTATGTACACACGCCTCTAACTAAATTAGAACTGTTAGAAATGAAGAAATTAGTACCGTGCCATGATAAAGACCCTGCAGGTTTTCATAGAGAGCTCAAAGACATGTTACTGATGGGGGACTACACATATGATGATATCATGAAAATGTTGAAAGTATTATTGCCTACGGGTATATTCGAGAAATTAAAGGAAAAGGACTGGGAGGTGGGAGACGCAAAGATTGCCTGGGCAGAAATAGAGGATGAAGAAAAGAAACGGGTTCCAGGGTTAGGCCTTGGGGACAAAACTAAAGCATTACCAGGTTTAATAGTACAGGTCCTGCCCAGATTATTGACAACTAGAAAGGAGGATTGGGATGCAATCTCGTCCTGTAAACAGAAACATGATGAAGATACTAGCGACTTTTATTCAAGATTCGAGAAATGTTTTATTATCAATAGTGGCCTCCAGCCAAGTAGCGAGTCGTACCCACATCTTTTTGTATCAAAGTTAGTCGAGAATTCCCTACCGTTAGTTAAAAATAGAGTGTATAAAGTCGAGAGTACATGGCAAGCAAATACGCCATCCCAGATGTTACAAATGTTACAATATCACCAGAATAGAATTAGGGAAGAACAAGATCAGGAACAGAAGCGCATGAAAGACACGAAAATGAAAATGTTAGTAGCCCAGACGGTCCCATCCGACAGTCACAGGAAAGGTACGACCCAGACAAGTCACGCTGCAGCTCCTGTTAAAGGGACATGCAATTATTGCAAGCAGCCAGGTCACTACGTTCACGAATGTGCAGTTCTGAAACATAACATAGCGACAGGTAAAACTAAAGAGAGACCGCATCCGCCTAGACCAGACCATAACCAGCATCAGTCTACCCCGAATACACAGCCCATGCATGCATCCGCACAGACAGCACAGACAGTAGCGGTACCACAGCCACAGCCCATTGCTGCAACTCAGCAAGTCTCACAACAGATGTACCAGTATGCCCAGTCTGCTTACCCCGAATATTCCCGATATACATGAAACAGCCTAGAGAGGGAAGGTGGCTTGCCTCTTATCGAGATTCCTGTAGATCAAGAAGGTCCTTATGTACACAGTCAGGTATTGGGGAAAGATAGAAAGTTTTTAATTGACACAGGGGCAAGTCGCACTACAATAAGTCATGACGAAGTTCCAGGGGCACCCCTCTCAGGCTCACAAAATGTTTCCCTTGGTTTTTCAGGACAACCTATTGTAAATGAGGTATCAGAACCAGTTCCCCTGGCTGTGGGTCCATTATCACGCGTTACAGACCTGTTACTAACAAAATCATGTCCGGAAAATCTGTTAGGAATTAAAACACTGAAGGCTCTAGGAGCTATAATATGCTGCTCCCCGGAGGGAGTTAGACTCTTTCTGCGGGATTTCAAGGGTCATTACGTCCTTCGTGAGTTTGACGTCAGATTGAAAAATGTACCTGATTACTTGTGGGCAAAAGGCCCAACTGATGTAGGATGTATGCACATTACACCATACCGCGTTACCCTCAAGGCAGGTGTTGTATTACCCAGAATCAGACAATACAAGTTGCCACCCGATGCTGTAGCGGCTTTACTGAAAATCATTGAAGAGCTCATTGCCCAAGGAGTGGTCGTCGAGACCGACTCCAATATCTGTAATTCACCCATCATTCCGATTCTTAAACGTACTGATCCCAATGCACCGCCAGTATATCGGCTGGTGATTGATCTTCGAGAATTGAATAAATGCATTATCCCACAGTATCCTGTGGTCCCCGATATATCATCTCTCTTGACTGCTATTGATTCAGAAGCGACGTTCTTTACTGTAATTGATCTCAAGAACGCCTTCTTCAGCGTGCCTATTGATCCCGAGAGCCAATATCTCTTCGGATTCTGTTTAAATGGACGCAGTTTCAAATTTTCGCGCGCACCTCAAGGATTTACAGAAAGCCCCAGCATCTATAGTCAAGCACTGAAAAGACAACTAGATTGTATTCAAATGCCAGTTAACACCGCTTTACTACAATACGTCGATGATCTGCTGATCACCGCACGAAGTGAGCCCGAATGTGAAAAAGCATCACTGACAGTTTTACATTTCCTGGCTGACAAGGGACACAAGGTGTCTCCTTCGAAGCTACAATTCTGTGCTCAGCAAGTTGTGTACTTGGGTCACTTACTGTCCAAAGTGGGGAGACAGCTCACTCCCGATCGCATTCAGTTAATTGTGAACATGCCGCAACCCAAGACACAAAAGGAAGTGCGGGCCTTCATAGGCCTCACCTCGTACTGCAGACAATGGATTCCCCAGTATGCATTCTTAGCTAAACCACTCATCCAGTTAACGACACAGGAGGCAGCGACTTCGACTGTCCTCCCTTGGACTCAGGAACACACACAAGCTTTTGAAGAATTAAAGAAAGTTTTATGCCAAGCACCAGTTTTAGCGACACCATGTTACAGCAAACCGTTTACACTTTTTGTTACAGAACGTGATGGTACAGCGTTGTCTGTCCTCACTCAAGACCAAGCAGGTTCACATAAGCCTTGTGCTTATTTTTCTAGTACATTGGATTCAGTAGCTCAAGCACTCCCTGCGTGCTTAAAGTCAGTAGCAGCAACAGCGTTAGCAATAAGACAAAGTGATTCAATTGTTTTAGGTCATCAGTTAACAGTTCAAGTACCACATTCTGTAGAGGTTTTGTTAAACAGAACCCAGACTCAACACTTAACTATAGCACGACTGACAGGTTATGAATTAACACTATTCCAGCCACACATAGAAATCAGACGTTGCAGCATCCTGAACCCAGCAACACTGTTACCTACAGTTATGACAGATCCAGCTCCGCATGATTGTATAGAAATAATTAATGCAGTAACTAAGCCTAGACGAGACTTAACAGATGTCCCATTGACAAATCCAGACCTGACACTTTATGTGGACGGTTCATGCATGAGAACAAGTACAGGAGAATTAGTGGCCGCGTACGCCGTGACCACTGAAACTGAAATTAAAGAAACACATCGTATTGACACCCTGTCTGCTCAAGCAGCAGAGCTCATCGCTCTGACCCGAGCTTGTATTCTAGCCAAGAACAGAAATGTTAACATATACACAGATTCCCGCTATGCCTTCGGAGTTGTACACGACTTCGGAGTCCTCTGGCAAGAACGAGGTTTTCTGACTTCTCATGGGGCCAAGATACAACATGGCCCCCTCATTCAAGCACTGTTAGAAGCAATACATTTGCCCTCGGGCATATCAGTCATGAAGTGTAAGGCACATACTAAAGTCACAGATTCTGTTTCCCAGGGTAACGACCTGGCAGACCAGACAGCAAAACATACAGCATTGACTCACACCCAGACTACTGATGTGACAAAGACAATAGTACAAACACAGTGTATGACAGTTAGAGATCCCGCCCTAGACGTAATTGACATCCAGACACATGCTACTCCAGAGGAAATAAAGAAATGGACTGAACTAGGAGGGATTCAGACAGATCAAGGTTGGGTGACGAAGGGAAAATCTATATGGTTTCTCCCCGACTCAATGGTTCAAGTCATGATAAATACAGCACATAGTCCTGCCCATCTTGGAGAGAAAGCCATGTTAGACAGTTTACAGAACCTCTGGTACAACAAACACTTACGAGCAGCAGCAAAACAGAAAGTGCGTACTTGCATGATCTGTTGTCAGTTCAATCCAGGTAAAAGCGTCCCTGTTGAGCAAGGTGGATTCCATCCTCCCGATCACCCTTTTGAAGTCCTCCAGATGGATTATATCCAGATGAATAGCTGTAGAGGATTTAAGTATGTCCTTGTAATTGTTTGTGCTCTGTCCCGCTGGACCGAAGCATACCCAGTCCCAGACTACACTGCTCCGACCACTGCCAGACAGTTGGTTCGTGAATTCTTCCCACGGTACGGTTTGCCCCGTGTCGTGTACTCAGATAACGGACAGCCGTTCTCGTCCGAGTTGATGAAACAAGTTTCCCTCTTGCTAGGATATCAGTGGAGGTTCCACTGTGTCCGACATCCCGAAGCAGCTGGCCTTGTAGAAAGGCATAATCAGACACTAAAGATCCGTCTTGCCAAGATCTGTCAGGAAAAAGGGGTCGACTGGATAGTCGCCCTGCCCGTGGCACTATTCTACATGAGAATGGTCGCCCACTCGAGATCAGGGCTATCCCCGTACGAAGTGGTCTTTGGCAGACCACCGAATATGTGGGGGACGCCCGTTCCGAAAAAGATCACTGATATTGATTGTAACATGTTGACAGATTACCTTGCCTCCTTGATGTCTGCACTCCAATCATGTCGTTCACAGGTTGCCGCAGCCTTCCCTGACAACACCGATGTAAAGGCGCATGAGGTCCGCCCAGGTGACCTGGTAGTCGTCCGGAATTTCGACCGGAAAAGTCCGCTGGAGCCCCGCTGGAAGTCTCCAAAGACCGTTCTGCTTACCACCAGGACCGCCGTGAAAATCGAGGGGAGAAAGGGGTGGGTCCACACGAGTCACATCAAGCTATGCAATGAACTAAAAAACGGACTGAAACAGGACTCTGACTCGTCCACCCCCACCAAAGACTGTGTTGAAGCACAAGACGTTACTGTGCCTAAAAGAGAAAAGACTCCTCAAGAACTTTACCGAATGAAGCTTCGATCTAGCAAGTCAGACAGTTTAATTGTTTAAGTCCTCCCCTAGGTGAATCGGTTAAATAGTTTCTGACATGTATCCCCTAGATCGAGTTAGAGAGAGAGAGGAAAAGAGAAGAACATATTGCAAATCACTTCGTAGTCACTGCATAGTGACACTAATAATCATGTTTATTCTGAGTATTCTAATTATTATTGCCAGCATTCTGCTTCCTATGTACTGGCCTATTTTCAGGCGTGAACAATCTGCTTACAATGTCTCTGCTGAACACTCTTTTAGTGAACTTCCTGCACATGAACTCTCTTACAGACTTGCGCTGCGCAACAATACATTCATTAGTATGTTACACCATTCCCATCAGACAAGTAATGCTACAGACTGCTGGATATGTGGTCGACTCCCTCCCTACCAGAATTACAAGGGAGCTCTGCCTCTCTTTCCGTACCCATTCACTCACAATGGCTCCTGTGGAGCATGGTTTAAAATAATTAATTCTTTAGATCCTGATATTGCTGTTTTCGATGGGGGCTGGGTTTGGGGAAACTTGAACTTAGTCCTGCTCAACGTCTGTTATCCTGATAAAGAAGGACTTCCCACTCGAATAGGAACTGATCTAGAAAATGAAGTATATGGATTAGGTAATTACACAATTAGCCTTATGATCCTCACTGTTGAATCTGAAACTGCTCCAGTTTTGCCCCATATGTTAGTGTTACCAGTCACAGGTGAATTATGTGTTAGCAAGAAAGGTTCAGTACACGTAGGTCATAGTAAATGCACTACTGTGGTCGAGTTCAGTGACCATGGTAAATCGTCTTTTAAAGCTACCAGTCATTCCTATTTTGTTTGTGGTCATACCGCATACATACGTTTGCCCCCAGATTGGGATGGTACCTGTTACATTGCCTTCCTTCTGCCACCTGTTTTTCTAGCTCCTCCTGATTACCATAGAAATACGAATCTAGCACCGAATAGACCCAAAAGAGATATTCCCCTTGTCGACTACACAGAAACGGCATGGGAACAGTACACTGATTTCAATAAAGGATTCTTTTTCTTCCTAGGACCTGTCCAAAACAGTAAATTAATACGCAGATTAACGAGAACACTTGAAGCAGTAGTGAACGAAACTGCCTCCGCTCTAGGTAACTTAACAGAGGAGCAGTCTGCTATACGGACTGTTGTCCTTCAAAATCGTCTTGTGATTGACGTCATCCTGGCAGATAGAGGTGGAGCTTGTAAGGTCATCGGGTCAAGTTGCTGTGTTTTCATTCCACAAAATGCACCATCTGTCTATCAAGCTATCACCCGTTTACATAAAATTGCAAATCAGATACATCAGAATCCAGGCACCTGGACTTGGTCCGGTTGGTTCTGGACTACGTTAACAGCTTGGGGATGGAAGATCTTATCCTTCCTAGGCATTGGCCTTGTTATAGTATTCAGTTGTTGCCTATGCCTGCAGTGTGGGCCAGCGATATGTGGACTGTGTGCCACATCCTGCATTGAGCATTCCAGTTGCCTCTCAAACAGTCAAAGAAAGAAAGACGAACATATGATGTTACAAGAACAAACCGATCGAATTATGAGGATCGACATATCATGAAGGGTCCGTAGG
Organism: Lissotriton vulgaris; assembly: GCF_964263255.1. NCBI lineage: Eukaryota > Metazoa > Chordata > Amphibia > Caudata > Salamandridae > Lissotriton > Lissotriton vulgaris. Next base: position 425,945 of record NW_028255099.1, on the reverse strand, counting down.
GAACAAGGAGGGAATGAGGTAATATAAATTTTATGGTCATGTTGTGTTCCCTAGCGAGTACCCCACCGACTCCATGTACGAGTTAAAGGTGCATGTAACTTCCCTCCTGTATCAGCTATGAAGACGCAAATACATTTGCGTCCAACGTTAACTTGTCCTCTTTCAGACCCACCATGAATGGGTTTGATGGTCCGTTCCTAAGTATGCTATGCCAACGTCTTTTTGAAGTGTACTCCTACGTTTTTCAGCCTGGCTGAAAGTAGGCCCTGAATCTCTGCCATCGAGCCTCTTTTCTGGCTTCTGACTGCGAGGGCCTCTGCCCAAGCAGCCCCCGTTCCCGTGAACTCTGACTTACTTCTAGCGCGGCCCTCCGTGCTCAGCTCAGCCTGCTGCCTGCCAAGATTGACTATAACCTTCGAGTTATCTGTTTTCCTCCCGAAGATACATTCCAGCCTGCTAGCTTCAGTAAACATCCCTCCCCAGCTACAGGGCTAAAGGGCCGACCTGTCTTTATGCAAGTAATTCATAGCCTCTGTTGCCATGCTTCCATGGAAGGCCCCATGCCCCCACGCTTCTCATACAGACATTCAGGCGCTTATACACGCACTCACAGCAAGTATAGAATAGCTTCTGCTCTAGAAACCTTTCTGCCCAGATAGCTTAGTTCCTAAACATCAGATATCAGATATGATAGAAGCACAAGTTGATCTGACATGCCAGACTCCTGTCTCTTTCCGTCAGTGTAAATGTCAAGTCCCCTGCACCCCGTCTATCACACGTCATACAGCTGCGCGCGCATCCAAGCTCCCGATTTCTGCTGACATTGCAACATTCTGTTGGCACCACTCCTTGGTGCCACCCACTTGCGTCACTTATCAGTGACGTTTCTAGCACACACCCTAGTTCACGCCTAGTTTACGCCTCTTGATGATGTACTAGCACCACGTGTATACTGTTATCTTGTCTTCTCTCAGCTGTTACGCCTCTTACATTGAACACTATGATGTAAATCAAGTATATAAGCTATGTATTGTCAATAAACGATAGCGCGCTCATCTATCCCTTCTGACACCCTGTGTGGTGGTCAGAACATGATATCCTGATTCCTTTATGAGGAATAAAACCCTTAGAAACTCTTACACCACGGACTCTGTTTTCCTTCATTCCGATTGAGTTATTATTGATTAAGTACTTACCTGCATAGAAATTAAGAGAGTAAATTAATTATTTACATCATCCCTGTCGCCCTGGTGGCACTCCGTGCTTCTCACCCTCCCTGTTGCCCTGGTGGCACTCCGTGCCTTCTCACCCTCCCTGTCACCCTGGTGGCACTCAGTGCCTTCACCCTGGTGGCACTCTGTGCCTTCTCACCCTCCCTGTCGCCCTGGTTGCACTCCGTGTCTTCTCACCCTCCCTGTTGCCCTGGTGGCACTCTGTGCCTTCTCACCCTCCCTGTCGCCCTGGTGGCACTCCGTGCCTTCTCACCCTCCCTGTCACCCTGGTGGCACTCTGTGCCTTCTCACCCTCCCTGTCCCCCTGGTGGCACTCCGTGCCTTCTCACCCTCCCTCTTGCCCTGGTGGCACTCTGTGCCTTCTCACCCTCCCTGTCACCCTGGTGGCACTCTGTGCCTTCTCACCCTCCCTCTTACCCTGGTGGCACTCCGTGCCTTCTCACCCTCCCTCTTGCCCTGGTGGCACTCCGTGCCTTCTCACCCTCCCTCTTGCCCAGGTGGCACTCCGTGCCTTCTCACCCTCCCTCTTGCCCTGGTGTCACTCCGTGCCTTTTCACTCTCTCTGCTGCACTGGTGGCACTCCGTGCCTTCTCACCCTCCCTGTCGCCCTGGTGGCACTCCGTGCCTTCTCACCCTCCCTGTCATCCTGGTGGCACTCCGTGCCTTCTCACACTCCCTGTCACCCTGGGGGCACTCTGTGCCTTCTCACCCTCCCTGTCGCCCTGGTGGCACTCCGTGCCTTCTCACCCTCCCTGTCGCCCTGGTGGCACTCCGTGCCTTCTCACCCTCCCTGTCGCCCTGGTGGCACTCCGTGCCTTCTCATCCTCCCTGTCGCCCGGGTGGCACTCCGTGCCTTCTCTCCCTCCCTCTTGCCCTGGTGGCACTCCGTGCCTTCTCACCCTCCCTGTCGCCCTGGTGGCACTCCGTGACTTCTCACCCTCCCTGTCACCCTGGTGGCACTCCGTGCCTTCTCACCCTCCCTGTCGCCCTGGTGGCACTCCGTGTCTTCTCACCCTCCCTGTCGATCTGGTGGCACTCCGTGCCTTCTCACCCTCCCTCTTGCCCTAGTGGCACTCTGTGCCTTCTCACCCTCCCTGTCACCCTGGTGGCACTCCGTGCCTTCTCACCCTCCCTGTCACCCTGGTGGCACTCCGTGCCTTCTCACCCTCCCTGTCACCCTGGTGGCACTCCGTGCCTTCTCACCCTCCCTGTCGCCCTGGTGGCACTCCGTGCCTTCTCACCCTCCCTGTCGCCCTGGTGGCACGCCGTGCCTTCTCACCCTCCCTGTCGCCCTGGTGGCACTCCGTGCCTTCTCACCCTCCCTGTCGCCCTGGTGGCACTCCGTGCCTTCTCACCCTCCCTGTCGCCCTGGTGGCACTCCGTGCCTTCTCACCCTCCCTGTCGCCCTGGTGGCACTCCGTGCCTTCTCACCCTCCCTGTCGCCCTGGTGGCACTCCGTGCCTTCTCACCCTCCCTGTTGCCCTGGTGGCACTCCGTGCCTTCTCACCCTCCCTGTCGCCCTGGTGGCACTCCATGCCTTCTCACCCTCCCTGTCGCCCTGGTGGCACTCCATGCCTTCTCACCCTCCCTGTCACCCTGGTGGCACTCCGTGCCTTCTCACCCTCCCTCTTGCCCTGGTGGCACTCTGTGCCTTCACCCTGGTGGCACTCCGTGCCTTCTCACCCTCCCTGTCACCCTGGTGGCACTCCGTGCCTTCTCACCCTCCCTGTCACCCTGGTGGCACTCTGTGCCTTCTCACCCTCCCTGTCGCCCTGGTGGCACTCTGTGCCTTCTCACCCTCCCTGTCGCCCTGGTGGCACTCCGTGCCTTCTCACCCTCCCTGTCGCCCTGGTGGCACTCCGTGCCTTCTCACCCTCCCTGTTGCCCTGGTGGCACTCCGTGCCTTCTCACCCTCCCTGTCGCCCTGGTGGCACTCCGTGCCTTCTCACCCTCCCTGTCGCCCTGGTGGCACTCCGTGCCGTCTCACCCTCCCTCTTGCCCTGGTGTCACTCTGTGCCTTTTCACTCTCTCTGCTGCACTGGTGGCACTCCGTGCCTTCTCACCCTCCCTGTCATCCTGGTGGCACTCCGTGCCTTCTCACCCTCCCTGTCACCCTGGTGGCACTCCGTGCCTTCTCACCCTCCCTGTCGCCCTGGTGGCACTCCGTGCCTTCTCACCCTCCCTGTCATCCTGGTGGCACTCCGTGCCTTCTCACACTCCCTGTCACCCTGGGGGCACTCTGTGCCTTCTCACCCTCCCTGTCGCCCTGGTGGCACTCCGTGCCTTCTCACCCTCCCTGTCGTCCTGGTGGCACTCCGTGCCTTCTCACCCTCCCTGTCGCCCTGGTGGCACTCCGTGCCTTCTCACCCTCCCTGTCGCCCGGGTGGCACTCCGTGCCTTCTCTCCCTCCCTCTTGCCCTGGTGGCACTCCGTGCCTTCTCACCCTCCCTGTCGCCCTGGTGGCACTCCGTGACTTCTCACCCTCCCTGTTACCCTGGTGGCACTCCGTGCCTTCTCACCCTCCCTGTCGCCCTGGTGGCACTCCGTGTCTTCTCACCCTCCCTGTCGATCTGGTGGCACTCCGTGCCTTCTCACCCTCCCTCTTGCCCTAGTGGCACTCTGTGCCTTCTCACCCTCCCTGTCACCCGGGTGGCACTCCGTGCCTTCTCACCCTCCCTGTCACCCTGGTGGCACTCCGTGCCTTCTCACCCTCCCTGTCGCCCTGGTGGCACTCCGTGCCTTCTCACCCTCCCTGTCGCCCTGGTGGCACTCCGTGCCTTCTCACCCTCCCTGTCGCCCTGGTGGCACTCCGTGCCTTCTCACCCTCCCTGTTGCCCTGGTGGCACTCCGTGCCTTCTCACCCTCCCTGTCGCCCTGGTGGCACTCCGTGCCTTCTCACCCTCCCTGTCGCCCTGGTGGCACTCCGTGCCTTCTCACCCTCCCTGTTGCCCTGGTGGCACTCCGTGCCTTCTCACCCTCCCTGTCGCCCTGGTGGCACTCCGTGCCTTCTCACCCTCCCTGTTGCCCTGGTGGCACTCTGTGCCTTCTCACCCTCCCTGTCGCCCTGGTGGCACTCCATGCCTTCTCACCCTCCCTGTCGCCCTGGTGGCACTCCATGCCTTCTCACCCTCCCTGTGACCCTGGTGGCACTCCGTGCCTTCTCACCCTCCCTCTTGCCCTGGTGGCACTCTGTGCCTTCACCCTGGTGGCACTCCGTGCCTTCTCACCCTCCCTGTCACCCTGGTGGCACTCCGTGCCTTCTCACCCTCCCTGTCACGCTGGTGGCACTCCGTGCCTTCTCACCCTCCCTGTCGCCCTGGTGGCACGCTGTGCCTTCTCACCCTCCCTGTCGCCCTGGTGGCACTCCGTGCTTTCTCACCCTCCCTGTCGCCCTTGTGGCACTCCGTGCCTTCTCACCCTCCCTGTCGCCCTGGTGGCACGCCGTGCCTTCTCACCCTCCCTGTCGTCCTGGTGGCACTCCGTGCCTTCTCACCCTCCCTGTCACCCTGGTGGCACTCCGTGCCTTCTCACCCTCCCTGTCGCCCTGGTGGCACTCCGTGCCTTCTCACCCTCCCTGTCGCCCTGGTGGCACTCTGTGCCTTCTCACCCTCCCTGTCACCCTGGTGGCACTCTGTGCCTTCTCACCGTCCCTGTCGCCCTGGTGGCACTCCGTGCCTTCTCACCCTCCCTGTTGCCCTGGTGGCACTCTGTGCCTTCTCACCCTCCCTGTCACCCTGGTGGCACTCCGTGCCTTCTCACTCTCCCTGTCGCCCTGGTCGCACTCCGTGCCTTCTCACCCTCCCGCTCGCCCTGGTGGCACTCTGTGCCTTCTCACCCTCCCGCTCGCCCTGGTGGCACTCCGTGCCTTCTCACCCTCCCTGTCGCCCTGGTGGCACTCCGTGCCTTCTCACCCTCCCTGTCGCCCTGGTGGCACTCCGTGCCTTCTCACCCTCCCTGTTGCCCTGGTGGCACTCCGTGCCTTCTCACCCTCCCTGTCGCCCTGGTGGCACTCCATGCCTTCTCACCCTCCCTGTCGCCCTGGTGGCACTCCATGCCTTCTCACCCTCCCTGTCACCCTGGTGGCACTCCGTGCCTTCTCACCCTCCCTCTTGCCCTGGTGGCACTCTGTGCCTTCACCCTGGTGGCACTCTGTGCCTTCTCACCCTCCCTGTCACCCTGGTGGCACTCCGTGCCTTCTCACCCTCCCTGTCACCCTGGTGGCACTCTGTGCCTTCTCACCCTCCCTGTCGCCCTGGTGGCACTCCGTGCCTTCTCACCCTCCCTGTCGCCCTGGTGGCACTCCGTGCCTTCTCACCCTCCCTGTCGCCCTGGTGGCACTCCGTGCCTTCTCACCCTCCCTGTTGCCCTGGTGGCACTCCGTGCCTTCTCACCCTCCCTGTCGCCCTGGTGGCACTCCGTGCCTTCTCACCCTCCCTGTCGCCCTGGTGGCACTCCGTGCCTTCTCACCCTCCCTCTTGCCCTGGTGTCACTCTGTGCCTTTTCACTCTCTCTGCTGCACTGGTGGCACTCCGTGCCTTCTCACCCTCCCTGTCATCCTGGTGGCACTCCGTGCCTTCTCACCCTCCCTGTCACCCTGGTGGCACTCCGTGCCTTCTCACCCTCCCTGTCGCCCTGGTGGCACTCCGTGCCTTCTCACCCTCCCTGTCATCCTGGTGGCACTCCGTGCCTTCTCACACTCCCTGTCACCCTGGGGGCACTCTGTGCCTTCTCACCCTCCCTGTCGCCCTGGTGGCACTCCGTGCCTTCTCACCCTCCCTGTCGCCCTGGTGGCACTCCGTGCCTTCTCACCCTCCCTGTCGCCCTGGTGGCACTCCGTGCCTTCTCACCCTCCCTGTCGCCCGGGTGGCACTCCGTGCCTTCTCTCCCTCCCTCTTGCCCTGGTGGCACTCCGTGCCTTCTCACCCTCCCTGTCGCCCTGGTGGCACTCCGTGACTTCTCACCCTCCCTGTTACCCTGGTGGCACTCCGTGCCTTCTCACCCTCCCTGTCGCCCTGGTGGCACTCCGTGTCTTCTCACCCTCCCTGTCGATCTGGTGGCACTCCGTGCCTTCTCACCCTCCCTCTTGCCCTAGTGGCACTCTGTGCCTTCTCACCCTCCCTGTCACCCGGGTGGCACTCCGTGCCTTCTCACCCTCCCTGTCACCCTGGTGGCACTCCGTGCCTTCTCACCCTCCCTGTCGCCCTGGTGGCACTCCGTGCCTTCTCACCCTCCCTGTCGCCCTGGTGGCACTCCGTGCCTTCTCACCCTCCCTGTCGCCCTGGTGGCACTCCGTGCCTTCTCACCCTCCCTGTTGCCCTGGTGGCACTCCGTGCCTTCTCACCCTCCCTGTCGCCCTGGTGGCACTCCGTGCCTTCTCACCCTCCCTGTCGCCCTGGTGGCACTCCGTGCCTTCTCACCCTCCCTGTTGCCCTGGTGGCACTCCGTGCCTTCTCACCCTCCCTGTTGCCCTGGTGGCACTCTGTGCCTTCTCACCCTCCCTGTCGCCCTGGTGGCACTCCATGCCTTCTCACCCTCCCTGTCGCCCTGGTGGCACTCCATGCCTTCTCACCCTCCCTGTCACCCTGGTGGCACTCCGTGCCTTCTCACCCTCCCTCTTGCCCTGGTGGCACTCTGTGCCTTCACCCTGGTGGCACTCCGTGCCTTCTCACCCTCCCTGTCACCCTGGTGGCACTCCGTGCCTTCTCACCCTCCCTGTCACGCTGGTGGCACTCCGTGCCTTCTCACCCTCCCTGTCGCCCTGGTGGCACGCTGTGCCTTCTCACCCTCCCTGTCGCCCTGGTGGCACTCCGTGCTTTCTCACCCTCCCTGTCGCCCTTGTGGCACTCCGTGCCTTCTCACCCTCCCTGTCGCCCTGGTGGCACGCCGTGCCTTCTCACCCTCCCTGTCGTCCTGGTGGCACTCCGTGCCTTCTCACCCTCCCTGTCACCCTGGTGGCACTCCGTGCCTTCTCACCCTCCCTGTCGCCCTGGTGGCACTCCGTGCCTTCTCACCCTCCCTGTCGCCCCGGTGGCACTCTGTGCCTTCTCACCCTCCCTGTCACCCTGGTGGCACTCTGTGCCTTCTCACCGTCCCTGTCGCCCTGGTGGCACTCCGTGCCTTCTCACCCTCCCTGTTGCCCTGGTGGCACTCTGTGCCTTCTCACCCTCCCTGTCACCCTGGTGGCACTCCGTGCCTTCTCACTCTCCCTGTCGCCCTGGTCGCACTCCGTGCCTTCTCACCCTCCCGCTCGCCCTGGTGGCACTCTGTGCCTTCTCACCCTCCCGCTCGCCCTGGTGGCACTCCGTGCCTTCTCACCCTCCCTGTCGCCCTGGTGGCACTCCGTGCCTTCTCACCCTCCCATTCGCCCTGGTGGCACTCTGTGCCTTCTCACCCTCCCTGTCGCCCTGGTGGCACTCTGTGCCTTCTCACCCTCCCTGTTGCCCTGGTGGCACTCCGTGCCTTCTCACCCTCCCTGTCACCCTGGTGGCACTCCATGCCTTCTCACCCTCCCTGTCGCCCTGGTGGCACTCAGTGCCTTCACCCTGGTGGCACTCTGTGCCTTCTCACCCTCCCTGTCGCCCTGGTGGCACTCCGTGTCTTCTCACCCTCCCTGTCGCCCTGGTGGCACTCTGTGCCTTCTCACCCTCCCTGTCGCCCTGGTGGCACTCCGTGCCTTCTCACCCTCCCTGTCACCCTGGTGGCACTCTGTGCCTTCTCACCCTCCCTGTCCCCCTGGTGGCAATCCGTGCCTTCTCACCCTCCCTCTTGCCCTGGTGGCACTCTGTGCCTTCTCACCCTCCCTGTCACCCTGGTGGCACTCCGTGCCTTCTCACCCTCCCTCTTACCCTGGTGGCACTCCGTGCCTTCTCACCCTCCCTGTCATCCTGGTGGCACTCCGTGCCTTCTCACCCTCCCTGTCACCCTGGTGGCACTCCGTGCCTTCTCACCCTCCCTGTCGCCCTGGTGGCACTCCGTGCCTTCTCACCCTCCATGTCTACCTGGTGGCACTCCCTGCCTTCTCACCCTCCCTGTCGCCCTGGTGGCACTCCGTGCTTCTCACCCTCCCTGTTGCCCTGGTGGCACTCCGTGCCTTCTCACCCTCCCTGTCACCCTGGTGGCACTCAGTGCCTTCACCCTGGTGGCACTCTGTGCCTTCTCACCCTCCCTGTCGCCCTGGTGGCACTCCGTGTCTTCTCACCCTCCCTGTCGCCCTGGTGGCACTCTGTGCCTTCTCACCCTCCCTGTCGCCCTGGTGGCACTCCGTGCCTTCTCACCCTCCCTGTCACCCTGGTGGCACTCTGTGCCTTCTCACCCTCCCTGTCCCCCTGGTGGCACTCCGTGCCTTCTCACCCTCCCTCTTGCCCTGGTGGCACTCTGTGCCTTCTCACCCTCCCTGTCACCCTGGTGGCACTCCGTGCCTTCTCACCCTCCCTCTTACCCTGGTGGCACTCCGTGCCTTCTCACCCTCCCTCTTGCCCTGGTGGCACTCCGTGCCTTCTCACCCTCCCTCTTGCCCTGGTGTCACTCTGTGCCTTTTCACTCTCTCTGCTGCACTGGTGGCACTCCGTGCCTTCTCACCCTCCCTCTTGCCCTAGTGGCACTCTGTGCCTTCTCACCCTCCCTGTCACCCTGGTGGCACTCCGTGCCTTCTCACCCTCCCTGTCGCCCGGGTGGCACTCCGTGCCTTCTCTCCCTCCCTCTTGCCCTGGTGGCACTCCGTGCCTTCTCACCCTCCCTGTCGCCCTGGTGGCACTCCGTGACTTCTCACCCTCCCTGTTACCCTGGTGGCACTCCGTGCCTTCTCACCCTCCCTGTCGCCCTGGTGGCACTCCGTGTCTTCTCACCCTCCCTGTCGATCTGGTGGCACTCCGTGCCTTCTCACCCTCCCTCTTGCCCTAGTGGCACTCTGTGCCTTCTCACCCTCCCTGTCACCCTGGTGGCACTCCGTGCCTTCTCACCCTCCCTGTCGCCCTGGTGGCACTCCGTGCCTTCTCACCCTCCCTGTCGCCCTGGTGGCACTCCGTGCCTTCTCACCCCCCTGTCGCCCTGGTGGCACTCCGTGCCTTCTCACCCTCCCTGTCACCCTGGTGGCACTCCGTGCCTTCTCACCCTCCCTGTCACGCTGGTGGCACTCCGTGCCTTCTCACCCTCCCTGTCGCCCTGGTGGCACGCTGTGCCTTCTCACCCTCCCTGTCGTCCTGGTGGCACTCCGTGCCTTCTCACCCTCCCTGTCGCCCTGGTGGCACTCCGTGCCTTCTCACCCTCCCTGTCACCCTGGTGGCACTCCGTGCCTTCTCACCCTCCCTGTCGCCCTGGTGGCACTCCGTGCCTTCTCACCCTCCCTGTCGCCCTGGTGGCACTCCGTGCCTTCTCACCCTCCCTCTTGCCCTAGTGGCACTCTGTGCCTTCTCACCCTCCCTGTCGCCCTGGTGGCACTCCGTGCCTTCTCAACCTCCCTGTCGCCCTGGTGGCACTCCGTGCCTTCTCACCCTCCCTGTTGCCCTGGTGGCACTCCGTGCCTTCTCACCCTCCCTGTCGCCCTGGTGGCACTCCGTGCCTTCTCACCCTCCCTGTCGCCCTGGTGGCACTCCGTGCCTTCTCACCCTCCCTGTTGCCCTGGTGGCACTCCGTGCCTTCTCACCCTCCCTGTCGCCCTGGTGGCACTCCGTGCCTTCTCACCCTCCCTGTTGCCCTGGTGGCACTCCGTGCCTTCTCACCCTCCCTGTCGCCCTGGTGGCACTCCATGCCTTCTGACACTCCCTGTCGCCCTGGTGGCACTCCGTGCCTTCTCACCCTCCCTGTCACCCTGGTGGCACTCCGTGCCTTCTCACCCTCCCTCTTGCCCTGGTGGCACTCTGTGCCTTCACCCTGGTGGCACTCCGTGCCTTCTCACCCTCCCTGTCACCCTGGTGGCACTCCGTGCCTTCTCACCCTCCCTGTCACCCTGGTGGCACTCCGTGCCTTCTCACCCTCCCTGTCGCCCTGGTGGCACTCCGTGCCTTCTCACCCTCCCTGTCGCCCTGGTGGCACTCCGTGCCTTCTCACCCTCCCTGTCGCCCTGGTGGCACTCCGTGCCTTCTCACCCTCCCTGTTGCCCTGGTGGCACTCCGTGCCTTCTCACCTTCCCTGTCGCCCTGGTGGCACTCCGTGCCTTCTCACCCTCCCTGTCATCCTGGTGGCACTCCGTGCCTTCTCACCCTCCCTGTCACCCTGGTGGCACTCCGTGCCTTCTCACCCTCCCTGTCGCCCTGGTGGCACTCCGTTCCTTCTCACCCTCCCTGTCGCCCTGGTGGCACTCTGTGCCTTCTCACCCTCCCTGTCACCCTGGTGGCACTCTGTGCCTTCTCACCGTCCCTGTCACCCTGGTGGCACTCCGTGCCTTCTCACCCTCCCTGTTTCCCTGGTGGCACTCTGTGCCTTCTCACCCTCCCTGTCACCCTGGTGGCACTCCGTGCCTTCTCACTCTCCCTGTCGCCCTGGTCGCACTCCGTGCCTTCTCACCCTCCCGCTCGCCCTGGTGGCACTCTGTGCCTTCTCACCCTCCCGCTCGCCCTGGTGGCACTCTGTGCCTTCTCACCCTCCCTGTCGCCCTGGTGGCACTCCGTGCCTTCTCACCCTGCCATTCGCCCTGGTGGCACTCTGTGCCTTCTCACCCTCCCTGTCGCCCTGGTGGCACTCTGTGCCTTCTCACCCTCCCTGTTGCCCTGGTGGCACTCCGTGCCTTCTCACCCTCCCTGTCACCCTGGTGGCACTCCATGCCTTCTCACCCTCCCTGTCGCCCTGGTGGCACTCAGTGCCTTCACCCTGGTGGCACTCTGTGCCTTCTCACCCTCCCTGTCGCCCTGGTGGCACTCCGTGTCTTCTCACCCTCCCTGTCGCCCTGGTGGCACTCTGTGCCTTCTCACCCTCCCTGTCGCCCTGGTGGCACTCCGTGCCTTCTCACCCTCCCTGTCACCCTGGTGGCACTCTGTGCCTTCTCACCCTCCCTGTCCCCCTGGTGGCACTCCGTGCCTTCTCACCCTCCCTCTTGCCCTGGTGGCACTCTGTGCCTTCTCACCCTCCCTGTCACCCTGGTGGGACTCCGTGCCTTCTCACCCTCCCTCTTACCCTGGTGGCACTCCGTGCCTTCTCACCCTCCCTCTTGCCCTGGTGGCACTCCGTGCCTTCTCACCCTCCCTCTTACACTGGTGGCACTCCGTGCCTTCTCACCCTCCCTGTCGCCCTGGTGGCACTCCGTGCCTTCTCACCCTCCCTGTCATCCTGGTGGCACTCCGTGCCTTCTCACACTCCCTGTCACCCTGGGGGCACTCTGTGCCTTCTCACCCTCCCTGTCGCCCTGGTGGCACTCCGTGCCTTCTCACCCTCCCTGTCGCCCTGGTGGCACTCCGTGCCTTCTCACCCACCCTCTTGCCCTAGTGGCACTCTGTGCCTTCTCACCCTCCCTGTCACCCTGGTGGCACTCCGTGCCTTCTCACCCTCCCTGTCACCCTGGTGGCACTCCGTGCCTTCTCACCCTCCCTGTCGCCCTGGTGGCACTCCGTGCCTTCTCACCCTCCCTGTCGCCCTGGTGGCACTCCGTGCCTTCTCACCCTCCCTGTCGCCCTGGTGGCACTCCGTGCCTTCTCACCCTCCCTGTTGCCCTGGTGGCACTCCGTGCCTTCTCACCCTCCCTGTCGCCCTGGTGGCACTCCGTGCCTTCTCACCCTCCCTGTCGCCCTGGTGGCACTCCGTGCCTTCTCACCCTCCCTGTAGCCCTGGTGGCACTCCGTGCCTTCTCACCCTCCCTGTCGCCCTGGTGGCACTCCGTGCCTTCTCACCCTCCCTGTCACCCTGGTGGCACTCCGTGCCTTCTCACCCTCCCTCTTACCCTGGTGGCACTCCGTGCCTTCTCACCCTCCCTCTTGCCCTGGTGGCACTCCGTGCCTTCTCACCCTCCCTCTTGCCCTGGTGTCACTCTGTGCCTTTTCACTCTCTCTGCTGCACTGGTGGCACTCCGTGCCTTCTCACTCTCCCTGTCGCCCTGGTGGCACTCCGTGCCTTCTCACCCTCCCTGTCATCCTGGTGGCACTCCGTGCCTTCTCACACTCCCTGTCACCCTGGGGGCACTCTCTGCCTTCTCACCCTCCCTGTCGCCCTGGTGGCACTCCGTGCCTTCTCACCCTCCCTGTCGCCCTGGTGGCACTCTGTGCCTTCTCACCCTCCCTGTCGCCCTGGTGGCACTCCGTGCCTTCTCACCCTCCCTGTCGCCCGGGTGGCACTCCGTGCCTTCTCTCCCTCCCTCTTGCCCTGGTGGCACTCCGTGCCTTCTCACCCTCCCTGTCGCCCTGGTGGCACTCCGTGACTTCTCACGCTCCCTGTTACCCTGGTGGCACTCCGTGCCTTCTCACCCTCCCTGTCGCCCTGGTGGCACTCCGTGTCTTCTCACCCTCCCTGTCGATCTGGTGGCACTCCGTTCCTTCTCACCCTCCCTCTTGCCCTAGTGGCACTCTGTGCCTTCTCACCCTCCCTGTCGCCCTGGTGGCACTCCGTGCCTTCTCACCCTCCCTGTCGCCCTGGTGGCACTCCGTGCCTTCTCACCCTCCCTGTCGCCCTGGTGGCACTCCGTGCCTTCTCACCCTCCCTGTTGCCCTGGTGGCACTCCGTGCCTTCTCACCCTCCCTGTCGCCCTGGTGGCACTCCGTGCCTTCTCACCCTCCCTGTTGCCCTGGTGGCACTCCGTGCCTTCTCACCCTCCCTGTCGCCATGGTGGCACTCCATGCCTTCTCACCCTCCCTGTCACCCTGGTGGCACTCCATGCCTTCTCACCCTCCCTGTCACCCTGGTGGCACTCCGTGCCTTCTCACCCTCCCTCTTGCCCTGGTGGCACTCTGTGCCTTCACCCTGGTGGCACTCCGTGCCTTCTCACCCTCCCTGTCACCCTGGTGGCACTCCGTGCCTTCTCACCCTCCCTGTCACCCTGGTGGCACTCTGTGCCTTCTCACCCTCCCTGTCACCCTGGTGGCACTCCGTGCCTTCTCACCCTCCCTGTCGCCCTGGTGGCACTCCGTGCCTTCTCACCCTCCCTGTTGCCCTGGTGGCACTCCGTGCCTTCTCACCCTCCCTGTCGCCCTGGTGGCACTCCGTGCCTTCTCACCCTCCCTGTCGCCCTGGTGGCACTCCGTGCCTTCTCACCCTCCCTCTTGCCCTGGTGTCACTCTGTGCCTTTTCACTCTCTCTGCTGCACTGGTGGCACTCCGTGCCTTCTCACCCTCCCTGTCATCCTGGTGGCACTCCGTGCCTTCTCACCCTCCCTGTCACCCTGGTGGCACTCCGTGCCTTCTCACCCTCCCTGTCGCCCTGGTGGCACTCCGTGCCTTCTCACCCTCCCTGTCGCCCTGGTGGCACTCCGTGCCTTCTCACCCTCCCTGTTGCCCTGGTGGCACTCCGTGCCTTCTCACCCTCCCTGTCGCCCTGGTGGCACTCCGTGCCTTCTCACCCTCCCTGTCATCCTGGTGGCACTCCGTGCCTTCTCACCCTCCCTGTCACCCTGGTGGCACTCCGTGCCTTCTCAGCCTCCCTGTCGCCCTGGTGGCACTCCGTGCCTTCTCACCCTCCCTGTCGCCCTGGTGGCACTCTGTGCCTTCTCACCCTCCCTGTCACCCTGGTGGCACTCTGTGCCTTCTCACCGTCCCTGTCGCCCTGGTGGCACTCCGCGCCTTCTCACCCTCCCTGTTGCCCTGGTGGCACTCTGTGCCTTCTCACCCTCCCTGTCACCCTGGTGGCACTCCGTGCCTTCTCACTCTCCCTGTCGCCCTGGTCGCACTCCGTGCCTTCTCACCCTCCCGCTCGCCCTGGTGGCACTCTGTGCCTTCTCACCCTCCCGCTCGCCCTGGTGGCACTCCGTGCCTTCTCACCCTCCCTGTCGCCCTGGTGGCACTCCGTGCCTTCTCACCCTCCCATTCGCCCTGGTGGCACTCTGTGCCTTCTCACCCTCCCTGTCGCCCTGGTGGCACTCTGTGCCTTCTCACCCTCCCTGTTGCCCTGGTGGCACTCCGTGCCTTCTCACCCTCCCTGTCACCCTGGTGGCACTCCATGCCTTCTCACCCTCCCTGTCGCCCTGGTGGCACTCAGTGCCTTCACCCTGGTGGCACTCTGTGCCTTCTCACCCTCCCTGTCGCCCTGGTGGCACTCCGTGTCTTCTCACCCTCCCTGTCGCCCTGGTGGCACTCTGTGCCTTCTCACCCTCCCTGTCACCCTGGTGGCACTCCGTGCCTTCTCACCCTCCCTGTCACCCTGGTGGCACTATGTGCCTTCTCACCCTCCCTGTCCCCCTGGTGGCACTCCGTGCCTTCTCACCCTCCCTCTTGCCCTGGTGGCACTCTGTGCCTTCTCACCCTCCCTGTCACCCTGGTGGCACTCCGTGCCTTCTCACCCTCCATCTTACCCTGGTGGCACTCCGTGCCTTCTCACCCTCCCTCTTGCCCTGGTGGCACTCCGAGCCTTCTCACCCTCCCTCTTGCCCTGGTGTCACTCTGTGCCTTTTCACTCTCTCTGCTGCACTGGTGGCACTCCGTGCCTTCTCACCCTCCCTGTCGCCCTGGTGGCACTCCGTGCCTTCTCACCCTCCCTGTCATCCTGGTGGCACTCCGTGCCTTCTCACACTCCCTGTCACCCTGGGGGCACTCTGTGCCTTCTCACCCTCCCTGTCGCCCTGGTGGCACTCCGTGCCTTCTCACCCTCCCTGTCGCCCTGGTGGCACTCCGTGCCTTCTCACCCTCCCTGTCGCCCTGGTGGCACTCCGTGCCTTCTCACCCTCCCTGTCGCCCGGGTGGCACTCCGTGCCTTCTCTCCCTCCCCCTTGTCCTGGTGGCACTCGGTGCCTTCTCACGCTCCCTGTCGCCCTGGTGGCACTCCGTGACTTCTCACCCTCCCTGTTACCCTGGTGGCACTCCGTGCCTTCTCACCCTCCCTGTCGCCCTGGTGGCACTCCGTGTCTTCTCACCCTCCCTGTCGATCTGGTGGCACTCCGTGCCTTCTCACCCTCCCTCTTGCCCTAGTGGCACTCTGTGCCTTCTCACCCTCCCTGTCACCCTGGTGGCACTCCGTGCCTTCTCACCCTCCCTGTCACCCTGGTGGCACTCCGTGCCTTCTCACCCTCCCTGTCGCCCTGGTGGCACTCCGTGCCTTCTCACCCTCCCTGTCGCCCTGGTGGCACTCCGTGCCTTCTCACCCTCCCTGTCGCCCTGGTGGCACTCCGTGCCTTCTCACCCTCCCTGTCGCCCTGGTGGCACCCCGTGCCTTCTCACCCTCCCTGTCGCCCTGGTGGCACTCCGTGCCTTCTCACCCTCCCTGTCGCCCTGGTGGCACTCCGTGCCTTCTCACCCTCCCTGTCGCCCTGGTGGCACTCCGTGCCTTCTCACCCTCCCTGTCGCCCTGGTGGCACTCCGTGCCTTCTCACCCTCCCTG
Organism: Lissotriton vulgaris; assembly: GCF_964263255.1. NCBI lineage: Eukaryota > Metazoa > Chordata > Amphibia > Caudata > Salamandridae > Lissotriton > Lissotriton vulgaris. The sequence continues at coordinate 410,268 of NW_028255099.1, read as the reverse complement.
TCGCCCTGGTGGCACTCCATGCCTTCTCACCCTCCCTGTCGCCCTGGTGGCACTCCATGCCTTCTCACCCTCCCTGTCACCCTGGTGGCACTCCGTGCCTTCTCACCCTCCCTCTTGCCCTGGTGGCACTCTGTGCCTTCACCCTGGTGGCACTCCGTGCCTTCTCACCCTCCCTGTCACCCTGGTGGCACTCCGTGCCTTCTCACCCTCCCTGTCGCCCTGGTGGCACTCCGTGCCTTCTCACCCTCCCTGTCGCCCTGGTGGCACTCCGTGCCTTCTCACCCTCCCTGTCGCCCTGGTGGCACTCTGTGCCTTCTCACCCTCCCTGTCACCCTGGTGGCACTCTGTGCCTTCTCACCGTCCCTGTCGCCCTGGTGGCACTCCGTGCCTTCTCACCCTCCCTGTTGCCCTGGTGGCACTCCGTGCCTTCTCACCCTCCCGCTCGCCCTGGTGGCACTCTGTGCCTTCTCACCTTCCCGCTCGCCCTGGTGGCACTCCGTGCCTTCTCACCCTCCCTGTCGCCCTGGTGGCACTCTGTGCCTTCTCACCCTCCCTGTTGCCCTGGTGGCACTCCGTGCCTTCTCACCCTCCCTGTCACCCTGTTGGCACTCCGTGCCTTCACCCTGGTGGCACTCCGTGCCTTCTCACCCTCCCTGTCGCCCTGGTGGCACTCCGTGCCTTCTCACCCTCCCTGTCGTCCTGGTGGCACTCTGTGCCTTCTCACCCTCCCTGTCACCCTGGTGGCACTCTGTGCCTTCTCACCCTCCCTGTCTCCCTGGTGGCACTCTGTGCCTTCTCACCCTCCCTGTCGCCCTGGTGGCACTCTGTGCCTTCTCACCCTCCCTGTCACCCTGGTGGCACTCTGTGCCTTCTCACCCTCCCTGTCACCCTGGTGACACTCCGTGCCTTCAAATCCTTCCTGTCACCCTGGTGGCACTCTGTGCCTTCTCACCCTCCCTCTTGCCCTGGTGTCACTCTGTGCCTTCTCACCCTCCCTCTTGCCCTGGTGTCACTTTGTGCCTTCTCACCCTCCCTGTCGTCCTGGTGGCACTCCGTGCCTTCTCACCCTCCCAGTCACCCTGGTTTCACTCCGTGCCTTCTCACCCTCCCTGTCGCCCTGGTGGCACTCCGTGCCTTCTCACCCTCCCTGTCGCCCTGGTGGCACTCTGTGCCTTCTCACCCTCCCTCCTGCCCTGGTGGCACTCCGTGCCTTCTCACCCTCCCTGTCACCCTGGTGGCACTCCGTGCCTTCTCACCCTCCCTGTCGCCCTGGTGGCACTCCGTGCCTTCTCACCCTCCCTGTTGCCCTGGTGGCACTCTGTGCCTTCTCACCCTCCCTGTCGCCCTGGTGGCACTCTTTGCCTTCTCACCCTCCCTCTTGCCCTGGTGGCACTCTGTGCCTTCGCCCTGTTGGCACTCCTTGCCTTCTCACCCTCCATGTCGCCCTGGTGGCACTCCGTGCCTTCTCACCCTCCCTCTTGCCCTGGTGGCACTCTGTGCCTTCACCCTGGTGGCACTCTGTGCCTTCTCTCCCTCCATGTCGCCCTGGTGGCACTCCGTGCCTTCTCTCCCTCCCTGTCACCCTGGTGGCACTCTGTGCCTTCTCTCCCTCCCTGTCGCCCTGGTAGCACTCAGTGCCTTCTCATCCTCCCTGTCGCCCTGGTGGCACTCCGTGCCTTCTCACCCTCCCTGTCGCCTTGATGGCACTCTGTGCCTTCTCACCCTCCCTCTTGCCCTGGTGGCACTCTGTGCCTTCTCACCCTCCCTGTCACCCTGGTGGCACTCCGTGCCTTCTCACCCTCCCTCTTACCCTGGTGGCACTCCGTGCCTTCTCACCCTCCCTCTTGCCCTGGTGTCACTCTGTGCCTTCTCACCCTCCCTCTTGCCCTGGTGTCACTTTGTGCCTTCTCACATTCCCTGTCGCCCTGGTGGCACTCCGTGCCTTCTCACCCTCCCTGTTGCCCTGGTGGCACTCTGTGCCTTCTCACCCTCCCTGTCACCCTGGTGGCACTCCGTGCCTTCTCACTCTCCCTGTCGCCCTGGTCGCACTCCGTGCCTTCTCACCCTCCCGCTCGCCCTGGTGGCACTCTGTGCCTTCTCACCTTCCCGCTCGCCCTGGTGGCACTCCGTGCCTTCTCACCCTCCCTGTCGCCCTGGTGGCACTCTGTGCCTTCTCACCCTCCCTGTTGCCCTGGTGGCACTCCGTGCCTTCTCACCCTCCCTGTCACCCTGTTGGCACTCCGTGCCTTCACCCTGGTGGCACTCCGTGCCTTCTCACCCTCCCTGTCGCCCTGGTGGCACTCCGTGCCTTCTCACCCTCCCTGTCGTCCTGGTGGCACTCTGTGCCTTCTCACCCTCCCTGTCACCCTGGTGGCACTCTGTGCCTTCTCACCCTCCCTGTCTCCCTGGTGGCACTCTGTGCCTTCTCACCCTCCCTGTCGCCCTGGTGGCACTCTGTGCCTTCTCACCCTCCCTGTCACCCTGGTGGCACTCTGTGCCTTCTCACCCTCCCTGTCACCCTGGTGACACTCCGTGCCTTCTCATCCTTCCTGTCACCCTGGTGGCACTCTGTGCCTTCTCACCCTCCCTCTTGCCCTGGTGTCACTCTGTGCCTTCTCACCCTCCCTCTTGCCCTGGTGGCACTCTGTGCCTTCTCACCCTCCCTGTCACCCTGGTGGCACTCTGTGCCTTCTCACCCTCCCTGTCACCCTGGTGACACTCCGTGCCTTCTCATCCTTCCTGTCACCCTGGTGGCACTCTGTGCCTTCTCACCCTCCCTCTTGCCCTGGTGTCACTGTGTGCCTTCTCACCCTCCCTGTCGTCCTGGTGGCACTCCGTGCCTTCTCACCCTCCCAGTCACCCTGGTGGCACTCCGTGCCTTCTCACCCTCCCTGTCGCCCTGGTGGCACTCCGTGCCTTCTCACCCTCCCTGTCGCCCTGGTGGCACTCCGTGCCTTCTCACCCTCCCTCCTGCCCTGGTGGCACTCCGTGCCTTCTCACCCTCCCTGTCACCCTGGTGGCACTCTGTGCCTTCTCTCCCTCCATGTCGCCCTGGTGGCACTCCGTGCCTTCTCTCCCTCCCTGTCACCCTGGTGGCACTCTGTGCCTTCTCTCCCTCCCTGTCGCCCTGGTAGCACTCAGTGCCTTCTCATCCTCCCTGTCGCCCTGGTGGCACTCCGTGCCTTCTCACCCTCCCTGTCGCCTTGATGGCACTCTGTGCCTTCTCACACTCCCTCTTGCCCTGGTGGCACTCTGTGCCTTCTCACCCTCCCTGTCACCCTGGTGGCACTCCGTGCCTTCTCACCCTCCCTCTTACCCTGGTGGCACTCCGTGCCTTCTCACCCTCCCTCTTGCCCTGGTGTCACTCTGTGCCTTCTCACCCTCCCTCTTGCCCTGGTGTCACTTTGTGCCTTCTCACCCTCCCTGTCATCCTGGTGGCACTCCGTGCCTTCTCACCCTCCCTGTCACCCTGGTGGCACTCCGTGCCTTCTCACCCTCCCTGTCGCCCTGGTGGCACTCCGTGCCTTCTCACCCTCCCTGTCGCCCTGGTGGCACTCCGTGCCTTCTCACCCTCCCTCTTGCCCTGGTGGCACTCCGTGCCTTCTCACCCTCCCTGTCACCCTGGTGGCACTCCGTGCCTTCTCACCCTCCCTGTCGCCCTGGTGGCACTCCGTGCCTTCTCACCCTCCCTGTTGCCCTGGTGGCACTCTGTGCCTTCTCACTCTCCCTGTCACCCTGGTGGCACTCAGTGCCTTCTCATCCTTCCTGTCACCCTGGTGGCACTCTGTGCCTTCTCACCCTCCCTGTCGCCCTGGTGCCACTCTTTGCCTTCTCACCCTCCCTCTTGCCCTGGTGGCACTCTGTGCCTTCGCCCTGTTGGCACTCCTTGCCTTCTCACCCTCCATGTCGCCCTGGTCGCACTCCGTGCCTTCTCACCCTCCCTCTTGCCCTGGTGGCACTCTGTGCCTTCACCCTGGTGGCACTCTGTGCCTTCTCTCCCTCCATGTCGCCCTGGTGGCACTCCGTGCCTTCTCTCCCTCCCTGTCGCCCTGGTAGCACTCAGTGCCTTCTCATCCTCCCTGTCGCCCTGGTGGCACTCCGTGCCTTCTCACCCTCCCTGTCGCCTTGGTGGCACTCTGTGCTTTCTCACCCTCCCTCTTGCCCTGGTGGCACTCTGTGCCTTCACCCTGGTGGCACTCTGTGCCTTCTCTCCCTCCCTGTCGCCCTGGTGGCACTCCGTGCCTTCTCACCCTCCCTCTTGCCCTGGTGGCACTCCGTGCCTTCTCACCCTCCCTGTCGATCTGGTGGCACTCCGTGCCTTCTCACCCTCCCTCTTGCCCTAGTGGCACTCTGTGCCTTCTCACCCTCCCTGTCACCCTGGTGGCACTCCGTGCCTTCTCACCCTCCCTGTCGCCCTGGTGGCACTCCGTGCCTTCTCACCCTCCCTGTCGCCCTGGTGGCACTCCGTGCCTTCTCACCCTCCCTGTTGCCCTGGTGGCACTCCGTGCCTTCTCACCCTCCCTGTCGCCCTGGTAGCACTCCGTGCCTTCTCACCCTCCCTGTTGCCCTGGTGGCACTCCGTGCCTTCTCACCCTCCCTGTCGCCCTGGTGGCACTCCGTGCCTTCTCACCCTCCCTGTTGCCCTGGTGGCACTCCATGCCTTCTCACCCTCCCTGTCGCCCTGGTGGCACTCCATGCCTTCTCACCCTCCCTGTCGCCCTGGTGGCACTCCATGCCTTCTCACCCTCCCTGTCACCCTGGTGGCACTCCGTGCCTTCTCACCCTCCCTCTTGCCCTGGTGGCACTCTGTGCCTTCACCCTGGTGGCACTCCGTGCCTTCTCACCCCCCCTGTCACCCTGGTGGCACTCCGTGCCTTCTCACCCTCCCTGTCACCCTGGTGGCACTCCGTGCCTTCTCACCCTCCCTGTCGCCCTGGTGGCACTCCGTGCCTTCTCACCCTCCCTGTCGCCCTGGTGGCACTCCGTGCCTTCTCACCCTCCCTGTCGCCCTGGTGGCACTCTGTGCCTTCTCACCCTCCCTGTTGCCCTGGTGGCACTCCGTGCCTTCTCACCCTCCCTGTCACCCTGGTGGCACTCCATGCCTTCTCACCCTCCCTGTCGCCCTGGTGGCACTCAGTGCCTTCACCCTGGTGGCACTCTGTGCCTTCTCACCCTCCCTGTTGCCCTGGTGGCACTCCGTGTCTTCTCACCCTCCCTGTCGCCCTGGTGGCACTCTGTGCCTTCTCACCCTCCCTGTCGCCCTGGTGGCACTCCGTGCCTTCTCACCCTCCCTGTCACCCTGGTGGCACTCTGTGCCTTCTCACCCTCCCTGTCCCCCTGGTGGCACCCCGTGCCTTCTCACCCTCCCTCTTGCCCTGGTGGCACTCTGTGCCTTCTCACCCTCCCTGTCACCCTGGTGGCACTCCGTGCCTTCTCACCCTCCCTCTTACCCTGGTGGCACTCCGTGCCTTCTCACCCTCCCTCTTGCCCTGGTGGCACTCTGTGCCTTCTCACCCTCCCTCTTGCCCTGGTGTCACTCTGTGCCTTTTCACTCTCTCTGCTGCACTGGTGGCACTCCGTGCCTTCTCACCCTCCCTCTTGCCCTGGTGGCACTCTGTGCCTTCGCCCTGTTGGCACTCCTTGCCTTCTCACCCTCCATGTCGCCCTGGTGGCACTCCGTGCCTTCTCACCCTCCCTCTTGCCCTGGTGGCACTCTGTGCCTTCACCCTGGTGGCACTCTGTGCCTTCTCTCCCTCCATGTCGCCCTGGTGGCACTCCGTGCCTTCTCTCCCTCCCTGTCACCCTGGTGGCACTCTGTGCCTTCTCTCCCTCCCTGTCGCCCTGGTAGCACTCAGTGCCTTCTCATCCTCCCTGTCGCCCTGGTGGCACTCCGTGCCTTTTCACCCTCCCTGTCTCCTTGATGGCACTCTGTGCCTTCTCACCCTCCCTCTTGCCCTGGTGGCACTCTGTGCCTTCTCACCCTCCCTGTCACCCTGGTGGCACTCCGTGCCTTCTCACCCTCCCTCTTACCCTGGTGGCACTCCGTGCCTTCTCACCCTCCCGCTTGCCCTGGTGTCACTCTGTGCCTTCTCACCCTCCCTCTTGCCCTGGTGTCACTTTGTGCCTTCTCACCCTCCCTGTCATCCTGGTGGCACTCCGTGCCTTCTCACCCTCCCTGTCACCCTGGTGGCACTCCGTGCCTTCTCACCCTCCCTGTCGCCCTGGTGGCACTCCGTGCCTTCTCACCCTCCCTGTCGCCCTGGTGGCACTCCGTGCCTTCTCACCCTCCCTCTTGCCCTGGTGGCACTCCGTGCCTTCTCACCCTCCCTGTCACCCTGGTGGCACTCCGTGCCTTCTCACCCTCCCTGTCGCCCTGGTGGCACTCCGTGCCTTCTCACCCTCCCTGTTGCCCTGGTGGCACTCTGTGCCTTCTCACTCTCCCTGTCACCCTGGTGGCACTCAGTGCCTTCTCATCCTTCCTGTCACCCTGGTGGCACTCTGTGCCTTCTCACCCTCCCTGTCGCCCTGGTGGCACTCTTTGCCTTCTCACCCTCCCTCTTGCCCTGGTGGCACTCTGTGCCTTCGCCCTGTTGGCACTCCTTGCCTTCTCACCCTCCATGTCGCCCTGGTGGCACTCCGTGCCTTCTCACCCTCCCTCTTGCCCTGGTGGCACTCTGTGCCTTCACCCTGGTGGCACTCTGTGCCTTCTCTCCCTCCATGTCGCCCTGGTGGCACTCCGTGCCTTCTCTCCCTCCCTGTCACCCTGGTGGCACTCTGTGCCTTCTCTCCCTCCCTGTCGCCCTGGTAGCACTCAGTGCCTTCTCATCCTCCCTGTCGCCCTGGTGGCACTCCGTGCCTTCTCACCCTCCCTGTCGCCTTGGTGGCACTCTGTGCTTTCTCACCCTCCCTCTTGCCCTGGTGGCACTCTGTGCCTTCACCCTGGTGGCACTCTGTGCCTTCTCTCCCTCCCTGTCGCCCTGGTGGCACTCCGTGCCTTCTCTCCCTCCCTGTCGCCCTGGTGGCACTCCGTGCCTTCTCACCCTCCCTCTTGCCCTGGTGGCACTCCGTGCCTTCTCACCCTCCCTGTCGATCTGGTGGCACTCCGTGCCTTCTCATCCTCCCTCTTGCCCTAGTGGCACTCTGTGCCTTCTCACCCTCCCTGTCACCCTGGTGGCACTCCGTGCCTTCTCACCCTCCCTGTCGCCCTGGTGGCACTCCGTGCCTTCTCACCCTCCCTGTCGCCCTGGTGGCACTCCGTGCCTTCTCACCCTCCCTGTTGCCCTGGTGGCACTCCGTGCCTTCTCACCCTCCCTGTCGCCCTGGTGGCACTCCGTGCCTTCTCACCCTCCCTGTTGCCCTGGTGGCACTCCGTGCCTTCTCACCCTCCCTGTCGCCCTGGTGGCACTCCGTGCCTTCTCACCCTCCCTGTCACCCTGGTGGCACTCCGTGCCTTCTCACCCTCCCTGTCACGCTGGTGGCACTCCGTGCCTTCTCACCCTCCCTGTCGCCCTGGTGGCACTCCGTGCCTTCTCACCCTCCCTGTCGCCCTGGTGGCACTCCGTGCTTTCTCACCCTCCCTGTCGCCCTTGTGGCACTCCGTGCCTTCTCACCCTCCCTGTCGCCCTGGTGGCACTCCGTGCCTTCTCACCCTCCCTGTCGTCCTGGTGGCACTCCGTGCCTTCTCACCCTCCCTGTCACCCTGGTGGCACTCCGTGCCTTCTCACCCTCCCTGTCGCCCTGGTGGCACTCCATGCCTTCTCACCCTCCCTGTTGCCCTGGTGGCACTCTGTGCCTTCTCACCCTCCCTGTTGCCCTGTTGGCACTCTTTGCCTTCTCACCCTCCCTCTTGCCCTGGTGGCACTCTGTGCCTTCGCCCTGTTGGCACTCCTTGCCTTCTCACCCTCCATGTCGCCCTGGTGGCACTCCGTGCCTTCTCACCCTCCCTCTTGCCCTGGTGGCACTCTGTGCCTTCACCCTGGTGGCACTCTGTGCCTTCTCTCCCTCCATGTCGCCCTGGTGGCACTCCGTGCCTTCTCTCCCTCCCTGTCACCCTGGTGGCACTCTGTGCCTTCTCTCCCTCCCTGTCGCCCTGGTAGCACTCAGTGCCTTCTCATCCTCCCTGTCGCCCTGGTGGCACTCCGTGCCTTCTCACCCTCCCTGTCGCCTTGATGGCACTCTGTGCCTTCTCACCCTCCCTCTTGCCCTGGTGGCACTCTGTGCCTTCTCACCCTCCCTGTCACCCTGGTGGCACTCCGTGCCTTCTCACCCTCCCTCTTACCCTGGTGGCACTCCGTGCCTTCTCACCCTCCCTCTTGCCCTGGTGTCACTCTGTGCCTTCTCACCCTCCCTCTTGCCCTGGTGTCACTTTGTGCCTTCTCACCGTCCCTGTCGCCCTGGTGGCACTCCGTGCCTTCTCACCCTCCCTGTTGCCCTGGTGGCACTCTGTGCCTTCTCACCCTCCGTGTCACCCTGGTGGCACTCCGTGCCTTCTCACTCTCCCTGTCGCCCTGGTCGCACTCCGTGCCTTCTCACCCTCCCGCTCGCCCTGGTGGCACTCTGTGCCTTCTCACCTTCCCGCTCGCCCTGGTGGCACTCCGTGCCTTCTCACCCTCCCTGTCGCCCTGGTGGCACTCTGTGCCTTCTCACCCTCCCTGTTGCCCTGGTGGCACTCCGTGCCTTCTCACCCTCCCTGTCACCCTGTTGGCACTCCGTGCCTTCACCCTGGTGGCACTCCGTGCCTTCTCACCCTCCCTGTCGCCCTGGTGGCACTCCGTGCCTTCTCACCCTCCCTGTCGTCCTGGTGGCACTCTGTGCCTTCTCACCCTCCCTGTCACCCTGGTGGCACTCTGTGCCTTCTCACCCTCCCTGTCTCCCTGGTGGCACTCCGTGCCTTCTCACCCTCCCTGTCGCCCTGGTGGCACTCTGTGCCTTCTCACCCTCCCTGTTGCCCTGGTGGCACTCCGTGCCTTCTCACCCTCCCTGTCACCCTGTTGGCACTCCGTGCCTTCACCCTGGTGGCACTCCGTGCCTTCTCACCCTCCCTGTCGCCCTGGTGGCACTCCGTGCCTTCTCACCCTCCCTGTCGTCCTGGTGGCACTCTGTGCCTTCTCACCCTCCCTGTCACCCTGGTGGCACTCTGTGCCTTCTCACCCTCCCTGTCTCCCTGGTGGCACTCTGTGCCTTCTCACCCTCCCTGTCGCCCTGGTGGCACTCTGTGCCTTCTCACCCTCCCTGTCACCCTGGTGGCACTCTGTGCCTTCTCACCCTCCCTGTCACCCTGGTGACACTCCGTGCCTTCTCATCCTTCCTGTCACCCTGGTGGCACTCTGTGCCTTCTCACCCTCCCTCTTGCCCTGGTGTCACTCTGTGCCTTCTCACCCTCCCTCTTGCCCTGGTGGCACTCTGTGCCTTCTCACCCTCCCTGTCACCCTGGTGGCACTCTGTGCCTTCTCACCCTCCCTGTCACCCTGGTGACACTCCGTGCCTTCTCATCCTTCCTGTCACCCTGGTGGCACTCTGTGCCTTCTCACCCTCCCTCTTGCCCTGGTGTCACTTTGTGCCTTCTCACCCTCCCTGTCGTCCTGGTGGCACTCCGTGCCTTCTCACCCTCCCAGTCACCCTGGTGGCACTCCGTGCCTTCTCACCCTCCCTGTCGCCCTGGTGGCACTCCGTGCCTTCTCACCCTCCCTGTCGCCCTGGTGGCACTCCGTGCCTTCTCACCCTCCCTCCTGCCCTGGTGGCACTCCGTGCCTTCTCACCCTCCCTGTCACCCTGGTGGCACTCCGTGCCTTCTCACCCTCCCTGTCGCCCTGGTGGCACTCCGTGCCTTCTCACCCTCCCTGTTGCCCTGGTGGCACTCTGTGCCTTCTCACCCTCCCTGTCGCCCTGGTGGCACTCTTTGCCTTCTCACCCTCCCTCTTGCCCTGGTGGCACTCTGTGCCTTCGCCCTGTTGGCACTCCTTGCCTTCTCACCCTCCATGTCGCCCTGGTGGCACTCCGTGCCTTCTCACCCTCCCTCTTGCCCTGGTGGCACTCTGTGCCTTCACCCTGGTGGCACTCTGTGCCTTCTCTCCCTCCATGTCGCCCTGGTGGCACTCCGTGCCTTCTCTCCCTCCCTGTCACCCTGGTGGCACTCTGTGCCTTCTCTCCCTCCCTGTCGCCCTGGTAGCACTCAGTGCCTTCTCATCCTCCCTGTCGCCCTGGTGGCACTCCGTGCCTTCTCACCCTCCCTGTCGCCTTGATGGCACTCTGTGCCTTCTCACACTCCCTCTTGCCCTGGTGGCACTCTGTGCCTTCTCACCCTCCCTGTCACCCTGGTGGCACTCCGTGCCTTCTCACCCTCCCTCTTACCCTGGTGGCACTCCGTGCCTTCTCACCCTCCCTCTTGCCCTGGTGTCACTCTGTGCCTTCTCACCCTCCCTCTTGCCCTGGTGTCACTTTGTGCCTTCTCACCCTCCCTGTCATCCTGGTGGCACTCCGTGCCTTCTCACCCTCCCTGTCACCCTGGTGGCACTCCGTGCCTTCTCACCCTCCCTGTCGCCCTGGTGGCACTCCGTGCCTTCTCACCCTCCCTGTCGCCCTGGTGGCACTCCGTGCCTTCTCACCCTCCCTCTTGCCCTGGTGGCACCCCGTGCCTTCTCACCCTCCCTGTCACCCTGGTGGCACTCCGTGCCTTCTCACCCTCCCTGTCGCCCTGGTGGCACTCCGTGCCTTCTCACCCTCCCTGTTGCCCTGGTGGCACTCAGTGCCTTCTCATCCTTCCTGTCACCCTGGTGGCACTCTGTGCCTTCTCACCCTCCCTGTCGCCCTGGTGGCACTCTTTGCCTTCTCACCCTCCCTCTTGCCCTGGTGGCACTCTGTGCCTTCGCCCTGTTGGCACTCCTTGCCTTCTCACCCTCCATGTCGCCCTGGTCGCACTCCGTGCCTTCTCACCCTCCCTCTTGCCCTGGTGGCACTCTGTGCCTTCACCCTGGTGGCACTCTGTGCCTTCTCTCCCTCCATGTCGCCCTGGTGGCACTCCGTGCCTTCTCTCCCTCCCTGTCGCCCTGGTAGCACTCAGTGCCTTCTCATCCTCCCTGTCGCCCTGGTGGCACTCCGTGCCTTCTCACCCTCCCTGTCGCCTTGGTGGCACTCTGTGCTTTCTCACCCTCCCTCTTGCCCTGGTGGTACTCTGTGCCTTCACCCTGGTGGCACTCTGTGCCTTCTCTCCCTCCCTGTCGCCCTGGTGGCACTCCGTGCCTTCTCACCCTCCCTCTTGCCCTGGTGGCACTCCGTGCCTTCTCACCCTCCCTGTCGATCTGGTGGCACTCCGTGCCTTCTCACCCTCCCTCTTGCCCTAGTGGCACTCTGTGCCTTCTCACCCTCCCTGTCACCCTGGTGGCACTCCGTGCCTTCTCACCCTCCCTGTCGCCCTGGTGGCACTCCGTGCCTTCTCACCCTCCCTGTCGCCCTGGTGGCACTCCGTGCCTTCTCACCCTCCCTGTTGCCCTGGTGGCACTCCGTGCCTTCTCACCCTCCCTGTCGCCCTGGTAGCACTCCGTGCCTTCTCACCCTCCCTGTTGCCCTGGTGGCACTCCGTGCCTTCTCACCCTCCCTGTCGCCCTGGTGGCACTCCGTGCCTTCTCACCCTCCCTGTTGCCCTGGTGGCACTCCATGCCTTCTCACCCTCCCTGTCGCCCTGGTGGCACTCCATGCCTTCTCACCCTCCCTGTCGCCCTGGTGGCACTCCATGCCTTCTCACCCTCCCTGTCACCCTGGTGGCACTCCGTGCCTTCTCACCCTCCCTCTTGCCCTGGTGGCACTCTGTGCCTTCACCCTGGTGGCACTCCGTGCCTTCTCACCCCCCCTGTCACCCTGGTGGCACTCCGTGCCTTCTCACCCTCCCTGTCACCCTGGTGGCACTCCGTGCCTTCTCACCCTCCCTGTCGCCCTGGTGGCACTCCGTGCCTTCTCACCCTCCCGCTCGCCCTGGTGGCACTCTGTGCCTTCTCACCCTCCCGCTCGCCCTGGTTACACTCCGTGCCTTCTCACCCTCCCTGTCGCCCTGGTGGCACTCCGTGCCTTCTCACCCTCCCATTCGCCCTGGTGGCACTCTGTGCCTTCTCACCCTCCCTGTCGCCCTGGTGGCACTCTGTGCCTTCTCACCCTCCCTGTTGCCCTGGTGGCACTCCGTGCCTTCTCACCCTCCCTGTCACCCTGGTGGCACTCCATGCCTTCTCACCCTCCCTGTCGCCCTGGTGGCACTCAGTGCCTTCACCCTGGTGGCACTCTGTGCCTTCTCACCCTCCCTGTTGCCCTGGTGGCACTCCGTGTCTTCTCACCCTCCCTGTCGCCCTGGTGGCACTCTGTGCCTTCTCACCCTCCCTGTCGCCCTGGTGGCACTCCGTGCCTTCTCACCCTCCCTGTCACCCTGGTGGCACTCTGTGCCTTCTCACCCTCCCTGTCCCCCTGGTGGCACCCCGTGCCTTCTCACCCTCCCTCTTGCCCTGGTGGCACTCTGTGCCTTCTCACCCTCCCTGTCACCCTGGTGGCACTCCGTGCCTTCTCACCCTCCCTCTTACCCTGGTGGCACTCCGTGCCTTCTCACCCTCCCTCTTGCCCTGGTGGCACTCCGTGCCTTCTCACCCTCCCTCTTGCCCTGGTGTCACTCTGTGCCTTTTCACTCTCTCTGCTGCACTGGTGGCACTCCGTGCCTTCTCACCCTCCCTCTTGCCCTGGTGGCACTCTGTGCCTTCGCCCTGTTGGCACTCCTTGCCTTCTCACCCTCCATGTCGCCCTGGTGGCACTCCGTGCCTTCTCACCCTCCCTCTTGCCCTGGTGGCACTCTGTGCCTTCACCCTGGTGGCACTCTGTGCCTTCTCTCCCTCCATGTCGCCCTGGTGGCACTCCGTGCCTTCTCTCCCTCCCTGTCACCCTGGTGGCACTCTGTGCCTTCTCTCCCTCCCTGTCGCCCTGGTAGCACTCAGTGCCTTCTCATCCTCCCTGTCGCCCTGGTGGCACTCCGTGCCTTTTCACCCTCCCTGTCTCCTTGATGGCACTCTGTGCCTTCTCACCCTCCCTCTTGCCCTGGTGGCACTCTGTGCCTTCTCACCCTCCCTGTCACCCTGGTGGCACTCCGTGCCTTCTCACCCTCCCTCTTACCCTGGTGGCACTCCGTGCCTTCTCACCCTCCCGCTTGCCCTGGTGTCACTCTGTGCCTTCTCACCCTCCCTCTTGCCCTGGTGTCACTTTGTGCCTTCTCACCCTCCCTGTCATCCTGGTGGCACTCCCTGCCTTCTCACCCTCCCTGTCACCAAGGTGGCACTCCGTGCCTTCTCACCCTCCCTGTCGCCCTGGTGGCACTCCGTGCCTTCTCACCCTCCCTGTCGCCCTGGTGGCACTCCGTGCCTTCTCACCCTCCCTCTTGCCCTGGTGGCACTCCGTGCCTTCTCACCCTCCCTGTCACCCTGGTGGCACTCCGTGCCTTCTCACCCTCCCTGTCGCCCTGGTGGCACTCCGTGCCTTCTCACCCTCCCTGTTGCCCTGGTGGCACTCTGTGCCTTCTCACTCTCCCTGTCACCCTGGTGGCACTCAGTGCCTTCTCATCCTTCCTGTCACCCTGGTGGCACTCTGTGCCTTCTCACCCTCCCTGTCGCCCTGGTGGCACTCTTTGCCTTCTCACCCTCCCTCTTGCCCTGGTGGCACTCTGTGCCTTCGCCCTGTTGGCACTCCTTGCCTTCTCACCCTCCATGTCGCCCTGGTGGCACTCCGTGCCTTCTCACCCTCCCTCTTGCCCTGGTGGCACTCTGTGCCTTCACCCTGGTGGCACTCTGTGCCTTCTCTCCCTCCATGTCGCCCTGGTGGCACTCCGTGCCTTCTCTCCCTCCCTGTCACCCTGGTGGCACTCTGTGCCTTCTCTCCCTCCCTGTCGCCCTGGTAGCACTCAGTGCCTTCTCATCCTCCCTGTCGCCCTGGTGGCACTCCGTGCCTTCTCACCCTCCCTGTCGCCTTGGTGGCACTCTGTGCTTTCTCACCCTCCCTCTTGCCCTGGTGGCACTTTGTGCCTTCACCCTGGTGGCACTCTGTGCCTTCTCTCCCTCCCTGTCGCCCTGGTGGCACTCCGTGCCTTCTCTCCCTCCCTGTCGCCCTGGTGGCACTCCGTGCCTTCTCACCCTCCCTCTTGCCCTGGTGGCACTCCGTGCCTTCTCACCCTCCCTGTCGATCTGGTGGCACTCCGTGCCTTCTCATCCTCCCTCTTGCCCTAGTGGCACTCTGTGCCTTCTCACCCTCCCTGTCACCCTGGTGGCACTCCGTGCCTTCTCACCCTCCCTGTCGCCCTGGTGGCACTCCGTGCCTTCTCACCCTCCCTGTCGCCCTGGTGGCACTCCGTGCCTTCTCACCCTCCCTGTTGCCCTGGTGGCACTCCGTGCCTTCTCACCCTCCCTGTCGCCCTGGTGGCACTCCGTGCCTTCTCACCCTCCCTGTTGCCCTGGTGGCACTCCGTGCCTTCTCACCCTCCCTGTCGCCCTGGTGGCACTCCGTGCCTTCTCACCCTCCCTGTCACCCTGGTGGCACTCCGTGCCTTCTCACCCTCCCTGTCACGCTGGTGGCACTCCGTGCCTTCTCACCCTCCCTGTCGCCCTGGTGGCACTCCGTGCCTTCTCACCCTCCCTGTCGCCCTGGTGGCACTCCGTGCTTTCTCACCCTCCGTGTCGCCCTTGTGGCACTCCGTGCCTTCTCACCCTCCCTGTCGCCCTGGTGGCACTCCGTGCCTTCTCACCCTCCCTGTCGTCCTGGTGGCACTCCGTGCCTTCTCACCCTCCCTGTCACCCTGGTGGCACTCCGTGCCTTCTCACCCTCCCTGTCGCCCTGGTGGCACTCCATGCCTTCTCACCCTCCCTGTTGCCCTGGTGGCACTCCGTGCCTTCTCACCCTCCCTCTTGCCCTGGTGGCACTCTGTGCCTTCACCCTGGTGGCACTCTGTGCCTTCTCTCCCTCCATGTCGCCCTGGTGGCACTCCGTGCCTTCTCTCCCTCCCTGTCACCCTGGTGGCACTCTGTGCCTTCTCTCCCTCCCTGTCGCCCTGGTAGCACTCAGTGCCTTCTCATCCTCCCTGTCGCCCTGGTGGCACTCCGTGCCTTCTCACCCTCCCTGTCGCCTTGATGGCACTCTGTGCCTTCTCACCCTCCCTCTTGCCCTGGTGGCACTCTGTGCCTTCTCACCCTCCCTGTCACCCTGGTGGCACTCCGTGCCTTCTCACCCTCCCTCTTACCCTGGTGGCACTCCGTGCCTTCTCACCCTCCCTCTTGCCCTGGTGTCACTCTGTGCCTTCTCACCCTCCCTCTTGCCCTGGTGTCACTTTGTGCCTTCTCACCGTCCCTGTCGCCCTGGTGGCACTCCGTGCCTTCTCACCCTCCCTGTCACCCTGGTGGCACTCTGTGCCTTCTCACCGTCCCTGTCGCCCTGGTGGCACTCCGTGCCTTCTCACCCTCCCTGTTGCCCTGGTGGCACTCTGTGCCTTCTCACCCTCCCTGTCACCCTGGTGGCACTCCGTGCCTTCTCACTCTCCCTGTCGCCCTGGTCGCACTCCGTGCCTTCTCACCCTCCCGCTCGCCCTGGTGGCACTCTGTGCCTTCTCACCTTCCCGCTCGCCCTGGTGGCACTCCGTGCCTTCTCACCCTCCCTGTCGCCCTGGTGGCACTCTGTGCCTTCTCACCCTCCCTGTTGCCCTGGTGGCACTCCGTGCCTTCTCACCCTCCCTGTCACCCTGTTGGCACTCCGTGCCTTCACCCTGGTGGCACTCCGTGCCTTCTCACCCTCCCTGTCGCCCTGGTGGCACTCCGTGCCTTCTCACCCTCCCTGTCGTCCTGGTGGCACTCTGTGCCTTCTCACCCTCCCTGTCACCCTGGTGGCACTCTGTGCCTTCTCACCCTCCCTGTCTCCCTGGTGGCACTCTGTGCCTTCTCACCCTCCCTGTCGCCCTGGTGGCACTCTGTGCCTTCTCACCCTCCCTGTCACCCTGGTGGCACTCTGTGCCTTCTCACCCTCCCTGTCACCCTGGTGACACTCCGTGCCTTCTCATCCTTCCTGTCACCCTGGTGGCACTCTGTGCCTTCTCACCCTCCCTCTTGCCCTGGTGTCACTCTGTGCCTTCTCACCCTCCCTCTTGCCCTGGTGGCACTCTGTGCCTTCTCACCCTCCCTGTCACCCTGGTGGCACTCTGTGCCTTCTCACCCTCCCTGTCACCCTGGTGACACTCCGTGCCTTCTCATCCTTCCTGTCACCCTGGTGGCACTCTGTGCCTTCTCACCCTCCCTCTTGCCCTGGTGTCACTTTGTGCCTTCTCACCCTCCCTGTCGTCCTGGTGGCACTCCGTGCCTTCTCACCCTCCCAGTCACCCTGGTGGCACTCCGTGCCTTCTCACCCTCCCTGTCGCCCTGGTGGCACTCCGTGCCTTCTCACCCTCCCTGTCGCCCTGGTGGCACTCCGTGCCTTCTCACCCTCCCTCCTGCCCTGGTGGCACTCCGTGCCTTCTCACCCTCCCTGTCACCCTGGTGGCACTCCGTGCCTTCTCACCCTCCCTGTCGCCCTGGTGACACTCCGTGCCTTCTCACCCTCCCTGTTGCCCTGGTGGCACTCTGTGCCTTCTCACCCTCCCTGTCGCCCTGGTGGCACTCTTTGCCTTCTCACCCTCCCTCTTGCCCTGGTGGCACTCTGTGCCTTCGCCCTGTTGGCACTCCTTGCCTTCTCACCCTCCATGTCGCCCTGGTGGCACTCCGTGCCTTCTCACCCTCCCTCTTGCCCTGGTGGCACTCTGTGCCTTCACCCTGGTGGCACTCTGTGCCTTCTCTCCCTCCATGTCGCCCTGGTGGCACTCCGTGCCTTCTCTCCCTCCCTGTCACCCTGGTGGCACTCTGTGCCTTCTCTCCCTCCCTGTCGCCCTGGTAGCACTCAGTGCCTTCTCATCCTCCCTGTCGCCCTGGTGGCACTCCGTGCCTTCTCACCCTCCCTGTCGCCTTGATGGCACTCTGTGCCTTCTCACACTCCCTCTTGCCCTGGTGGCACTCTGTGCCTTCTCACCCTCCCTGTCACCCTGGTGGCACTCCGTGCCTTCTCACCCTCCCTCTTACCTGGTGGCACTCCGTGCCTTCTCACCCTCCCTCTTGCCCTGGTGTCACTCTGTGCCTTCTCACCCTCCCTCTTGCCCTGGTGTCACTTTGTGCCTTCTCACCCTCCCTGTCATCCTGGTGGCACTCCGTGCCTTCTCACCCTCCCTGTCACCCTGGTGGCACTCCGTGCCTTCTCACCCTCCCTGTCGCCCTGGTGGCACTCCGTGCCTTCTCACCCTCCCTGTCGCCCTGGTGGCACTCCGTGCCTTCTCACCCTCCCTCTTGCCCTGGTGGCACTCCGTGCCTTCTCACCCTCCCTGTCACCCTGGTGGCACTCCGTGCCTTCTCACCCTCCCTGTCGCCCTGGTGGCACTCCGTGCCTTCTCACCCTCCCTGTTGCCCTGGTGGCACTCTGTGCCTTCTCACTCTCCCTGTCACCCTGGTGGCACTCAGTGCCTTCTCATCCTTCCTGTCACCCTGGTGGCACTCTGTGCCTTCTCACCCTCCCTGTCGCCCTGGTGGCACTCTTTGCCTTCTCACCCTCCCTCTTGCCCTGGTGGCACTCTGTGCCTTCGCCCTGTTGGCACTCCTTGCCTTCTCACCCTCCATGTCGCCCTGGTCGCACTCCGTGCCTTCTCACCCTCCCTCTTGCCCTGGTGGCACTCTGTGCCTTCACCCTGGTGGCACTCTGTGCCTTCTCTCCCTCCATGTCGCCCTGGTGGCACTCCGTGCCTTCTCTCCCTCCCTGTCGCCCTGGTAGCACTCAGTGCCTTCTCATCCTCCCTGTCGCCCTGGTGGCACTCCGTGCCTTCTCACCCTCCCTGTCGCCTTGGTGGCACTCTGTGCTTTCTCACCCTCCCTCTTGCCCTGGTGGCACTCTGTGCCTTCACCCTGGTGGCACTCTGTGCCTTCTCTCCCTCCCTGTCGCCCTGGTGGCACTCCGTGCCTTCTCACCCTCCCTCTTGCCCTGGTGGCACTCCGTGCCTTCTCACCCTCCCTGTCGATCTGGTGGCACTCCGTGCCTTCTCACCCTCCCTCTTGCCCTAGTGGCACTCTGTGCCTTCTCACCCTCCCTGTCACCCTGGTGGCACTCCGTGCCTTCTCACCCTCCCTGTCGCCCTGGTGGCACTCCGTGCCTTCTCACCCTCCCTGTCGCCCTGGTGGCACTCCGTGCCTTCTCACCCTCCCTGTTGCCCTGGTGGCACTCCGTGCCTTCTCACCCTCCCTGTCGCCCTGGTAGCACTCCGTGCCTTCTCACCCTCCCTGTTGCCCTGGTGGCACTCCGTGCCTTCTCACCCTCCCTGTCGCCCTGGTGGCACTCCGTGCCTTCTCACCCTCCCTGTTGCCCTGGTGGCACTCCATGCCTTCTCACCCTCCCTGTCGCCCTGGTGGCACTCCATGCCTTCTCACCCTCCCTGTCGCCCTGGTGGCACTCCATGCCTTCTCACCCTCCCTGTCACCCTGGTGGCACTCCGTGCCTTCTCACCCTCCCTCTTGCCCTGGTGGCACTCTGTGCCTTCACCCTGGTGGCACTCCGTGCCTTCTCACCCCCCCTGTCACCCTGGTGGCACTCCGTGCCTTCTCACCCTCCCTGTCACCCTGGTGGCACTCCGTGCCTTCTCACCCTCCCTGTCGCCCTGGTGGCACTCCGTGCCTTCTCACCCTCCCTGTCGCCCTGGTGGCACTCCGTGCCTTCTCACCCTCCCGCTCGCCCTGGTGGCACTCTGTGCCTTCTCACCCTCCCGCTCGCCCTGGTGGCACTCCGTGCCTTCTCACCCTCCCTGTCGCCCTGGTGGCACTCCGTGCCTTCTCACCCTCCCATTCGCCCTGGTGGCACTCTGTGCCTTCTCACCCTCCCTGTCGCCCTGGTGGCACTCTGTGCCTTCTCACCCTCCCTGTTGCCCTGGTGGCACTCCGTGCCTTCTCACCCTCCCTGTCACCCTGGTGGCACTCCATGCCTTCTCACCCTCCCTGTCGCCCTGGTGGCACTCAGTGCCTTCACCCTGGTGGCACTCTGTGCCTTCTCACCCTCCCTGTTGCCCTGGTGGCACTCCGTGTCTTCTCACCCTCCCTGTCGCCCTGGTGGCACTCTGTGCCTTCTCACCCTCCCTGTCGCCCTGGTGGCACTCCGTGCCTTCTCACCCTCCCTGTCACCCTGGTGGCACTCTGTGCCTTCTCACCCTCCCTGTCCCCCTGGTGGCACCCCGTGCCTTCTCACCCTCCCTCTTGCCCTGGTGGCACTCTGTGCCTTCTCACCCTCCCTGTCACCCTGGTGGCACTCCGTGCCTTCTCACCCTCCCTCTTACCCTGGTGGCACTCCGTGCCTTCTCACCCTCCCTCTTGCCCTGGTGGCACTCCGTGCCTTCTCACCCTCCCTCTTGCCCTGGTGTCACTCTGTGCCTTTTCACTCTCTCTGCTGCACTGGTGGCACTCCGTGCCTTCTCACCCTCCCTCTTGCCCTGGTGGCACTCTGTGCCTTCGCCCTGTTGGCACTCCTTGCCTTCTCACCCTCCATGTCGCCCTGGTGGCACTCCGTGCCTTCTCACCCTCCCTCTTGCCCTGGTGGCACTCTGTGCCTTCACCCTGGTGGCACTCTGTGCCTTCTCTCCCTCCATGTCGCCCTGGTGGCACTCCGTGCCTTCTCTCCCTCCCTGTCACCCTGGTGGCACTCTGTGCCTTCTCTCCCTCCCTGTCGCCCTGGTAGCACTCAGTGCCTTCTCATCCTCCCTGTCGCCCTGGTGGCACTCCGTGCCTTTTCACCCTCCCTGTCTCCTTGATGGCACTCTGTGCCTTCTCACCCTCCCTCTTGCCCTGGTGGCACTCTGTGCCTTCTCACCCTCCCTGTCACCCTGGTGGCACTCCGTGCCTTCTCACCCTCCCTGTCGCCCTGGTGGCACTCCGTGCTTTCTCACCCTCCCTGTCGCCCTTGTGGCACTCTTTGCCTTCTCACCCTCCCTTTTGCCCTGGTGGCACTCTGTGCCTTCGCCCTGTTGGCACTCCTTGCCTTCTCACCCTCCATGTCGCCCTGGTCGCACTCCGTGCCTTCTCACCCTCCCTCTTGCCCTGGTGGCACTCTGTGCCTTCACCCTGGTGGCACTCTGTGCCTTCTCTCCCTCCATGTCGCCCTGGTGGCACTCCGTGCCTTCTCTCCCTCCCTGTCGCCCTGGTAGCACTCAGTGCCTTCTCATCCTCCCTGTCGCCCTGGTGGCACTCCGTGCCTTCTCACCCTCCCTGTCGCCTTGGTGGCACTCTGTGCTTTCTCACCCTCCCTCTTGCCCTGGTGGCACTCTGTGCCTTCACCCTGGTGGCACTCTGTGCCTTCTCTCCCTCCCTGTCGCCCTGGTGGCACTCCGTGCCTTCTCACCCTCCCTCTTGCCCTGGTGGCACTCCGTGCCTTCTCACCCTCCCTGTCGATCTGGTGGCACTCCGTGCCTTCTCACCCTCCCTCTTGCCCTAGTGGCACTCTGTGCCTTCTCACCCTCCCTGTCACCCTGGTGGCACTCCGTGCCTTCTCACCCTCCCTGTCGCCCTGGTGGCACTCCGTGCCTTCTCACCCTCCCTGTCGCCCTGGTGGCACTCCGTGCCTTCTCACCCTCCCTGTTGCCCTGGTGGCACTCCGTGCCTTCTCACCCTCCCTGTCGCCCTGGTAGCACTCCGTGCCTTCTCACCCTCCCTGTTGCCCTGGTGGCACTCCGTGCCTTCTCACCCTCCCTGTCGCCCTGGTGGCACTCCGTGCCTTCTCACCCTCCCTGTTGCCCTGGTGGCACTCCATGCCTTCTCACCCTCCCTGTCGCCCTGGTGGCACTCCATGCCTTCTCACCCTCCCTGTCGCCCTGGTGGCACTCCATGCCTTCTCACCCTCCCTGTCACCCTGGTGGCACTCCGTGCCTTCTCACCCTCCCTCTTGCCCTGGTGGCACTCTGTGCCTTCACCCTGGTGGCACTCCGTGCCTTCTCACCCCCCCTGTCACCCTGGTGGCACTCCGTGCCTTCTCACCCTCCCTGTCACCCTGGTGGCACTCCGTGCCTTCTCACCCTCCCTGTCGCCCTGGTGGCACTCCGTGCCTTCTCACCCTCCCTGTCGCCCTGGTGGCACTCCGTGCCTTCTCACCCTCCCGCTCGCCCTGGTGGCACTCTGTGCCTTCTCACCCTCCCGCTCGCCCTGGTGGCACTCCGTGCCTTCTCACCCTCCCTGTCACCCTGGTGGCACTCCGTGCCTTCTCACCCTCCCATTCGCCCTGGTGGCACTCTGTGCCTTCTCACCCTCCCTGTCGCCCTGGTGGCACTCTGTGCCTTCTCACCCTCCCTGTTGCCCTGGTGGCACTCCGTGCCTTCTCACCCTCCCTGTCACCCTGGTGGCACTCCATGCCTTCTCACCCTCCCTGTCGCCCTGGTGGCACTCAGTGCCTTCACCCTGGTGGCACTCTGTGCCTTCTCACCCTCCCTGTTGCCCTGGTGGCACTCCGTGTCTTCTCACCCTCCCTGTCGCCCTGGTGGCACTCTGTGCCTTCTCACCCTCCCTGTCGCCCTGGTGGCACTCCGTGCCTTCTCACCCTCCCTGTCACCCTGGTGGCACTCTGTGCCTTCTCACCCTCCCTGTCCCCCTGGTGGCACCCCGTGCCTTCTCACCCTCCCTCTTGCCCTGGTGGCACTCCGTGCCTTCTCACCCTCCCTCTTGCCCTGGTGGCACTCCGTGCCTTCTCACCCTCCCTCTTGCCCTGGTGTCACTCTGTGCCTTTTCACTCTCTCTGCTGCACTGGTGGCACTCCGTGCCTTCTCACCCTCCCTCTTGCCCTGGTGGCACTCTGTGCCTTCGCCCTGTTGGCACTCCTTGCCTTCTCACCCTCCATGTCGCCCTGGTGGCACTCCGTGCCTTCTCACCCTCCCTCTTGCCCTGGTGGCACTCTGTGCCTTCACCCTGGTGGCACTCTGTGCCTTCTCTCCCTCCATGTCGCCCTGGTGGCACTCCGTGCCTTCTCTCCCTCCCTGTCACCCTGGTGGCACTCTGTGCCTTCTCTCCCTCCCTGTCGCCCTGGTAGCACTCAGTGCCTTCTCATCCTCCCTGTCGCCCTGGTGGCACTCCGTGCCTTTTCACCCTCCCTGTCTCCTTGATGGCACTCTGTGCCTTCTCACCCTCCCTCTTGCCCTGGTGGCACTCTGTGCCTTCTCACCCTCCCTGTCACCCTGGTGGCACTCCGTGCCTTCTCACCCTCCCTGTCGCCCTGGTGGCACTCCGTGCTTTCTCACCCTCCCTGTCGCCCTTGTGGCACTCCGTGCCTTCTCACCCTCCCTGTCGCCCTGGTGGCACTCCGTGCCTTCTCACCCTCCCTGTCGTCCTGGTGGCACTCCGTGCCTTCTCACCCTCCCTGTCACCCTGGTGGCACTCCGTGCCTTCTCACCCTCCCTGTCGCCCTGGTGGCACTCCATGCCTTCTCACCCTCCCTGTTGCCCTGGTGGCACTCTGTGCCTTCTCACCCTCCCTGTCGCCCTGGTGGCACTCTTTGCCTTCTCACCCTCCCTCTTGCCCTGGTGGCACTCTGTGCCTTCGCCCTGTTGGCACTCCTTGCCTTCTCACCCTCCATGTCGCCCTGGTGGCACTCCGTGCCTTCTCACCCTCCCTCTTGCCCTGGTGTCACTTTGTGCCTTCTCACCCTCCCTGTCATCCTGGTGGCACTCCGTGCCTTCTCACCCTCCCTGTCACCCTGGTGGCACTCCGTGCCTTCTCACCCTCCCTGTCGCCCTGGTGGCACTCCGTGCCTTCTCACCCTCCCTGTCGCCCTGGTGGCACTCCGTGCCTTCTCACCCTCCCTCTTGCCCTGGTGGCACTCCGTGCCTTCTCACCCTCCCTGTCACCCTGGTGGCACTCCGTGCCTTCTCACCCTCCCTGTCGCCCTGGTGGCACTCCGTGCCTTCTCACCCTCCCTGTTGCCCTGGTGGCACTCTGTGCCTTCTCACTCTCCCTGTCACCCTGGTGGCACTCAGTGCCTTCTCATCCTTCCTGTCACCCTGGTGGCACTCTGTGCCTTCTCACCCTCCCTGTCGCCCTGGTGGCACTCTTTGCCTTCTCACCCTCCCTCTTGCCCTGGTGGCACTCTGTGCCTTCGCCCTGTTGGCACTCCTTGCCTTCTCACCCTCCATGTCGCCCTGGTGGCACTCCGTGCCTTCTCACCCTCCCTCTTGCCCTGGTGGCACTCTGTGCCTTCACCCTGGTGGCACTCTGTGCCTTCTCTCCCTCCATGTCGCTCTGGTGGCACTCCGTGCCTTCTCTCCCTCCCTGTCACCCTGGTGGCACTCTGTGCCTTCTCTCCCTCCCTGTCGCCCTGGTAGCACTCAGTGCCTTCTCATCCTCCCTGTCGCCCTGGTGGCACTCCGTGCCTTCTCACCCTCCCTGTCGCCTTGGTGGCACTCTGTGCTTTCTCACCCTCCCTCTTGCCCTGGTGGCACTCTGTGCCTTCACCCTGGTGGCACTCTGTGCCTTCTCTCCCTCCCTGTCGCCCTGGTGGCACTCCGTGCCTTCTCTCCCTCCCTGTCGCCCTGGTGGCACTCCGTGCCTTCTCACCCTCCCTCTTGCCCTGGTGGCACTCCGTGCCTTCTCACCCTCCCTGTCGATCTGGTGGCACTCCGTGCCTTCTCATCCTCCCTCTTGCCCTAGTGGCACTCTGTGCCTTCTCACCCTCCCTGTCACCCTGGTGGCACTCCGTGCCTTCTCACCCTCCCTGTCGCCCTGGTGGCACTCCGTGCCTTCTCACCCTCCCTGTCGCCCTGGTGGCACTCCGTGCCTTCTCACCCTCCCTGTTGCCCTGGTGGCACTCCGTGCCTTCTCACCCTCCCTGTCGCCCTGGTGGCACTCCGTGCCTTCTCACCCTCCCTGTTGCCCTGGTGGCACTCCGTGCCTTCTCACCCTCCCTGTCGCCCTGGTGGCACTCCGTGCCTTCTCACCCTCCCTGTCACCCTGGTGGCACTCCGTGCCTTCTCACCCTCCCTGTCACGCTGGTGGCACTCCGTGCCTTCTCACCCTCCCTGTCGCCCTGGTGGCACTCCGTGCCTTCTCACCCTCCCTGTCGCCCTGGTGGCACTCCGTGCTTTCTCACCCTCCCTGTCGCCCTTGTGGCACTCCGTGCCTTCTCACCCTCCCTGTCGCCCTGGTGGCACTCCGTGCCTTCTCACCCTCCCTGTCGTCCTGGTGGCACTCCGTGCCTTCTCACCCTCCCTGTCACCCTGGTGGCACTCCGTGCCTTCTCACCCTCCCTGTCGCCCTGGTGGCACTCCGTGCCTTCTCACCCTCCCTGTCGCCCTGGTGGCACTCTGTGCCTTCTCACCCTCCCTGTCACCCTGGTGGCACTCTGTGCCTTCTCACCATCCCTGTCGCCCTGGTGGCACTCCGTGCCTTCTCACCCTCCCTGTTGCCCTGGTGGCACTCTGTGCCTTCTCACCCTCCCTGTCACCCTGGTGGCACTCCGTGCCTTCTCACTCTCCCTGTCGCCCTGGTCGCACTCCGTGCCTTCTCACCCTCCCGCTCGCCCTGGTGGCACTCTGTGCCTTCTCACCCTCCCGCTCGCCCTGGTGGCACTCCGTGCCTTCTCACCCTCCCTGTCGCCCTGGTGGCACTCCGTGCCTTCTCACCCTCCCATTCGCCCTGGTGGCACTCTGTGCCTTCTCACCCTCCCTGTCGCCCTGGTGGCACTCTGTGCCTTCTCACCCTCCCTGTTGCCCTGGTGGCACTCCGTGCCTTCTCACCCTCCCTGTCACCCTGGTGGCACTCCATGCCTTCTCACCCTCCCTGTCGCCCTGGTGGCACTCAGTGCCTTCACCCTGGTGGCACTCTGTGCCTTCTCACCCTCCCTGTCGCCCTGGTGGCACTCCGTGTCTTCTCACCCTCCCTGTCGCCCTGGTGGCACTCTGTGCCTTCTCACCCTCCCTGTCGCCCTGGTGGCACTCCGTGCCTTCTCACCCTCCCTGTCACCCTGGTGGCACTCTGTGCCTTCTCACCCTCCCTGTCCCCCTGGTGGCAATCCGTGCCTTCTCACCCTCCCTCTTGCCCTGGTGGCACTCTGTGCCTTCTCACCCTCCCTGTCACCCTGGTGGCACTCCGTGCCTTCTCACCCTCCCTCTTACCCTGGTGGCACTCCGTGCCTTCTCACCCTCCCTGTCATCCTGGTGGCACTCCGTGCCTTCTCACCCTCCCTGTCACCCTGGTGGCACTCCGTGCCTTCTCACCCTCCCTGTCGCCCTGGTGGCACTCCGTGCTTCTCACCCTCCCTGTCCCCCTGGTGGCACTCCGTGCCTTCTCACCCTCCCTCTTGCCCTGGTGGCACTCTGTGCCTTCTCACCCTCCCTGTCACCCTGGTGGCACTCCGTGCCTTCTCACCCTCCCTCTTACCCTGGTGGCACTCCGTGCCTTCTCACCCTCCCTCTTGCCCTGGTGGCACTCCGTGCCTTCTCACCCTCCCTCTTGCCCTGGTGTCACTCTGTGCCTTTTCACTCTCTCTGCTGCACTGGTGGCACTCCGTGCCTTCTCACCCTCCCTGTCGCCCTGGTGGCACTCCGTGCCTTCTCACCCTCCCTGTCATCCTGGTGGCACTCCGTGCCTTCTCACACTCCCTGTTACCCTGGGGGCACTCTGTGCCTTCTCACCCTCCCTGTCGCCCTGGTGGCACTCCGTGCCTTCTCACCCTCCCTGTCGCCCTGGTGGCACTCCCTGCCTTCTCACCCTCCCTGTCGCCCTGGTGGCACTCCGTGCCTTCTCACCCTCCCTGTCGCCCGGGTGGCACTCCGTGCCTTCTCTCCCTCCCTCTTGCCCTGGTGGCACTCCGTGCCTTCTCACCCTCCCTGTCGCCCTGGTGGCACTCCGTGACTTCTCACCCTCCCTGTTACCCTGGTGGCACTCCGTGCCTTCTCACCCTCCCTGTCGCCCTGGTGGCACTCCGTGTCTTCTCACCCTCCCTGTCGATCTGGTGGCACTCCGTGCCTTCTCACCCTCCCTCTTGCCCTAGTGGCACTCTGTGCCTTCTCACCCTCCCTGTCACCCTGGTGGCACTCCGTGCCTTTTCACCCTCCCTGTCACCCTGGTGGCACTCCGTGCCTTCTCACCCTCCCTGTCGCCCTGGTGGCACTCCGTGCCTTCTCACCCTCCCTCTTGCCCTAGTGGCACTCTGTGCCTTCTCACCCTCCCTGTCGCCCTGGTGGCACTCCGTGCCTTCTCACCCTCCCTGTCGCCCTGGTGGCACTCCGTATCTTCTCACCCTCCCTGTTGCCCTGGTGGCACTCCGTGCCTTCTCACCCTCCCTGTCGCCCTGGTGGCACTCCGTGCCTTCTCACCCTCCCTGTCGCCCTGGTGGCACTCCGTGCCTTCTCACCCTCCCTGTTGCCCTGGTGGCACTCCGTGCCTTCTCACCCTCCCTGTCGCCCTGGTGGCACTCCGTGCCTTCTCACCCTCCCTGTTGCCCTGGTGGCACTCCGTGCCTTCTCACCCTCCCTGTCGCCCTGGTGGCACTCCATGCCTTCTGACCCTCCCTGTCGCCCTGGTGGCACTCCGTGCCTTCTCACCCTCCCTGTCACCCTGGTGGCACTCCGTGCCTTCTCACCCTCCCTCTTGCCCTGGTGGCACTCTGTGCCTTCACCCTGGTGGCACTCCGTGCCTTCTCACCCTCCCTGTCACCCTGGTGGCACTCCGTGCCTTCTCACCCTCCCTGTCACCCTGGTGGCACTCCGTGCCTTCTCACCCTCCCTGTCGCCCTGGTGGCACTCCGTGCCTTCTCACCCTCCCTGTCGCCCTGGTGGCACTCCGTGCCTTCTCACCCTCCCTGTCGCCCTGGTGGCACTCCGTGCCTTCTCACCCTCCCTGTTGCCCTGGTGGCACTCCGTGCCTTCTCACCCTCCCTGTCGCCCTGGTGGCACTCCGTGCCTTCTCACCCTCCCTGTCATCCTGGTGGCACTCCGTGCCTTCTCACCCTCCCTGTCACCCTGGTGGCACTCCGTGCCTTCTCACCCTCCCTGTCGCCCTGGTGGCACTCCGTTCCTTCTCACCCTCCCTGTCGCCCTGGTGGCACTCTGTGCCTTCTCACCCTCCCTGTCACCCTGGTGGCACTCTGTGCCTTCTCACCGTCCCTGTCACCCTGGTGGCACTCCGTGCCTTCTCACCCTCCCTGTTGCCCTGGTGGCACTCTGTGCCTTCTCACCCTCCCTGTCACCCTGGTGGCACTCCGTGCCTTCTCACTCTCCCTGTCGCCCTGGTCGCACTCCGTGCCTTCTCACCCTCCGCTCGCCCTGGTGGCACTCTGTGCCTTCTCACCCTCCCGCTCGCCCTGGTGGCACTCTGTGCCTTCTCACCCTCCCTGTCGCCCTGGTGGCACTCCGTGCCTTCTCACCCTCCCATTCGCCCTGGTGGCACTCTGTGCCTTCTCACCCTCCCTGTCGCCCTGGTGGCACTCTGTGCCTTCTCACCCTCCCTGTTGCCCTGGTGGCACTCCGTGCCTTCTCACCCTCCCTGTCACCCTGGTGGCACTCCATGCCTTCTCACCCTCCCTGTCGCCCTGGTGGCACTCAGTGCCTTCACCCTGGTGGCACTCTGTGCCTTCTCACCCTCCCTGTCGCCCTGGTGGCACTCCGTGTCTTCTCACCCTCCCTGTCGCCCTGGTGGCACTCTGTGCCTTCTCACCCTCCCTGTCGCCCTGGTGGCACTCCGTGCCTTCTCACCCTCCCTGTCACCCTGGTGGCACTCTGTGCCTTCTCACCCTCCCTGTCCCCCTGGTGGCACTCCGTGCCTTCTCACCCTCCCTCTTGCCCTGGTGGCACTCTGTGCCTTCTCACCCTCCCTGTCACCCTGGTGGCACTCCGTGCCTTCTCACCCTCCCTCTTACCCTGGTGGCACTCCGTGCCTTCTCACCCTCCCTCTTGCCCTGGTGGCACTCCGTGCCTTCTCACCCTCCCTCTTACACTGGTGGCACTCCGTGCCTTCTCACCCTCCCTGACGCCCTGGTGGCACTCCGTGCCTTCTCACCCTCCCTCTTACACTGGTGGCACTCCGTGCCTTCTCACCCTCCCTCTTACCCTGGTGGCACTCCGTGCCTTCTCACCCTCCCTCTTGCCCTGGTGGCACTCCGTGCCTTCTCACCCTCCCTCTTACCCTGGTGGCACTCCGTGCCTTCTCACCCTCCCTCTTGCCCTGGTGGCACTCCGTGCCTTCTCACCCTCCCTCTTGCCCTGGTGTCACTCTGTGCCTTTTCACTCTCTCTGCTGCACTGGTGGCACTCCGTGCCTTCTCACCCTCCCTGTCGCCCTGGTGGCACTCCGTGCCTTCTCACCCTCCCTGTCATCCTGAAGGCACTCCGTGCCTTCTCACACTCCCTGTCACCCTGGGGGCACTCTGTGCCTTCTCACCCTCCCTGTCGCCCTGGTGGCACTCCGTGCCTTCTCACCCTCCCTGTCGCCCTGGTGGCACTCTGTGCCTTCTCACCCTCCCTGTCGCCCTGGTGGCACTCCGTGCCTTCTCACCCTCCCTGTCGCCCGGGTGGCACTCCGTGCCTTCTCTCCCTCCCTCTTGCCCTGGTGGCACTCCGTGCCTTCTCACCCTCCCTGTCGCCCTGGTGGCACTCCGTGACTTCTCACCCTCCCTGTTACCCTGGTGGCACTCCGTGCCTTCTCCCCCTCCCTGTCGCCCTGGTGGCACTCTGTGCCTTCTCACCCTCCCTGTCGCCCTGGTGGCACTCCGTGCCTTCTCACCCTCCCTGTCGCCCGGGTGGCACTCCGTGCCTTCTCTCCCTCCCTCTTGCCCTGGTGGCACTCCGTGCCTTCTCACCCTCCCTGTCGCCCTGGTGGCACTCCGTGACTTCTCACCCTCCCTGTTACCCTGGTGGCACTCCGTGCCTTCTCACCCTCCCTGTCGCCCTGGTGGCACTCCGTGTATTCTCACCCTCCCTGTCGCCCTGGTGGCACTCCGTGCCTTCTCACCCTCCCTGTCGCCCGGGTGGCACTCCGTGCCTTCTCTCCCTCCCTCTTGCCCTGGTGGCACTCCGTGCCTTCTCACCCTCCCTGTCGCCCTGGTGGCACTCCGTGACTTCTCACCCTCCCTGTTACCCTGGTGGCACTCCGTGCCTTCTCACCCTCCCTGTCATCCTGGTGGCACTCCGTGCCTTCTCACCCTCCCTGTCACCCTGGTGGCACTCCGTGCCTTCTCACCCTCCCTGTCGCCCTGGTGGCACTCCGTGCCTTCTCACCCTCCCTGTCTACCTGGTGGCACTCCGTGCCTTCTCACCCTCCCTGTCGCCCTGGTGGCACTCCGTGCTTCTCACCCTCCCTGTTGCCCTGGTGGCACTCCGTGCCTTCTCACCCTCCCTGTCACCCTGGTGGCACTCAGTGCCTTCACCCTGGTGGCACTCTGTGCCTTCTCACCCTCCCTGTCGCCCTGGTGGCACTCCGTGTCTTCTCACCCTCCCTGTCGCCCTGGTGGCACTCTGTGCCTTCTCACCCTCCCTGTCGCCCTGGTGGCACTCCGTGCCTTCTCACCCTCCCTGTCACCCTGGTGGCACTCTGTGCCTTCTCACCCTCCCTGTCCCCCTGGTGGCACTCCGTGCCTTCTCACCCTCCCTCTTGCCCTGGTGGCACTCTGTGCCTTCTCACCCTCCCTGTCACCCTGGTGGCACTCCGTGCCTTCTCACCCTCCCTCTTACCCTGGTGGCACTCCGTGCCTTCTCACCCTCCCTCTTGCCCTGGTGGCACTCCGTGCCTTCTCACCCTCCCTCTTGCCCTGGTGTCGCTCTGTGCCTTTTCACTCTCTCTGCTGCACTGGTGGCACTCCGTGCCTTCTCACCCTCCCTGTCGCCCTGGTGGCACTCCGTGCCTTCTCACCCTCCCTGTCATCCTGGTGGCACTCCGTGCCTTCTCACACTCCCTGTCACCCTGGGGGCACTCTGTGCCTTCTCACCCTCCCTGTCGCCCTGGTGGCACTCCGTGCCTTCTCACCCTCCCTGTCGCCCTGGTGGCACTCCCTGCCTTCTCATCCTCCCTGTCGCCCTGGTGGCACTCCGTGCCTTCTCACCCTCCCTGTCGCCCGGGTGGCACTCCGTGCCTTCTCTCCCTCCCTCTTGCCCTGGTGGCACTCCGTGCCTTCTCACCCTCCCTGTCGCCCTGGTGGCACTCCGTGACTTCTCACCCTCCCTGTTACCCTGGTGGCACTCCGTGCCTTCTCACCCTCCCTGTCGCCCTGGTGGCACTCCGTGTCTTCTCACCCTCCCTGTCGATCTGGTGGCACTCCGTGCCTTCTCACCCTCCCTCTTGCCCTAGTGGCACTCTGTGCCTTCTCACCCTCCCTGTCACCCTGGTGGCACTCCGTGCCTTTTCACCCTCCCTGTCACCCTGGTGGCACTCCGTGCCTTCTCACCCTCCCTGTCGCCCTGGTGGCACTCCGTGCCTTCTCACCCTCCCTCTTGCCCTAGTGGCACTCTGTGCCTTCTCACCCTCCCTGTCGCCCTGGTGGCACTCCGTGCCTTCTCACCCTCCCTGTCGCCCTGGTGGCACTCCGTATCTTCTCACCCTCCCTGTTGCCCTGGTGGCACTCCGTGCCTTCTCACCCTCCCTGTCGCCCTGGTGGCACTCCGTGCCTTCTCACCCTCCCTGTTGCCCTGGTGGCACTCCGTGCCTTCTCACCCTCCCTGTCGCCCTGGTGGCACTCCGTGCCTTCTCACCCTCCCTGTTGCCCTGGTGGCACTCCGTGCCTTCTCACCCTCCCTGTCGCCCTGGTGGCACTCCATGCCTTCTGACCCTCCCTGTCGCCCTGGTGGCACTCCGTGCCTTCTCACCCTCCCTGTACCCTGGTGGCACTCCGTGCCTTCTCACCCTCCCTCTTGCCCTGGTGGCACTCTGTGCCTTCACCCTGGTGGCACTCCGTGCCTTCTCACCCTCCCTGTCACCCTGGTGGCACTCCGTGCCTTCTCACCCTCCCTGTCACCCTGGTGGCACTCCGTGCCTTCTCACCCTCCCTGTCGCCCTGGTGGCACTCTGTGCCTTCTCACCCTCCCTGTCGCCCTGGTGGCACTCCGTGCCTTCTCACCCTCCCTGTCGCCCTGGTGGCACTCCGTGCCTTCTCACCCTCCCTGTTGCCCTGGTGGCACTCCGTGCCTTCTCACCCTCCCTGTCGCCCTGGTGGCACTCCGCGCCTTCTCACCCTCCCTGTCATCCTGGTGGCACTCCGTGCCTTCTCACCCTCCCTGTCACCCTGGTGGCACTCCGTGCCTTCTCACCCTCCCTGTCGCCCTGGTGGCACTCCGTTCCTTCTCACCCTCCCTGTCGCCCTGGTGGCACTCTGTGCCTTCTCACCCTCCCTGTCACCCTGGTGGCACTCTGTGCCTTCTCACCGTCCCTGTCACCCTGGTGGCACTCCGTGCCTTCTCACCCTCCCTGTTGCCCTGGTGGCACTCTGTGCCTTCTCACCGTCCCTGTCACCCTGGTGGCACTCCGTGCCTTCTCACCCTCCCTGTTGCCCTGGTGGCACTCTGTGCCTTCTCACCCTCCCTGTCACCCTGGTGGCACTCCGTGCCTTCTCACTTTCCCTGTCGCCCTGGTCGCACTCCGTGCCTTCTCACCCTCCCGCTCGCCCTGGTGGCACTCTGTGCCTTCTCACCCTCCCGCTCGCCCTGGTGGCACTCTGTGCCTTCTCACCCTCCCTGTCGCCCTGGTGGCACTCCGTGCCTTCTCACCCTCCCATTCGCCCTGGTGGCACTCTGTGCCTTCTCACCCTCCCTGTCGCCCTGGTGGCACTCTGTGCCTTCTCACCCTCCCTGTTGCCCTGGTGGCACTCCGTGCCTTCTCACCCTCCCTGTCACCCTGGTGGCACTCCATGCCTTCTCACCCTCCCTGTCGCCCTGGTGGCACTCAGTGCCTTCACCCTGGTGGCACTCTGTGCCTTCTCACCCTCCCTGTCGCCCTGGTGGCACTCCGTGTCTTCTCACCCTCCCTGTCGCCCTGGTGGCAATCTGTGCCTTCTCACCCTCCCTGTCGCCCTGGTGGCACTCCGTGCCTTCTCACCCTCCCTGTCACCCTGGTGGCACTCTGTGCCTTCTCACCCTCCCTGTCCCCCTGGTGGCACTCCGTGCCTTCTCACCCTCCCTCTTGCCCTGGTGGCACTCTGTGCCTTCTCACCCTCCCTGTCACCCTGGTGGCACTCCGTGCCTTCTCACCCTCCCTCTTACCCTGGTGGCACTCCGTGCCTTCTCACCCTCCCTCTTGCCCTGGTGGCACTCCGTGCCTTCTCACCCTCCCTCTTACACTGGTGGCACTCCGTGCCTTCTCACCCTCCCTGTCGCCCTGGTGGCACTCCGTGCCTTCTCACCCTCCCTCTTACACTGGTGGCACTCCGTGCCTTCTCACCCTCCCTCTTACCCTGGTGGCACTCCGTGCCTTCTCACCCTCCCTCTTGCCCTGGTGGCACTCCGTGCCTTCTCACCCTCCCTCTTACCCTGGTGGCACTCCGTGCCTTCTCACCCTCCCTCTTGCCCTGGTGGCACTCCGTGCCTTCTCACCCTCCCTCTTGCCCTGGTGTCACTCTGTGCCTTTTCACTCTCTCTGCTGCACTGGTGGCACTCCGTGCCTTCTCACCCTCCCTGTCGCCCTGGTGGCACTCCGTGCCTTCTCACCCTCCCTGTCATCCTGGTGGCACTCCGTGCCTTCTCACCCTCCCTGTCACCCTGGTGGCACTCCGTGCCTTCTCACCCTCCCTGTCGCCCTGGTGGCACTCCGTGCCTTCTCACCCTCCCTGTCGCCCTGGTGGCACTCCGTGCCTTCTCACCCTCCCTGTCGCCCTGGTGGCACTCCGTGCCTTCTCACCCTCCCTGTTGCCCTGGTGGCACTCCGTGCCTTCTCACCCTCCCTGTCGCCCTGGTGGCACTCCGTGCCTTCTCACCCTCCCTGTCATCCTGGTGGCACTCCGTGCCTTCTCACCCTCCCTGTCACCCTGGTGGCACTCCGTGCCTTCTCACCCTCCCTGTTGCCCTGGTGGCACTCCGTTCCTTCTCACCCTCCCTGTCGCCCTGGTGGCACTCTGTGCCTTCTCACCCTCCCTGTCACCCTGGTGGCACTCTGTGCCTTCTCACCGTCCTTGTCACCCTGGTGGCACTCCGTGCCTTCTCACCCTCCCTGTTGCCCTGGTGGCACTCTGTGCCTTCTCACCCTCCCTGTCACCCTGGTGGCACTCCGTGCCTTCTCACTCTCCCTGTCGCCCTGGTCGCACTCCGTGCCTTCTCACCCTCCCGCTCGCCCTGGTGGC
The DNA here is from genome assembly GCF_964263255.1 of Lissotriton vulgaris. Lineage (NCBI taxonomy): Eukaryota > Metazoa > Chordata > Amphibia > Caudata > Salamandridae > Lissotriton > Lissotriton vulgaris. Next base: position 376,924 of record NW_028255099.1, on the reverse strand, counting down.
ACTCTGTGCCTTCTCACCCTCCCGCTCGCCCTGGTGGCACTCTGTGCCTTCTCACCCTCCCTGTCGCCCTGGTGGCACTCCGTGCCTTCTCACCCTCCCATTCGCCCTGGTGGCACTCTGTGCCTTCTCACCCTCCCTGTCGCCCTGGTGGCACTCTGTGCCTTCTCACCCTCCCTGTTGCCCTGGTGGCACTCCGTGCCTTCTCACCCTCCCTGTCACCCTGGTGGCACTCCATGCCTTCTCACCCTCCCTGTCGCCCTGGTGGCACTCAGTGCCTTCACCCTGGTGGCACTCTGTGCCTTCTCACCCTCCCTGTCGCCCTGGTGGCACTCCGTGTCTTCTCACCCTCCCTGTCGCCCTGGTGGCACTCTGTGCCTTCTCACCCTCCCTGTCGCCCTGGTGGCACTCCGTGCCTTCTCACCCTCCCTGTCACCCTGGTGGCACTCTGTGCCTTCTCACCCTCCCTGTCCCCCTGGTGGCACTCCGTGCCTTCTCACCCTCCCTCTTGCCCTGGTGGCACTCTGTGCCTTCTCACCCTCCCTGTCACCCTGGTGGCACTCCGTGCCTTCTCACCCTCCCTCTTACCCTGGTGGCACTCCGTGCCTTCTCACCCTCCCTCTTGCCCTGGTGGCACTCCGTGCCTTCTCACCCTCCCTCTTACACTGGTGGCACTCCGTGCCTTCTCACCCTCCCTGTCGCCCTGGTGGCACTCCGTTCCTTCTCACCCTCCCTCTTACACTGGTGGCACTCCGTGCCTTCTCACCCTCCCTCTTACCCTGGTGGCACTCCGTGCCTTCTCACCCTCCCTCTTGCCCTGGTGGCACTCCGTGCCTTCTCACCCTCCCTCTTACCCTGGTGGCACTCCGTGCCTTCTCACCCTCCCTCTTGCCCTGGTGGCACTCCGTGCCTTCTCACCCTCCCTCTTGCCCTGGTGTCACTCTGTGCCTTTTCACTCTCTCTGCTGCACTGGTGGCACTCCGTGCCTTCTCACCCTCCCTGTCGCCCTGGTGGCACTCCGTGCCTTCTCACCCTCCCTGTCATCCTGGTGGCACTCCGTGCCTTCTCACACTCCCTGTCACCCTGGGGGCACTCTGTGCCTTCTCACCCTCCCTGTCGCCCTGGTGGCACTCCGTGCCTTCTCACCCTCCCTGTCGCCCTGGTGGCACTCTGTGCCTTCTCACCCTCCCTGTCGCCCTGGTGGCACTCCGTGCCTTCTCACCCTCCCTGTCGCCCGGGTGGCACTCCGTGCCTTCTCTCCCTCCCTCTTGCCCTGGTGGCACTCCGTGCCTTCTCACCCTCCCTGTCGCCCTGGTGGCACTCCGTGACTTCTCACCCTCCCTGTTACCCTGGTGGCACTCCGTGCCTTCTCCCCCTCCCTGTCGCCCTGGTGGCACTCTGTGCCTTCTCACCCTCCCTGTCGCCCTGGTGGCACTCCGTGCCTTCTCACCCTCCCTGTCGCCCGGGTGGCACTCCGTGCCTTCTCTCCCTCCCTCTTGCCCTGGTGGCACTCCGTGCCTTCTCACCCTCCCTGTCGCCCTGGTGGCACTCCGTGACTTCTCACCCTCCCTGTTACCCTGGTGGCACTCCGTGCCTTCTCACCCTCCCTGTCGCCCTGGTGGCACTCCGTGTATTCTCACCCTCCCTGTCGCCCTGGTGGCACTCCGTGCCTTCTCACCCTCCCTGTCGCCCGGGTGGCACTCCGTGCCTTCTCTCCCTCCCTCTTGCCCTGGTGGCACTCCGTGCCTTCTCACCCTCCCTGTCGCCCTGGTGGCACTCCGTGACTTCTCACCCTCCCTGTTACCCTGGTGGCACTCCGTGCCTTCTCACCCTCCCTGTCATCCTGGTGGCACTCCGTGCCTTCTCACCCTCCCTGTCACCCTGGTGGCACTCCGTGCCTTCTCACCCTCCCTGTTGCCCTGGTGGCACTCCGTGCCTTCTCACCCTCCCTGTCTACCTGGTGGCACTCCGTGCCTTCTCACCCTCCCTGTCACCCTGGTGGCACTCCGTGCTTCTCACCCTCCCTGTTGCCCTGGTGGCACTCCGTGCCTTCTCACCCTCCCTGTCACCCTGGTGGCACTCAGTGCCTTCACCCTGGTGGCACTCTGTGCCTTCTCACCCTCCCTGTCGCCCTGGTGGCACTCCGTGTCTTCTCACCCTCCCTGTCGCCCTGGTGGCACTCTGTGCCTTCTCACCCTCCCTGTCGCCCTGGTGGCACTCCGTGCCTTCTCACCCTCCCTGTCACCCTGGTGGCACTCTGTGCCTTCTCACCCTCCCTGTCCCCCTGGTGGCACTCCGTGCCTTCTCACCCTCCCTCTTGCCCTGGTGGCACTCTGTGCCTTCTCACCCTCCCTGTCACCCTGGTGGCACTCCGTGCCTTCTCACCCTCCCTCTTACCCTGGTGGCACTCCGTGCCTTCTCACCCTCCCTCTTGCCCTGGTGGCACTCCGTGCCTTCTCACCCTCCCTCTTGCCCTGGTGTCGCTCTGTGCCTTTTCACTCTCTCTGCTGCACTGGTGGCACTCCGTGCCTTCTCACCCTCCCTGTCGCCCTGGTGGCACTCCGTGCCTTCTCACCCTCCCTGTCATCCTGGTGGCACTCCGTGCCTTCTCACACTCCCTGTCACCCTGGGGGCACTCTGTGCCTTCTCACCCTCCCTGTCGCCCTGGTGGCACTCCGTGCCTTCTCACCCTCCCTGTCGCCCTGGTGGCACTCCCTGCCTTCTCACCCTCCCTGTCGCCCTGGTGGCACTCCGTGCCTTCTCACCCTCCCTGTCGCCCGGGTGGCACTCCGTGCCTTCTCTCCCTCCCTCTTGCCCTGGTGGCACTCCGTGCCTTCTCACCCTCCCTGTCGCCCTGGTGGCACTCCGTGACTTCTCACCCTCCCTGTTACCCTGGTGGCACTCCGTGCCTTCTCACCCTCCCTGTCGCCCTGGTGGCACTCCGTGTCTTCTCACCCTCCCTGTCGATCTGGTGGCACTCCGTGCCTTCTCACCCTCCCTCTTGCCCTAGTGGCACTCTGTGCCTTCTCACCCTCCCTGTCACCCTGGTGGCACTCCGTGCCTTTTCACCCTCCCTGTCACCCTGGTGGCACTCCGTGCCTTCTCACCCTCCCTGTCGCCCTGGTGGCACTCGGTGCCTTCTCACCCTCCCTCTTGCCCTAGTGGCACTCTGTGCCTTCTCACCCTCCCTGTCGCCCTGGTGGCACTCCGTGCCTTCTCACCCTCCCTGTCGCCCTGGTGGCACTCCGTATCTTCTCACCCTCCCTGTTGCCCTGGTGGCACTCCGTGCCTTCTCACCCTCCCTGTCGCCCTGGTGGCACTCCGTGCCTTCTCACCCTCCCTGTCGCCCTGGTGGCACTCCGTGCCTTCTCACCCTCCCTGTTGCCCTGGTGGCACTCCGTGCCTTCTCACCCTCCCTGTCGCCCTGGTGGCACTCCGTGCCTTCTCACCCTCCCTGTTGCCCTGGTGGCACTCCGTGCCTTCTCACCCTCCCTGTCGCCCTGGTGGCACTCCATGCCTTCTGACCCTCCCTGTCGCCCTGGTGGCACTCCGTGCCTTCTCACCCACAACTGTCACCCTGGTGGCACTCCGTGCCTTCTCACCCTCCCTCTTGCCCTGGTGGCACTCTGTGCCTTCACCCTGGTGGCACTCCGTGCCTTCTCACCCTCCCTGTCACCCTGGTGGCACTCCGTGCCTTCTCACCCTCCCTGTCACCCTGGTGGCACTCCGTGCCTTCTCACCCTCCCTGTCGCCCTGGTGGCACTCTGTGCCTTCTCACCCTCCCTGTCGCCCTGGTGGCACTCCGTGCCTTCTCACCATCCCTGTCGCCCTGGTGGCACTCCGTGCCTTCTCACCCTCCCTGTTGCCCTGGTGGCACTCCGTGCCTTCTCACCCTCCCTCTCGCCCTGGTGGCACTCCGTGCCTTCTCACCCTCCCTGTCATCCTGGTGGCACTCCGTGCCTTCTCACCCTCCCTGTCACCCTGGTGGCACTCCGTGCCTTCTCACCCTCCCTGTCGCCCTGGTGGCACTCCGTTCCTTCTCACCCTCCCTGTCGCCCTGGTGGCACTCTGTGCCTTCTCACCCTCCCTGTCACCCTGGTGGCACTCTGTGCCTTCTCACCGTCCCTGTCACCCTGGTGGCACTCCGTGCCTTCTCACCCTCCCTGTTGCCCTGGTGGCACTCTGTGCCTTCTCACCCTCCCTGTCACCCTGGTGGCACTCCGTGCCTTCTCACTCTCCCTGTCGCCCTGGTCGCACTCCGTGCCTTCTCACCCTCCCGCTCGCCCTGGTGGCACTCTGTGCCTTCTCACCCTCCCGCTCGCCCTGGTGGCACTCTGTGCCTTCTCACCCTCCCTGTCGCCCTGGTGGCACTCCGTGCCTTCTCACCCTCCCATTCGCCCTGGTGGCACTCTGTGCCTTCTCACCCTCCCTGTCGCCCTGGTGGCACTCTGTGCCTTCTCACCCTCCCTGTTGCCCTGGTGGCACTCCGTGCCTTCTCACCCTCCCTGTCACCCTGGTGGCACTCCATGCCTTCTCACCCTCCCTGTCGCCCTGGTGGCACTCAGTGCCTTCACCCTGGTGGCACTCTGTGCCTTCTCATCCTCCCTGTCGCCCTGGTGGCACTCCGTGTCTTCTCACCCTCCCTGTCGCCCTGGTGGCACTCTGTGCCTTCTCACCCTCCCTGTCGCCCTGGTGGCACTCCGTGCCTTCTCACCCTCCCTGTCACCCTGGTGGCACTCTGTGCCTTCTCACCCTCCCTGTCCCCCTGGTGGCACTCCGTGCCTTCTCACCCTCCCTCTTGCCCTGGTGGCACTCTGTGCCTTCTCACCCTCCCTGTCACCCTGGTGGCACTCCGTGCCTTCTCACCCTCCCTCTTACCCTGGTGGCACTCCGTGCCTTCTCACCCTCCCTCTTGCCCTGGTGGCACTCCGTGCCTTCTCACCCTCCCTCTTACACTGGTGGCACTCCGTGCCTTCTCACCCTCCCTGTCGCCCTGGTGGCACTCCGTGCCTTCTCACCCTCCCTCTTACACTGGTGGCACTCCGTGCCTTCTCACCCTCCCTCTTACCCTGGTGGCACTCCGTGCCTTCTCACCCTCCCTCTTGCCCTGGTGGCACTCCGTGCCTTCTCACCCTCCCTCTTACCCTGGTGGCACTCCGTGCCTTCTCACCCTCCCTCTTGCCCTGGTGGCACTCCGTGCCTTCTCACCCTCCCTCTTGCCCTGGTGTCACTCTGTGCCTTTTCACTCTCTCTGCTGCACTGGTGGCACTCCGTGCCTTCTCACCCTCCCTGTCGCCCTGGTGGCACTCCGTGCCTTCTCACCCTCCCTGTCATCCTGGTGGCACTCCGTGCCTTCTCACACTCCCTGTCACCCTGGGGGCACTCTGTGCCTTCTCACCCTCCCTGTCGCCCTGGTGGCACTCCGTGCCTTCTCACCCTCCCTGTCGCCCTGGTGGCACTCTGTGCCTTCTCACCCTCCCTGTCGCCCTGGTGGCACTCCGTGCCTTCTCACCCTCCCTGTCGCCCGGGTGGCACTCCGTGCCTTCTCTCCCTCCCTCTTGCCCTGGTGGCACTCCGTGCCTTCTCACCCTCCCTGTCGCCCTGGTGGCACTCCGTGACTTCTCACCCTCCCTGTTACCCTGGTGGCACTCCGTGCCTTCTCACCCTCCCTGTCGCCCTGGTGGCACTCCGTGTATTCTCACCCTCCCTGTCGATCTGGTGGCACTCCGTGCCTTCTCACCCTCCCTCTTGCCCTAGTGGCACTCTGTGCCTTCTCACCCTCCCTGTCACCCTGGTGGCACTCCGTGCCTTCTCACCCTCCCTGTCACCCTGGTGGCACTCCGTGCCTTCTCACCCTCCCTCTTACCCTGGTGGCACTCCGTGCCTTCTCACCCTCCCTCTTGCCCTGGTGGCACTCCGTGCCTTCTCACCCTCCCTCTTGCCCTGGTGTCGCTCTGTGCCTTTTCACTCTCTCTGCTGCACTGGTGGCACTCCGTGCCTTCTCACCCTCCCTGTCGCCCTGGTGGCACTCCGTGCCTTCTCACCCTCCCTGTCATCCTGGTGGCACTCCGTGCCTTCTCACACTCCCTGTCACCCTGGGGGCACTCTGTGCCTTCTCACCCTCCCTGTCGCCCTGGTGGCACTCCGTGCCTTCTCACCCTCCCTGTCGCCCTGGTGGCACTCCCTGCCTTCTCACCCTCCCTGTCGCCCTGGTGGCACTCCGTGCCTTCTCACCCTCCCTGTCGCCCGGGTGGCACTCCGTGCCTTCTCTCCCTCCCTCTTGCCCTGGTGGCACTCCGTGCCTTCTCACCCTCCCTGTCGCCCTGGTGGCACTCCGTGACTTCTCACCCTCCCTGTTACCCTGGTGGCACTCCGTGCCTTCTCACCCTCCCTGTCGCCCTGGTGGCACTCCGTGTCTTCTCACCCTCCCTGTCGATCTGGTGGATGTTAGACGGACCGGGAGGGTCGGCCGAGATTACGGGGAGAGGTCTCCAGGGAGAGCCGTCTCCAACGACTGTACAGGTAAGTAACTTCCCCCCCACAGACGGACACCACACAAGATTGAAGGTTAACGAGACTTTATATGCAATTCTTAGGTTACGTCGCTATGATACAAGGAGGTCTGGACTCAGGGGTCCCCTCGGTTCTGATCTCTGGTTGAGGAGAAAGGGTAGCGGGACAGTCTTAGTTACCAATGAGTTAAATAGCTCTCAATCCTCGAGCTCGGCGTGGTTGCTGATCGGTCCGTGGAGGAGCCAAGCAGGTCCCGAGATGGATGAAGGATGGTCGACGGGCCGTGGAGAAGCCAAGCAGGTCCCGATGAAGATGATGGTTACAACGGTCCGCGGCCTCGCCAGCAGATCCGGACGACGGTGAAGAATGAAGGTTACGACGGCTGTGGCAGCGCCAACAGGCAGGACGATGGTGCACAGGACAGAGCTACGGCAGCGCCAGTAGTCCGTCCAGGATGAGTTCCTCTTACGTCTCTCGACTCCAAGATACAACTGACTTCCTGCTCTGGAGCTGTCCCAGTTATAGGGCTGGCGTGCTTTGATGTCCGGACCCTCGCACTTGGAGGTCGGGAGGTCCGGGATGAGGGAGTCCAGACACCCAGCAGGGGGGTGGAGCCAGCGCCCGGGGAGGCGATGGGCGAGCGGCACTGGGCGGGGGGAGAGCCATCGGCACCTCTCTCTCCCATTGACTTGCCAAGTAGCCCGCTCACCTCCTGGGTGGAGGGTGGTGCCGGATTGTCTGAGGCTGGGCTAGGCCCAGGGTTGAGGTCGATCGGGGGCCAGGCGGCCTCGTGGCGAGGCGTCCAAGATGGCGGCCCGGGCTGGGTGCATGGGCCGGCAGTGGATCGGACCCACGAGGTTATCATGTTCGAGGGCAGGGGTCCCTGAGGGGACGTAGGGCGTGCAATGGTGGTGTGTGGTGCTTGCGTGACTGGGCTCGGGCCTGGTCGAGCCGGGGGAGAGCGGCCCGTCATGTGGCCTGTCCAACATGCGTCCCCCCCAGCTGAAGGCGGGGAGAGTTACCCATCCTCTTGGGGACTCTCTTCGTCGAGGCGGAAAAACCGGGACAGGCCATCGGCGTTGGCGTGGTCGGACCCAGGCCGGTGTTCGACTGTGAAGTCCATACCTTGTAAGGAGATGGACCAGCGTAGCAATTTTGGGTTTTCCCCCCGCATATGCATCAACCACTGCAGGGGTCGGTGGTCAGTCTGCACCCGAAAGTGGGTGCCAAAAAGGTAGGGCCGGAGCTTCTTGAGGGCCCATACCACAGCGAAGGCTTCCCTCTCTATGGTGCTCCAGCGTTGTTCCCGGGGTAGGAGTCTCCGGCTGATGAAGGCCACCGGTTGATCGAGGCCTTCGGTGTTCACTTGGGACAGGACCGCCCCAATGCCCTGGTCGGAGGCGTCCGTCTGGACGACGAACTCCCGGCTGTAGTCTGGGGCCTGGAGCACAGGAGCGGAACACATGGCGGCCTTTAACTGTTCGAATGCCGCTTGACACTCTGGGGTCCAGTTCACCTTCTTGGGCTGATTTTTTGACGTGAGTTCGGTGAGAGGCCCCACGATGGTACCATAATCTTTCACGAACCTTCGGTAGTAGCCCGTGAGGCCCAGGAAGGCTCGCACCTCAGTTTGAGTGATAGGGGGTCGCCAGTTCTGGATGGCGGCAATTTTCAGCTGTAGGGGGGCCACTAGGCCGCTTCCCACCTGGTGTCCGAGGTAGGTCACCGACCCTTGTCCAATTTGGCATTTGCTGGCCTTGATCGTGAGGCCAGCTCGCTGAAGGGCTTGCAGCACTGCTTGGAGGTGGTGGAGGTGCTCGGTCCAATGGTGGCTGTACACAGCGATGTCGTCCAGGTAGGCGGCGCTGAACTCTTCGAGCCCCGCCAGGACCTGATTGACGAGCCGTTGGAACGTCGCTGGGGCGTTCTTCATGCCGAAGGGCATGACCGTAAAGTGATAGTGGCCATCGGGGGTGGAGAAGGCAGAGCGTTCTTGTGCTCGGGGTGTGAGGCCGATCTGCCAATAACCTGCCGTCAGGTCGAAGATGCTGAGGTAGCGGGCAGCGCCCATTCGGTCGACCAGTTCATCTGCCCGGGGGATGGGGTGTGCGTCCGTTCTGGTGACTTCATTCAGACCCCGGTAGTCGACACAGAACCGGAGTTCTGGTGTGGTCCCGGGGGCGGCTGCTTTGGGGACCAGTACGACCGGGCTGGCCCATGGACTGTCTGAGGGCTCGATGACCCCGAGCGTGAGCATCTTAGCTACTTCCGCCTGGATGCAGGCCCGTACCCGATCAGGTACGCGGTAGGCCCGGTGGCGGATAGGAGGGCTGTCTCCGGTGTCCACATCGTGCACACACCAGGAAGTGACACCCGGGGTGAGGGAGAACAGACTGGCGAACCGTGATAGGAGGGCTTGGCACTCTTGCCGTTGTTCTCTGGTGAGGGTCTCCGAGAGTCGGACCCCATCCACGGAGCCGTCTTGCTCCTGGGTCCGCAAGAGGTCAGGGAGAGGCTCGGAGTCGTCTTCAACCCCATTGTCTGTGGCCATCAAGAGGCTGAGTTCTGTTCGTGCAAAGTGGGGTTTCAGTCTGTTGGTGTGGAGGACTCGGAGCGGATTCCGGGCGGACTCCATATCGATCAGATAGGTGGCAGGACCCTTGCGCTCGATTACCTTGAAGGGTCCCGTCCATTTGTCTTGGAGAGCGCACGGTTCGGTGGGGGACATTACCCAGACCTGTTGCCCCGGCTCGAATTCAATGGATGAGGCGTTCTGGTCATACCATTTCTTCATGTCCTCTTGACTGGCCTCTAGGTTGGCTTTTGCTAGGTCTCTGAACCGCCGGGACTGGTTGCGGAGGGTGCGGAGGTACCGGAAGACATCTGGAGGACTCTTGGCCGGAGGCATCTCCCAGCCTTCTTTGATCAGGCTGAGTGGCCCCCGTACTGGGTGCCCATAGAGCAGCTCGAAGGGGCTGAAGCCTAGGGACTTCTGTGGGACCTCCCGGTAGGCGAAGAGGAGGCACGGCAGCAGCACGTCCCACTGGCGACGGAGGGGCTCTTCCAATCCCCCGATCATCCCTTTTAGCGTGCGATTGAACCGCTCAACAAGTCCGTTTCCTTGGGGGTGATAGGGGGTCGTGAAGCGGTAGGTGACCCCACACTGTTGCCAGAGGGACTTCATATATTTAGAAATGAAGTTCGTGCCTCTGTCACTGACGACTTCTCGGGGGAACCCCACACGGGAGAAGATCCCCATCAGGGCCCGGCCGACCACTGGGGCTGTCACGGTCCGGAGAGGAATAGCCTCAGGGTAGCGGGTGGCGTGGTCCACTAGTACCAGGATGAAGCGATGGCCTTGTCTTGTACGCGGGTCCAGGGGTCCCACAATGTCTATCCCGACCCTCTCAAATGGGGTTGTGACTACTGGAAAGGGTTGCAGGGGAGCCTTTAATTTGCGGCCGCTCTTCCCACTGGCTTGGCACGTGGGGCAAGATCGGCAATGCTGGTGCACATCGTTTCTCATTTTGGGCCAGAAGAAGTGGGTCACTAGGCGGCTGTAGGTTTTATCCTGTCCCAGGTGCCCTGCCAGGGGGGCATCGTGGGCCAGGTTTAGCAGGAAGTCTCTAAAGCGGAGGGGCACCACTAGTACTCGGTTGGCCCCCAGCTCGGCGATTCGTTGCTCGCTGTACAATAGATCATTGTCCCAGTAGACCCAATGAGTTCCGGAGGTATCCCCGGCGCTTTGGGCGAGCGCTTGTTGTCGGAGTCCCTCAAGGGAGGGACAGGTCTTCTGTTCCTGACGAAATTGTTCTTGTGTGGGTCCCCCTTCTTGAGCCCACTGATCAAGATTAGCGAGGTCGGAAGGTTGAGCAAGTTCGAGGGGGATGCCATGGTCGGGGGTCTCGGCGGGGGCGACCGGAGGCGGTGGCGCCGGCCATTCTGGTTCTTCCGGGTGATGGTTGGCACGGGCGGCCATGGACCGGGTGGTGACGCACGCCCAGTCTGGGACGCCCAACATCCCCAAGTGTTCTTTTCGCTCCACGGCTGCCCACGGGGAGCTTTCCAGGTCATTTCCGAGGAGGCATTCCACGGGGGCGTCGTCTCGGACCGTTACCTTCAACATGCCGGAGACCCCTCCCCACTCAAAGGGGACGCAGGCCATCCGACACAGACTTTCCGAGTTGTCGGCTGATCGCACAGGGCAGAGAACGTTCGGTAGATATTGTTCTGGGGTCACCAGATGACAGCGGACGGCTGTCACACTGGCCCCGGTGTCTCGAAGGGCTTCGGCCCGTTGTCCATTGATGCTCACCCATTGGCTGTACTTCTGGGTGTTAGCGGGTAGGGGGACCCGCGGGACCATGTCTCTTCCCCCTAAGCACGCGAGAGTCATGGCGGCTGGCTCCCACTCTTGATACTCTTGCTCGCCTGTTTCTTGTTCCTCGGAGATCTGTTCTTCCCCTAGTGCCGCGGCGGCCACCTGGCGGGGTCTTGGACTCTGATACTGCGGGCAGCTTGGGTCGTTTGCATAGTGGCCGACTCGTTGGCATCGGTGACATGTAACATTGGCTCTGTATCCCGGTCGCGCCGGGGTGCTGCCCCGGTTGGCCGGGGGGGTGGTGCTGGTAGCGGGGGCGGCCGGAGTATTGTCTCTTCCTCGTCCTTGGCCCCCTCCTCCTCCTCTGGGTCGGTAGTGACCATTGTTGTTCCTGTTCTGCTCGTAGGACCCATTCCGGCCCACTCTGGTGATCTCCCACCGGTCAGCTTCGGCTGCGAGCTGCCGGGGATCGGTTAACTTGCTGTCGAGGAGGTGTTGGCGTAGTTCAATGAAGCAATTGTTGGACAGATGCTCCCATACCATCAGATTGAACAGCTGCTCGTAGGTCGTGACGTTGTTCCCTCTGATCCAGCCTTCGAAGGCTCGGCTAAAGTACGTTACATAGTCCACCCAAGTTGTACCTGGAATGCGTGTGCAGTCTCGGAACCTCTGACGGTACATCTCGGGCGTGAGGCCATAGCGGGTGAGGAGGGCCGCTTTCATATGGTCGTAGGAGGTCATCTGGTGGTCTGGGAGCTGTAACAGAGTATCGCGGCCCTCATTGAGGAATTTGCCCCATAGGCCGGCTCCCCAGTCGGTTCTATCGATCCGGTGCGCAGTCATCGCGATTTCATAGGCCTTAAACCATTGCTGGATGTCGTCTTCTCGAAAATATTCTCGGACCACATCCTTGGGGATGTGCACTTTTTTCTCCGCGGTCCCTGGGGTGGACGGTCTGTCGGGCACCCCTAACTCTTTATTTTGTTTGCGCAGGTTGATCTCGGCTAGGTTCCGTTCGTGCTCGTACGTTAGTCTTTTTTCCTCGAGCTCCCTTTGCCTCTGTTTCTCCTCTCTTTCTTCTCGGAGGCGAAGGTGCTCTAAGTTTATTTTTTGCTCGGCCAATTTGAGTTCTATGTCCATCTTGAGTCGGGCCATTTCGAGTTCGTGTAGTCGGGCTTTTTCTCTTTCTTGGATCTCGTCTTGCGAGAGACTGGTTCTTTGCCCCTCAGGGGCCGTGTTGGTATTTTTCGCGGTGCTTTGCTCAGGGGTTTCGACATCCCCGGTCTCTGCCCAAGATTCTAGGGCATGCTTAAAATCGTCCTTGGTACTTAGTCCGGTGGTAGCGATACCTAGTTCGATGCAGAACTGCTTTAGTTCACGATGGCTGTATTCCTCTAGTTTTTCCATTTGGAACTTCTCAGTTGATCCGCTCTCTTTAGTCGACATTGTTGTTCGTTGTGGGGTGAGCTACTCTCTGTACGTTATGCGGTGATTCGGATCGCGCCGCTGGCCACCAATGTTAGACGGACCGGGAGGGTCGGCCGAGATTACGGGGAGAGGTCTCCAGGGAGAGCCGTCTCCAACGACTGTACAGGTAAGTAACTTCCCCCCCACAGACGGACACCACACAAGATTGAAGGTTAACGAGACTTTATATGCAATTCTTAGGTTACGTCGCTATGATACAAGGAGGTCTGGACTCAGGGGTCCCCTCGGTTCTGATCTCTGGTTGAGGAGAAAGGGTAGCGGGACAGTCTTAGTTACCAATGAGTTAAATAGCTCTCAATCCTCGAGCTCGGCGTGGTTGCTGATCGGTCCGTGGAGGAGCCAAGCAGGTCCCGAGATGGATGAAGGATGGTCGACGGGCCGTGGAGAAGCCAAGCAGGTCCCGATGAAGATGATGGTTACAACGGTCCGCGGCCTCGCCAGCAGATCCGGACGACGGTGAAGAATGAAGGTTACGACGGCTGTGGCAGCGCCAACAGGCAGGACGATGGTGCACAGGACAGAGCTACGGCAGCGCCAGTAGTCCGTCCAGGATGAGTTCCTCTTACGTCTCTCGACTCCAAGATACAACTGACTTCCTGCTCTGGAGCTGTCCCAGTTATAGGGCTGGCGTGCTTTGATGTCCGGACCCTCGCACTTGGAGGTCGGGAGGTCCGGGATGAGGGAGTCCAGACACCCAGCAGGGGGGTGGAGCCAGCGCCCGGGGAGGCGATGGGCGAGCGGCACTGGGCGGGGGGAGAGCCATCGGCACCTCTCTCTCCCATTGACTTGCCAAGTAGCCCGCTCACCTCCTGGGTGGAGGGTGGTGCCGGATTGTCTGAGGCTGGGCTAGGCCCAGGGTTGAGGTCGATCGGGGGCCAGGCGGCCTCGTGGCGAGGCGTCCAAGATGGCGGCCCGGGCTGGGTGCATGGGCCGGCAGTGGATCGGACCCACGAGGTTATCATGTTCGAGGGCAGGGGTCCCTGAGGGGACGTAGGGCGTGCAATGGTGGTGTGTGGTGCTTGCGTGACTGGGCTCGGGCCTGGTCGAGCCGGGGGAGAGCGGCCCGTCATGTGGCCTGTCCAACAGTGGCACTCCGTGCCTTCTCACCCTCCCTCTTGCCCTAGTGGCACTCTGTGCCTTCTCACCCTCCCTGTCACCCTGGTGGCACTCCGTGCCTTTTCACCCTCCCTGTCACCCTGGTGGCACTCCGTGCCTTCTCACCCTCCCTGTCGCCCTGGTGGCACTCGGTGCCTTCTCACCCTCCCTCTTGCCCTAGTGGCACTCTGTGCCTTCTCACCCTCCCTGTCGCCCTGGTGGCACTCCGTGCCTTCTCACCCTCCCTGTCGCCCTGGTGGCACTCCGTATCTTCTCACCCTCCCTGTTGCCCTGGTGGCACTCCGTGCCTTCTCACCCTCCCTGTCGCCCTGGTGGCACTCCGTGCCTTCTCACCCTCCCTGTCGCCCTGGTGGCACTCCGTGCCTTCTCACCCTCCCTGTTGCCCTGGTGGCACTCCGTGCCTTCTCACCCTCCCTGTCGCCCTGGTGGCACTCCGTGCCTTCTCACCCTCCCTGTTGCCCTGGTGGCACTCCGTGCCTTCTCACCCTCCCTGTCGCCCTGGTGGCACTCCATGCCTTCTGACCCTCCCTGTCGCCCTGGTGGCACTCCGTGCCTTCTCACCCTCCCTGTCACCCTGGTGGCACTCCGTGCCTTCTCACCCTCCCTCTTGCCCTGGTGGCACTCTGTGCCTTCACCCTGGTGGCACTCCGTGCCTTCTCACCCTCCCTGTCACCCTGGTGGCACTCCGTGCCTTCTCACCCTCCCTGTCACCCTGGTGGCACTCCGTGCCTTCTCACCCTCCCTGTCGCCCTGGTGGCACTCTGTGCCTTCTCACCCTCCCTGTCGCCCTGGTGGCACTCCGTGCCTTCTCACCCTCCCTGTCGCCCTGGTGGCACTCCGTGCCTTCTCACCCTCCCTGTTGCCCTGGTGGCACTCCGTGCCTTCTCACCCTCCCTGTCGCCCTGGTGGCACTCCGTGCCTTCTCACCCTCCCTGTCATCCTGGTGGCACTCCGTGCCTTCTCACCCTCCCTGTCACCCTGGTGGCACTCCGTGCCTTCTCACCCTCCCTGTCGCCCTGGTGGCACTCCGTTCCTTCTCACCCTCCCTGTCGCCCTGGTGGCACTCTGTGCCTTCTCACCCTCCCTGTCACCCTGGTGGCACTCTGTGCCTTCTCACCGTCCCTGTCACCCTGGTGGCACTCCGTGCCTTCTCACCCTCCCTGTTGCCCTGGTGGCACTCTGTGCCTTCTCACCCTCCCTGTCACCCTGGTGGCACTCCGTGCCTTCTCACTCTCCCTGTCGCCCTGGTCGCACTCCGTGCCTTCTCACCCTCCCGCTCGCCCTGGTGGCACTCTGTGCCTTCTCACCCTCCCGCTCGCCCTGGTGGCACTCTGTGCCTTCTCACCCTCCCTGTCGCCCTGGTGGCACTCCGTGCCTTCTCACCCTCCCATTCGCCCTGGTGGCACTCTGTGCCTTCTCACCCTCCCTGTCGCCCTGGTGGCACTCTGTGCCTTCTCACCCTCCCTGTTGCCCTGGTGGCACTCCGTGCCTTCTCACCCTCCCTGTCACCCTGGTGGCACTCCATGCCTTCTCACCCTCCCTGTCGCCCTGGTGGCACTCAGTGCCTTCACCCTGGTGGCACTCTGTGCCTTCTCATCCTCCCTGTCGCCCTGGTGGCACTCCGTGTCTTCTCACCCTCCCTGTCGCCCTGGTGGCACTCTGTGCCTTCTCACCCTCCCTGTCGCCCTGGTGGCACTCCGTGCCTTCTCACCCTCCCTGTCACCCTGGTGGCACTCTGTGCCTTCTCACCCTCCCTGTCCCCCTGGTGGCACTCCGTGCCTTCTCACCCTCCCTCTTGCCCTGGTGGCACTCTGTGCCTTCTCAACCTCCCTGTCACCCTGGTGGCACTCCGTGCCTTCTCACCCTCCCTCTTACCCTGGTGGCACTCCGTGCCTTCTCACCCTCCCTCTTGCCCTGGTGGCACTCCGTGCCTTCTCACCCTCCCTCTTACACTGGTGGCACTCCGTGCCTTCTCACCCTCCCTGTCGCCCTGGTGGCACTCCGTGCCTTCTCACCCTCCCTCTTACACTGGTGGCACTCCGTGCCTTCTCACCCTCCCTCTTACCCTGGTGGCACTCCGTGCCTTCTCACCCTCCCTCTTGCCCTGGTGGCACTCCGTGCCTTCTCACCCTCCCTCTTACCCTGGTGGCACTCCGTGCCTTCTCACCCTCCCTCTTGCCCTGGTGGCACTCCGTGCCTTCTCACCCTCCCTCTTGCCCTGGTGTCACTCTGTGCCTTTTCACTCTCTCTGCTGCACTGGTGGCACTCCGTGCCTTCTCACCCTCCCTGTCGCCCTGGTGGCACTCCGTGCCTTCTCACCCTCCCTGTCATCCTGGTGGCACTCCGTGCCTTCTCACACTCCCTGTCACCCTGGGGGCACTCTGTGCCTTCTCACCCTCCCTGTCGCCCTGGTGGCACTCCGTGCCTTCTCACCCTCCCTGTCGCCCTGGTGGCACTCTGTGCCTTCTCACCCTCCCTGTCGCCCTGGTGGCACTCCGTGCCTTCTCACCCTCCCTGTCGCCCGGGTGGCACTCCGTGCCTTCTCTCCCTCCCTCTTGCCCTGGTGGCACTCCGTGCCTTCTCACCCTCCCTGTCGCCCTGGTGGCACTCCGTGACTTCTCACCCTCCCTGTTACCCTGGTGGCACTCCGTGCCTTCTCACCCTCCCTGTCGCCCTGGTGGCACTCCGTGTATTCTCACCCTCCCTGTCGATCTGGTGGCACTCCGTGCCTTCTCACCCTCCCTCTTGCCCTAGTGGCACTCTGTGCCTTCTCACCCTCCCTGTCACCCTGGTGGCACTCCGTGCCTTCTCACCCTCCCTGTCACCCTGGTGGCACTCCGTGCCTTCTCACCCTCCCTGTCGCCCTGGTGGCACTCCGTGCCTTCTCACCCTCCCTGTCGCCCTGGTGGCACTCCGTGCCTTCTCACCCTCCCTGTCGCCCTGGTGGCACTCTGTGCCTTCTCACCCTCCCTCTTGCCCTGGTGGCACTCCGAGCCTTCTCACCCTCCCTCTTGCCCTGGTGTCACTATGTGCCTTTTCACTCTCTCTGCTGCACTGGTGGCACTCCGTGCCTTCTCACCCTCCCTGTCGCCCTGGTGGCACTCCGTGCCTTCTCACCCTCCCTGTCATCCTGGTGGCACTCCGTGCCTTCTCACACTCCCTGTCACCCTGGGGGCACTCTGTGCCTTCTCACCCTCCCTGTCGCCCTGGTGGCACTCCGTGCCTTCTCACCCTCCCTGTCGCCCTGGTGGCACTCCGTGCCTTCTCACCCTCCCTGTCGCCCGGGTGGCACTCCGTGCCTTCTCTCCCTCCCTCTTGCCCTGGTGGCACTCTGTGCCTTCTCACCCTCCCTGTCGCCCTGGTGGCACTCCGTGACTTCTCACCCTCCCTGTTACCCTGGTGGCACTCCGTGCCTTCTCACCCTCCCTGTCGCCCTGGTGGCACTCTGTGTCTTCTCACCCTCCCTGTCGATCTGGTGGCACTCCGTGCCTTCTCACCCTCCCTGTCACCCTGGTGGCACTCCGTGCCTTCTCACCCTCCCTGTCACCCTGGTGGCACTCCGTGCCTTCTCACCCTCCCTGTCGCCCTGGTGGCACTCCGTGCCTTCTCACCCTCCCTGTCGCCCTGGTGGCACTCCGTGCCTTCTCACCCTCCCTGTCGCCCTGGTGGCACTCCGTGCCTTCTCACCCTCCCTGTTGCCCTGGTGGCACTCCGTGCCTTCTCACCCTTCCTGTCGCCCTGGTGGCACTCCGTGCCTTCTCACCCTCCCTGTCGCCCTGGTGGCACTCCGTGCCTTCTCACCCTCCCTGTTGCCCTGGTGGCACTCCGTGCCTTCTCACCCTCCCTGTCACCCTGGTGGCACTCCGTGCCTTCTCACCCTCCCTGTTGCCCTGGTGGCACTCCGTGCCTTCTCACCCTCCCTGTCGCCCTGGTGGCACTCCATGCCTTCTCACCCTCCCTGTCGCCCTGGTGGCACTCCATGCCTTCTCACCCTCCCTGTCACCCTGGTGGCACTCCGTGCCTTCTCACCCTCCCTCTTGCCCTGGTGGCACTCTGTGCCTTCACCCTGGTGGCACTCTGTGCCTTCTCACCCTCCCTGTCACCCTGGTGGCACTCCGTGCCTTCTCACCCTCCCTGTCGCCCTGGTGGCACTCCGTGCCTTCTCACCCTCCCTGTCGCCCTGGTGGCACTCCGTGCCTTCTCACCCTCCCTGTCGCCCTGGTGGCACTCCGTGCCTTCTCACCCTCCCTGTTGCCCTGGTGGCACTCTGTGCCTTCTCACCCTCCCTGTCGCCCTGGTGGCACTCTGTGCCTTCTCACCCTCCCTCTTGCCCTGGTGTCACTCTGTGCCTTCTCACCCTCCCTCTTGCCCTGGTGTCACTTTGTGCCTTCTCACCCTCCCTGTCGTCCTGGTGGCACTCCGTGCCTTCTCACCCTCCCTGTCACCCTGGTGGCACTCCGTGCCTTCTCACCCTCCCTGTCGCCCTGGTGGCACTCCGTGCCTTCTCACCCTCCCTGTCGCCCTGGTGGCACTCCGTGCCTTCTCACCCTCCCTCTTGCCCTGGTGGCACTCCGTGCCTTCTCACCCTCCAGTCACCCGGATGGCACTCCTTGCCTTCTCACCCTCCCTGTCGCCCTGGTGGCACTCCGTGCCTTCTCACCCTCCCTGTTGCCCTGGTGGCACTCTGTGCCTTCTCACTCTCCCTGTCACCCTGGTGGCACTCAGTGCCTTCTCATCCTTCCTGTCACCCTGGTGGCACGCTGTGACTTCTCATCCTCCCTGTCGCCCTGGTGGCACTCTTTGCCTTCTCACCCTCCCTCTTGCCCTGGTGGCACTCTGTGCCTTCGCCCTGTTGGCACTCCTTGCCTTCTCACCCTCCATGTCGCCCTGGTGGCACTCCGTGCCTTCTCACCCTCCCTCTTGCCCTGGTGGCACTCTGTGCCTTCACCCTGGTGGCACTCTGTGCCTTCTCTCCCTCCATGTCGCCCTGGTGGCACCCCGTGCCTTCTCTCCCTCCCTGTCACCCTGGTGGCACTCTGTGCCTTCTCTCCCTCCCTGTCGCCCTGGTAGCACTCAGTGCCTTCTCATCCTCCCTGTCGCCCTGGTGGCACTCCGTGCCTTCTCACCCTCCCTGTCGCCTTGATGGCACTCTGTGCCTTCTCACCCTCCCTCTTGCCCTGGTGGCACTCTGTGCCTTCTCACCCTCCCTGTCACCCTGGTGGCACTCCGTGCCTTCTCACCCTCCCTCTTACCCTGGTGGCACTCCGTGCCTTCTCACCCTCCCTCTTGCCCTGGTGTCACTCTGTGCCTTCTCACCCTCCCTCTTGCCCTGGTGTCACTTTGTGCCTTCTCACCCTCCCTGTCGTCCTGGTGGCACTCCGTGCCTTCTCACCCTCCCTGTCACCCTGGTGGCACTCCGTGCCTTCTCACTCTCCCTGTCGCCCTGGTGGCACTCCGTGCCTTCTCACCCTCCCGCTCGCCCTGGTGGCACTCTGTGCCTTCTCACCCTCCCGCTCGCCCTGGTGGCACTCCGTGCCTTCTCACCCTCCCTGTCGCCCTGGTGGCACTCCGTGCCTTCTCACCCTCCCATTCGCCCTGGTGGCACTCTGTGCCTTCTCACCCTCCCTGTCGCCCTGGTGGCACTCTGTGCCTTCTCACCCTCCCTGTTGCCCTGGTGGCACTCCGTGCCTTCCCACCCTCCCTGTCACCCTGGTGGCACTCCATGCCTTCTCACCCTCCCTGTCGCCCTGGTGGCACTCAGTGCCTTCACCCTGGTGGCACTCTGTGCCTTCTCACCCTCCCTGTCGCTCTGGTGGCACTCCGTGTCTTCTCACCCTCCCTGTCGCCCTTGTGGCACTCTGTGCCTTCTCACCCTCCCTGTCGCCCTGGTGGCACTCCGTGCCTTCTCACCCTCCCTGTCACCCTGGTGGCACTCTGTGCCTTCTCACCCTCCCTGTCCCCCTGGTGGCACTCCGTGCCTTCTCACCCTCCCTCTTGCCCTGGTGGCACTCTGTGCCTTCTCACCCTCCCTGTCACCCTGGTGGCACTCCGTGCCTTCTCACCCTCCCTCTTACCCTGGTGGCACTCCGTGCCTTCTCACCCTCCCTCTTACCCTGGTGGCACTCCGTGCCTTCTCACCCTCCCTTTTGCCCTGGTGTCACTCTGTGCCTTTTCACTCTCTCTGCTGCACTGGTGGCACTCCGTGCCTTCTCACCCTCCCTGTCGCCCTGGTGGCACTCCGTGCCTTCTCACCCTCCCTGTCATCCTGGTGGCACTCCGTGCCTTCTCACACTCCCTGTCACCCTGGGGGCACTCTGTGCCTTCTCACCCTCCCTGTCGCCCTGGTGGCACTCCGTGCCTTCTCACCCTCCCTGTCGCCCTGGTGGCACTCCGTGCCTTCTCACCCTCCCTGTCGCCCTGGTGGCACTCCGTGCCTTCTCACCCTCCCTGTTGCCCTGGTGGCACTCTGTGCCTTCACCCTGGTGGCATTCCGTGCCTTCTCACCCTCCCTCTTGCCCTGGTGGCACTCTGTGCCTTCACCCTGGTGGCACTCCGTGCCTTCTCACCCTCCCTGTCACCCTGGTGGCACTCCGTGCCTTCTCACTCTCCCTGTCGCCCTGGTCGCACTCCGTGCCTTCTCACCCTCCCTGTCGCCCTGGTGGCACTCCGTGCCTTCTCACCCTCCCATTCGCCCTGGTGGCACTCTGTGCCTTCTCACCCTCCCTGTCGCCCTGGTGGCACTCTGTGCCTTCTCACCCTCCCTGTTGCCCTGGTGGCACTCCGTGCCTTCTCACCCTCCCTGTCGCCCTGGTGGCACTCCGTGCCTTCTCACCCTCCCTGTCGTCCTGGTGGCACTCTGTGCCTTCTCACCCTCCCTGTCACCCTGGTGGCACTCTGTGCCTTCTCACCCTCCCTGTCGCCCTGGTGGCACTCTGTGCCTTCTCACCCTCCCTGTCACCCTGGTGGCACTCTGTGCCTTCTCACCCTCCCTGTCACCCTGGTGGCACTCCGTGCCTTCTCATCCTCCCTGTCACCCTGGTGGCACTCTGTGCCTTCTCACCCTCCCTCTTGCCCTGGTGTCACTCTGTGCCTTCTCACCCTCCCTCTTGCCCTGGTGTCACTTTGTGCCTTCTCACCCTCCCTGTCGTCCTGGTGGCACTCCGTGCCTTCTCACCCTCCCTGTCACCCTGGTGGCACTCCGTGCCTTCTCACCCTCCCTGTCGCCCTGGTGGCACTCCGTGCCTTCTCACCCTCCCTGTCGCCCTGGTGGCACTCCGTGCCTTCTCACCCTCCCTCTTGCCCTGGTGGCACTCCGTGCCTTCTCACCCTCCAGTCACCCGGATGGCACTCCTTGCCTTCTCACCCTCCCTGTCGCCCTGGTGGCACTCCGTGCCTTCTCACCCTCCCTGTTGCCCTGGTGGCACTCTGTGCCTTCTCACTCTCCCTGTCACCCTGGTGGCACTCAGTGCCTTCTCATCCTTCCTGTCACCCTGGTGGCACTCTGTGCCTTCTCATCCTCCCTGTCGCCCTGGTGGCACTCTTTGCCTTCTCACCCTCCCTCTTGCCCTGGTGGCACTCTGTGCCTTCGCCCTGTTGGCACTCCTTGCCTTCTCACCCTCCATGTCGCCCTGGTGGCACTCCGTGCCTTCTCACCCTCCCTCTTGCCCTGGTGGCACTCTGTGCCTTCACCCTGGTGGCACTCTGTGCCTTCTCTCCCTCCATGTCGCCCTGGTGGCACTCCGTGCCTTCTCTCCCTCCCTGTCACCCTGGTGGCACTCTGTGCCTTCTCTCCCTCCCTGTCGCCCTGGTAGCACTCAGTGCCTTCTCATCCTCCCTGTCGCCCTGGTGGCACTCCGTGCCTTCTCACCCTCCCTGTCGCCTTGATGGCACTCTGTGCCTTCTCACCCTCCCTCTTGCCCTGGTGGCACTCTGTGCCTTCTCACCCTCCCTGTCACCCTGGTGGCACTCCGTGCCTTCTCACCCTCCCTCTTACCCTGGTGGCACTCCGTGCCTTCTCACCCTCCCTCTTGCCCTGGTGTCACTCTGTGCCTTCTCACCCTCCCTCTTGCCCTGGTGTCACTTTGTGCCTTCTCACCCTCCCTGTCGTCCTGGTGGCACTCCGTGCCTTCTCACCCTCCCTGTCACCCTGGTGGCACTCCGTGCCTTCTCACCCTCCCTGTCGCCCTGGTGGCACTCCGTGCCTTCTCACCCTCCCGCTCGCCCTGGTGGCACTCTGTGCCTTCTCACCCTCCCGCTCGCCCTGGTGGCACTCCGTGCCTTCTCACCCTCCCTGTCGCCCTGGTGGCACTCCGTGCCTTCTCACCCTCCCATTCGCCCTGGTGGTACTCTGTGCCTTCTCACCCTCCCTGTCGCCCTGGTGGCACTCTGTGCCTTCTCACCCTCCCTGTTGCCCTGGTGGCACTCCGTGCCTCCCCACCCTCCCTGTCACCCTGGTGGCACTCCATGCCTTCTCACCCTCCCTGTCGCCCTGGTGGCACTCAGTGCCTTCACCCTGGTGGCACTCTGTGCCTTCTCACCCTCCCTGTCGCTCTGGTGGCACTCCGTGTCTTCTCACCCTCCCTGTCGCCCTGGTGGCACTCTGTGCCTTCTCACCCTCCCTGTCGCCCTGGTGGCACTCCGTGCCTTCTCACCCTCCCTGTCACCCTGGTGGCACTCTGTGCCTTCTCACCCTCCCTGTCCCCCTGGTGGCACTCCGTGCCTTCTCACCCTCCCTCTTGCCCTGGTGGCACTCTGTGCCTTCTCACCCTCCCTGTCACCCTGGTGGCACTCTGTGCATTCTCACCCTCCCTCTTACCCTGGTGGCACTCCGTGCCTTCTCACCCTCCCTCTTACCCTGGTGGCACTCCGTGCCTTCTCACCCTCCCTTTTGCCCTGGTGTCACTCTGTGCCTTTTCACTCTCTCTGCTGCACTGGTGGCACTCCGTGCCTTCTCACCCTCCCTGTCGCCCTGGTGGCACTCCGTGCCTTCTCACCCTCCCTGTCATCCTGGTGGCACTCCGTGCCTTCTCACACTCCCTGTCACCCTGGGGGCACTCTGTGCCTTCTCACCCTCCCTGTCGCCCTGGTGGCACTCCGTGCCTTCTCACCCTCCCTGTCGCCCTGGTGGCACTCCGTGCCTTCTCACCCTCCCTGTCGCCCTGGTGGCACTCCGTGCCTTCTCACCCTCCCTGTTGCCCTGGTGGCACTCCGTGCCTTCTCACCCTCCCTGTCGCCCTGGTGGCACTCCATGCCTTCTCACCCTCCCTGTCGCCCTGGTGGCACTCCATGCCTTCTCACCCTCCCTGTCACCCTGGTGGCACTCCGTGCCTTCTCACCCTCCCTCTTGCCCTGGTGGCACTCTGTGCCTTCACCCTGGTGGCACTCCGTGCCTTCTCACCCTCCCTGTCACCCTGGTGGCACTCCGTGCCTTCTCACCCTCCCTCTTGCCCTGGTGGCACTCCGTGCCTTCTCACCCTCCCTGTCGATCTGGTGGCACTCCGTGCCTTCTCACCCTCCCTCTTGCCCTAGTGGCACTCTGTGCCTTCTCACCCTCCCTGTCACCCTGGTGGCACTCCGTGCCTTCTCACCCTCCCTGTCGCCCTGGTGGGACTCTGTGCCTTCTCACCCTCCCTGTCGCCCTGGTGGCACTCCGTGCCTTCTCACCCTCCCTGTTGCCCTGGTGGCACTCCGTGCCTTCTCACCCTCCCTGTCGCCCTGGTGGCACTCCGTGCCTTCTCACCCTCCCTGTTGCCCTGGTGGCACTCCGTGCCTTCTCACCCTCCCTGTCGCCCTGGTGGCACTCCGTGCCTTCTCACCCTCCCTGTTGCCCTGGTGGCACTCCATGCCTTCTCACCCTCCCTGTCGCCCTGGTGGCACTCCATGCCTTCTCACCCTCCCTGTCGCCCTGGTGGCACTCCATGCCTTCTCACCCTCCCTGTCACCCTGGTGGCACTCCGTGCCTTCTCACCCTCCCTCTTGCCCTGGTGGCACTCTGTGCCTTCACCCTGGTGGCACTCCGTGCCTTCTCACCCCCCCTGTCACCCTGGTGGCACTCCGTGCCTTCTCACCCTCCCTGTCACCCTGGTGGCACTCCGTGCCTTCTCACCCTCCCTGTCGCCCTGGTGGCACTCCGTGCCTTCTCACCCTCCCTGTCGCCCTGGTGGCACTCCGTGCCTTCTCACCCTCCCGCTCGCCCTGGTGGCACTCTGTGCCTTCTCACCCTCCCGCTCGCCCTGGTGGCACTCCGTGCCTTCTCACCCTCCCTGTCGCCCTGGTGGCACTCCGTGCCTTCTCACCCTCCCATTCGCCCTGGTGGCACTCTGTGCCTTCTCACCCTCCCTGTCGCCCTGGTGGCACTCTGTGCCTTCTCACCCTCCCTGTTGCCCTGGTGGCACTCCGTGCCTTCTCACCCTCCCTGTCACCCTGGTGGCACTCCATGCCTTCTCACCCTCCCTGTCGCCCTGGTGGCACTCAGTGCCTTCACCCTGGTGGCACTCTGTGCCTTCTCACCCTCCCTGTCGCCCTGGTGGCACTCCGTGTCTTCTCACCCTCCCTGTCGCCCTGGTGGCACTCTGTGCCTTCTCACCCTCCCTGTCGCCCTGGTGACACTCCGTGCCTTCTCACCCTCCCTGTCACCCTGGTGGCACTCTGTGCCTTCTCACCCTCCCTGTCCCCCTGGTGGCACTCCGTGCCTTCTCACCCTCCCTCTTGCCCTGGTGGCACTCTGTGCCTTCTCACCCTCCCTGTCACCCTGGTGGCACTCCGTGCCTTCTCACCCTCCCTCTTACCCTGGTGGCACTCCGTGCCTTCTCACCCTCCCTCTTGCCCTGGTGGCACTCCGTGCCTTCTCACCCTCCCTCTTGCCCTGGTGTCACTCTGTGCCTTTTCACTCTCTCTGCTGCACTGGTGGCACTCCGTGCCTTCTCACCCTCCCTGTCGCCCTGGTGGCACTCCGTGCCTTCTCACCCTCCCTGTCATCCTGGTGGCACTCCGTGCCTTCTCACACTCCCTGTCACCCTGGGGGCACTCTGTGCCTTCTCACCCTCCCTGTCGCCCTGGTGGCACTCCGTGCCTTCTCACCCTCCCTGTCGCCCTGGTGGCACTCCGTGCCTTCTCACCCTCCCTGTCGCCCTGGTGGCACTCCGTGCCTTCTCACCCTCCCTGTCGCCCTGGTGGCACTCCGTGCCTTCTCACCCTCCCTGTCGCCCTGGTGGCACTCCGTGCCTTCTCACCCTCCCTGTCGCCCTGGTGGCACTCCATGCCTTCTCACCCTCCCTGTCACCCTGGTGGCACTCCGTGCCTTCTCACCCTCCCTCTTGCCCTGGTGGCACTCTGTGCCTTCACCCTGGTGGCACTCCGTGCCTTCTCACCCTCCCTGTCACCCTGGTGGCACTCCGTGCCTTCTCACTCTCCCTGTCGCCCTGGTCGCACTCCGTGCCTTCTCACCCTCCCTGTCGCCCTGGTGGCACTCCGTGCCTTCTCACCCTCCCATTCGCCCTGGTGGCACTCTGTGCCTTCTCACCCTCCCTGTCGCCCTGGTGGCACTCTGTGCCTTCTCACCCTCCCTGTTGCCCTGGTGGCACTCCGTGCCTTCTCACCCTCCCTGTCGCCCTGGTGGCACTCCGTGCCTTCTCACCCTCCCTGTCGTCCTGGTGGCACTCTGTGCCTTCTCACCCTCCCTGTCACCCTGGTGGCACTCTGTGCCTTCTCACCCTCCCTGTCTCCCTGGTGGCACTCTGTGCCTTCTCACCCTCCCTGTCGCCCTGGTGGCACTCTGTGCCTTCTCCCCCTCCCTGTCACCCTGGTGGCACTCTGTGCCTTCTCACCCTCCCTGTCACCCTGGTGGCACTCCGTGCCTTTTCATCCTACCTGTCACCCTGGTGGCACTCTGTGCCTTCTCACCCTCCCTCTTGCCCTGGTGTCACTCTGTGCCTTCTCACCCTCCCTCTTGCCCTGGTGTCACTTTGTGCCTTCTCACCCTCCCTGTCGTCCTGGTGGCACTCCGTGCCTTCTCACCCTCCCTGTCACCCTGGTGGCACTCCGTGCCTTCTCACCCTCCCTGTCGCCCTGGTGGCACTCCATGCCTTCTCACCCTCCCTGTCGCCCTGGTGGCACTCCGTGCCTTCTCACCCTCCCTCTTGCCCTGGTGGCACTCCGTGCCTTCTCACCCTCCAGTCACCCGGATGGCACTCCTTGCCTTCTCACCCTCCCTGTCGCCCTGGTGGCACTCCGTGCCTTCTCACCCTCCCTGTTGCCCTGGTGGCACTCTGTGCCTTCTCACTCTCCCTGTCACCCTGGTGGCACTCAGTGCCTTCTCATCCTTCCTGTCACCCTGGTGGCACGCTGTGCCTTCTCATCCTCCCTGTCGCCCTGGTGGCACTCTTTGCCTTCTCACCCTCCCTCTTGCCCTGGTGGCACTCTGTGCCTTCGCCCTGTTGGCACTCCTTGCCTTCTCACCCTCCATGTCGCCCTGGTGGCACTCCGTGCCTTCTCACCCTCCCTCTTGCCCTGGTGGCACTCTGTGCCTTCACCCTGGTGGCACTCTGTGCCTTCTCTCCCTCCATGTCGCCCTGGTGGCACCCCGTGCCTTCTCTCCCTCCCTGTCACCCTGGTGGCACTCTGTGCCTTCTCTCCCTCCCTGTCGCCCTGGTAGCACTCAGTGCCTTCTCATCCTCCCTGTCGCCCTGGTGGCACTCCGTGCCTTCTCACCCTCCCTGTCGCCTTGATGGCACTCTGTGCCTTCTCACCCTCCCTCTTGCCCTGGTGGCACTCTGTGCCTTCTCACCCTCCCTGTCACCCTGGTGGCACTCCGTGCCTTCTCACCCTCCCTCTTACCCTGGTGGCACTCCGTGCCTTCTCACCCTCCCTCTTGCCCTGGTGTCACTCTGTGCCTTCTCACCCTCCCTCTTGCCCTGGTGTCACTTTGTGCCTTCTCACCCTCCCTGTCGTCCTGGTGGCACTCCGTGCCTTCTCACCCTCCCTGTCACCCTGGTGGCACTCCGTGCCTTCTCACCCTCCCTGTCATCCTGGTGGCACTCCGTGCCTTCTCACACTCCCTGTCACCCTGGGGGCACTCTGTGCCTTCTCACCCTCCCTGTCGCCCTGGTGGCACTCCGTGCCTTCTCACCCTCCCTGTCGCCCTGGTGGCACTCCGTGCCTTCTCACCCTCCCTGTCGCCCTGGTGGCACTCCGTGCCTTCTCACCCTCCCTGTTGCCCTGGTGGCACTCTGTGCCTTCACCCTGGTGGCATTCCGTGCCTTCTCACCCTCCCTCTTGCCCTGGTGGCACTCTGTGCCTTCACCCTGGTGGCACTCCGTGCCTTCTCACCCTCCCTGTCACCCTGGTGGCACTCCGTGCCTTCTCACTCTCCCTGTCGCCCTGGTCGCACTCCGTGCCTTCTCACCCTCCCTGTCGCCCTGGTGGCACTCCGTGCCTTCTCACCCTCCCATTCGCCCTGGTGGCACTCTGTGCCTTCTCACCCTCCCTGTCGCCCTGGTGGCACTCTGTGCCTTCTCACCCTCCCTGTTGCCCTGGTGGCACTCCGTGCCTTCTCACCCTCCCTGTCGCCCTGGTGGCACTCCGTGCCTTCTCACCCTCCCTGTCGTCCTGGTGGCACTCTGTGCCTTCTCACCCTCCCTGTCACCCTGGTGGCACTCTGTGCCTTCTCACCCTCCCTGTCTCCCTGGTGGCACTCTGTGCCTTCTCACCCTCCCTGTCGCCCTGGTGGCACTCTGTGCCTTCTCACCCTCCCTGTCACCCTGGTGGCACTCTGTGCCTTCTCACCCTCCCTGTCACCCTGGTGGCACTCCGTGCCTTCTCATCCTCCCTGTCACCCTGGTGGCACTCTGTGCCTTCTCACCCTCCCTCTTGCCCTGGTGTCACTCTGTGCCTTCTCACCCTCCCTCTTGCCCTGGTGTCACTTTGTGCCTTCTCACCCTCCCTGTCGTCCTGGTGGCACTCCGTGCCTTCTCACCCTCCCTGTCACCCTGGTGGCACTCCGTGCCTTCTCACCCTCCCTGTCGCCCTGGTGGCACTCCGTGCCTTCTCACCCTCCCTGTCGCCCTGGTGGCACTCCGTGCCTTCTCACCCTCCCTCTTGCCCTGGTGGCACTCCGTGCCTTCTCACCCTCCAGTCACCCGGATGGCACTCCTTGCCTTCTCACCCTCCCTGTCGCCCTGGTGGCACTCCGTGCCTTCTCACCCTCCCTGTTGCCCTGGTGGCACTCTGTGCCTTCTCACTCTCCCTGTCACCCTGGTGGCACTCAGTGCCTTCTCATCCTTCCTGTCACCCTGGTGGCACTCTGTGCCTTCTCATCCTCCCTGTCGCCCTGGTGGCACTCTTTGCCTTCTCACCCTCCCTCTTGCCCTGGTGGCACTCTGTGCCTTCGCCCTGTTGGCACTCCTTGCCTTCTCACCCTCCATGTCGCCCTGGTGGCACTCCGTGCCTTCTCACCCTCCCTCTTGCCCTGGTGGCACTCTGTGCCTTCACCCTGGTGGCACTCTGTGCCTTCTCTCCCTCCATGTCGCCCTGGTGGCACTCCGTGCCTTCTCTCCCTCCCTGTCACCCTGGTGGCACTCTGTGCCTTCTCTCCCTCCCTGTCGCCCTGGTAGCACTCAGTGCCTTCTCATCCTCCCTGTCGCCCTGGTGGCACTCCGTGCCTTCTCACCCTCCCTGTCGCCTTGATGGCACTCTGTGCCTTCTCACCCTCCCTCTTGCCCTGGTGGCACTCTGTGCCTTCTCACCCTCCCTGTCACCCTGGTGGCACTCCGTGCCTTCTCACCCTCCCTCTTACCCTGGTGGCACTCCGTGCCTTCTCACCCTCCCTCTTGCCCTGGTGTCACTCTGTGCCTTCTCACCCTCCCTCTTGCCCTGGTGTCACTTTGTGCCTTCTCACCCTCCCTGTCGTCCTGGTGGCACTCCGTGCCTTCTCACCCTCCCTGTCACCCTGGTGGCACTCCGTGCCTTCTCACCCTCCCTGTCGCCCTGGTGGCACTCCGTGCCTTCTCACCCTCCCGCTCGCCCTGGTGGCACTCTGTGCCTTCTCACCCTCCCGCTCGCCCTGGTGGCACTCCGTGCCTTCTCACCCTCCCTGTCGCCCTGGTGGCACTCCGTGCCTTCTCACCCTCCCATTCGCCCTGGTGGCACTCTGTGCCTTCTCACCCTCCCTGTCGCCCTGGTGGCACTCTGTGCCTTCTCACCCTCCCTGTTGCCCTGGTGGCACTCCGTGCCTCCCCACCCTCCCTGTCACCCTGGTGGCACTCCATGCCTTCTCACCCTCCCTGTCGCCCTGGTGGCACTCAGTGCCTTCACCCTGGTGGCACTCTGTGCCTTCTCACCCTCCCTGTCGCTCTGGTGGCACTCCGTGTCTTCTCACCCTCCCTGTCGCCCTGGTGGCACTCTGTGCCTTCTCACCCTCCCTGTCGCCCTGGTGGCACTCCATGCCTTCTCACCCTCCCTGTCACCCTGGTGGCACTCTGTGCCTTCTCACCCTCCCTGTCCCCCTGGTGGCACTCCGTGCCTTCTCACCCTCCCTCTTGCCCTGGTGGCACTCTGTGCCTTCTCACCCTCCCTGTCACCCTGGTGGCACTCCGTGCATTCTCACCCTCCCTCTTACCCTGGTGGCACTCCGTGCCTTCTCACCCTCCCTCTTACCCTGGTGGCACTCCGTGCCTTCTCACCCTCCCTTTTGCCCTG
Source organism: Lissotriton vulgaris (assembly GCF_964263255.1). Lineage (NCBI taxonomy): Eukaryota > Metazoa > Chordata > Amphibia > Caudata > Salamandridae > Lissotriton > Lissotriton vulgaris. The sequence goes on along the minus strand of NW_028255099.1, from coordinate 347,796 downwards.
GTGTCACTCTGTGCCTTTTCACTCTCTCTGCTGCACTGGTGGCACTCCGTGCCTTCTCACCCTCCCTGTCGCCCTGGTGGCACTCCGTGCCTTCTCACCCTCCCTGTCATCCTGGTGGCACTCCGTGCCTTCTCACACTCCCTGTCACCCTGGGGGCACTCTGTGCCTTCTCACCCTCCCTGTCGCCCTGGTGGCACTCCGTGCCTTCTCACCCTCCCTGTCGCCCTGGTGGCACTCCGTGCCTTCTCACCCTCCCTGTCGCCCTGGTGGCACTCCGTGCCTTCTCACCCTCCCTGTTGCCCTGGTGGCACTCCGTGCCTTCCCACCCTCCCTGTCGCCCTGGTGGCACTCCATGCCTTCTCACCCTCCCTGTCGCCCTGGTGGCACTCCATGCCTTCTCACCCTCCCTGTCACCCTGGTGGCACTCCGTGCCTTCTCACCCTCCCTCTTGCCCTGGTGGCACTCCGTGCCTTCTCACCCTCCCTGTCACCCTGGTGGCACTCCGTGCCTTCTCACCCTCCCTGTCACCCTGGTGGCACTCCGTGCCTTCTCACCCTCCCTGTCACCCTGGTGGCACTCCGTGCCTTCTCACCCTCCCTGTCACCCTGGTGGCACTCCGTGCCTTCTCACCCTCCCTGTCGCCCTGGTGGCACTCCGTGCCTTCTCACCCTCCCTGTCGCCCTGGTGGCACTCCGTGCCTTCTCACCCTCCCTGTCGCCCTGGTGGCACTCTGTGCCTTCTCACCCTCCCTGTTGCCCTGGTGGCACTCCGTGCCTTCTCACCCTCCCTGTCACCCTGTTGGCACTCCGTGCCTTCACCCTGGTGGCACTCCGTGCCTTCTCACCCTCCCTGTCGCCCTGGTGGCACTCCGTGCCTTCTCACCCTCCCTGTCGTCCTGGTGGCACTCTGTGCCTTCTCACCCTCCCTGTCACCCTGGTGGCACTCTGTGCCTTCTCACCCTCCCTGTCTCCCTGGTGGCACTCTGTGCCTTCTCACCCTCCCTGTCGCCCTGGTGGCACTCTGTGCCTTCTCACCCTCACTGTCACCCTGGTGGCACTCTGTGCCATCTCACCCTCCCTGTCACCCTGGTGGCACTCCGTGCCTTCTCATCCTCCCTGTCACCCTGGTGGCACTCTGTGCCTTCTCACGCTCCCTCTTGCCCTGGTGTCACTCTGTGCCTTCTCACCCTCCCTCTTGCCCTGGTGTCACTTTGTGCCTTCTCACCCTCCCTGTCGTCCTGGTGGCACTCCGTGCCTTCTCACCCTCCCTGTCACCCTGGTGGCACTCCGTGCCTTCTCACCCTCCCTGTCGCCCTGGTGGCACTCCGTGCCTTCTCACCCTCCCTGTCGCCCTGGTGGCACTCCGTGCCTTCTCACCCTCCCTGTCGCCCTGGTGGCACTCCGTGCCTTCTCACCCTCCCTGTGGCCCTGGTGGCACTCCGTGCCTTCTCACCCTCCCTGTCGCCCTGGTGGCACTCCGTGCCTTCTCACCCTCCCTGTTGCCCTGGTGGCACTCCGTGCCTTCTCACCCTCCCTGTCGCCCTGGTGGCACTCCGTGCCTTCTCACCCTCCCTGTCATCCTGGTGGCACTCCGTGCCTTCTCACCCTCCCTGTCACCCTGGTGGCACTCCGTGCCTTCTCACCCTCCCTGTCGCCCTGGTGGCACTCCGTGCCTTCTCACCCTCCCTGTCGCCCTGGTGGCACTCTGTGCCTTCTCACCCTCCCTGTCACCCTGGTGGCACTCCGTGCCTTCTCTCCCTCCCTGTCACCCTGGTGGCACTCTGTGCCTTCTCTCCCTCCCTGTCGCCCTGGTAGCACTCAGTGCCTTCTCATCCTCCCTGTCGCCCTGGTGGCACTCCGTGCCTTCTCACCCTCCCTGTCGCCTTGATGGCACTCTGTGCCTTCTCACCCTCCCTCTTGCCCTGGTGGCACTCTGTGCCTTCTCACCCTCCCTGTCACCCTGGTGGCACTCAGTGCCTTCTCACCCTCCCTCTTACCCTGGTGGCACTCCGTGCCTTCTCACCCTCCCTCTTGCCCTGGTGTCACTCTGTGCCTTCTCACCCTCCCTCTTGCCCTGGTGTCACTTTGTGCCTTCTCACCCTCCCTGTCATCCTGGTGGCACTCCGTGCCTTCTCACCCTCCCTGTCACCCTGGTGGCACTCCGTGCCTTCTCACCCTCCCTGTCGCCCTGGTGGCACTCCGTGCCTTCTCACCCTCCCTGTCGCCCTGGTGGCACTCCGTGCCTTCTCACCCTCCCTCTTGCCCTGGTGGCACTCCGTGCCTTCTCACCCTCCCTGTCACCCTGGTGGCACTCCGTGCCTTCTCACCCTCCCTGTCGCCCTGGTGGCACTCCGTGCCTTCTCACCCTCCCTGTTGCCCTGGTGGCACTCTGTGCCTTCTCACTCTCCCTGTCGCCCTGGTGGCACTCAGTGCCTTCTCATCCTTCCTGTCACCCTGGTGGCACTCTGTGCCTTCTCACCCTCCCTGTCGCCCTGGTGGCACTCTTTGCCTTCTCACCCTCCCTCTTGCCCTGGTGGCACTCTGTGCCTTCGCCCTGTTGGCACTCCTTGCCTTCTCACCCTCCATGTCGCCCTGGTGGCACTCCGTGCCTTCTCACCCTCCCTCTTGCCCTGGTGGCACTCTGTGCCTTCATCCTGGTGGCACTCTGTGCCTTCTCTCCCTCCATGTCGCCCTGGTGGCACTCCGTGCCTTCTCTCCCTCCCTGTCACCCTGGTGGCACTCTGTGCCTTCTCTCCCTCCCTGTCGCCCTGGTAGCACTCAGTGCCTTCTCATCCTCCCTGTTGCCCTGGTGGCACTCCGTGCCTTCTCACCCTCCCTGTCGCCTTGGTGGCACTCTGTGCTTTCTCACCCTCCCTCTTGCCCTGGTGGCACTCTGTGCCTTCACCCTGGTGGCACTCTGTGCCTTCTCTCCCTCCCTGTCGCCCTGGTGGCACTCCGTGCCTTCTCTCCCTCCCTGTCGCCCTGGTGGCACTCCGTGCCTTCTCACCCTCCCTCTTGCCCTGGTGGCACTCCGTGCCTTCTCACCCTCCCTGTCGATCTGGTGGCACTCCGTGCCTTCTCACCCTCCCTCTTGCCCTAGTGGCACTCTGTGCCTTCTCACCCTCCCTGTCACCCTGGTGGCACTCCGTGCCTTCTCACCCTCCCTGTCGCCCTGGTGGCACTCCGTGCCTTCTCACCCTCCCTGTCGCCCTGGTGGCACTCCGTGCCTTCTCACCCTCCCTGTTGCCCTGGTGGCACTCCGTGCCTTCTCACCCTCCCTGTCGCCCTGGTGGCACTCCGTGCCTTCTCACCCTCCCTGTCGCCCTGGTGGCACTCCGTGCCTTCTCACCCTCCCTGTCATCCTGGTGGCACTCCGTGCCTTCTCACACTCCCTGTCACCCTGGGGGCACTCTGTGCCTTCTCACCCTCCCTGTCGCCCTGGTGGCACTCCGTGCCTTCTCACCCTCCCTGTCGCCCTGGTGGCACTCCGTGCCTTCTCACCCTCCCTGTCGCCCTGGTGGCACTCCGTGCCTTCTCACCCTCCCTGTTGCCCTGGTGGCACTCTGTGCCTTCACCCTGGTGGCATTCCGTGCCTTCTCACCCTCCCTCTTGCCCTGGTGGCACTCTGTGCCTTCACCCTGGTGGCACTCCGTGCCTTCTCACCCTCCCTGTCACCCTGGTGGCACTCCGTGCCTTCTCACTCTCCCTGTCGCCCTGGTCGCACTCCGTGCCTTCTCACCCTCCCTGTCGCCCTGGTGGCACTCCGTGCCTTCTCACCCTCCCATTCGCCCTGGTGGCACTCTGTGCCTTCTCACCCTCCCTGTCGCCCTGGTGGCACTCTGTGCCTTCTCACCCTCCCTGTTGCCCTGGTGGCACTCCGTGCCTTCTCACCCTCCCTGTCGCCCTGGTGGCACTCCGTGCCTTCTCACCCTCCCTGTCGTCCTGGTGGCACTCTGTGCCTTCTCACCCTCCCTGTCACCCTGGTGGCACTCTGTGCCTTCTCACCCTCCCTGTCTCCCTGGTGGCACTCTGTGCCTTCTCACCCTCCCTGTCACCCTGGTGGCACTCTGTGCCTTCTCACCCTCCCTGTCACCCTGGTGGCACTCCGTGCCTTCTCATCCTCCCTGTCACCCTGGTGGCACTCTGTGCCTTCTCACCCTCCCTGTCGCCCTGGTGGCACTCCGTGCCTTCTCACCCTCCCTGTCGCCTTGATGGCACTCTGTGCCTTCTCACCCTCCCTCTTGCCCTGGTGGCACTCTGTGCCTTCTCACCCTCCCTGTCACCCTGGTGGCACTCAGTGCCTTCTCACCCTCCCTCTTACCCTGGTGGCACTCCGTGCCTTCTCACCCTCCCTCTTGCCCTGGTGTCACTCTGTGCCTTCTCACCCTCCCTCTTGCCCTGGTGTCACTTTGTGCCTTCTCACCCTCCCTGTCATCCTGGTGGCACTCCGTGCCTTCTCACCCTCCCTGTCACCCTGGTGGCACTCCGTGCCTTCTCACCCTCCCTGTCGCCCTGGTGGCACTCCGTGCCTTCTCACCCTCCCTGTCGCCCTGGTGGCACTCCGTGCCTTCTCACCCTCCCTCTTGCCCTGGTGGCACTCCGTGCCTTCTCACCCTCCCTGTCACCCTGGTGGCACTCCGTGCCTTCTCACCCTCCCTGTCGCCCTGGTGGCACTCCGTGCCTTCTCACCCTCCCTGTTGCCCTGGTGGCACTCTGTGCCTTCTCACTCTCCCTGTCGCCCTGGTGGCACTCAGTGCCTTCTCATCCTTCCTGTCACCCTGGTGGCACTCTGTGCCTTCTCACCCTCCCTGTCGCCCTGGTGGCACTCTTTGCCTTCTCACCCTCCCTCTTGCCCTGGTGGCACTCTGTGCCTTCGCCCTGTTGGCACTCCTTGCCTTCTCACCCTCCATGTCGCCCTGGTGGCACTCCGTGCCTTCTCACCCTCCCTCTTGCCCTGGTGGCACTCTGTGCCTTCATCCTGGTGGCACTCTGTGCCTTCTCTCCCTCCATGTCGCCCTGGTGGCACTCCGTGCCTTCTCTCCCTCCCTGTCACCCTGGTGGCACTCTGTGCCTTCTCTCCCTCCCTGTCGCCCTGGTAGCACTCAGTGCCTTCTCATCCTCCCTGTTGCCCTGGTGGCACTCCGTGCCTTCTCACCCTCCCTGTCGCCTTGGTGGCACTCTGTGCTTTCTCACCCTCCCTCTTGCCCTGGTGGCACTCTGTGCCTTCACCCTGGTGGCACTCTGTGCCTTCTCTCCCTCCCTGTCGCCCTGGTGGCACTCCGTGCCTTCTCTCCCTCCCTGTCGCCCTGGTGGCACTCCGTGCCTTCTCACCCTCCCTCTTGCCCTGGTGGCACTCCGTGCCTTCTCACCCTCCCTGTCGATCTGGTGGCACTCCGTGCCTTCTCACCCTCCCTCTTGCCCTAGTGGCACTCTGTGCCTTCTCACCCTCCCTGTCACCCTGGTGGCACTCCGTGCCTTCTCACCCTCCCTGTCGCCCTGGTGGCACTCCGTGCCTTCTCACCCTCCCTGTCGCCCTGGTGGCACTCCGTGCCTTCTCACCCTCCCTGTTGCCCTGGTGGCACTCCGTGCCTTCTCACCCTCCCTGTCGCCCTGGTGGCACTCCGTGCCTTCTCACCCTCCCTGTCGCCCTGGTGGCACTCCGTGCCTTCTCACCCTCCCTGTCATCCTGGTGGCACTCCGTGCCTTCTCACACTCCCTGTCACCCTGGGGGCACTCTGTGCCTTCTCACCCTCCCTGTCGCCCTGGTGGCACTCCGTGCCTTCTCACCCTCCCTGTCGCCCTGGTGGCACTCCGTGCCTTCTCACCCTCCCTGTCGCCCTGGTGGCACTCCGTGCCTTCTCACCCTCCCTGTTGCCCTGGTGGCACTCTGTGCCTTCACCCTGGTGGCATTCCGTGCCTTCTCACCCTCCCTCTTGCCCTGGTGGCACTCTGTGCCTTCACCCTGGTGGCACTCCGTGCCTTCTCACCCTCCCTGTCACCCTGGTGGCACTCCGTGCCTTCTCACTCTCCCTGTCGCCCTGGTCGCACTCCGTGCCTTCTCACCCTCCCTGTCGCCCTGGTGGCACTCCGTGCCTTCTCACCCTCCCATTCGCCCTGGTGGCACTCTGTGCCTTCTCACCCTCCCTGTCGCCCTGGTGGCACTCTGTGCCTTCTCACCCTCCCTGTTGCCCTGGTGGCACTCCGTGCCTTCTCACCCTCCCTGTCGCCCTGGTGGCACTCCGTGCCTTCTCACCCTCCCTGTCGTCCTGGTGGCACTCTGTGCCTTCTCACCCTCCCTGTCACCCTGGTGGCACTCTGTGCCTTCTCACCCTCCCTGTCTCCCTGGTGGCACTCTGTGCCTTCTCACCCTCCCTGTCACCCTGGTGGCACTCTGTGCCTTCTCACCCTCCCTGTCACCCTGGTGGCACTCCGTGCCTTCTCATCCTCCCTGTCACCCTGGTGGCACTCTGTGCCTTCTCACCCTCCCTGTCACCCTGGTGGCACTCCGTGCCTTCTCATCCTCCCTGTCACCCTGGTGGCACTCTGTGCCTTCTCACCCTCCCTCTTGGCCTGGTGTCACTCTGTGCCTTCTCACCCTCCCTCTTGCCCTGGTGTCACTTTGTGCCTTCTCACCCTCCCTGTCGTCCTGGTGGCACTCCGTGCCTTCTCACCCTCCCTGTCACCCTGGTGGCACTCCGTGCCTTCTCACCCTCCCTGTCGCCCTGGTGGCACTCCGTGCCTTCTCACCCTCCCTGTCGCCCTGGTGGCACTCCGTGCCTTCTCACCCTCCCTCTTGCCCTGGTGGCACTCCGTGCCTTCTCACCCTCCAGTCACCCGGATGGCACTCCTTGCCTTCTCACCCTCCCTGTCGCCCTGGTGGCACTCCGTGCCTTCTCACCCTCCCTGTTGCCCTGGTGGCACTCTGTGCCTTCTCACTCTCCCTGTCACCCTGGTGGCACTCAGTGCCTTCTCATCCTTCCTGTCACCCTGGTGGCACTCTGTGCCTTCTCATCCTCCCTGTCGCCCTGGTGGCACTCCGTGCCTTCTCACCCTCCCTCTTGCCCTGGTGGCACTCTGTGCCTTCTCCCTGTTGGCACTCCTTGCCTTCTCACCCTCCATGTCGCCCTGGTGGCACTCCGTGCCTTCTCACCCTCCCTCTTGCCCTGGTGGCACTCTGTGCCTTCACCCTGGTGGCACTCTGTGCCTTCTCTCCCTCCATGTCGCCCTGGTGGCACTCCGTGCCTTCTCTCCCTCCCTGTCACCCTGGTGGCACTCTGTGCCTTCTCTCCCTCCCTGTCGCCCTGGTAGCACTCAGTGCCTTCTCATCCTCCCTGTCGCCCTGGTGGCACTCCGTGCCTTCTCACCCTCCCTGTCGCCTTGATGGCACTCTGTGCCTTCTCACCCTCCCTCTTGCCCTGGTGGCACTCTGTGCCTTCTCACCCTCCCTGTCACCCTGGTGGCACTCCGTGCCTTCTCACCCTCCCTCTTACCCTGGTGGCACTCCGTGCCTTCTCACCCTCCCTCTTGCCCTGGTGTCACTCTGTGCCTTCTCACCCTCCCTCTTGCCCTGGTGTCACTTTGTGCCTTCTCACCCTCCCTGTCGTCCTGGTGGCACTCCGTGCCTTCTCACCCTCCCTGTCACCCTGGTGGCACTCCGTGCCTTCTCACCCTCCCTGTCGCCCTGGTGGCACTCCGTGCCTTCTCACCCTCCCGCTCGCCCTGGTGGCACTCTGTGCCTTCTCACCCTCCCGCTCGCCCTGGTGGCACTCCATGCCTTCTCACCCTCCCTGTCGCCCTGGTGGCACTCCGTGCCTTCTCACCCTCCCATTCGCCCTGGTGGCACTCTGTGCCTTCTCACACTCCCTGTCGCCCTGGTGGCACTCTGTGCCTTCTCACCCTCCCTGTTGCCCTGGTGGCACTCCGTGCCTCCCCACCCTCCCTGTCACCCTGGTGGCACTCCATGCCTTCTCACCCTCCCTGTCGCCCTGGTGGCACTCAGTGCCTTCACCCTGGTGGCACTCTGTGCCTTCTCACCCTCCCTGTCGCTCTGGTGGCACTCCGTGTCTTCTCACCCTCCCTGTCGCCCTGGTGGCACTCTGTGCCTTCTCACCCTCCCTGTCGCCCTGGTGGCACTCCATGCCTTCTCACCCTCCCTGTCACCCTGGTGGCACTCTGTGCCTTCTCACCCTCCCTGTCCCCCTGGTGGCACTCCGTGCCTTCTCACCCTCCCTCTTGCCCTGGTGGCACTCTGTGCCTTCTCACCCTCCCTGTCACCCTGGTGGCACTCCGTGCATTCTCACCCTCCCTCTTACCCTGGTGGCACTCCGTGCCTTCTCACCCTCCCTCTTACCCTGGTGGCACTCCGTGCCTTCTCACCCTCCCTTTTGCCCTGGTGTCACTCTGTGCCTTTTCACTCTCTCTGCTGCACTGGTGGCACTCCGTGCCTTCTCACCCTCCCTGTCGCCCTGGTGGCACTCCGTGCCTTCTCACCCTCCCTGTCATCCTGGTGGCACTCCGTGCCTTCTCACACTCCCTGTCACCCTGGGGGCACTCTGTGCCTTCTCACCCTCCCTGTCGCCCTGGTGGCACTCCGTGCCTTCTCACCCTCCCTGTCGCCCTGGTGGCACTCCGTGCCTTCTCACCCTCCCTGTCGCCCTGGTGGCACTCCGTGCCTTCTCACCCTCCCTGTTGCCCTGGTGGCACTCCGTGCCTTCCCACCCTCCCTGTCGCCCTGGTGGCACTCCATGCCTTCTCACCCTCCCTGTCGCCCTGGTGGCACTCCATGCCTTCTCACCCTCCCTGTCACCCTGGTGGCACTCCGTGCCTTCTCACCCTCCCTCTTGCCCTGGTGGCACTCTGTGCCTTCACCCTGGTGGCACTCCGTGCCTTCTCACCCTCCCTGTCACCCTGGTGGCACTCCGTGCCTTCTCACCCTCCCTGTCACCCTGGTGGCACTCCGTGCCTTCTCACCCTCCCTGTCACCCTGGTGGCACTCCGTGCCTTCTCACCCTCCCTGTCGCCCTGGTGGCACTCCGTGCCTTCTCACCCTCCCTGTCGCCCTGGTGGCACTCCGTGCCTTCTCACCCTCCCTGTCGCCCTGGTGGCACTCTGTGCCTTCTCACCCTCCCTGTTGCCCTGGTGGCACTCCGTGCCTTCTCACCCTCCCTGTCACCCTGTTGGCACTCCGTGCCTTCACCCTGGTGGCACTCCGTGCCTTCTCACCCTCCCTGTCGCCCTGGTGGCACTCCGTGCCTTCTCACCCTCCCTGTCGTCCTGGTGGCACTCTGTGCCTTCTCACCCTCCCTGTCACCCTGGTGGCACTCTGTGCCTTCTCACCCTCCCTGTCTCCCTGGTGGCACTCTGTGCCTTCTCACCCTCCCTGTCGCCCTGGTGGCACTCTGTGCCTTCTCACCCTCACTGTCACCCTGGTGGCACTCTGTGCCATCTCACCCTCCCTGTCACCCTGGTGGCACTCCGTGCCTTCTCATCCTCCCTGTCACCCTGGTGGCACTCTGTGCCTTCTCACGCTCCCTCTTGCCCTGGTGTCACTCTGTGCCTTCTCACCCTCCCTCTTGCCCTGGTGTCACTTTGTGCCTTCTCACCCTCCCTGTCGTCCTGGTGGCACTCCGTGCCTTCTCACCCTCCCTGTCACCCTGGTGGCACTCCGTGCCTTCTCACCCTCCCTGTCGCCCTGGTGGCACTCCGTGCCTTCTCACCCTCCCTGTCGCCCTGGTGGCACTCCGTGCCTTCTCACCCTCCCTGTCGCCCTGGTGGCACTCCGTGCCTTCTCACCCTCCCTGTGGCCCTGGTGGCACTCCGTGCCTTCTCACCCTCCCTGTCGCCCTGGTGGCACTCCGTGCCTTCTCACCCTCCCTGTTGCCCTGGTGGCACTCCGTGCCTTCTCACCCTCCCTGTCGCCCTGGTGGCACTCCGTGCCTTCTCACCCTCCCTGTCATCCTGGTGGCACTCCGTGCCTTCTCACCCTCCCTGTCACCCTGGTGGCACTCCGTGCCTTCTCACCCTCCCTGTCGCCCTGGTGGCACTCCGTGCCTTCTCACCCTCCCTGTCGCCCTGGTGGCACTCTGTGCCTTCTCACCCTCCCTGTCACCCTGGTGGCACTCCGTGCCTTCTCTCCCTCCCTGTCACCCTGGTGGCACTCTGTGCCTTCTCTCCCTCCCTGTCGCCCTGGTAGCACTCAGTGCCTTCTCATCCTCCCTGTCGCCCTGGTGGCACTCCGTGCCTTCTCACCCTCCCTGTCGCCTTGATGGCACTCTGTGCCTTCTCACCCTCCCTCTTGCCCTGGTGGCACTCTGTGCCTTCTCACCCTCCCTGTCACCCTGGTGGCACTCAGTGCCTTCTCACCCTCCCTCTTACCCTGGTGGCACTCCGTGCCTTCTCACCCTCCCTCTTGCCCTGGTGTCACTCTGTGCCTTCTCACCCTCCCTCTTGCCCTGGTGTCACTTTGTGCCTTCTCACCCTCCCTGTCGCCTTGGTGGCACTCTGTGCTTTCTCACCCTCCCTCTTGCCCTGGTGGCACTCTGTGCCTTCACCCTGGTGGCACTCTGTGCCTTCTCTCCCTCCCTGTCGCCCTGGTGGCACTCCGTGCCTTCTCTCCCTCCCTGTCGCCCTGGTGGCACTCCTTGCCTTCTCACCCTCCATGTCGCCCTGGTGGCACTCCGTGCCTTCTCACCCTCCCTCTTGCCCTGGTGGCACTCTGTGCCTTCATCCTGGTGGCACTCTGTGCCTTCTCTCCCTCCATGTCGCCCTGGTGGCACTCCGTGCCTTCTCTCCCTCCCTGTCACCCTGGTGGCACTCTGTGCCTTCTCTCGCTCCCTGTCGCCCTGGTAGCACTCAGTGCCTTCTCATCCTCCCTGTTGCCCTGGTGGCACTCCGTGCCTTCTCACCCTCCCTGTCGCCTTGGTGGCACTCTGTGCTTTCTCACCCTCCCTCTTGCCCTGGTGGCACTCTGTGCCTTCACCCTGGTGGCAGTCTGTGCCTTCTCTCCCTCCCTGTCGCCCTGGTGGCACTCCGTGCCTTCTCTCCCTCCCTGTCGCCCTGGTGGCACTCCGTGCCTTCTCACCCTCCCTCTTGCCCTGGTGGCACTCCGTGCCTTCTCACCCTCCCTGTCGATCTGGTGGCACTCCGTGCCTTCTCACCCTCCCTCTTGCCCTAGTGGCACTCTGTGCCTTCTCACCCTCCCTGTCACCCTGGTGGCACTCCGTGCCTTCTCACCCTCCCTGTCGCCCTGGTGGCACTCCGTGCCTTCTCACCCTCCCTGTCGCCCTGGTGGCACTCCGTGCCTTCTCACCCTCCCTGTTGCCCTGGTGGCACTCCGTGCCTTCTCACCCTCCCTGTCGCCCTGGTGGCACTCCGTGCCTTCTCACCCTCCCTGTTGCCCTGGTGGCACTCCGTGCCTTCTCACCCTCCCTGTCGCCCTGGTGGCACTCCGTGCCTTCTCACCCTCCCTGTTGCCCTGGTGGCACTCCATGCCTTCTCACCCTCCCTGTCGCCCTGGTGGCACTCCATGCCTTCTCACCCTCCCTGTCGCCCTGGTGGCACTCCCTGCCTTCTCACCCTCCCTGTCACCCTGGTGGCACTCCATGCCTTCTCACCCTCCCTCTTGCCCTGGTGGCACTCTGTGCCTTCACCCTGGTGGCACTCCGTGCCTTCTCACCCCCCCTGTCACCCTGGTGGCACTCCGTGCCTTCTCACCCTCCCTGTCACCCTGGTGGCACTCCGTGCCTTCTCACCCTCCCTGTCGCCCTGGTGGCACTCCGTGCCTTCTCACCCTCCCGCTCGCCCTGGTGGCACTCTGTGCCTTCTCACCCTCCCGCTCGCCCTGGTGGCACTCCGTGCCTTCTCACCCTCCCTGTCGCCCTGGTGGCACTCCGTGCCTTCTCACCCTCCCATTCGCCCTGGTGGCACTCTGTGCCTTCTCACCCTCCCTGTCGCCCTGGTGGCACTCTGTGCCTTCTCACCCTCCCTGTTGCCCTGGTGGCACTCCGTGCCTTCTCACCCTCCCTGTCACCCTGGTGGCACTCCATGCCTTCTCACCCTCCCTGTCGCCCTGGTGGCACTCAGTGCCTTCACCCTGGTGGCACTCTGTGCCTTCTCACCCTCCCTGTTGCCCTGGTGGCACTCCGTGTCTTCTCACCCTCCCTGTCGCCCTGGTGGCACTCTGTGCCTTCTCACCCTCCCTGTCGCCCTGGTGGCACTCCGTGCCTTCTCACCCTCCCTGTCACCCTGGTGGCACTCTGTGCCTTCTCACCCTCCCTGTCCCCCTGGTGGCACTCCGTGCCTTCTCACCCTCCCTCTTGCCCTGGTGGCACTCTGTGCCTTCTCACCCTCCCTGTCACCCTGGCACTCCGTGCCTTCTCACCCTCCCTCTTGCCCTGGTGGCACTCCGTGCCTTCTCACCCTCCCTCTTGCCCTGGTGTCACTCTGTGCCTTTTCACTCTCTCTGCTGCACTGGTGGCACTCCGTGCCTTCTCACCCTCCCTGTCGCCCTGGTGGCACTCCGTGCCTTCTCACCCTCCCTGTCATCCTGGTGGCACTCCGTGCCTTCTCACACTCCCTGTCACCCTGGGGGCACTCTGTGCCTTCTCACCCTCCCTGTCGCCCTGGTGGCACTCCGTGCCTTCTCACCCTCCCTGTCGTCCTGTTGGCACTCCGTGCCTTCTCACCCTCCCAGTCACCCTGGTGGCACTCCGTGCCTTCTCACCCTCCCTGTCGCCCTGGTGGCACTCCGTGCCTTCTCACCCTCCCTGTCGCCCTGGTGGCACTCCGTGCCTTCTCACCCTCCCTCCTGCCCTGGTGGCACTCCGTGCCTTCTCACCCTCCCTGTCACCCTGGTGGCACTCCGTGCCTTCTCACCCTCCCTGTCGCCCTGGTGGCACTCCGTGCCTTCTCACCCTCCCTGTTGCCCTGGTGGCACTCTGTGCCTTCTCACCCTCCCTGTCGCCCTGGTGGCACTCTTTGCCTTCTCACCCTCCCTCTTGCCCTGGTGGCACTCTGTGCCTTCGCCCTGTTGGCACTCCTTGCCTTCTCACCCTCCATGTCGCCCTGGTGGCACTCCGTGCCTTCTCACCCTCCCTCTTGCCCTGGTGGCACTCTGTGCCTTCACCCTGGTGGCACTCTGTGCCTTCTATCCCTCCATGTCGCCCTGGTGGCACTCCGTGCCTTCTCTCCCTCCCTGTCACCCTGGTGGCACTCTGTGCCTTCTCTCCCTCCCTGTCGCCCTGGTAGCACTCAGTGCCTTCTCATCCTCCCTGTCGCCCTGGTGGCACTCCGTGCCTTCTCACCCTCCCTGTCGCCTTGATGGCACTCTGTGCCTTCTCACCCTCCCTCTTGCCCTGGTGGCACTCTGTGCCTTCTCACCCTCCCTGTCACCCTGGTGGCACTCCGTGCCTTCTCACCCTCCCTCTTACCCTGGTGGCACTCCGTGCCTTCTCACCCTCCCTCTTGCCCTGGTGTCACTCTGTGCCTTCTCACCCTCCCTCTTGCCCTGGTGTCACTTCGTGCCTTCTCACCCTCCCTGTCCTCCTGGTGGCACTCCGTGCCTTCTCACCCTCCCTGTCACCCTGGTGGCACTCCGTGCCTTCTCACCCTCCCTGTCGCCCTGGTGGCACTCCGTGCCTTCTCACCCTCCCTGTCGCCCTGGTGGCACTCCGTGCCTTCTCACCCTCCCTCTTGCCCTGGTGGCACTCCGTGCCTTCTCACCCTCCCTGTCACCCTGGTGGCACTCCGTGACTTCTCACCCTCCCTGTCGCCCTGGTGGCACTCCGTGCCTTCTCACCCTCCCTGTTGCCCTGGTGGCACTCTGTGCCTTCTCACTCTCCCTGTCACCCTGGTGGCACTCAGTGCCTTCTCATCCTTCCTGTCACCCTGGTGGCACTCTGTGCCTTCTCACCCTCCCTGTCGCCCTGGTGGCACTCTTTGCCTTCTCACCCGCCCTCTTGCCCTGGTGGCACTCTGTGCCTTCGCCCTGTTGGCACTCCTTGCCTTCTCACCCTCCATGTCGCCCTGGTGGCACTCCGTGCCTTCTCACCCTCCCTCTTGCCCTGGTGGCACTCTGTGCCTTTACCCTGGTGGCACTCTGTGCCTTCTCTCCCTCCATGTCGCCCTGGTGGCACTCCGTGCCTTCTCTCCCTCCCTGTCACCCTGGTGGCACTCTGTGCCTTCTCTCCTTCCCTGTCGCCCTGGTAGCACTCAGTGCCTTCTCATCCTCCCTGTCGCCCTGGTGGCACTCCGTGCCTTCTCACCCTCCCTGTCGCCTTGGTGGCACTCTGTGCTTTCTCACCCTCCCTCTTGCCCTGGTGGCACTCTGTGCCTTCACCCTGGTGGCACTCTGTGCCTTCTCTCCCTCCCTGTCGCCCTGGTGGCACTCCGTGCCTTCTCTCCCTCCCTGTCGCCCTGGTGGCACTCCGTGCCTTCTCACCCTCCCTCTTGCCCTGGTGGCACTCCGTGCCTTCTCACCCTCCCTGTCGCCCTGGTGGCACTCTGTGCCTTCTCACCCTCCCTGTCGCCCTGGTGGCACTCCGTGCCTTCTCACCCTCCCTGTCACCCTGGTGGCACTCTGTGCCTTCTCACCCTCCCTGTCCCCCTGGTGGCACTCCGTGCCTTCTCACCCTCCCTCTTGCCCTGGTGGCACTCTGTGCCTTCTCACCCTCCCTGTCACCCTGGTGGCACTCCGTGCCTTCTCACCCTCCCTCTTACCCTGGTGGCACTCCGTGCCTTCTCACCCTCCCTCTTGCCCTGGTGGCACTCCGTGCCTTCTCACCCTCCCTCTTACACTGGTGGCACTCCGTGCCTTCTCACCCTCCCTGTCGCCCTGGTGGCACTCCGTGCCTTCTCACCCTCCCTCTTACACTGGTGGCACTCCGTGCCTTCTCACCCTCCCTCTTACCCTGGTGGCACTCCGTGCCTTCTCACCCTCCCTCTTGCCCTGGTGGCACTCCGTGCCTTCTCACCCTCCCTCTTACCCTGGTGGCACTCCGTGCCTTCTCACCCTCCCTCTTGCCCTGGTGGCACTCCGTGCCTTCTCACCCTCCCTCTTGCCCTGGTGTCACTCTGTGCCTTTTCACTCTCTCTGCTGCACTGGTGGCACTCCGTGCCTTCTCACCCTCCCTGTCGCCCTGGTGGCACTCCGTGCCTTCTCACCCTCCCTGTCATCCTGGTGGCACTCCGTGCCTTCTCACACTCCCTGTCACCCTGGGGGCACTCTGTGCCTTCTCACCCTCCCTGTCGCCCTGGTGGCACTCCGTGCCTTCTCACCCTCCCTGTCGCCCTGGTGGCACTCTGTGCCTTCTCACCCTCCCTGTCGCCCTGGTGGCACTCCGTGCCTTCTCACCCTCCCTGTCGCCCGGGTGGCACTCCGTGCCTTCTCTCCCTCCCTCTTGCCCTGGTGGCACTCCGTGCCTTCTCACCCTCCCTGTCGCCCTGGTGGCACTCCGTGACTTCTCACCCTCCCTGTTACCCTGGTGGCACTCCGTGCCTTCTCACCCTCCCTGTCGCCCTGGTGGCACTCCGTGTATTCTCACCCTCCCTGTCGATCTGGTGGCACTCCGTGCCTTCTCACCCTCCCTCTTGCCCTAGTGGCACTCTGTGCCTTCTCACCCTCCCTGTCACCCTGGTGGCACTCCGTGCCTTCTCACCCTCCCTGTCACCCTGGTGGCACTCCGTGCCTTCTCACCCTCCCTCTTACCCTGGTGGCACTCCGTGCCTTCTCACCCTCCCTCTTGCCCTGGTGGCACTCCGTGCCTTCTCACCCTCCCTCTTGCCCTGGTGTCGCTCTGTGCCTTTTCACTCTCTCTGCTGCACTGGTGGCACTCCGTGCCTTCTCACCCTCCCTGTCGCCCTGGTGGCACTCCGTGCCTTCTCACCCTCCCTGTCATCCTGGTGGCACTCCGTGCCTTCTCACACTCCCTGTCACCCTGGGGGCACTCTGTGCCTTCTCACCCTCCCTGTCGCCCTGGTGGCACTCCGTGCCTTCTCACCCTCCCTGTCGCCCTGGTGGCACTCCCTGCCTTCTCACCCTCCCTGTCGCCCTGGTGGCACTCCGTGCCTTCTCACCCTCCCTGTCGCCCGGGTGGCACTCCGTGCCTTCTCTCCCTCCCTCTTGCCCTGGTGGCACTCCGTGCCTTCTCACCCTCCCTGTCGCCCTGGTGGCACTCCGTGACTTCTCACCCTCCCTGTTACCCTGGTGGCACTCCGTGCCTTCTCACCCTCCCTGTCGCCCTGGTGGCACTCCGTGTCTTCTCACCCTCCCTGTCGATCTGGTGGCACTCCGTGCCTTCTCACCCTCCCTCTTGCCCTAGTGGCACTCTGTGCCTTCTCACCCTCCCTGTCACCCTGGTGGCACTCCGTGCCTTTTCACCCTCCCTGTCACCCTGGTGGCACTCCGTGCCTTCTCACCCTCCCTGTCGCCCTGGTGGCACTCGGTGCCTTCTCACCCTCCCTCTTGCCCTAGTGGCACTCTGTGCCTTCTCACCCTCCCTGTCGCCCTGGTGGCACTCCGTGCCTTCTCACCCTCCCTGTCGCCCTGGTGGCACTCCGTATCTTCTCACCCTCCCTGTTGCCCTGGTGGCACTCCGTGCCTTCTCACCCTCCCTGTCGCCCTGGTGGCACTCCGTGCCTTCTCACCCTCCCTGTCGCCCTGGTGGCACTCCGTGCCTTCTCACCCTCCCTGTTGCCCTGGTGGCACTCCGTGCCTTCTCACCCTCCCTGTCGCCCTGGTGGCACTCCGTGCCTTCTCACCCTCCCTGTTGCCCTGGTGGCACTCCGTGCCTTCTCACCCTCCCTGTCGCCCTGGTGGCACTCCATGCCTTCTGACCCTCCCTGTCGCCCTGGTGGCACTCCGTGCCTTCTCACCCTCCCTGTCACCCTGGTGGCACTCCGTGCCTTCTCACCCTCCCTCTTGCCCTGGTGGCACTCTGTGCCTTCACCCTGGTGGCACTCCGTGCCTTCTCACCCTCCCTGTCACCCTGGTGGCACTCCGTGCCTTCTCACCCTCCCTGTCACCCTGGTGGCACTCCGTGCCTTCTCACCCTCCCTGTCGCCCTGGTGGCACTCTGTGCCTTCTCACCCTCCCTGTCGCCCTGGTGGCACTCCGTGCCTTCTCACCCTCCCTGTCGCCCTGGTGGCACTCCGTGCCTTCTCACCCTCCCTGTTGCCCTGGTGGCACTCCGTGCCTTCTCACCCTCCCTGTCGCCCTGGTGGCACTCCGTGCCTTCTCACCCTCCCTGTCATCCTGGTGGCACTCCGTGCCTTCTCACCCTCCCTGTCACCCTGGTGGCACTCCGTGCCTTCTCACCCTCCCTGTCGCCCTGGTGGCACTCCGTTCCTTCTCACCCTCCCTGTCGCCCTGGTGGCACTCTGTGCCTTCTCACCCTCCCTGTCACCCTGGTGGCACTCTGTGCCTTCTCACCGTCCCTGTCACCCTGGTGGCACTCCGTGCCTTCTCACCCTCCCTGTTGCCCTGGTGGCACTCTGTGCCTTCTCACCCTCCCTGTCACCCTGGTGGCACTCCGTGCCTTCTCACTCTCCCTGTCGCCCTGGTCGCACTCCGTGCCTTCTCACCCTCCCGCTCGCCCTGGTGGCACTCTGTGCCTTCTCACCCTCCCGCTCGCCCTGGTGGCACTCTGTGCCTTCTCACCCTCCCTGTCGCCCTGGTGGCACTCCGTGCCTTCTCACCCTCCCATTCGCCCTGGTGGCACTCTGTGCCTTCTCACCCTCCCTGTCGCCCTGGTGGCACTCTGTGCCTTCTCACCCTCCCTGTTGCCCTGGTGGCACTCCGTGCCTTCTCACCCTCCCTGTCACCCTGGTGGCACTCCATGCCTTCTCACCCTCCCTGTCGCCCTGGTGGCACTCAGTGCCTTCACCCTGGTGGCACTCTGTGCCTTCTCATCCTCCCTGTCGCCCTGGTGGCACTCCGTGTCTTCTCACCCTCCCTGTCGCCCTGGTGGCACTCTGTGCCTTCTCACCCTCCCTGTCGCCCTGGTGGCACTCCGTGCCTTCTCACCCTCCCTGTCACCCTGGTGGCACTCTGTGCCTTCTCACCCTCCCTGTCCCCCTGGTGGCACTCCGTGCCTTCTCACCCTCCCTCTTGCCCTGGTGGCACTCTGTGCCTTCTCAACCTCCCTGTCACCCTGGTGGCACTCCGTGCCTTCTCACCCTCCCTCTTACCCTGGTGGCACTCCGTGCCTTCTCACCCTCCCTCTTGCCCTGGTGGCACTCCGTGCCTTCTCACCCTCCCTCTTACACTGGTGGCACTCCGTGCCTTCTCACCCTCCCTGTCGCCCTGGTGGCACTCCGTGCCTTCTCACCCTCCCTCTTACACTGGTGGCACTCCGTGCCTTCTCACCCTCCCTCTTACCCTGGTGGCACTCCGTGCCTTCTCACCCTCCCTCTTGCCCTGGTGGCACTCCGTGCCTTCTCACCCTCCCTCTTACCCTGGTGGCACTCCGTGCCTTCTCACCCTCCCTCTTGCCCTGGTGGCACTCCGTGCCTTCTCACCCTCCCTCTTGCCCTGGTGTCACTCTGTGCCTTTTCACTCTCTCTGCTGCACTGGTGGCACTCCGTGCCTTCTCACCCTCCCTGTCGCCCTGGTGGCACTCCGTGCCTTCTCACCCTCCCTGTCATCCTGGTGGCACTCCGTGCCTTCTCACACTCCCTGTCACCCTGGGGGCACTCTGTGCCTTCTCACCCTCCCTGTCGCCCTGGTGGCACTCCGTGCCTTCTCACCCTCCCTGTCGCCCTGGTGGCACTCTGTGCCTTCTCACCCTCCCTGTCGCCCTGGTGGCACTCCGTGCCTTCTCACCCTCCCTGTCGCCCGGGTGGCACTCCGTGCCTTCTCTCCCTCCCTCTTGCCCTGGTGGCACTCCGTGCCTTCTCACCCTCCCTGTCGCCCTGGTGGCACTCCGTGACTTCTCACCCTCCCTGTTACCCTGGTGGCACTCCGTGCCTTCTCACCCTCCCTGTCGCCCTGGTGGCACTCCGTGTATTCTCACCCTCCCTGTCGATCTGGTGGCACTCCGTGCCTTCTCACCCTCCCTCTTGCCCTAGTGGCACTCTGTGCCTTCTCACCCTCCCTGTCACCCTGGTGGCACTCCGTGCCTTCTCACCCTCCCTGTCACCCTGGTGGCACTCCGTGCCTTCTCACCCTCCCTGTCGCCCTGGTGGCACTCCGTGCCTTCTCACCCTCCCTGTCGCCCTGGTGGCACTCCGTGCCTTCTCACCCTCCCTGTCGCCCTGGTGGCACTCTGTGCCTTCTCACCCTCCCTCTTGCCCTGGTGGCACTCCGAGCCTTCTCACCCTCCCTCTTGCCCTGGTGTCACTATGTGCCTTTTCACTCTCTCTGCTGCACTGGTGGCACTCCGTGCCTTCTCACCCTCCCTGTCGCCCTGGTGGCACTCCGTGCCTTCTCACCCTCCCTGTCATCCTGGTGGCACTCCGTGCCTTCTCACACTCCCTGTCACCCTGGGGGCACTCTGTGCCTTCTCACCCTCCCTGTCGCCCTGGTGGCACTCCGTGCCTTCTCACCCTCCCTGTCGCCCTGGTGGCACTCCGTGCCTTCTCACCCTCCCTGTCGCCCGGGTGGCACTCCGTGCCTTCTCTCCCTCCCTCTTGCCCTGGTGGCACTCTGTGCCTTCTCACCCTCCCTGTCGCCCTGGTGGCACTCCGTGACTTCTCACCCTCCCTGTTACCCTGGTGGCACTCCGTGCCTTCTCACCCTCCCTGTCGCCCTGGTGGCACTCTGTGTCTTCTCACCCTCCCTGTCGATCTGGTGGCACTCCGTGCCTTCTCACCCTCCCTGTCACCCTGGTGGCACTCCGTGCCTTCTCACCCTCCCTGTCACCCTGGTGGCACTCCGTGCCTTCTCACCCTCCCTGTCGCCCTGGTGGCACTCCGTGCCTTCTCACCCTCCCTGTCGCCCTGGTGGCACTCCGTGCCTTCTCACCCTCCCTGTCGCCCTGGTGGCACTCCGTGCCTTCTCACCCTCCCTGTTGCCCTGGTGGCACTCCGTGCCTTCTCACCCTTCCTGTCGCCCTGGTGGCACTCCGTGCCTTCTCACCCTCCCTGTCGCCCTGGTGGCACTCCGTGCCTTCTCACCCTCCCTGTTGCCCTGGTGGCACTCCGTGCCTTCTCACCCTCCCTATCACCCTGGTGGCACTCCGTGCCTTCTCACCCTCCCTGTTGCCCTGGTGGCACTCCGTGCCTTCTCACCCTCCCTGTCGCCCTGGTGGCACTCCATGCCTTCTCACCCTCCCTGTCGCCCTGGTGGCACTCCATGCCTTCTCACCCTCCCTGTCACCCTGGTGGCACTCCGTGCCTTCTCACCCTCCCTCTTGCCCTGGTGGCACTCTGTGCCTTCACCCTGGTGGCACTCTGTGCCTTCTCACCCTCCCTGTCACCCTGGTGGCACTCCGTGCCTTCTCACCCTCCCTGTCGCCCTGGTGGCACTCCGTGCCTTCTCACCCTCCCTGTCGCCCTGGTGGCACTCCGTGCCTTCTCACCCTCCCTGTCGCCCTGGTGGCACTCCGTGCCTTCTCACCCTCCCTGTTGCCCTGGTGGCACTCTGTGCCTTCTCACCCTCCCTGTCGCCCTGGTGGCACTCCGTGCCTTCTCACCCTCCCTGTCATCCTGGTGGCACTCCGTGCCTTCTCACCCTCCCTGTCGTCCTGGTGGCACTCTGTGCCTTCTCACCCTCCCTGTCACCCTGGTGGCACTCTGTGCCTTCTCACCCTCCCTGTCTCCCTGGTGGCACTCTGTGCCTTCTCACCCTCCCTGTCGCCCTGGTGGCACTCTGTGCCTTCTCCCCCTCCCTGTCACCCTGGTGGCACTCTGTGCCTTCTCACCCTCCCTGTCACCCTGGTGGCACTCCGTGCCTTTTCATCCTACCTGTCACCCTGGTGGCACTCTGTGCCTTCTCACCCTCCCTCTTGCCCTGGTGTCACTCTGTGCCTTCTCACCCTCCCTCTTGCCCTGGTGTCACTTTGTGCCTTCTCACCCTCCCTGTCGTCCTGGTGGCACTCCGTGCCTTCTCACCCTCCCTGTCACCCTGGTGGCACTCCGTGCCTTCTCACCCTCCCTGTCGCCCTGGTGGCACTCCGTGCCTTCTCACCCTCCCTGTCGCCCTGGTGGCACTCCGTGCCTTCTCACCCTCCCTCTTGCCCTGGTGGCACTCCGTGCCTTCTCACCCTCCAGTCACCCGGATGGCACTCCTTGCCTTCTCACCCTCCCTGTCGCCCTGGTGGCACTCCGTGCCTTCTCACCCTCCCTGTTGCCCTGGTGGCACTCTGTGCCTTCTCACTCTCCCTGTCACCCTGGTGGCACTCAGTGCCTTCTCATCCTTCCTGTCACCCTGGTGGCACGCTGTGACTTCTCATCCTCCCTGTCGCCCTGGTGGCACTCTTTGCCTTCTCACCCTCCCTCTTGCCCTGGTGGCACTCTGTGCCTTCGCCCTGTTGGCACTCCTTGCCTTCTCACCCTCCATGTCGCCCTGGTGGCACTCCGTGCCTTCTCACCCTCCCTCTTGCCCTGGTGGCACTCTGTGCCTTCACCCTGGTGGCACTCTGTGCCTTCTCTCCCTCCATGTCGCCCTGGTGGCACCCCGTGCCTTCTCTCCCTCCCCTTCACCCTGGTGGCACTCTGTGCCTTCTCTCCCTCCCTGTCGCCCTGGTAGCACTCAGTGCCTTCTCATCCTCCCTGTCGCCCTGGTGGCACTCCGTGCCTTCTCACCCTCCCTGTCGCCTTGATGGCACTCTGTGCCTTCTCACCCTCCCTCTTGCCCTGGTGGCACTCTGTGCCTTCTCACCCTCCCTGTCACCCTGGTGGCACTCCGTGCCTTCTCACCCTCCCTCTTACCCTGGTGGCACTCCGTGCCTTCTCACCCTCCCTCTTGCCCTGGTGTCACTCTGTGCCTTCTCACCCTCCCTCTTGCCCTGGTGTCACTTTGTGCCTTCTCACCCTCCCTGTCGTCCTGGTGGCACTCCGTGCCTTCTCACCCTCCCTGTCACCCTGGTGGCACTCCGTGCCTTCTCACTCTCCCTGTCGCCCTGGTGGCACTCCGTGCCTTCTCACCCTCCCGCTCGCCCTGGTGGCACTCTGTGCCTTCTCACCCTCCCGCTCGCCCTGGTGGCACTCCGTGCCTTCTCACCCTCCCTGTCGCCCTGGTGGCACTCCGTGCCTTCTCACCCTCCCATTCGCCCTGGTGGCACTCTGTGCCTTCTCACCCTCCCTGTCGCCCTGGTGGCACTCTGTGCCTTCTCACCCTCCCTGTTGCCCTGGTGGCACTCCGTGCCTTCCCACCCTCCCTGTCACCCTGGTGGCACTCCATGCCTTCTCACCCTCCCTGTCGCCCTGGTGGCACTCAGTGCCTTCACCCTGGTGGCACTCTGTGCCTTCTCACCCTCCCTGTCGCTCTGGTGGCACTCCGTGTCTTCTCACCCTCCCTGTCGCCCTTGTGGCACTCTGTGCCTTCTCACCCTCCCTGTCGCCCTGGTGGCACTCCGTGCCTTCTCACCCTCCCTGTCACCCTGGTGGCACTCTGTGCCTTCTCACCCTCCCTGTCCCCCTGGTGGCACTCCGTGCCTTCTCACCCTCCCTCTTGCCCTGGTGGCACTCTGTGCCTTCTCACCCTCCCTGTCACCCTGGTGGCACTCCGTGCCTTCTCACCCTCCCTCTTACCCTGGTGGCACTCCGTGCCTTCTCACCCTCCCTCTTACCCTGGTGGCACTCCGTGCCTTCTCACCCTCCCTTTTGCCCTGGTGTCACTCTGTGCCTTTTCACTCTCTCTGCTGCACTGGTGGCACTCCGTGCCTTCTCACCCTCCCTGTCGCCCTGGTGGCACTCCGTGCCTTCTCACCCTCCCTGTCATCCTGGTGGCACTCCGTGCCTTCTCACACTCCCTGTCACCCTGGGGGCACTCTGTGCCTTCTCACCCTCCCTGTCGCCCTGGTGGCACTCCGTGCCTTCTCACCCTCCCTGTCGCCCTGGTGGCACTCCGTGCCTTCTCACCCTCCCTGTCGCCCTGGTGGCACTCCGTGCCTTCTCACCCTCCCTGTTGCCCTGGTGGCACTCTGTGCCTTCACCCTGGTGGCATTCCGTGCCTTCTCACCCTCCCTCTTGCCCTGGTGGCACTCTGTGCCTTCACCCTGGTGGCACTCCGTGCCTTCTCACCCTCCCTGTCACCCTGGTGGCACTCCGTGCCTTCTCACTCTCCCTGTCGCCCTGGTCGCACTCCGTGCCTTCTCACCCTCCCTGTCGCCCTGGTGGCACTCCGTGCCTTCTCACCCTCCCATTCGCCCTGGTGGTACTCTGTGCCTTCTCACCCTCCCTGTCGCCCTGGTGGCACTCTGTGCCTTCTCACCCTCCCTGTTGCCCTGGTGGCACTCCGTGCCTTCTCACCCTCCCTGTCGCCCTGGTGGCACTCCGTGCCTTCTCACCCTCCCTGTCGTCCTGGTGGCACTCTGTGCCTTCTCACCCTCCCTGTCACCCTGGTGGCACTCTGTGCCTTCTCACCCTCCCTGTCGCCCTGGTGGCACTCTGTGCCTTCTCACCCTCCCTGTCACCCTGGTGGCACTCTGTGCCTTCTCACCCTCCCTGTCACCCTGGTGGCACTCCGTGCCTTCTCATCCTCCCTGTCACCCTGGTGGCACTCTGTGCCTTCTCACCCTCCCTCTTGCCCTGGTGTCACTCTGTGCCTTCTCACCCTCCCTCTTGCCCTGGTGTCACTTTGTGCCTTCTCACCCTCCCTGTCGTCCTGGTGGCACTCCGTGCCTTCTCACCCTCCCTGTCACCCTGGTGGCACTCCGTGCCTTCTCACCCTCCCTGTCGCCCTGGTGGCACTCCGTGCCTTCTCACCCTCCCTGTCGCCCTGGTGGCACTCCGTGCCTTCTCACCCTCCCTCTTGCCCTGGTGGCACTCCGTGCCTTCTCACCCTCCAGTCACCCGGATGGCACTCCTTGCCTTCTCACCCTCCCTGTCGCCCTGGTGGCACTCCGTGCCTTCTCACCCTCCCTGTTGCCCTGGTGGCACTCTGTGCCTTCTCACTCTCCCTGTCACCCTGGTGGCACTCAGTGCCTTCTCATCCTTCCTGTCACCCTGGTGGCACTCTGTGCCTTCTCATCCTCCCTGTCGCCCTGGTGG
Organism: Lissotriton vulgaris; assembly: GCF_964263255.1. Taxonomy (NCBI): domain Eukaryota; kingdom Metazoa; phylum Chordata; class Amphibia; order Caudata; family Salamandridae; genus Lissotriton; species Lissotriton vulgaris. Next base: position 323,650 of record NW_028255099.1, on the reverse strand, counting down.
CACTCTTTGCCTTCTCACCCTCCCTCTTGCCCTGGTGGCACTCTGTGCCTTCGCCCTGTTGGCACTCCTTGCCTTCTCACCCTCCATGTCGCCCTGGTGGCACTCCGTGCCTTCTCACCCTCCCTCTTGCCCTGGTGGCACTCTGTGCCTTCACCCTGGTGGCACTCTGTGCCTTCTCTCCCTCCATGTCGCCCTGGTGGCACTCCGTGCCTTCTCTCCCTCCCTGTCACCCTGGTGGCACTCTGTGCCTTCTCTCCCTCCCTGTCGCCCTGGTAGCACTCAGTGCCTTCTCATCCTCCCTGTCGCCCTGGTGGCACTCCGTGCCTTCTCACCCTCCCTGTCGCCTTGATGGCACTCTGTGCCTTCTCACCCTCCCTCTTGCCCTGGTGGCACTCTGTGCCTTCTCACCCTCCCTGTCACCCTGGTGGCACTCCGTGCCTTCTCACCCTCCCTCTTACCCTGGTGGCACTCCGTGCCTTCTCACCCTCCCTCTTGCCCTGGTGTCACTCTGTGCCTTCTCACCCTCCCTCTTGCCCTGGTGTCACTTTGTGCCTTCTCACCCTCCCTGTCGTCCTGGTGGCACTCCGTGCCTTCTCACCCTCCCTGTCACCCTGGTGGCACTCCGTGCCTTCTCACCCTCCCTGTCGCCCTGGTGGCACTCCGTGCCTTCTCACCCTCCCGCTCGCCCTGGTGGCACTCTGTGCCTTCTCACCCTCCCGCTCGCCCTGGTGGCACTCCGTGCCTTCTCACCCTCCCTGTCGCCCTGGTGGCACTCCGTGCCTTCTCACCCTCCCATTCGCCCTGGTGGTACTCTGTGCCTTCTCACCCTCCCTGTCGCCCTGGTGGCACTCTGTGCCTTCTCACCCTCCCTGTTGCCCTGGTGGCACTCCGTGCCTCCCCACCCTCCCTGTCACCCTGGTGGCACTCCATGCCTTCTCACCCTCCCTGTCGCCCTGGTGGCACTCAGTGCCTTCACCCTGGTGGCACTCTGTGCCTTCTCACCCTCCCTGTCGCTCTGGTGGCACTCCGTGTCTTCTCACCCTCCCTGTCGCCCTGGTGGCACTCTGTGCCTTCTCACCCTCCCTGTCGCCCTGGTGGCACTCCGTGCCTTCTCACCCTCCCTGTCACCCTGGTGGCACTCTGTGCCTTCTCACCCTCCCTGTCCCCCTGGTGGCACTCCGTGCCTTCTCACCCTCCCTCTTGCCCTGGTGGCACTCTGTGCCTTCTCACCCTCCCTGTCACCCTGGTGGCACTCTGTGCATTCTCACCCTCCCTCTTACCCTGGTGGCACTCCGTGCCTTCTCACCCTCCCTCTTACCCTGGTGGCACTCCGTGCCTTCTCACCCTCCCTTTTGCCCTGGTGTCACTCTGTGCCTTTTCACTCTCTCTGCTGCACTGGTGGCACTCCGTGCCTTCTCACCCTCCCTGTCGCCCTGGTGGCACTCCGTGCCTTCTCACCCTCCCTGTCATCCTGGTGGCACTCCGTGCCTTCTCACACTCCCTGTCACCCTGGGGGCACTCTGTGCCTTCTCACCCTCCCTGTCGCCCTGGTGGCACTCCGTGCCTTCTCACCCTCCCTGTCGCCCTGGTGGCACTCCGTGCCTTCTCACCCTCCCTGTCGCCCTGGTGGCACTCCGTGCCTTCTCACCCTCCCTGTTGCCCTGGTGGCACTCCGTGCCTTCTCACCCTCCCTGTCGCCCTGGTGGCACTCCATGCCTTCTCACTCTCCCTGTCGCCCTGGTGGCACTCCATGCCTTCTCACCCTCCCTGTCACCCTGGTGGCACTCCGTGCCTTCTCACCCTCCCTCTTGCCCTGGTGGCACTCTGTGCCTTCACCCTGGTGGCACTCCGTGCCTTCTCACCCTCCCTGTCACCCTGGTGGCACTCCGTGCCTTCTCACCCTCCCTCTTGCCCTGGTGGCACTCCGTGCCTTCTCACCCTCCCTGTCGATCTGGTGGCACTCCGTGCCTTCTCACCCTCCCTCTTGCCCTAGTGGCACTCTGTGCCTTCTCACCCTCCCTGTCACCCTGGTGGCACTCCGTGCCTTCTCACCCTCCCTGTCGCCCTGGTGGGACTCTGTGCCTTCTCACCCTCCCTGTCGCCCTGGTGGCACTCCGTGCCTTCTCACCCTCCCTGTTGCCCTGGTGGCACTCCGTGCCTTCTCACCCTCCCTGTCGCCCTGGTGGCACTCCGTGCCTTCTCACCCTCCCTGTTGCCCTGGTGGCACTCCGTGCCTTCTCACCCTCCCTGTCGCCCTGGTGGCACTCCGTGCCTTCTCACCCTCCCTGTTGCCCTGGTGGCACTCCATGCCTTCTCACCCTCCCTGTCGCCCTGGTGGCACTCCATGCCTTCTCACCCTCCCTGTCGCCCTGGTGGCACTCCATGCCTTCTCACCCTCCCTGTCACCCTGGTGGCACTCCGTGCCTTCTCACCCTCCCTCTTGCCCTGGTGGCACTCTGTGCCTTCACCCTGGTGGCACTCCGTGCCTTCTCACCCCCCCTGTCACCCTGGTGGCACTCCGTGCCTTCTCACCCTCCCTGTCACCCTGGTGGCACTCCGTGCCTTCTCACCCTCCCTGTCGCCCTGGTGGCACTCCGTGCCTTCTCACCCTCCCTGTCGCCCTGGTGGCACTCCGTGCCTTCTCACCCTCCCGCTCGCCCTGGTGGCACTCTGTGCCTTCTCACCCTCCCGCTCGCCCTGGTGGCACTCCGTGCCTTCTCACCCTCCCTGTCGCCCTGGTGGCACTCCGTGCCTTCTCACCCTCCCATTCGCCCTGGTGGCACTCTGTGCCTTCTCACCCTCCCTGTCGCCCTGGTGGCACTCTGTGCCTTCTCACCCTCCCTGTTGCCCTGGTGGCACTCCGTGCCTTCTCACCCTCCCTGTCACCCTGGTGGCACTCCATGCCTTCTCACCCTCCCTGTCGCCCTGGTGGCACTCAGTGCCTTCACCCTGGTGGCACTCTGTGCCTTCTCACCCTCCCTGTCGCCCTGGTGGCACTCCGTGTCTTCTCACCCTCCCTGTCGCCCTGGTGGCACTCTGTGCCTTCTCACCCTCCCTGTCGCCCTGGTGACACTCCGTGCCTTCTCACCCTCCCTGTCACCCTGGTGGCACTCTGTGCCTTCTCACCCTCCCTGTCCCCCTGGTGGCACTCCGTGCCTTCTCACCCTCCCTCTTGCCCTGGTGGCACTCTGTGCCTTCTCACCCTCCCTGTCACCCTGGTGGCACTCCGTGCCTTCTCACCCTCCCTCTTACCCTGGTGGCACTCCGTGCCTTCTCACCCTCCCTCTTGCCCTGGTGGCACTCCGTGCCTTCTCACCCTCCCTCTTGCCCTGGTGTCACTCTGTGCCTTTTCACTCTCTCTGCTGCACTGGTGGCACTCCGTGCCTTCTCACCCTCCCTGTCGCCCTGGTGGCACTCCGTGCCTTCTCACCCTCCCTGTCATCCTGGTGGCACTCCGTGCCTTCTCACACTCCCTGTCACCCTGGGGGCACTCTGTGCCTTCTCACCCTCCCTGTCGCCCTGGTGGCACTCCGTGCCTTCTCACCCTCCCTGTCGCCCTGGTGGCACTCCGTGCCTTCTCACCCTCCCTGTCGCCCTGGTGGCACTCCGTGCCTTCTCACCCTCCCTGTCGCCCTGGTGGCACTCCGTGCCTTCTCACCCTCCCTGTCGCCCTGGTGGCACTCCATGCCTTCTCACCCTCCCTGTCACCCTGGTGGCACTCCGTGCCTTCTCACCCTCCCTCTTGCCCTGGTGGCACTCTGTGCCTTCACCCTGGTGGCACTCCGTGCCTTCTCACCCTCCCTGTCACCCTGGTGGCACTCCGTGCCTTCTCACTCTCCCTGTCGCCCTAGTCGCACTCCGTGCCTTCTCACCCTCCCTGTCGCCCTGGTGGCACTCCGTGCCTTCTCACCCTCCCATTCGCCCTGGTGGCACTCTGTGCCTTCTCACCCTCCCTGTCGCCCTGGTGGCACTCTGTGCCTTCTCACCCTCCCTGTTGCCCTGGTGGCACTCCGTGCCTTCTCACCCTCCCTGTCGCCCTGGTGGCACTCCGTGCCTTCTCACCCTCCCTGTCGTCCTGGTGGCACTCTGTGCCTTCTCACCCTCCCTGTCACCCTGGTGGCACTCTGTGCCTTCTCACCCTCCCTGTCTCCCTGGTGGCACTCTGTGCCTTCTCACCCTCCCTGTCGCCCTGGTGGCACTCTGTGCCTTCTCCCCCTCCCTGTCACCCTGGTGGCACTCTGTGCCTTCTCACCCTCCCTGTCACCCTGGTGGCACTCCGTGCCTTTTCATCCTACCTGTCACCCTGGTGGCACTCTGTGCCTTCTCACCCTCCCTCTTGCCCTGGTGTCACTCTGTGCCTTCTCACCCTCCCTCTTGCCCTGGTGTCACTTTGTGCCTTCTCACCCTCCCTGTCGTCCTGGTGGCACTCCGTGCCTTCTCACCCTCCCTGTCACCCTGGTGGCACTCCGTGCCTTCTCACCCTCCCTGTCGCCCTGGTGGCACTCCATGCCTTCTCACCCTCCCTGTCGCCCTGGTGGCACTCCGTGCCTTCTCACCCTCCCTCTTGCCCTGGTGGCACTCCGTGCCTTCTCACCCTCCAGTCACCCGGATGGCACTCCTTGCCTTCTCACCCTCCCTGTCGCCCTGGTGGCACTCCGTGCCTTCTCACCCTCCCTGTTGCCCTGGTGGCACTCTGTGCCTTCTCACTCTCCCTGTCACCCTGGTGGCACTCAGTGCCTTCTCATCCTTCCTGTCACCCTGGTGGCACGCTGTGCCTTCTCATCCTCCCTGTCGCCCTGGTGGCACTCTTTGCCTTCTCACCCTCCCTCTTGCCCTGGTGGCACTCTGTGCCTTCGCCCTGTTGGCACTCCTTGCCTTCTCACCCTCCATGTCGCCCTGGTGGCACTCCGTGCCTTCTCACCCTCCCTCTTGCCCTGGTGGCACTCTGTGCCTTCACCCTGGTGGCACTCTGTGCCTTCTCTCCCTCCATGTCGCCCTGGTGGCACCCCGTGCCTTCTCTCCCTCCCTGTCACCCTGGTGGCACTCTGTGCCTTCTCTCCCTCCCTGTCGCCCTGGTAGCACTCAGTGCCTTCTCATCCTCCCTGTCGCCCTGGTGGCACTCCGTGCCTTCTCACCCTCCCTGTCGCCTTGATGGCACTCTGTGCCTTCTCACCCTCCCTCTTGCCCTGGTGGCACTCTGTGCCTTCTCACCCTCCCTGTCACCCTGGTGGCACTCCGTGCCTTCTCACCCTCCCTCTTACCCTGGTGGCACTCCGTGCCTTCTCACCCTCCCTCTTGCCCTGGTGTCACTCTGTGCCTTCTCACCCTCCCTCTTGCCCTGGTGTCACTTTGTGCCTTCTCACCCTCCCTGTCGTCCTGGTGGCACTCCGTGCCTTCTCACCCTCCCTGTCACCCTGGTGGCACTCCGTGCCTTCTCACCCTCCCTGTCGCCCTGGTGGCACTCCGTGCCTTCTCACCCTCCCGCTCGCCCTGGTGGCACTCTGTGCCTTCTCACCCTCCCGCTCGCCCTGGTGGCACTCCGTGCCTTCTCACCCTCCCTGTCGCCCTGGTGGCACTCCGTGCCTTCTCACCCTCCCATTCGCCCTGGTGGCACTCTGTGCCTTCTCACCCTCCCTGTCGCCCTGGTGGCACTCTGTGCCTTCTCACCCTCCCTGTTGCCCTGGTGGCACTCCGTGCCTTCCCACCCTCCCTGTCACCCTGGTGGCACTCCATGCCTTCTCACCCTCCCTGTCGCCCTGGTGGCACTCAGTGCCTTCACCCTGGTGGCACTCTGTGCCTTCTCACCCTCCCTGTCGCTCTGGTGGCACTCCGTGTCTTCTCACCCTCCCTGTCGCCCTTGTGGCACTCTGTGCCTTCTCACCCTCCCTGTCGCCCTGGTGGCACTCCGTGCCTTCTCACCCTCCCTGTCACCCTGGTGGCACTCTGTGCCTTCTCACCCTCCCTGTCCCCCTGGTGGCACTCCGTGCCTTCTCACCCTCCCTCTTGCCCTGGTGGCACTCTGTGCCTTCTCACCCTCCCTGTCACCCTGGTGGCACTCCGTGCCTTCTCACCCTCCCTCTTACCCTGGTGGCACTCCGTGCCTTCTCACCCTCCCTCTTACCCTGGTGGCACTCCGTGCCTTCTCACCCTCCCTTTTGCCCTGGTGTCACTCTGTGCCTTTTCACTCTCTCTGCTGCACTGGTGGCACTCCGTGCCTTCTCACCCTCCCTGTCGCCCTGGTGGCACTCCGTGCCTTCTCACCCTCCCTGTCATCCTGGTGGCACTCCGTGCCTTCTCACCCTCCCTCTTGCCCTGGTGGCACTCTGTGCCTTCACCCTGGTGGCACTCTGTGCCTTCTCTCCCTCCATGTCGCCCTGGTGGCACTCCGTGCCTTCTCTCCCTCCCTGTCACCCTGGTGGCACTCCGTGCCTTCTCACCCTCCCTGTCATCCTGGTGGCACTCCGTGCCTTCTCACACTCCCTGTCACCCTGGGGGCACTCTGTGCCTTCTCACCCTCCCTGTCGCCCTGGTGGCACTCCGTGCCTTCTCACCCTCCCTGTTGCCCTGGTGGCACTCTGTGCCTTCACCCTGGTGGCATTCCGTGCCTTCTCACCCTCCCTCTTGCCCTGGTGGCACTCTGTGCCTTCACCCTGGTGGCACTCCGTGCCTTCTCACCCTCCCTGTCACCCTGGTGGCACTCCGTGCCTTCTCACTCTCCCTGTCGCCCTGGTCGCACTCCGTGCCTTCTCACCCTCCCTGTCGCCCTGGTGGCACTCCGTGCCTTCTCACCCTCCCATTCGCCCTGGTGGCACTCTGTGCCTTCTCACCCTCCCTGTCGCCCTGGTGGCACTCTGTGCCTTCTCACCCTCCCTGTTGCCCTGGTGGCACTCCGTGCCTTCTCACCCTCCCTGTCGCCCTGGTGGCACTCCGTGCCTTCTCACCCTCCCTGTCGTCCTGGTGGCACTCTGTGCCTTCTCACCCTCCCTGTCACCCTGGTGGCACTCTGTGCCTTCTCACCCTCCCTGTCTCCCTGGTGGCACTCTGTGCCTTCTCACCCTCCCTGTCGCCCTGGTGGCACTCTGTGCCTTCTCACCCTCCCTGTCACCCTGGTGGCACTCTGTGCCTTCTCACCCTCCCTGTCACCCTGGTGGCACTCCGTGCCTTCTCATCCTCCCTGTCACCCTGGTGGCACTCTGTGCCTTCTCACCCTCCCTCTTGCCCTGGTGTCACTCTGTGCCTTCTCACCCTCCCTCTTGCCCTGGTGTCACTTTGTGCCTTCTCACCCTCCCTGTCGTCCTGGTGGCACTCCGTGCCTTCTCACCCTCCCTGTCACCCTGGTGGCACTCCGTGCCTTCTCACCCTCCCTGTCGCCCTGGTGGCACTCCGTGCCTTCTCACCCTCCCTGTCGCCCTGGTGGCACTCCGTGCCTTCTCACCCTCCCTCTTGCCCTGGTGGCACTCCGTGCCTTCTCACCCTCCAGTCACCCGGATGGCACTCCTTGCCTTCTCACCCTCCCTGTCGCCCTGGTGGCACTCCGTGCCTTCTCACCCTCCCTGTTGCCCTGGTGGCACTCTGTGCCTTCTCACTCTCCCTGTCACCCTGGTGGCACTCAGTGCCTTCTCATCCTTCCTGTCACCCTGGTGGCACTCTGTGCCTTCTCATCCTCCCTGTCGCCCTGGTGGCACTCTTTGCCTTCTCACCCTCCCTCTTGCCCTGGTGGCACTCTGTGCCTTCGCCCTGTTGGCACTCCTTGCCTTCTCACCCTCCATGTCGCCCTGGTGGCACTCCGTGCCTTCTCACCCTCCCTCTTGCCCTGGTGGCACTCTGTGCCTTCACCCTGGTGGCACTCTGTGCCTTCTCTCCCTCCATGTCGCCCTGGTGGCACTCCGTGCCTTCTCTCCCTCCCTGTCACCCTGGTGGCACTCTGTGCCTTCTCTCCCTCCCTGTCGCCCTGGTAGCACTCAGTGCCTTCTCATCCTCCCTGTCGCCCTGGTGGCACTCCGTGCCTTCTCACCCTCCCTGTCGCCTTGATGGCACTCTGTGCCTTCTCACCCTCCCTCTTGCCCTGGTGGCACTCTGTGCCTTCTCACCCTCCCTGTCACCCTGGTGGCACTCCGTGCCTTCTCACCCTCCCTCTTACCCTGGTGGCACTCCGTGCCTTCTCACCCTCCCTCTTGCCCTGGTGTCACTCTGTGCCTTCTCACCCTCCCTCTTGCCCTGGTGTCACTTTGTGCCTTCTCACCCTCCCTGTCGTCCTGGTGGCACTCCGTGCCTTCTCACCCTCCCTGTCACCCTGGTGGCACTCCGTGCCTTCTCACCCTCCCTGTCGCCCTGGTGGCACTCCGTGCCTTCTCACCCTCCCGCTCGCCCTGGTGGCACTCTGTGCCTTCTCACCCTCCCGCTCGCCCTGGTGGCACTCCGTGCCTTCTCACCCTCCCTGTCGCCCTGGTGGCACTCCGTGCCTTCTCACCCTCCCATTCGCCCTGGTGGCACTCTGTGCCTTCTCACCCTCCCTGTCGCCCTGGTGGCACTCTGTGCCTTCTCACCCTCCCTGTTGCCCTGGTGGCACTCCGTGCCTCCCCACCCTCCCTGTCACCCTGGTGGCACTCCATGCCTTCTCACCCTCCCTGTCGCCCTGGTGGCACTCAGTGCCTTCACCCTGGTGGCACTCTGTGCCTTCTCACCCTCCCTGTCGCTCTGGTGGCACTCCGTGTCTTCTCACCCTCCCGGTCGCCCTGGTGGCACTCTGTGCCTTCTCACCCTCCCTGTCGCCCTGGTGGCACTCCATGCCTTCTCACCCTCCCTGTCACCCTGGTGGCACTCTGTGCCTTCTCACCCTCCCTGTCCCCCTGGTGGCACTCCGTGCCTTCTCACCCTCCCTCTTGCCCTGGTGGCACTCTGTGCCTTCTCACCCTCCCTGTCACCCTGGTGGCACTCCGTGCATTCTCACCCTCCCTCTTACCCTGGTGGCACTCCGTGCCTTCTCACCCTCCCTCTTACCCTGGTGGCACTCCGTGCCTTCTCACCCTCCCTTTTGCCCTGGTGTCACTCTGTGCCTTTTCACTCTCTCTGCTGCACTGGTGGCACTCCGTGCCTTCTCACCCTCCCTGTCGCCCTGGTGGCACTCCGTGCCTTCTCACCCTCCCTGTCATCCTGGTGGCACTCCGTGCCTTCTCACACTCCCTGTCACCCTGGGGGCACTCTGTGCCTTCTCACCCTCCCTGTCGCCCTGGTGGCACTCCGTGCCTTCTCACCCTCCCTGTCGCCCTGGTGGCACTCCGTGCCTTCTCACCCTCCCTGTCGCCCTGGTGGCACTCCGTGCCTTCTCACCCTCCCTGTTGCCCTGGTGGCACTCCGTGCCTTCCCACCCTCCCTGTCGCCCTGGTGGCACTCCATGCCTTCTCACCCTCCCTGTCGCCCTGGTGGCACTCCATGCCTTCTCACCCTCCCTGTCACCCTGGTGGCACTCCGTGCCTTCTCACCCTCCCTCTTGCCCTGGTGGCACTCTGTGCCTTCACCCTGGTGGCACTCCGTGCCTTCTCACCCTCCCTGTCACCCTGGTGGCACTCCGTGCCTTCTCACCCTCCCTGTCACCCTGGTGGCACTCCGTGCCTTCTCACCCTCCCTGTCACCCTGGTGGCACTCCGTGCCTTCTCACCCTCCCTGTCGCCCTGGTGGCACTCCGTGCCTTCTCACCCTCCCTGTCGCCCTGGTGGCACTCCGTGCCTTCTCACCCTCCCTGTCGCCCTGGTGGCACTCTGTGCCTTCTCACCCTCCCTGTTGCCCTGGTGGCACTCCGTGCCTTCTCACCCTCCCTGTCACCCTGTTGGCACTCCGTGCCTTCACCCTGGTGGCACTCCGTGCCTTCTCACCCTCCCTGTCGCCCTGGTGGCACTCCGTGCCTTCTCACCCTCCCTGTCGTCCTGGTGGCACTCTGTGCCTTCTCACCCTCCCTGTCACCCTGGTGGCACTCTGTGCCTTCTCACCCTCCCTGTCTCCCTGGTGGCACTCTGTGCCTTCTCACCCTCCCTGTCGCCCTGGTGGCACTCTGTGCCTTCTCACCCTCACTGTCACCCTGGTGGCACTCTGTGCCATCTCACCCTCCCTGTCACCCTGGTGGCACTCCGTGCCTTCTCATCCTCCCTGTCACCCTGGTGGCACTCTGTGCCTTCTCACGCTCCCTCTTGCCCTGGTGTCACTCTGTGCCTTCTCACCCTCCCTCTTGCCCTGGTGTCACTTTGTGCCTTCTCACCCTCCCTGTCGTCCTGGTGGCACTCCGTGCCTTCTCACCCTCCCTGTCACCCTGGTGGCACTCCGTGCCTTCTCACCCTCCCTGTCGCCCTGGTGGCACTCCGTGCCTTCTCACCCTCCCTGTCGCCCTGGTGGCACTCCGTGCCTTCTCACCCTCCCTGTCGCCCTGGTGGCACTCCGTGCCTTCTCACCCTCCCTGTGGCCCTGGTGGCACTCCGTGCCTTCTCACCCTCCCTGTCGCCCTGGTGGCACTCCGTGCCTTCTCACCCTCCCTGTTGCCCTGGTGGCACTCCGTGCCTTCTCACCCTCCCTGTCGCCCTGGTGGCACTCCGTGCCTTCTCACCCTCCCTGTCATCCTGGTGGCACTCCGTGCCTTCTCACCCTCCCTGTCACCCTGGTGGCACTCCGTGCCTTCTCACCCTCCCTGTCGCCCTGGTGGCACTCCGTGCCTTCTCACCCTCCCTGTCGCCCTGGTGGCACTCTGTGCCTTCTCACCCTCCCTGTCACCCTGGTGGCACTCCGTGCCTTCTCTCCCTCCCTGTCACCCTGGTGGCACTCTGTGCCTTCTCTCCCTCCCTGTCGCCCTGGTAGCACTCAGTGCCTTCTCATCCTCCCTGTCGCCCTGGTGGCACTCCGTGCCTTCTCACCCTCCCTGTCGCCTTGATGGCACTCTGTGCCTTCTCACCCTCCCTCTTGCCCTGGTGGCACTCTGTGCCTTCTCACCCTCCCTGTCACCCTGGTGGCACTCAGTGCCTTCTCACCCTCCCTCTTACCCTGGTGGCACTCCGTGCCTTCTCACCCTCCCTCTTGCCCTGGTGTCACTCTGTGCCTTCTCACCCTCCCTCTTGCCCTGGTGTCACTTTGTGCCTTCTCACCCTCCCTGTCATCCTGGTGGCACTCCGTGCCTTCTCACCCTCCCTGTCACCCTGGTGGCACTCCGTGCCTTCTCACCCTCCCTGTCGCCCTGGTGGCACTCCGTGCCTTCTCACCCTCCCTGTCGCCCTGGTGGCACTCCGTGCCTTCTCACCCTCCCTCTTGCCCTGGTGGCACTCCGTGCCTTCTCACCCTCCCTGTCACCCTGGTGGCACTCCGTGCCTTCTCACCCTCCCTGTCGCCCTGGTGGCACTCCGTGCCTTCTCACCCTCCCTGTTGCCCTGGTGGCACTCTGTGCCTTCTCACTCTCCCTGTCCCCCTGGTGGCACTCAGTGCCTTCTCATCCTTCCTGTCACCCTGGTGGCACTCTGTGCCTTCTCACCCTCCCTGTCGCCCTGGTGGCACTCTTTGCCTTCTCACCCTCCCTCTTGCCCTGGTGGCACTCTGTGCCTTCGCCCTGTTGGCACTCCTTGCCTTCTCACCCTCCATGTCGCCCTGGTGGCACTCCGTGCCTTCTCACCCTCCCTCTTGCCCTGGTGGCACTCTGTGCCTTCATCCTGGTGGCACTCTGTGCCTTCTCTCCCTCCATGTCGCCCTGGTGGCACTCCGTGCCTTCTCTCCCTCCCTGTCACCCTGGTGGCACTCTGTGCCTTCTCTCCCTCCCTGTCGCCCTGGTAGCACTCAGTGCCTTCTCATCCTCCCTGTTGCCCTGGTGGCACTCCGTGCCTTCTCACCCTCCCTGTCGCCTTGGTGGCACTCTGTGCTTTCTCACCCTCCCTCTTGCCCTGGTGGCACTCTGTGCCTTCACCCTGGTGGCACTCTGTGCCTTCTCTCCCTCCCTGTCGCCCTGGTGGCACTCCGTGCCTTCTCTCCCTCCCTGTCGCCCTGGTGGCACTCCGTGCCTTCTCACCCTCCCTCTTGCCCTGGTGGCACTCCGTGCCTTCTCACCCTCCCTGTCGATCTGGTGGCACTCCGTGCCTTCTCACCCTCCCTCTTGCCCTAGTGGCACTCTGTGCCTTCTCACCCTCCCTGTCACCCTGGTGGCACTCCGTGCCTTCTCACCCTCCCTGTCGCCCTGGTGGCACTCCGTGCCTTCTCACCCTCCCTGTCGCCCTGGTGGCACTCCGTGCCTTCTCACCCTCCCTGTTGCCCTGGTGGCACTCCGTGCCTTCTCACCCTCCCTGTCGCCCTGGTGGCACTCCGTGCCTTCTCACCCTCCCTGTCGCCCTGGTGGCACTCCGTGCCTTCTCACCCTCCCTGTCATCCTGGTGGCACTCCGTGCCTTCTCACACTCCCTGTCACCCTGGGGCACTCTGTGCCTTCTCACCCTCCCTGTCGCCCTGGTGGCACTCCGTGCCTTCTCACCCTCCCTGTCGCCCTGGTGGCACTCCGTGCCTTCTCACCCTCCCTGTTGCCCTGGTGGCACTCTGTGCCTTCACCCTGGTGGCATTCCGTGCCTTCTCACCCTCCCTCTTGCCCTGGTGGCACTCTGTGCCTTCACCCTGGTGGCACTCCGTGCCTTCTCACCCTCCCTGTCATCCTGGTGGCACTCCGTGCCTTCTCACACTCCCTGTCACCCTGGGGCACTCTGTGCCTTCTCACCCTCCCTGTCGCCCTGGTGGCACTCCGTGCCTTCTCACCCTCCCTGTCGCCCTGGTGGCACTCCGTGCCTTCTCACCCTCCCTGTTGCCCTGGTGGCACTCTGTGCCTTCACCCTGGTGGCATTCCGTGCCTTCTCACCCTCCCTCTTGCCCTGGTGGCACTCTGTGCCTTCACCCTGGTGGCACTCCGTGCCTTCTCACCCTCCCTGTCACCCTGGTGGCACTCCGTGCCTTCTCACTCTCCCTGTCGCCCTGGTCGCACTCCGTGCCTTCTCACCCTCCCTGTCGCCCTGGTGGCACTCCGTGCCTTCTCACCCTCCCATTCGCCCTGGTGGCACTCTGTGCCTTCTCACCCTCCAGTCACCCGGATGGCACTCCTTGCCTTCTCACCCTCCCTGTCGCCCTGGTGGCACTCCGTGCCTTCTCACCCTCCCTGTTGCCCTGGTGGCACTCTGTGCCTTCTCACTCTCCCTGTCACCCTGGTGGCACTCAGTGCCTTCTCATCCTTCCTGTCACCCTGGTGGCACTCTGTGCCTTCTCATCCTCCCTGTCGCCCTGGTGGCACTCTTTGCCTTCTCACCCTCCCTCTTGCCCTGGTGGCACTCTGTGCCTTCTCCCTGTTGGCACTCCTTGCCTTCTCACCCTCCATGTCGCCCTGGTGGCACTCCGTGCCTTCTCACCCTCCCTCTTGCCCTGGTGGCACTCTGTGCCTTCACCCTGGTGGCACTCTGTGCCTTCTCTCCCTCCATGTCGCCCTGGTGGCACTCCGTGCCTTCTCTCCCTCCCTGTCACCCTGGTGGCACTCCGTGCCTTCTCACCCTCCCTGTCATCCTGGTGGCACTCCGTGCCTTCTCACACTCCCTGTCACCCTGGGGGCACTCTGTGCCTTCTCACCCTCCCTGTCGCCCTGGTGGCACTCCGTGCCTTCTCATCCTCCCTGTCGCCCTGGTGGCACTCCGTGCCTTCTCACCCTCCCTGTCGCCTTGATGGCACTCTGTGCCTTCTCACCCTCCCTCTTGCCCTGGTGGCACTCTGTGCCTTCTCACCCTCCCTGTCACCCTGGTGGCACTCCGTGCCTTCTCACCCTCCCTCTTACCCTGGTGGCACTCCGTGCCTTCTCACCCTCCCTCTTGCCCTGGTGTCACTCTGTGCCTTCTCACCCTCCCTCTTGCCCTGGTGTCACTTTGTGCCTTCTCACCCTCCCTGTCGTCCTGGTGGCACTCCGTGCCTTCTCACCCTCCCTGTCACCCTGGTGGCACTCCGTGCCTTCTCACCCTCCCTGTCGCCCTGGTGGCACTCCGTGCCTTCTCACCCTCCCGCTCGCCCTGGTGGCACTCTGTGCCTTCTCACCCTCCCGCTCGCCCTGGTGGCACTCCGTGCCTTCTCACCCTCCCTGTCGCCCTGGTGGCACTCCGTGCCTTCTCACCCTCCCATTCGCCCTGGTGGCACTCTGTGCCTTCTCACACTCCCTGTCGCCCTGGTGGCACTCTGTGCCTTCTCACCCTCCCTGTTGCCCTGGTGGCACTCCGTGCCTCCCCACCCTCCCTGTCACCCTGGTGGCACTCCATGCCTTCTCACCCTCCCTGTCGCCCTGGTGGCACTCAGTGCCTTCACCCTGGTGGCACTCTGTGCCTTCTCACCCTCCCTGTCGCTCTGGTGGCACTCCGTGTCTTCTCACCCTCCCTGTCGCCCTGGTGGCACTCTGTGCCTTCTCACCCTCCCTGTCGCCCTGGTGGCACTCCATGCCTTCTCACCCTCCCTGTCACCCTGGTGGCACTCTGTGCCTTCTCACCCTCCCTGTCCCCCTGGTGGCACTCCGTGCCTTCTCACCCTCCCTCTTGCCCTGGTGGCACTCTGTGCCTTCTCACCCTCCCTGTCACCCTGGTGGCACTCCGTGCATTCTCACCCTCCCTCTTACCCTGGTGGCACTCCGTGCCTTCTCACCCTCCCTCTTACCCTGGTGGCACTCCGTGCCTTCTCACCCTCCCTTTTGCCCTGGTGTCACTCTGTGCCTTTTCACTCTCTCTGCTGCACTGGTGGCACTCCGTGCCTTCTCACCCTCCCTGTCGCCCTGGTGGCACTCCGTGCCTTCTCACCCTCCCTGTCATCCTGGTGGCACTCCGTGCCTTCTCACACTCCCTGTCACCCTGGGGGCACTCTGTGCCTTCTCACCCTCCCTGTCGCCCTGGTGGCACTCCGTGCCTTCTCACCCTCCCTGTCGCCCTGGTGGCACTCCGTGCCTTCTCACCCTCCCTGTCGCCCTGGTGGCACTCCGTGCCTTCTCACCCTCCCTGTTGCCCTGGTGGCACTCCGTGCCTTCCCACCCTCCCTGTCGCCCTGGTGGCACTCCATGCCTTCTCACCCTCCCTGTCGCCCTGGTGGCACTCCATGCCTTCTCACCCTCCCTGTCACCCTGGTGGCACTCCGTGCCTTCTCACCCTCCCTCTTGCCCTGGTGGCACTCTGTGCCTTCACCCTGGTGGCACTCCGTGCCTTCTCACCCTCCCTGTCACCCTGGTGGCACTCCGTGCCTTCTCACCCTCCCTGTCACCCTGGTGGCACTCCGTGCCTTCTCACCCTCCCTGTCACCCTGGTGGCACTCCGTGCCTTCTCACCCTCCCTGTCGCCCTGGTGGCACTCCGTGCCTTCTCACCCTCCCTGTCGCCCTGGTGGCACTCCGTGCCTTCTCACCCTCCCTGTCGCCCTGGTGGCACTCTGTGCCTTCTCACCCTCCCTGTTGCCCTGGTGGCACTCCGTGCCTTCTCACCCTCCCTGTCACCCTGTTGGCACTCCGTGCCTTCACCCTGGTGGCACTCCGTGCCTTCTCACCCTCCCTGTCGCCCTGGTGGCACTCCGTGCCTTCTCACCCTCCCTGTCGTCCTGGTGGCACTCTGTGCCTTCTCACCCTCCCTGTCACCCTGGTGGCACTCTGTGCCTTCTCACCCTCCCTGTCTCCCTGGTGGCACTCTGTGCCTTCTCACCCTCCCTGTCGCCCTGGTGGCACTCTGTGCCTTCTCACCCTCACTGTCACCCTGGTGGCACTCTGTGCCATCTCACCCTCCCTGTCACCCTGGTGGCACTCCGTGCCTTCTCATCCTCCCTGTCACCCTGGTGGCACTCTGTGCCTTCTCACGCTCCCTCTTGCCCTGGTGTCACTCTGTGCCTTCTCACCCTCCCTCTTGCCCTGGTGTCACTTTGTGCCTTCTCACCCTCCCTGTCGTCCTGGTGGCACTCCGTGCCTTCTCACCCTCCCTGTCACCCTGGTGGCACTCCGTGCCTTCTCACCCTCCCTGTCGCCCTGGTGGCACTCCGTGCCTTCTCACCCTCCCTGTCGCCCTGGTGGCACTCCGTGCCTTCTCACCCTCCCTGTCGCCCTGGTGGCACTCCGTGCCTTCTCACCCTCCCTGTGGCCCTGGTGGCACTCCGTGCCTTCTCACCCTCCCTGTCGCCCTGGTGGCACTCCGTGCCTTCTCACCCTCCCTGTTGCCCTGGTGGCACTCCGTGCCTTCTCACCCTCCCTGTCGCCCTGGTGGCACTCCGTGCCTTCTCACCCTCCCTGTCATCCTGGTGGCACTCCGTGCCTTCTCACCCTCCCTGTCACCCTGGTGGCACTCCGTGCCTTCTCACCCTCCCTGTCGCCCTGGTGGCACTCCGTGCCTTCTCACCCTCCCTGTCGCCCTGGTGGCACTCTGTGCCTTCTCACCCTCCCTGTCACCCTGGTGGCACTCCGTGCCTTCTCTCCCTCCCTGTCACCCTGGTGGCACTCTGTGCCTTCTCTCCCTCCCTGTCGCCCTGGTAGCACTCAGTGCCTTCTCATCCTCCCTGTCGCCCTGGTGGCACTCCGTGCCTTCTCACCCTCCCTGTCGCCTTGATGGCACTCTGTGCCTTCTCACCCTCCCTCTTGCCCTGGTGGCACTCTGTGCCTTCTCACCCTCCCTGTCACCCTGGTGGCACTCAGTGCCTTCTCACCCTCCCTCTTACCCTGGTGGCACTCCGTGCCTTCTCACCCTCCCTCTTGCCCTGGTGTCACTCTGTGCCTTCTCACCCTCCCTCTTGCCCTGGTGTCACTTTGTGCCTTCTCACCCTCCCTGTCGCCTTGGTGGCACTCTGTGCTTTCTCACCCTCCCTCTTGCCCTGGTGGCACTCTGTGCCTTCACCCTGGTGGCACTCTGTGCCTTCTCTCCCTCCCTGTCGCCCTGGTGGCACTCCGTGCCTTCTCTCCCCCCCTGTCGCCCTGGTGGCACTCCTTGCCTTCTCACCCTCCATGTCGCCCTGGTGGCACTCCGTGCCTTCTCACCCTCCCTCTTGCCCTGGTGGCACTCTGTGCCTTCATCCTGGTGGCACTCTGTGCCTTCTCTCCCTCCATGTCGCCCTGGTGGCACTCCGTGCCTTCTCTCCCTCCCTGTCACCCTGGTGGCACTCTGTGCCTTCTCTCGCTCCCTGTCGCCCTGGTAGCACTCAGTGCCTTCTCATCCTCCCTGTTGCCCTGGTGGCACTCCGTGCCTTCTCACCCTCCCTGTCGCCTTGGTGGCACTCTGTGCTTTCTCACCCTCCCTCTTGCCCTGGTGGCACTCTGTGCCTTCACCCTGGTGGCACTCTGTGCCTTCTCTCCCTCCCTGTCGCCCTGGTGGCACTCCGTGCCTTCTCTCCCTCCCTGTCGCCCTGGTGGCACTCCGTGCCTTCTCACCCTCCCTCTTGCCCTGGTGGCACTCCGTGCCTTCTCACCCTCCCTGTCGATCTGGTGGCACTCCGTGCCTTCTCACCCTCCCTCTTGCCCTAGTGGCACTCTGTGCCTTCTCACCCTCCCTGTCACCCTGGTGGCACTCCGTGCCTTCTCACCCTCCCTGTCGCCCTGGTGGCACTCCGTGCCTTCTCACCCTCCCTGTCGCCCTGGTGGCACTCCGTGCCTTCTCACCCTCCCTGTTGCCCTGGTGGCACTCCGTGCCTTCTCACCCTCCCTGTCGCCCTGGTGGCACTCCGTGCCTTCTCACCCTCCCTGTTGCCCTGGTGGCACTCCGTGCCTTCTCACCCTCCCTGTCGCCCTGGTGGCACTCCGTGCCTTCTCACCCTCCCTGTTGCCCTGGTGGCACTCCATGCCTTCTCACCCTCCCTGTCGCCCTGGTGGCACTCCATGCCTTCTCACCCTCCCTGTCGCCCTGGTGGCACTCCCTGCCTTCTCACCCTCCCTGTCACCCTGGTGGCACTCCATGCCTTCTCACCCTCCCTCTTGCCCTGGTGGCACTCTGTGCCTTCACCCTGGTGGCACTCCGTGCCTTCTCACCCCCCCTGTCACCCTGGTGGCACTCCGTGCCTTCTCACCCTCCCTGTCACCCTGGTGGCACTCCGTGCCTTCTCACCCTCCCTGTCGCCCTGGTGGCACTCCGTGCCTTCTCACCCTCCCGCTCGCCCTGGTGGCACTCTGTGCCTTCTCACCCTCCCGCTCGCCCTGGTGGCACTCCGTGCCTTCTCACCCTCCCTGTCGCCCTGGTGGCACTCCGTGCCTTCTCACCCTCCCATTCGCCCTGGTGGCACTCTGTGCCTTCTCACCCTCCCTGTCGCCCTGGTGGCACTCTGTGCCTTCTCACCCTCCCTGTTGCCCTGGTGGCACTCCGTGCCTTCTCACCCTCCCTGTCACCCTGGTGGCACTCCATGCCTTCTCACCCTCCCTGTCGCCCTGGTGGCACTCAGTGCCTTCACCCTGGTGGCACTCTGTGCCTTCTCACCCTCCCTGTTGCCCTGGTGGCACTCCGTGTCTTCTCACCCTCCCTGTCGCCCTGGTGGCACTCTGTGCCTTCTCACCCTCCCTGTCGCCCTGGTGGCACTCCGTGCCTTCTCACCCTCCCTGTCACCCTGGTGGCACTCTGTGCCTTCTCACCCTCCCTGTCCCCCTGGTGGCACTCCGTGCCTTCTCACCCTCCCTCTTGCCCTGGTGGCACTCTGTGCCTTCTCACCCTCCCTGTCACCCTGGCACTCCGTGCCTTCTCACCCTCCCTCTTGCCCTGGTGGCACTCCGTGCCTTCTCACCCTCCCTCTTGCCCTGGTGTCACTCTGTGCCTTTTCACTCTCTCTGCTGCACTGGTGGCACTCCGTGCCTTCTCACCCTCCCTGTCGCCCTGGTGGCACTCCGTGCCTTCTCACCCTCCCTGTCATCCTGGTGGCACTCCGTGCCTTCTCACACTCCCTGTCACCCTGGGGGCACTCTGTGCCTTCTCACCCTCCCTGTCGCCCTGGTGGCACTCCGTGCCTTCTCACCCTCCCTGTCGTCCTGTTGGCACTCCGTGCCTTCTCACCCTCCCAGTCACCCTGGTGGCACTCCGTGCCTTCTCACCCTCCCTGTCGCCCTGGTGGCACTCCGTGCCTTCTCACCCTCCCTGTCGCCCTGGTGGCACTCCGTGCCTTCTCACCCTCCCTCCTGCCCTGGTGGCACTCCGTGCCTTCTCACCCTCCCTGTCACCCTGGTGGCACTCCGTGCCTTCTCACCCTCCCTGTCGCCCTGGTGGCACTCCGTGCCTTCTCACCCTCCCTGTTGCCCTGGTGGCACTCTGTGCCTTCTCACCCTCCCTGTCGCCCTGGTGGCACTCTTTGCCTTCTCACCCTCCCTCTTGCCCTGGTGGCACTCTGTGCCTTCGCCCTGTTGGCACTCCTTGCCTTCTCACCCTCCATGTCGCCCTGGTGGCACTCCGTGCCTTCTCACCCTCCCTCTTGCCCTGGTGGCACTCTGTGCCTTCACCCTGGTGGCACTCTGTGCCTTCTATCCCTCCATGTCGCCCTGGTGGCACTCCGTGCCTTCTCTCCCTCCCTGTCACCCTGGTGGCACTCTGTGCCTTCTCTCCCTCCCTGTCGCCCTGGTAGCACTCAGTGCCTTCTCATCCTCCCTGTCGCCCTGGTGGCACTCCGTGCCTTCTCACCCTCCCTGTCGCCTTGATGGCACTCTGTGCCTTCTCACCCTCCCTCTTGCCCTGGTGGCACTCTGTGCCTTCTCACCCTCCCTGTCACCCTGGTGGCACTCCGTGCCTTCTCACCCTCCCTCTTACCCTGGTGGCACTCCGTGCCTTCTCACCCTCCCTCTTGCCCTGGTGTCACTCTGTGCCTTCTCACCCTCCCTCTTGCCCTGGTGTCACTTCGTGCCTTCTCACCCTCCCTGTCCTCCTGGTGGCACTCCGTGCCTTCTCACCCTCCCTGTCACCCTGGTGGCACTCCGTGCCTTCTCACCCTCCCTGTCGCCCTGGTGGCACTCCGTGCCTTCTCACCCTCCCTGTCGCCCTGGTGGCACTCCGTGCCTTCTCACCCTCCCTCTTGCCCTGGTGGCACTCCGTGCCTTCTCACCCTCCCTGTCACCCTGGTGGCACTCCGTGACTTCTCACCCTCCCTGTCGCCCTGGTGGCACTCCGTGCCTTCTCACCCTCCCTGTTGCCCTGGTGGCACTCTGTGCCTTCTCACTCTCCCCGTCACCCTGGTGGCACTCAGTGCCTTCTCATCCTTCCTGTCACCCTGGTGGCACTCTGTGCCTTCTCACCCTCCCTGTCGCCCTGGTGGCACTCTTTGCCTTCTCACCCGCCCTCTTGCCCTGGTGGCACTCTGTGCCTTCGCCCTGTTGGCACTCCTTGCCTTCTCACCCTCCATGTCGCCCTGGTGGCACTCCGTGCCTTCTCACCCTCCCTCTTGCCCTGGTGGCACTCTGTGCCTTTACCCTGGTGGCACTCTGTGCCTTCTCTCCCTCCATGTCGCCCTGGTGGCACTCCGTGCCTTCTCTCCCTCCCTGTCACCCTGGTGGCACTCTGTGCCTTCTCTCCTTCCCTGTCGCCCTGGTAGCACTCAGTGCCTTCTCATCCTCCCTGTCGCCCTGGTGGCACTCCGTGCCTTCTCACCCTCCCTGTCGCCTTGGTGGCACTCTGTGCTTTCTCACCCTCCCTCTTGCCCTGGTGGCACTCTGTGCCTTCACCCTGGTGGCACTCTGTGCCTTCTCTCCCTCCCTGTCGCCCTGGTGGCACTCCGTGCCTTCTCTCCCTCCCTGTCGCCCTGGTGGCACTCCGTGCCTTCTCACCCTCCCTCTTGCCCTGGTGGCACTCCGTGCCTTCTCACCCTCCCTGTCGATCTGGTGGCACTCCGTGCCTTCTCACCCTCCCTCTTGCCCTAGTGGCACTCTGTGCCTTCTCACCCTCCCTGTCACCCTGGTGGCACTCCGTGCCTTCTCACCCTCCCTGTCGCCCTGGTGGCACTCTGTGCCTTCTCACCCTCCCTGTCGCCCTGGTGGCACTCCGTGCCTTCTCACCCTCCCTGTCGCCCTGGTGGCACTCCGTGCCTTCTCACCCTCCCTGTTGCCCTGGTGGCACTCCGTGCCTTCTCACCCTCCCTGTCGCCCTGGTGGCACTCCGTGCCTTCTCACCCTCCCTGTTGCCCTGGTGGCACTCCATGCCTTCTCACCCTCCCTGTCGCCCTGGTGGCACTCCGTGCCTTCTCACCCTCCCTGTTGCCCTGGTGGCACTCCATGCCTTCTCACCCTCCCTGTCGCCCTGGTGGCACTCCATGCCTTCTCACCCTCCCTGTCGCCCTGGTGGCACTCCATGCCTTCTCACCCTTCCTGTCACCCTGGTGGCACTCCGTGCCTTCTCACCCTCCCTCTTGCCCTGGTGGCACTCTGTGCCTTCACCCTGGTGGCACTCCGTGCCTTCTCACCCCCCCTGTCACCCTGGTGGCACTCCGTGCCTTCTCACCCTCCCTGTCGCCCTGGTGGCACTCCGTGCCTTCTCACCCTCCCTGTCGCCCTGGTGGCACTCCGTGCCTTCTCACCCTCCCGCTCGCCCTGGTGGCACTCTGTGCCTTCTCACCCTCCCGCTCGCCCTGGTGGCACTCCGTGCCTTCTCACCCTCCCTGTCGCCCTGGTGGCACTCTGTGCCTTCTCACCCTCCCTGTTGCCCTGGTGGCACTCCGTGCCTTCTCACCCTCCCTGTCACCCTGTTGGCACTCCGTGCCTTCACCCTGGTGGCACTCCGTGCCTTCTCACCCTCCCTGTCGCCCTGGTGGCACTCCGTGCCTTCTCACCCTCCCTGTCGTCCTGGTGGCACTCTGTGCCTTCTCACCCTCCCTGTCACCCTGGTGGCACTCTGTGCCTTCTCACCCTCCCTGTCTCCCTGGTGGCACTCTGTGCCTTCTCACCCTCCCTGTCGCCCTGGTGGCACTCTGTGCCTTCTCACCCTCACTGTCACCCTGGTGGCACTCTGTGCCATCTCACCCTCCCTGTCACCCTGGTGGCA
Organism: Lissotriton vulgaris; assembly: GCF_964263255.1. NCBI lineage: Eukaryota > Metazoa > Chordata > Amphibia > Caudata > Salamandridae > Lissotriton > Lissotriton vulgaris. The sequence continues at coordinate 301,672 of NW_028255099.1, read as the reverse complement.
CTCCGTGCCTTCTCATCCTCCCTGTCACCCTGGTGGCACTCTGTGCCTTCTCACGCTCCCTCTTGCCCTGGTGTCACTCTGTGCCTTCTCACCCTCCCTCTTGCCCTGGTGTCACTTTGTGCCTTCTCACCCTCCCTGTCGTCCTGGTGGCACTCCGTGCCTTCTCACCCTCCCTGTCACCCTGGTGGCACTCCGTGCCTTCTCACCCTCCCTGTCGCCCTGGTGGCACTCCGTGCCTTCTCACCCTCCCTGTCGCCCTGGTGGCACTCCGTGCCTTCTCACCCTCCCTGTCGCCCTGGTGGCACTCCGTGCCTTCTCACCCTCCCTGTGGCCCTGGTGGCACTCCGTGCCTTCTCACCCTCCCTGTCGCCCTGGTGGCACTCCGTGCCTTCTCACCCTCCCTGTTGCCCTGGTGGCACTCCGTGCCTTCTCACCCTCCCTGTCGCCCTGGTGGCACTCCGTGCCTTCTCACCCTCCCTGTCATCCTGGTGGCACTCCGTGCCTTCTCACCCTCCCTGTCACCCTGGTGGCACTCCGTGCCTTCTCACCCTCCCTGTCGCCCTGGTGGCACTCCGTGCCTTCTCACCCTCCCTGTCGCCCTGGTGGCACTCTGTGCCTTCTCACCCTCCCTGTCACCCTGGTGGCACTCCGTGCCTTCTCTCCCTCCCTGTCACCCTGGTGGCACTCTGTGCCTTCTCTCCCTCCCTGTCGCCCTGGTAGCACTCAGTGCCTTCTCATCCTCCCTGTCGCCCTGGTGGCACTCCGTGCCTTCTCACCCTCCCTGTCGCCTTGATGGCACTCTGTGCCTTCTCACCCTCCCTCTTGCCCTGGTGGCACTCTGTGCCTTCTCACCCTCCCTGTCACCCTGGTGGCACTCAGTGCCTTCTCACCCTCCCTCTTACCCTGGTGGCACTCCGTGCCTTCTCACCCTCCCTCTTGCCCTGGTGTCACTCTGTGCCTTCTCACCCTCCCTCTTGCCCTGGTGTCACTTTGTGCCTTCTCACCCTCCCTGTCATCCTGGTGGCACTCCGTGCCTTCTCACCCTCCCTGTCACCCTGGTGGCACTCCGTGCCTTCTCACCCTCCCTGTCGCCCTGGTGGCACTCCGTGCCTTCTCACCCTCCCTGTCGCCCTGGTGGCACTCCGTGCCTTCTCACCCTCCCTCTTGCCCTGGTGGCACTCCGTGCCTTCTCACCCTCCCTGTCACCCTGGTGGCACTCCGTGCCTTCTCACCCTCCCTGTCGCCCTGGTGGCACAGCGTGCCTTCTCACCCTCCCTGTTGCCCTGGTGGCACTCTGTGCCTTCTCACTCTCCCTGTCGCCCTGGTGGCACTCAGTGCCTTCTCATCCTTCCTGTCACCCTGGTGGCACTCTGTGCCTTCTCACCCTCCCTGTCGCCCTGGTGGCACTCTTTGCCTTCTCACCCTCCCTCTTGCCCTGGTGGCACTCTGTGCCTTCGCCCTGTTGGCACTCCTTGCCTTCTCACCCTCCATGTCGCCCTGGTGGCACTCCGTGCCTTCTCACCCTCCCTCTTGCCCTGGTGGCACTCTGTGCCTTCATCCTGGTGGCACTCTGTGCCTTCTCTCCCTCCATGTCGCCCTGGTGGCACTCCGTGCCTTCTCTCCCTCCCTGTCACCCTGGTGGCACTCTGTGCCTTCTCTCCCTCCCTGTCGCCCTGGTAGCACTCAGTGCCTTCTCATCCTCCCTGTTGCCCTGGTGGCACTCCGTGCCTTCTCACCCTCCCTGTCGCCTTGGTGGCACTCTGTGCTTTCTCACCCTCCCTCTTGCCCTGGTGGCACTCTGTGCCTTCACCCTGGTGGCACTCTGTGCCTTCTCTCCCTCCCTGTCGCCCTGGTGGCACTCCGTGCCTTCTCTCCCTCCCTGTCGCCCTGGTGGCACTCCGTGCCTTCTCACCCTCCCTCTTGCCCTGGTGGCACTCCGTGCCTTCTCACCCTCCCTGTCGATCTGGTGGCACTCTGTGCCTTCTCACCCTCCCTCTTGCCCTAGTGGCACTCTGTGCCTTCTCACCCTCCCTGTCACCCTGGTGGCACTCCGTGCCTTCTCACCCTCCCTGTCGCCCTGGTGGCACTCTGTGCCTTCTCACCCTCCCTGTCGCCCTGGTGGCACTCCGTGCCTTCTCACCCTCCCTGTCGCCCTGGTGGCACTCCGTGCCTTCTCACCCTCCCTGTTGCCCTGGTGGCACTCCGTGCCTTCTCACCCTCCCTGTCGCCCTGGTGGCACTCCGTGCCTTCTCACCCTCCCTGTTGCCCTGGTGGCACTCCATGCCTTCTCACCCTCCCTGTCGCCCTGGTGGCACTCCGTGCCTTCTCACCCTCCCTGTTGCCCTGGTGGCACTCCATGCCTTCTCACCCTCCCTGTCGCCCTGGTGGCACTCCATGCCTTCTCACCCTCCCTGTCGCCCTGGTGGCACTCCATGCCTTCTCACCCTTCCTGTCACCCTGGTGGCACTCCGTGCCTTCTCACCCTCCCTCTTGCCCTGGTGGCACTCTGTGCCTTCACCCTGGTGGCACTCCGTGCCTTCTCACCCCCCCTGTCACCCTGGTGGCACTCCGTGCCTTCTCACCCTCCCTGTCGCCCTGGTGGCACTCCGTGCCTTCTCACCCTCCCTGTCGCCCTGGTGGCACTCCGTGCCTTCTCACCCTCCCGCTCGCCCTGGTGGCACTCTGTGCCTTCTCACCCTCCCGCTCGCCCTGGTGGCACTCCGTGCCTTCTCACCCTCCCTGTCGCCCTGGTGGCACTCTGTGCCTTCTCACCCTCCCTGTTGCCCTGGTGGCACTCCGTGCCTTCTCACCCTCCCTGTCACCCTGTTGGCACTCCGTGCCTTCACCCTGGTGGCACTCCGTGCCTTCTCACCCTCCCTGTCGCCCTGGTGGCACTCCGTGCCTTCTCACCCTCCCTGTCGTCCTGGTGGCACTCTGTGCCTTCTCACCCTCCCTGTCACCCTGGTGGCACTCTGTGCCTTCTCACCCTCCCTGTCTCCCTGGTGGCACTCTGTGCCTTCTCACCCTCCCTGTCGCCCTGGTGGCACTCTGTGCCTTCTCACCCTCACTGTCACCCTGGTGGCACTCTGTGCCATCTCACCCTCCCTGTCACCCTGGTGGCACTCCGTGCCTTCTCATCCTCCCTGTCACCCTGGTGGCACTCTGTGCCTTCTCACGCTCCCTCTTGCCCTGGTGTCACTCTGTGCCTTCTCACCCTCCCTCTTGCCCTGGTGTCACTTTGTGCCTTCTCACCCTCCCTGTCGTCCTGGTGGCACTCCGTGCCTTCTCACCCTCCCTGTCACCCTGGTGGCACTCCGTGCCTTCTCACCCTCCCTGTCGCCCTGGTGGCACTCCGTGCCTTCTCACCCTCCCTGTCGCCCTGGTGGCACTCCGTGCCTTCTCACCCTCCCTGTCGCCCTGGTGGCACTCCGTGCCTTCTCACCCTCCCTGTGGCCCTGGTGGCACTCCGTGCCTTCTCACCCTCCCTGTCGCCCTGGTGGCACTCCGTGCCTTCTCACCCTCCCTGTTGCCCTGGTGGCACTCCGTGCCTTCTCACCCTCCCTGTCGCCCTGGTGGCACTCCGTGCCTTCTCACCCTCCCTGTCATCCTGGTGGCACTCCGTGCCTTCTCACCCTCCCTGTCACCCTGGTGGCACTCCGTGCCTTCTCACCCTCCCTGTCGCCCTGGTGGCACTCCGTGCCTTCTCACCCTCCCTGTCGCCCTGGTGGCACTCTGTGCCTTCTCACCCTCCCTGTCACCCTGGTGGCACTCCGTGCCTTCTCTCCCTCCCTGTCACCCTGGTGGCACTCTGTGCCTTCTCTCCCTCCCTGTCGCCCTGGTAGCACTCAGTGCCTTCTCATCCTCCCTGTCGCCCTGGTGGCACTCCGTGCCTTCTCACCCTCCCTGTCGCCTTGATGGCACTCTGTGCCTTCTCACCCTCCCTCTTGCCCTGGTGGCACTCTGTGCCTTCTCACCCTCCCTGTCACCCTGGTGGCACTCAGTGCCTTCTCACCCTCCCTCTTACCCTGGTGGCACTCCGTGCCTTCTCACCCTCCCTCTTGCCCTGGTGTCACTCTGTGCCTTCTCACCCTCCCTCTTGCCCTGGTGTCACTTTGTGCCTTCTCACCCTCCCTGTCATCCTGGTGGCACTCCGTGCCTTCTCACCCTCCCTGTCACCCTGGTGGCACTCCGTGCCTTCTCACCCTCCCTGTCGCCCTGGTGGCACTCCGTGCCTTCTCACCCTCCCTGTCGCCCTGGTGGCACTCCGTGCCTTCTCACCCTCCCTCTTGCCCTGGTGGCACTCCGTGCCTTCTCACCCTCCCTGTCACCCTGGTGGCACTCCGTGCCTTCTCACCCTCCCTGTCGCCCTGGTGGCACTCCGTGCCTTCTCACCCTCCCTGTTGCCCTGGTGGCACTCTGTGCCTTCTCACTCTCCCTGTCGCCCTGGTGGCACTCAGTGCCTTCTCATCCTTCCTGTCACCCTGGTGGCACTCTGTGCCTTCTCACCCTCCCTGTCGCCCTGGTGGCACTCTTTGCCTTCTCACCCTCCCTCTTGCCCTGGTGGCACTCTGTGCCTTCGCCCTGTTGGCACTCCTTGCCTTCTCACCCTCCATGTCGCCCTGGTGGCACTCCGTGCCTTCTCACCCTCCCTCTTGCCCTGGTGGCACTCTGTGCCTTCATCCTGGTGGCACTCTGTGCCTTCTCTCCCTCCATGTCGCCCTGGTGGCACTCCGTGCCTTCTCTCCCTCCCTGTCACCCTGGTGGCACTCTGTGCCTTCTCTCCCTCCCTGTCGCCCTGGTAGCACTCAGTGCCTTCTCATCCTCCCTGTTGCCCTGGTGGCACTCCGTGCCTTCTCACCCTCCCTGTCGCCTTGGTGGCACTCTGTGCTTTCTCACCCTCCCTCTTGCCCTGGTGGCACTCTGTGCCTTCACCCTGGTGGCACTCTGTGCCTTCTCTCCCTCCCTGTCGCCCTGGTGGCACTCCGTGCCTTCTCTCCCTCCCTGTCGCCCTGGTGGCACTCCGTGCCTTCTCACCCTCCCTCTTGCCCTGGTGGCACTCCGTGCCTTCTCACCCTCCCTGTCGATCTGGTGGCACTCCGTGCCTTCTCACCCTCCCTCTTGCCCTAGTGGCACTCTGTGCCTTCTCACCCTCCCTGTCACCCTGGTGGCACTCCGTGCCTTCTCACCCTCCCTGTCGCCCTGGTGGCACTCCGTGCCTTCTCACCCTCCCTGTCGCCCTGGTGGCACTCCGTGCCTTCTCACCCTCCCTGTTGCCCTGGTGGCACTCCGTGCCTTCTCACCCTCCCTGTCGCCCTGGTGGCACTCCGTGCCTTCTCACCCTCCCTGTCGCCCTGGTGGCACTCCGTGCCTTCTCACCCTCCCTGTCATCCTGGTGGCACTCCGTGCCTTCTCACACTCCCTGTCACCCTGGGGGCACTCTGTGCCTTCTCACCCTCCCTGTCGCCCTGGTGGCACTCCGTGCCTTCTCACCCTCCCTGTCGCCCTGGTGGCACTCCGTGCCTTCTCACCCTCCCTGTCGCCCTGGTGGCACTCCGTGCCTTCTCACCCTCCCTGTTACCCTGGTGGCACTCTGTGCCTTCACCCTGGTGGCATTCCGTGCCTTCTCACCCTCCCTCTTGCCCTGGTGGCACTCTGTGCCTTCACCCTGGTGGCACTCCGTGCCTTCTCACCCTCCCTGTCACCCTGGTGGCACTCCGTGCCTTCTCACTCTCCCTGTCGCCCTGGTCGCACTCCGTGCCTTCTCACCCTCCCTGTCGCCCTGGTGGCACTCCGTGCCTTCTCACCCTCCCATTCGCCCTGGTGGCACTCTGTGCCTTCTCACCCTCCCTGTCGCCCTGGTGGCACTCTGTGCCTTCTCACCCTCCCTGTTGCCCTGGTGGCACTCCGTGCCTTCTCACCCTCCCTGTCGCCCTGGTGGCACTCCGTGCCTTCTCACCCTCCCTGTCGTCCTGGTGGCACTCTGTGCCTTCTCACCCTCCCTGTCACCCTGGTGGCACTCTGTGCCTTCTCACCCTCCCTGTCTCCCTGGTGGCACTCTGTGCCTTCTCACCCTCCCTGTCACCCTGGTGGCACTCTGTGCCTTCTCACCCTCCCTGTCACCCTGGTGGCACTCCGTGCCTTCTCATCCTCCCTGTCACCCTGGTGGCACTCTGTGCCTTCTCACCCTCCCTGTCACCCTGGTGGCACTCCGTGCCTTCTCATCCTCCCTGTCACCCTGGTGGCACTCTGTGCCTTCTCACCCTCCCTCTTGCCCTGGTGTCACTCTGTGCCTTCTCACCCTCCCTCTTGCCCTGGTGTCACTTTGTGCCTTCTCACCCTCCCTGTCGTCCTGGTGGCACTCCGTGCCTTCTCACCCTCCCTGTCACCCTGGTGGCACTCCGTGCCTTCTCACCCTCCCTGTCGCCCTGGTGGCACTCCGTGCCTTCTCACCCTCCCTGTCGCCCTGGTGGCACTCCGTGCCTTCTCACCCTCCCTCTTGCCCTGGTGGCACTCCGTGCCTTCTCACCCTCCAGTCACCCGGATGGCACTCCTTGCCTTCTCACCCTCCCTGTCGCCCTGGTGGCACTCCGTGCCTTCTCACCCTCCCTGTTGCCCTGGTGGCACTCTGTGCCTTCTCACTCTCCCTGTCACCCTGGTGGCACTCAGTGCCTTCTCATCCTTCCTGTCACCCTGGTGGCACTCTGTGCCTTCTCATCCTCCCTGTCGCCCTGGTGGCACTCTTTGCCTTCTCACCCTCCCTCTTGCCCTGGTGGCACTCTGTGCCTTCTCCCTGTTGGCACTCCTTGCCTTCTCACCCTCCATGTCGCCCTGGTGGCACTCCGTGCCTTCTCACCCTCCCTCTTGCCCTGGTGGCACTCTGTGCCTTCACCCTGGTGGCACTCTGTGCCTTCTCTCCCTCCATGTCGCCCTGGTGGCACTCCGTGCCTTCTCTCCCTCCCTGTCACCCTGGTGGCACTCTGTGCCTTCTCTCCCTCCCTGTCGCCCTGGTAGCACTCAGTGCCTTCTCATCCTCCCTGTCGCCCTGGTGGCACTCCGTGCCTTCTCACCCTCCCTGTCGCCTTGATGGCACTCTGTGCCTTCTCACCCTCCCTCTTACCCTGGTGGCACTCCGTGCCTTCTCACCCTCCCTCTTGCCCTGGTGTCACTCTGTGCCTTCTCACCCTCCCTCTTGCCCTGGTGTCACTTTGTGCCTTCTCACCCTCCCTGTCGTCCTGGTGGCACTCCGTGCCTTCTCACCCTCCCTGTCACCCTGGTGGCACTCCGTGCCTTCTCACCCTCCCTGTCGCCCTGGTGGCACTCCGTGCCTTCTCACCCTCCCGCTCGCCCTGGTGGCACTCTGTGCCTTCTCACCCTCCCGCTCGCCCTGGTGGCACTCCGTGCCTTCTCACCCTCCCTGTCGCCCTGGTGGCACTCCGTGCCTTCTCACCCTCCCATTCGCCCTGGTGGCACTCTGTGCCTTCTCACACTCCCTGTCGCCCTGGTGGCACTCTGTGCCTTCTCACCCTCCCTGTTGCCCTGGTGGCACTCCGTGCCTCCCCACCCTCCCTGTCACCCTGGTGGCACTCCATGCCTTCTCACCCTCCCTGTCGCCCTGGTGGCACTCAGTGCCTTCACCCTGGTGGCACTCTGTGCCTTCTCACCCTCCCTGTCGCTCTGGTGGCACTCCGTGTCTTCTCACCCTCCCTGTCGCCCTGGTGGCACTCTGTGCCTTCTCACCCTCCCTGTCGCCCTGGTGGCACTCCATGCCTTCTCACCCTCCCTGTCACCCTGGTGGCACTCTGTGCCTTCTCACCCTCCCTGTCCCCCTGGTGGCACTCCGTGCCTTCTCACCCTCCCTCTTGCCCTGGTGGCACTCTGTGCCTTCTCACCCTCCCTGTCACCCTGGTGGCACTCCGTGCATTCTCACCCTCCCTCTTACCCTGGTGGCACTCCGTGCCTTCTCACCCTCCCTCTTACCCTGGTGGCACTCCGTGCCTTCTCACCCTCCCTTTTGCCCTGGTGTCACTCTGTGCCTTTTCACTCTCTCTGCTGCACTGGTGGCACTCCGTGCCTTCTCACCCTCCCTGTCGCCCTGGTGGCACTCCGTGCCTTCTCACCCTCCCTGTCATCCTGGTGGCACTCCGTGCCTTCTCACACTCCCTGTCACCCTGGGGGCACTCTGTGCCTTCTCACCCTCCCTGTCGCCCTGGTGGCACTCCGTGCCTTCTCACCCTCCCTGTCGCCCTGGTGGCACTCCGTGCCTTCTCACCCTCCCTGTCGCCCTGGTGGCACTCCGTGCCTTCTCACCCTCCCTGTTGCCCTGGTGGCACTCCGTGCCTTCCCACCCTCCCTGTCGCCCTGGTGGCACTCCATGCCTTCTCACCCTCCCTGTCGCCCTGGTGGCACTCCATGCCTTCTCACCCTCCCTGTCACCCTGGTGGCACTCCGTGCCTTCTCACCCTCCCTCTTGCCCTGGTGGCACTCTGTGCCTTCACCCTGGTGGCACTCCGTGCCTTCTCACCCTCCCTGTCACCCTGGTGGCACTCCGTGCCTTCTCACCCTCCCTGTCACCCTGGTGGCACTCCGTGCCTTCTCACCCTCCCTGTCACCCTGGTGGCACTCCGTGCCTTCTCACCCTCCCTGTCGCCCTGGTGGCACTCCGTGCCTTCTCACCCTCCCTGTCGCCCTGGTGGCACTCCGTGCCTTCTCACCCTCCCTGTCGCCCTGGTGGCACTCTGTGCCTTCTCACCCTCCCTGTTGCCCTGGTGGCACTCCGTGCCTTCTCACCCTCCCTGTCACCCTGTTGGCACTCCGTGCCTTCACCCTGTCACCCTGTTGGCACTCCGTGCCTTCACCCTGGTGGCACTCCGTGCCTTCTCACCCTCCCTGTCGCCCTGGTGGCACTCCGTGCCTTCTCACCCTCCCTGTCGTCCTGGTGGCACTCTGTGCCTTCTCACCCTCCCTGTCACCCTGGTGGCACTCTGTGCCTTCTCACCCTCCCTGTCTCCCTGGTGGCACTCTGTGCCTTCTCACCCTCCCTGTCGCCCTGGTGGCACTCTGTGCCTTCTCACCCTCACTGTCACCCTGGTGGCACTCTGTGCCATCTCACCCTCCCTGTCACCCTGGTGGCACTCCGTGCCTTCTCATCCTCCCTGTCACCCTGGTGGCACTCTGTGCCTTCTCACGCTCCCTCTTGCCCTGGTGTCACTCTGTGCCTTCTCACCCTCCCTCTTGCCCTGGTGTCACTTTGTGCCTTCTCACCCTCCCTGTCGTCCTGGTGGCACTCCGTGCCTTCTCACCCTCCCTGTCACCCTGGTGGCACTCCGTGCCTTCTCACCCTCCCTGTCGCCCTGGTGGCACTCCGTGCCTTCTCACCCTCCCTGTCGCCCTGGTGGCACTCCGTGCCTTCTCACCCTCCCTGTCGCCCTGGTGGCACTCCGTGCCTTCTCACCCTCCCTGTGGCCCTGGTAGCACTCCGTGCCTTCTCACCCTCCCTGTCGCCCTGGTGGCACTCCGTGCCTTCTCACCCTCCCTGTTGCCCTGGTGGCACTCCGTGCCTTCTCACCCTCCCTGTCGCCCTGGTGGCACTCCGTGCCTTCTCACCCTCCCTGTCATCCTGGTGGCACTCCGTGCCTTCTCACCCTCCCTGTCACCCTGGTGGCACTCCGTGCCTTCTCACCCTCCCTGTCGCCCTGGTGGCACTCCGTGCCTTCTCACCCTCCCTGTCGCCCTGGTGGCACTCTGTGCCTTCTCACCCTCCCTGTCACCCTGGTGGCACTCCGTGCCTTCTCTCCCTCCCTGTCACCCTGGTGGCACTCTGTGCCTTCTCTCCCTCCCTGTCGCCCTGGTAGCACTCAGTGCCTTCTCATCCTCCCTGTCGCCCTGGTGGCACTCCGTGCCTTCTCACCCTCCCTGTCGCCTTGATGGCACTCTGTGCCTTCTCACCCTCCCTCTTGCCCTGGTGGCACTCTGTGCCTTCTCACCCTCCCTGTCACCCTGGTGGCACTCAGTGCCTTCTCACCCTCCCTCTTACCCTGGTGGCACTCCGTGCCTTCTCACCCTCCCTCTTGCCCTGGTGTCACTCTGTGCCTTCTCACCCTCCCTCTTGCCCTGGTGTCACTTTGTGCCTTCTCACCCTCCCTGTCGCCTTGGTGGCACTCTGTGCTTTCTCACCCTCCCTCTTGCCCTGGTGGCACTCTGTGCCTTCACCCTGGTGGCACTCTGTGCCTTCTCTCCCTCCCTGTCGCCCTGGTGGCACTCCGTGCCTTCTCTCCCTCCCTGTCGCCCTGGTGGCACTCCTTGCCTTCTCACCCTCCATGTCGCCCTGGTGGCACTCCGTGCCTTCTCACCCTCCCTCTTGCCCTGGTGGCACTCTGTGCCTTCATCCTGGTGGCACTCTGTGCCTTCTCTCCCTCCATGTCGCCCTGGTGGCACTCCGTGCCTTCTCTCCCTCCCTGTCACCCTGGTGGCACTCTGTGCCTTCTCTCGCTCCCTGTCGCCCTGGTAGCACTCAGTGCCTTCTCATCCTCCCTGTTGCCCTGGTGGCACTCCGTGCCTTCTCACCCTCCCTGTCGCCTTGGTGGCACTCTGTGCTTTCTCACCCTCCTTCTTGCCCTGGTGGCACTCTGTGCCTTCACCCTGGTGGCACTCTGTGCCTTCTCTCCCTCCCTGTCGCCCTGGTGGCACTCCGTGCCTTCTCTCCCTCCCTGTCGCCCTGGTGGCACTCCGTGCCTTCTCACCCTCCCTCTTGCCCTGGTGGCACTCCGTGCCTTCTCACCCTCCCTGTCGATCTGGTGGCACTCCGTGCCTTCTCACCCTCCCTCTTGCCCTAGTGGCACTCTGTGCCTTCTCACCCTCCCTGTCACCCTGGTGGCACTCCGTGCCTTCTCACCCTCCCTGTCGCCCTGGTGGCACTCCGTGCCTTCTCACCCTCCCTGTCGCCCTGGTGGCACTCCGTGCCTTCTCACCCTCCCTGTTGCCCTGGTGGCACTCCGTGCCTTCTCACCCTCCCTGTCGCCCTGGTGGCACTCCGTGCCTTCTCACCCTCCCTGTTGCCCTGGTGGCACTCCGTGCCTTCTCACCCTCCCTGTCGCCCTGGTGGCACTCCGTGCCTTCTCACCCTCCCTGTTGCCCTGGTGGCACTCCATGCCTTCTCACCCTCCCTGTCGCCCTGGTGGCACTCCATGCCTTCTCACCCTCCCTGTCGCCCTGGTGGCACTCCCTGCCTTCTCACCCTCCCTGTCACCCTGGTGGCACTCCATGCCTTCTCACCCTCCCTCTTGCCCTGGTGGCACTCTGTGCCTTCACCCTGGTGGCACTCCGTGCCTTCTCACCCCCCCTGTCACCCTGGTGGCACTCCGTGCCTTCTCACCCTCCCTGTCACCCTGGTGGCACTCCGTGCCTTCTCACCCTCCCTGTCGCCCTGGTGGCACTCCGTGCCTTCTCACCCTCCCGCTCGCCCTGGTGGCACTCTGTGCCTTCTCACCCTCCCGCTCGCCCTGGTGGCACTCCGTGCCTTCTCACCCTCCCTGTCGCCCTGGTGGCACTCCGTGCCTTCTCACCCTCCCATTCGCCCTGGTGGCACTCTGTGCCTTCTCACCCTCCCTGTCGCCCTGGTGGCACTCTGTGCCTTCTCACCCTCCCTGTTGCCCTGGTGGCACTCCGTGCCTTCTCACCCTCCCTGTCACCCTGGTGGCACTCCATGCCTTCTCACCCTCCCTGTCACCCTGGTGGCACTCAGTGCCTTCACCCTGGTGGCACTCTGTGCCTTCTCACCCTCCCTGTTGCCCTGGTGGCACTCCGTGTCTTCTCACCCTCCCTGTCGCCCTGGTGGCACTCTGTGCCTTCTCACCCTCCCTGTCGCCCTGGTGGCACTCCGTGCCTTCTCACCCTCCCTGTCACCCTGGTGGCACTCTGTGCCTTCTCACCCTCCCTGTCCCCCTGGTGGCACTCCGTGCCTTCTCACCCTCCCTCTTGCCCTGGTGGCACTCTGTGCCTTCTCACCCTCCCTGTCACCCTGGCACTCCGTGCCTTCTCACCCTCCCTCTTGCCCTGGTGGCACTCCGTGCCTTCTCACCCTCCCTCTTGCCCTGGTGTCACTCTGTGCCTTTTCACTCTCTCTGCTGCACTGGTGGCACTCCGTGCCTTCTCACCCTCCCTGTCGCCCTGGTGGCACTCCGTGCCTTCTCACCCTCCCTGTCATCCTGGTGGCACTCCGTGCCTTCTCACACTCCCTGTCACCCTGGGGGCACTCTGTGCCTTCTCACCCTCCCTGTCGCCCTGGTGGCACTCCGTGCCTTCTCACCCTCCCTGTCGTCCTGTTGGCACTCCGTGCCTTCTCACCCTCCCAGTCACCCTGGTGGCACTCCGTGCCTTCTCACCCTCCCTGTCGCCCTGGTGGCACTCCGTGCCTTCTCACCCTCCCTGTCGCCCTGGTGGCACTCCGTGCCTTCTCACCCTCCCTCCTGCCCTGGTGGCACTCCGTGCCTTCTCACCCTCCCTGTCACCCTGGTGGCACTCCGTGCCTTCTCACCCTCCCTGTCGCCCTGGTGGCACTCCGTGCCTTCTCACCCTCCCTGTTGCCCTGGTGGCACTCTGTGCCTTCTCACCCTCCCTGTCGCCCTGGTGGCACTCTTTGCCTTCTCACCCTCCCTCTTGCCCTGGTGGCACTCTGTGCCTTCGCCCTGTTGGCACTCCTTGCCTTCTCACCCTCCATGTCGCCCTGGTGGCACTCCGTGCCTTCTCACCCTCCCTCTTGCCCTGGTGGCACTCTGTGCCTTCACCCTGGTGGCACTCTGTGCCTTCTATCCCTCCATGTCGCCCTGGTGGCACTCCGTGCCTTCTCTCCCTCCCTGTCACCCTGGTGGCACTCTGTGCCTTCTCTCCCTCCCTGTCGCCCTGGTAGCACTCAGTGCCTTCTCATCCTCCCTGTCGCCCTGGTGGCACTCCGTGCCTTCTCACCCTCCCTGTCGCCTTGATGGCACTCTGTCCCTTCTCACCCTCCCTCTTGCCCTGGTGGCACTCTGTGCCTTCTCACCCTCCCTGTCACCCTGGTGGCACTCCGTGCCTTCTCACCCTCCCTCTTACCCTGGTGGCACTCCGTGCCTTCTCACCCTCCCTCTTGCCCTGGTGTCACTCTGTGCCTTCTCACCCTCCCTCTTGCCCTGGTGTCACTTCGTGCCTTCTCACCCTCCCTGTCCTCCTGGTGGCACTCCGTGCCTTCTCACCCTCCCTGTCACCCTGGTGGCACTCCGTGCCTTCTCACCCTCCCTGTCGCCCTGGTGGCACTCCGTGCCTTCTCACCCTCCCTGTCGCCCTGGTGGCACTCCGTGCCTTCTCACCCTCCCTCTTGCCCTGGTGGCACTCCGTGCCTTCTCACCCTCCCTGTCACCCTGGTGGCACTCCGTGACTTCTCACCCTCCCTGTCGCCCTGGTGGCACTCCGTGCCTTCTCACCCTCCCTGTTGCCCTGGTGGCACTCTGTGCCTTCTCACTCTCCCTGTCACCCTGGTGGCACTCAGTGCCTTCTCATCCTTCCTGTCACCCTGGTGGCACTCTGTGCCTTCTCACCCTCCCTGTCGCCCTGGTGGCACTCTTTGCCTTCTCACCCTCCCTCTTGCCCTGGTGGCACTCTGTGCCTTCGCCCTGTTGGCACTCCTTGCCTTCTCACCCTCCATGTCGCCCTGGTGGCACTCCGTGCCTTCTCACCCTCCCTCTTGCCCTGGTGGCACTCTGTGCCTTTACCCTGGTGGCACTCTGTGCCTTCTCTCCCTCCATGTCGCCCTGGTGGCACTCCGTGCCTTCTCTCCCTCCCTGTCACCCTGGTGGCACTCTGTGCCTTCTCTCCTTCCCTGTCGCCCTGGTAGCACTCAGTGCCTTCTCATCCTCCCTGTCGCCCTGGTGGCACTCCGTGCCTTCTCATTCTCACCCTCCCTCTTGCCCTGGTGGCACTCTGTGCCTTCACCCTGGTGGCACTCTGTGCCTTCTCTCCCTCCCTGTCGCCCTGGTGGCACTCCGTGCCTTCTCTCCCTCCCTGTCGCCCTGGTGGCACTCCGTGCCTTCTCACCCTCCCTCTTGCCCTGGTGGCACTCCGTGCCTTCTCACCCTCCCTGTCGATCTGGTGGCACTCCGTGCCTTCTCACCCTCCCTCTTGCCCTAGTGGCACTCTGTGCCTTCTCACCCTCCCTGTCGCCCTGGTGGCACTCCGTGCCTTCTCACCCTCCCTGTTGCCCTGGTGGCACTCCGTGCCTTCTCACCCTCCCTGTCGCCCTGGTGGCACTCCGTGCCTTCTCACCCTCCCTGTTGCCCTGGTGGCACTCCATGCCTTCTCACCCTCCCTGTCGCCCTGGTGGCACTCCGTGCCTTCTCACCCTCCCTGTTGCCCTGGTGGCACTCCATGCCTTCTCACCCTCCCTGTCGCCCTGGTGGCACTCCATGCCTTCTCACCCTCCCTGTCGCCCTGGTGGCACTCCATGCCTTCTCACCCTTCCTGTCACCCTGGTGGCACTCCGTGCCTTCTCACCCTCCCTCTTGCCCTGGTGGCACTCTGTGCCTTCACCCTGGTGGCACTCCGTGCCTTCTCACCCCCCCTGTCACCCTGGTGGCACTCCGTGCCTTCTCACCCTCCCTGTCGCCCTGGTGGCACTCCGTGCCTTCTCACCCTCCCGCTCGCCCTGGTGGCACTCTGTGCCTTCTCACCCTCCCGCTCGCCCTGGTGGCACTCCGTGCCTTCTCACCCTCCCGGTCGCCCTGGTGGCACTCCGTGCATCCTCACCCTCCCATTCGCCCTGGTGGCACTCTGTGCCTTCTCACCCTCCCTGTCGCCCTGGTGGCACTCTGTGCCTTCTCACCCTCCCTGTTGCCCTGGTGGCACTCCGTGCCTTCTCACCCTCCCTGTCACCCTGGTGGCACTCCATGCCTTCTCACCCTCCCTGTCGCCCTGGTGGCACTCAGTGCCTTCACCCTGGTGGCACTCTGTGCCTTCTCACCCTCCCTGTTGCCCTGGTGGCACTCCGTGTCTTCTCACCCTCCCTGTCGCCCTGGTGGCACTCTGTGCCTTCTCACCCCCCTGTCGCCCTGGTGGCACTCCGTGCCTTCTCACCCTCCCTGTCACCCTGGTGGCACTCTGTGCCTTCTCACCTTCCCTGTCCCCCTGGTGGCACTCTGTGCCTTCTCACCCTCCCTCTTGCCCTGGTGGCACTCCGTGCCTTCTCACCCTCCCTGTCGCCCTGGTGGCACTCCGTGCCTTCTCACCCTCCCTGTTGCCCTGGTGGCACTCCATGCCTTCTCACCCTCCCTGTCGCCCTGGTGGCACTCCATGCCTTCTCACCCTCCCTGTCGCCCTGGTGGCACTCCATGCCTTCTCACCCTCCCTGTCACCCTGGTGGCACTCCGTGCCTTCTCACCCTCCCTCTTGCCCTGGTGGCACTCTGTGCCTTCACCCTGGTGGCACTCCGTGCCTTCTCACCCCCCCTGTCACCCTGGTGGCACTCCGTGCCTTCTCACCCTCCCTGTAACCCTGGTGGCACTCCGTGCCTTCTCACCCTCCCTGTCGCCCTGGTGGAACTCCGTGCCTTCTCACCCTCCCTGTCGCCCTGGTGGCACTCCGTGCCTTCTCACCCTCCCGCTCGCCCTGGTGGCACTCTGTGCCTTCTCACCCTCCCGCTCGCCCTGGTGGCACTCCGTGCCTTCTCACCCTCCCTGTCGCCCTGGTGGCACTCTGTGCCTTCTCACCCTCCCTGTTGCCCTGGTGGCACTCCGTGCCTTCTCACCCTCCCTGTCACCCTGGTGGCACTCCATGCCTTCTCACCCTCCCTGTCGCCCTGGTGGCACTAAGTGCCTTCACCCTGGTGGCACTCTGTGCCTTCTCACCCTCCCTGTCGCTCTGGTGGCACTCCGTGTCTTCTCACCCTCCCTGTCGCCCTGGTGGCACTCTGTGCCTTCTCACCCCCCTGTCGCCCTGGTGGCACTCCGTGCCTTCTCACCCTCCCTGTCACCCTGGTGGCACTCTGTGCCTTCTCACCCTCCCTGTCCCCCTGGTGGCACTCCGTGCCTTCTCACCCTCCCTCTTGCCCTGGTGGCACTCTGTGCCTTCTCACCCTCCGTCACCCTGGTGGCACTCCGTGCCTTCTCACCCTCCCTCTTACCCTGGTGGCACTCCGTGCCTTCTCACCCTCCCTCTTGCCCTGGTGGCACTCCGTGCCTTCTCACCCTCCCTGTCACCCTGGTGGCACTCTGTGCCTTCTCACGCTCCCTCTTGCCCTGGTGTCACTCTGTGCCTTCTCACCCTCCCTCTTGCCCTGGTGTCACTTTGTGCCTTCTCACCCTCCCTGTCGTCCTGGTGGCACTCCGTGCCTTCTCACCCTCCCTGTCACCCTGGTGGCACTCCGTGCCTTCTCACCCTCCCTGTCGCCCTGGTGGCACTCCGTGCCTTCTCACCCTCCCTGTCGCCCTGGTGGCACTCCGTGCCTTCTCACCCTCCCTGTGGCCCTGGTGGCACTCCGTGCCTTCTCACCCTCCCTGTCGCCCTGGTGGCACTCCGTGCCTTCTCACCCTCCCTGTTGCCCTGGTGGCACTCCGTGCCTTCTCACCCTCCCTGTCGCCCTGGTGGCACTCCGTGCCTTCTCACCCTCCCTGTCATCCTGGTGGCACTCCGTGCCTTCTCACCCTCCCTGTCACCCTGGTGGCACTCCGTGCCTTCTCACCCTCCCTGTCGCCCTGGTGGCACTCCGTGCCTTCTCACCCTCCCTGTCGCCCTGGTGGCACTCTGTGCCTTCTCACCCTCCCTGTCACCCTGGTGGCACTCCGTGCCTTCTCTCCCTCCCTGTCACCCTGGTGGCACTCTGTGCCTTCTCTCCCTCCCTGTCGCCCTGGTAGCACTCAGTGCCTTCTCATCCTCCCTGTCGCCCTGGTGGCACTCCGTGCCTTCTCACCCTCCCTGTCGCCTTGATGGCACTCTGTGCCTTCTCACCCTCCCTCTTGCCCTGGTGGCACTCTGTGCCTTCTCACCCTCCCTGTCACCCTGGTGGCACTCAGTGCCTTCTCACCCTCCCTCTTACCCTGGTGGCACTCCGTGCCTTCTCACCCTCCCTCTTGCCCTGGTGTCACTCTGTGCCTTCTCACCCTCCCTCTTGCCCTGGTGTCACTTTGTGCCTTCTCACCCTCCCTGTCATCCTGGTGGCACTCCGTGCCTTCTCACCCTCCCTGTCACCCTGGTGGCACTCCGTGCCTTCTCACCCTCCCTGTCGCCCTGGTGGCACTCCGTGCCTTCTCACCCTCCCTGTCGCCCTGGTGGCACTCCGTGCCTTCTCACCCTCCCTCTTGCCCTGGTGGCACTCCGTGCCTTCTCACCCTCCCTGTCACCCTGGTGGCACTCCGTGCCTTCTCACCCTCCCTGTCGCCCTGGTGGCACTCCGTGCCTTCTCACCCTCCCTGTTGCCCTGGTGGCACTCTGTGCCTTCTCACTCTCCCTGTCGCCCTGGTGGCACTCAGTGCCTTCTCATCCTTCCTGTCACCCTGGTGGCACTCTGTGCCTTCTCACCCTCCCTGTCGCCCTGGTGGCACTCTTTGCCTTCTCACCCTCCCTCTTGCCCTGGTGGCACTCTGTGCCTTCGCCCTGTTGGCACTCCTTGCCTTCTCACCCTCCATGTCGCCCTGGTGGCACTCCGTGCCTTCTCACCCTCCCTCTTGCCCTGGTGGCACTCTGTGCCTTCATCCTGGTGGCACTCTGTGCCTTCTCTCCCTCCATGTCGCCCTGGTGGCACTCCGTGCCTTCTCTCCCTCCCTGTCACCCTGGTGGCACTCTGTGCCTTCTCTCGCTCCCTGTCGCCCTGGTAGCACTCAGTGCCTTCTCATCCTCCCTGTTGCCCTGGTGGCACTCCGTGCCTTCTCACCCTCCCTGTCGCCTTGGTGGCACTCTGTGCTTTCTCACCCTCCCTCTTGCCCTGGTGGCACTCTGTGCCTTCACCCTGGTGGCACTCTGTGCCTTCTCTCCCTCCCTGTCGCCCTGGTGGCACTCCGTGCCTTCTCTCCCTCCCTGTCGCCCTGGTGGCACTCCGTGCCTTCTCACCCTCCCTCTTGCCCTGGTGGCACTCCGTGCCTTCTCACCCTCCCTGTCGATCTGGTGGCACTCCGTGCCTTCTCACCCTCCCTCTTGCCCTAGTGGCACTCTGTGCCTTCTCACCCTCCCTGTCACCCTGGTGGCACTCCGTGCCTTCTCACCCTCCCTGTCGCCCTGGTGGCACTCCGTGCCTTCTCACCCTCCCTGTCGCCCTGGTGGCACTCCGTGCCTTCTCACCCTCCCTGTTGCCCTGGTGGCACTCCGTGCCTTCTCACCCTCCCTGTCGCCCTGGTGGCACTCCGTGCCTTCTCACCCTCCCTGTTGCCCTGGTGGCACTCCGTGCCTTCTCACCCTCCCTGTCGCCCTGGTGGCACTCCGTGCCTTCTCACCCTCCCTGTTGCCCTGGTGGCACTCCATGCCTTCTCACCCTCCCTGTCGCCCTGGTGGCACTCCATGCCTTCTCACCCTCCCTGTCGCCCTGGTGGCACTCCCTGCCTTCTCACCCTCCCTGTCACCCTGGTGGCACTCCATGCCTTCTCACCCTCCCTCTTGCCCTGGTGGCACTCTGTGCCTTCACCCTGGTGGCACTCCGTGCCTTCTCACCCCCCCTGTCACCCTGGTGGCACTCCGTGCCTTCTCACCCTCCCTGTCACCCTGGTGGCACTCCGTGCCTTCTCACCCTCCCTGTCGCCCTGGTGGCACTCCGTGCCTTCTCACCCTCCCGCTCGCCCTGGTGGCACTCTGTGCCTTCTCACCCTCCCGCTCGCCCTGGTGGCACTCCGTGCCTTCTCACCCTCCCTGTCGCCCTGGTGGCACTCCGTGCCTTCTCACCCTCCCATTCGCCCTGGTGGCACTCTGTGCCTTCTCACCCTCCCTGTCGCCCTGGTGGCACTCTGTGCCTTCTCACCCTCCCTGTTGCCCTGGTGGCACTCCGTGCCTTCTCACCCTCCCTGTCACCCTGGTGGCACTCCATGCCTTCTCACCCTCCCTGTCGCCCTGGTGGCACTCAGTGCCTTCACCCTGGTGGCACTCTGTGCCTTCTCACCCTCCCTGTCGCCCTGGTGGCACTCCGTGTCTTCTCACCCTCCCTGTCGCCCTGGTGGCACTCTGTGCCTTCTCACCCTCCCTGTCGCCCTGGTGGCACTCCGTGCCTTCTCACCCTCCCTGTCACCCTGGTGGCACTCTGTGCCTTCTCACCCTCCCTGTCCCCCTGGTGGCACTCCGTGCCTTCTCACCCTCCCTCTTGCCCTGGTGGCACTCTGTGCCTTCTCACCCTCCCTGTCACCCTGGCACTCCGTGCCTTCTCACCCTCCCTCTTGCCCTGGTGGCACTCCGTGCCTTCTCACCCTCCCTCTTGCCCTGGTGTCACTCTGTGCCTTTTCACTCTCTCTGCTGCACTGGTGGCACTCCGTGCCTTCTCACCCTCCCTGTCGCCCTGGTGGCACTCCGTGCCTTCTCACCCTCCCTGTCATCCTGGTGGCACTCCGTGCCTTCTCACACTCCCTGTCACCCTGGGGGCACTCTGTGCCTTCTCACCCTCCCTGTCGCCCTGGTGGCACTCCGTGCCTTCTCACCCTCCCTGTCGTCCTGTTGGCACTCCGTGCCTTCTCACCCTCCCAGTCACCCTGGTGGCACTCCGTGCCTTCTCACCCTCCCTGTCGCCCTGGTGGCACTCCGTGCCTTCTCACCCTCCCTGTCGCCCTGGTGGCACTCCGTGCCTTCTCACCCTCCCTCCTGCCCTGGTGGCACTCCGTGCCTTCTCACCCTCCCTGTCACCCTGGTGGCACTCCGTGCCTTCTCACCCTCCCTGTCGCCCTGGTGGCACTCCGTGCCTTCTCACCCTCCCTGTTGCCCTGGTGGCACTCTGTGCCTTCTCACCCTCCCTGTCGCCCTGGTGGCACTCTTTGCCTTCTCACCCTCCCTCTTGCCCTGGTGGCACTCTGTGCCTTCGCCCTGTTGGCACTCCTTGCCTTCTCACCCTCCATGTCGCCCTGGTGGCACTCCGTGCCTTCTCACCCTCCCTCTTGCCCTGGTGGCACTCTGTGCCTTCACCCTGGTGGCACTCTGTGCCTTCTATCCCTCCATGTCGCCCTGGTGGCACTCCGTGCCTTCTCTCCCTCCCTGTCACCCTGGTGGCACTCTGTGCCTTCTCTCCCTCCCTGTCGCCCTGGTAGCACTCAGTGCCTTCTCATCCTCCCTGTCGCCCTGGTGGCACTCCGTGCCTTCTCACCCTCCCTGTCGCCTTGATGGCACTCTGTGCCTTCTCACCCTCCCTCTTGCCCTGGTGGCACTCTGTGCCTTCTCACCCTCCCTGTCACCCTGGTGGCACTCCGTGCCTTCTCACCCTCCCTCTTACCCTGGTGGCACTCCGTGCCTTCTCACCCTCCCTCTTGCCCTGGTGTCACTCTGTGCCTTCTCACCCTCCCTCTTGCCCTGGTGTCACTTCGTGCCTTCTCACCCTCCCTGTCCTCCTGGTGGCACTCCGTGCCTTCTCACCCTCCCTGTCACCCTGGTGGCACTCCGTGCCTTCTCACCCTCCCTGTCGCCCTGGTGGCACTCCGTGCCTTCTCACCCTCCCTGTCGCCCTGGTGGCACTCCGTGCCTTCTCACCCTCCCTCTTGCCCTGGTGGCACTCCGTGCCTTCTCACCCTCCCTGTCACCCTGGTGGCACTCCGTGACTTCTCACCCTCCCTGTCGCCCTGGTGGCACTCCGTGCCTTCTCACCCTCCCTGTTGCCCTGGTGGCACTCTGTGCCTTCTCACTCTCCCTGTCACCCTGGTGGCACTCAGTGCCTTCTCATCCTTCCTGTCACCCTGGTGGCACTCTGTGCCTTCTCACCCTCCCTGTCGCCCTGGTGGCACTCTTTGCCTTCTCACCCTCCCTCTTGCCCTGGTGGCACTCTGTGCCTTCGCCCTGTTGGCACTCCTTGCCTTCTCACCCTCCATGTCGCCCTGGTGGCACTCCGTGCCTTCTCACCCTCCCTCTTGCCCTGGTGGCACTCTGTGCCTTTACCCTGGTGGCACTCTGTGCCTTCTCTCCCTCCATGTCGCCCTGGTGGCACTCCGTGCCTTCTCTCCCTCCCTGTCACCCTGGTGGCACTCTGTGCCTTCTCTCCTTCCCTGTCGCCCTGGTAGCACTCAGTGCCTTCTCATCCTCCCTGTCGCCCTGGTGGCACTCCGTGCCTTCTCACCCTCCCTGTCGCCTTGGTGGCACTCTGTGCTTTCTCACCCTCCCTCTTGCCCTGGTGGCACTCTGTGCCTTCACCCTGGTGGCACTCTGTGCCTTCTCTCCCTCCCTGTCGCCCTGGTGGCACTCCGTGCCTTCTCTCCCTCCCTGTCGCCCTGGTGGCACTCCGTGCCTTCTCACCCTCCCTCTTGCCCTGGTGGCACTCCGTGCCTTCTCACCCTCCCTGTCGATCTGGTGGCACTCCGTGCCTTCTCACCCTCCCTCTTGCCCTAGTGGCACTCTGTGCCTTCTCACCCTCCCTGTCACCCTGGTGGCACTCCGTGCCTTCTCACCCTCCCTGTCGCCCTGGTGGCACTCTGTGCCTTCTCACCCTCCCTGTCGCCCTGGTGGCACTCCGTGCCTTCTCACCCTCCCTGTCGCCCTGGTGGCACTCCGTGCCTTCTCACCCTCCCTGTTGCCCTGGTGGCACTCCGTGCCTTCTCACCCTCCCTGTCGCCCTGGTGGCACTCCGTGCCTTCTCACCCTCCCTGTTGCCCTGGTGGCACTCCATGCCTTCTCACCCTCCCTGTCGCCCTGGTGGCACTCCGTGCCTTCTCACCCTCCCTGTTGCCCTGGTGGCACTCCATGCCTTCTCACCCTCCCTGTCGCCCTGGTGGCACTCCATGCCTTCTCACCCTCCCTGTCGCCCTGGTGGCACTCCATGCCTTCTCACCCTTCCTGTCACCCTGGTGGCACTCCGTGCCTTCTCACCCTCCCTCTTGCCCTGGTGGCACTCTGTGCCTTCACCCTGGTGGCACTCCGTGCCTTCTCACCCCCCCTGTCACCCTGGTGGCACTCCGTGCCTTCTCACCCTCCCTGTCGCCCTGGTGGCACTCCGTGCCTTCTCACCCTCCCTGTCGCCCTGGTGGCACTCCGTGCCTTCTCACCCTCCCGCTCGCCCTGGTGGCACTCTGTGCCTTCTCACCCTCCCGCTCGCCCTGGTGGCACTCCGTGCCTTCTCACCCTCCCTGTCGCCCTGGTGGCACTCCGTGCATCCTCACCCTCCCATTCGCCCTGGTGGCACTCTGTGCCTTCTCACCCTCCCTGTCGCCCTGGTGGCACTCTGTGCCTTCTCACCCTCCCTGTTGCCCTGGTGGCACTCCGTGCCTTCTCACCCTCCCTGTCACCCTGGTGGCACTCCATGCCTTCTCACCCTCCCTGTCGCCCTGGTGGCACTCAGTGCCTTCACCCTGGTGGCACTCTGTGCCTTCTCACCCTCCCTGTTGCCCTGGTGGCACTCCGTGTCTTCTCACCCTCCCTGTCGCCCTGGTGGCACTCTGTGCCTTCTCACCCCCCTGTCGCCCTGGTGGCACTCCGTGCCTTCTCACCCTCCCTGTCACCCTGGTGGCACTCTGTGCCTTCTCACCTTCCCTGTCCCCCTGGTGGCACTCTGTGCCTTCTCACCCTCCCTCTTGCCCTGGTGGCACTCCGTGCCTTCTCACCCTCCCTGTCGCCCTGGTGGCACTCCGTGCCTTCTCACCCTCCCTGTTGCCCTGGTGGCACTCCATGCCTTCTCACCCTCCCTGTCGCCCTGGTGGCACTCCATGCCTTCTCACCCTCCCTGTCGCCCTGGTGGCACTCCATGCCTTCTCACCCTCCCTGTCACCCTGGTGGCACTCCGTGCCTTCTCACCCTCCCTCTTGCCCTGGTGGCACTCTGTGCCTTCACCCTGGTGGCACTCCGTGCCTTCTCACCCCCCCTGTCACCCTGGTGGCACTCCGTGCCTTCTCACCCTCCCTGTCACCCTGGTGGCACTCCGTGCCTTCTCACCCTCCCTGTCGCCCTGGTGGAACTCCGTGCCTTCTCACCCTCCCTGTCGCCCTGGTGGCACTCCGTGCCTTCTCACCCTCCCGCTCGCCCTGGTGGCACTCTGTGCCTTCTCACCCTCCCGCTCGCCCTGGTGGCACTCCGTGCCTTCTCACCCTCCCTGTCGCCCTGGTGGCACTCTGTGCCTTCTCACCCTCCCTGTTGCCCTGGTGGCACTCCGTGCCTTCTCACCCTCCCTGTCACCCTGGTGGCACTCCATGCCTTCTCACCCTCCCTGTCGCCCTGGTGGCACTAAGTGCCTTCACCCTGGTGGCACTCTGTGCCTTCTCACCCTCCCTGTCGCTCTGGTGGCACTCCGTGTCTTCTCACCCTCCCTGTCGCCCTGGTGGCACTCTGTGCCTTCTCACCCCCCTGTCGCCCTGGTGGCACTCCGTGCCTTCTCACCCTCCCTGTCACCCTGGTGGCACTCAGTGCCTTCTCACCCTCCCTGTCCCCCTGGTGGCACTCCGTGCCTTCTCACCCTCCCTCTTGCCCTGGTGGCACTCTGTGCCTTCTCACCCTCCGTCACCCTGGTGGCACTCCGTGCCTTCTCACCCTCCCTCTTACCCTGGTGGCACTCCGTGCCTTCTCACCCTCCCTCTTGCCCTGGTGGCACTTCGTGGCTTCTCACCCTCCCTCTTGCCCTGGTGTCACTCTGTGCCTTTTCACTCTCTCTGCTGCACTGGTGGCACTCCGTGCCTTCTCACCCTCCCTGTCGCCCTGGTGGCACTCCGTGCCTTCTCACCCTCCCTGTCATCCTGGTGGCACTCCGTGCCTTCTCACACTCCCTGTCACCCTGGGGGCACTCTGTGCCTTCTCACCCTCCCTGTCGCCCTGGTGGCACTCCGTGCCTTCTCACCCTCCCTGTCGCCCTGGTGGCACTCCGTGCCTTCTCACCCTCCCTGTCGCCCTGGTGGCACTCCGTGCCTTCTCACCCTCCCTGTTGCCCTGGTGGCACTCCGTGCCTTCTCACCCTCCCTGTCGCCCTGGTGGCACTCCATGACTTCTCACTCTCCCTGTCACCCTGGTGGCACTCAGTGCCTTCTCACCCTCCCTGTCGCCCTGGTGGCACTCTGTGCCTTCTCACCCTCCCTGTCGCCCTGGTGGCACTCCGTGCCTTCTCACCCTCCCTGTCACCCTGGTGGCACTCTGTGCCTTCTCACCCTCCCTGTCCCCCTGGTGGCACTCCGTGTCTTCTCACCCTCCCTCTTGCCCTGGTGGCACTCTGTGCCTTCTCACCCTCCCTGTCACCCTGGTGGCACTCCGTGCCTTCTCACCCTCCCTCTTACCCTGGTGGCACTCCGTGCCTTCTCACCCTCCCTCTTACCCTGGTGGCACTCCGTGCCTTCTCACCCTCCCTCTTGCCCTGGTGTCACTCTGTGCCTTTTCACTCTCTCTGCTGCACTGGTGGCACTCCGTGCCTTCTCACCCTCCCTGTCGCCCTGGTGGCACTCCGTGCCTTCTCACCCTCCCATTCGCCCTGGTGGCACTCTGTGCCTTCTCACCCTCCCTGTCGCCCTGGTGGCACTCTGTGCCTTCTCACCCTCCCTGTTGCCCTGGTGGCACTCCGTGCCTTCTCACCCTCCCTGTCACCCTGGTGGCACTCCATGCCTTCTCACCCTCCCTGTCGCCCTGGTGGCACTCAGTGCCTTCACCCTGGTGGCACTCTGTGCCTTCTCACCCTCCCTGTCGCCCTGGTGGCACTCCGTGTCTTCTCACCCTCCCTGTCGCCCTGGTGGCACTCTGTGCCTTCTCACCCTCCCTGTCGCCCTGGTGGCACTCCGTGCCTTCTCACCCTCCCTGTCACCCTGGTGGCACTCTGTGCCTTCTCACCCTCCCTGTCCCCCTGGTGGCACTCCGTGCCTTCTCACCCTCCCTCTTGCCCTGGTGGCACTCTGTGCCTTCTCACCCTCCCTGTCACCCTGGCACTCCGTGCCTTCTCACCCTCCCTCTTGCCCTGGTGGCACTCCGTGCCTTCTCACCCTCCCTCTTGCCCTGGTGTCACTCTGTGCCTTTTCACTCTCTCTGCTGCACTGGTGGCACTCCGTGCCTTCTCACCCTCCCTGTCGCCCTGGTGGCACTCCGTGCCTTCTCACCCTCCCTGTCATCCTGGTGGCACTCCGTGCCTTCTCACACTCCCTGTCACCCTGGGGGCACTCTGTGCCTTCTCACCCTCCCTGTCGCCCTGGTGGCACTCCGTGCCTTCTCACCCTCCCTGTCGTCCTGTTGGCACTCCGTGCCTTCTCACCCTCCCAGTCACCCTGGTGGCACTCCGTGCCTTCTCACCCTCCCTGTCGCCCTGGTGGCACTCCGTGCCTTCTCACCCTCCCTGTCGCCCTGGTGGCACTCCGTGCCTTCTCACCCTCCCTCCTGCCCTGGTGGCACTCCGTGCCTTCTCACCCTCCCTGTCACCCTGGTGGCACTCCGTGCCTTCTCACCCTCCCTGTCGCCCTGGTGGCACTCCGTGCCTTCTCACCCTCCCTGTTGCCCTGGTGGCACTCTGTGCCTTCTCACCCTCCCTGTCGCCCTGGTGGCACTCTTTGCCTTCTCACCCTCCCTCTTGCCCTGGTGGCACTCTGTGCCTTCGCCCTGTTGGCACTCCTTGCCTTCTCACCCTCCATGTCGCCCTGGTGGCACTCCGTGCCTTCTCACCCTCCCTCTTGCCCTGGTGGCACTCTGTGCCTTCACCCTGGTGGCACTCTGTGCCTTCTATCCCTCCATGTCGCCCTGGTGGCACTCCGTGCCTTCTCTCCCTCCCTGTCACCCTGGTGGCACTCTGTGCCTTCTCTCCCTCCCTGTCGCCCTGGTAGCACTCAGTGCCTTCTCATCCTCCCTGTCGCCCTGGTGGCACTCCGTGCCTTCTCACCCTCCCTGTCGCCTTGATGGCACTCTGTGCCTTCTCACCCTCCCTCTTGCCCTGGTGGCACTCTGTGCCTTCTCACCCTCCCTGTCACCCTGGTGGCACTCCGTGCCTTCTCACCCTCCCTCTTACCCTGGTGGCACTCCGTGCCTTCTCACCCTCCCTCTTGCCCTGGTGTCACTCTGTGCCTTCTCACCCTCCCTCTTGCCCTGGTGTCACTTCGTGCCTTCTCACCCTCCCTGTCCTCCTGGTGGCACTCCGTGCCTTCTCACCCTCCCTGTCACCCTGGTGGCACTCCGTGCCTTCTCACCCTCCCTGTCGCCCTGGTGGCACTCCGTGCCTTCTCACCCTCCCTGTCGCCCTGGTGGCACTCCGTGCCTTCTCACCCTCCCTCTTGCCCTGGTGGCACTCCGTGCCTTCTCACCCTCCCTGTCACCCTGGTGGCACTCCGTGACTTCTCACCCTCCCTGTCGCCCTGGTGGCACTCCGTGCCTTCTCACCCTCCCTGTTGCCCTGGTGGCACTCTGTGCCTTCTCACTCTCCCTGTCACCCTGGTGGCACTCAGTGCCTTCTCATCCTTCCTGTCACCCTGGTGGCACTCTGTGCCTTCTCACCCTCCCTGTCGCCCTGGTGGCACTCTTTGCCTTCTCACCCTCCCTCTTGCCCTGGTGGCACTCTGTGCCTTCGCCCTGTTGGCACTCCTTGCCTTCTCACCCTCCATGTCGCCCTGGTGGCACTCCGTGCCTTCTCACCCTCCCTCTTGCCCTGGTGGCACTCTGTGCCTTTACCCTGGTGGCACTCTGTGCCTTCTCTCCCTCCATGTCGCCCTGGTGGCACTCCGTGCCTTCTCTCCCTCCCTGTCACCCTGGTGGCACTCTGTGCCTTCTCTCCTTCCCTGTCGCCCTGGTAGCACTCAGTGCCTTCTCATCCTCCCTGTCGCCCTGGTGGCACTCCGTGCCTTCTCACCCTCCCTGTCGCCTTGGTGGCACTCTGTGCTTTCTCACCCTCCCTCTTGCCCTGGTGGCACTCTGTGCCTTCACCCTGGTGGCACTCTGTGCCTTCTCTCCCTCCCTGTCGCCCTGGTGGCACTCCGTGCCTTCTCTCCCTCCCTGTCGCCCTGGTGGCACTCCGTGCCTTCTCACCCTCCCTCTTGCCCTGGTGGCACTCCGTGCCTTCTCACCCTCCCTGTCGATCTGGTGGCACTCCGTGCCTTCTCACCCTCCCTCTTGCCCTAGTGGCACTCTGTGCCTTCTCACCCTCCCTGTCACCCTGGTGGCACTCCGTGCCTTCTCACCCTCCCTGTCGCCCTGGTGGCACTCTGTGCCTTCTCACCCTCCCTGTCGCCCTGGTGGCACTCCGTGCCTTCTCACCCTCCCTGTCGCCCTGGTGGCACTCCGTGCCTTCTCACCCTCCCTGTTGCCCTGGTGGCACTCCGTGCCTTCTCACCCTCCCTGTCGCCCTGGTGGCACTCTGTGCCTTCTCACCCTCCCTGTTGCCCTGGTGGCACTCCATGCTTTCTCACCCTCCCTGTCGCCCTGGTGGCACTCCGTGCCTTCTCACCCTCCCTGTTGCCCTGGTGGCACTCCATGCCTTCTCACCCTCCCTGTCGCCCTGGTGGCACTCCATGCCTTCTCACCCTCCCTGTCGCCCTGGTGGCACTCCATGCCTTCTCACCCTTCCTGTCACCCTGGTGGCACTCCGTGCCTTCTCACCCTCCCTCTTGCCCTGGTGGCACTCTGTGCCTTCACCCTGGTGGCACTCCGTGCCTTCTCACCCCCCCTGTCACCCTGGTGGCACTCCGTGCCTTCTCACCCTCCCTGTCGCCCTGGTGGCACTCCGTGCCTTCTCACCCTCCCTGTCGCCCTGGTGGCACTCCGTGCCTTCTCACCCTCCCGCTCGCCCTGGTGGCACTCTGTGCCTTCTCACCCTCCCGCTCGCCCTGGTGGCACTCCGTGCCTTCTCACCCTCCCTGTCGCCCTGGTGGCACTCCGTGCATCCTCACCCTCCCATTCGCCCTGGTGGCACTCTGTGCCTTCTCACCCTCCCTGTCGCCCTGGTGGCACTCTGTGCCTTCTCACCCTCCCTGTTGCCCTGGTGGCACTCCGTGCCTTCTCACCCTCCCTGTCACCCTGGTGGCACTCCATGCCTTCTCACCCTCCCTGTCGCCCTGGTGGCACTCAGTGCCTTCACCCTGGTGGCACTCTGTGCCTTCTCACCCTCCCTGTTGCCCTGGTGGCACTCCGTGTCTTCTCACCCTCCCTGTCGCCCTGGTGGCACTCTGTGCCTTCTCACCCCCCTGTCGCCCTGGTGGCACTCCGTGCCTTCTCACCCTCCCTGTCACCCTGGTGGCACTCTGTGCCTTCTCACCTTCCCTGTCCCCCTGGTGGCACTCTGTGCCTTCTCACCCTCCCTCTTGCCCTGGTGGCACTCCGTGCCTTCTCACCCTCCCTGTCGCCCTGGTGGCACTCCGTGCCTTCTCACCCTCCCTGTTGCCCTGGTGGCACTCCATGCCTTCTCACCCTCCCTGTCGCCCTGGTGGCACTCCATGCCTTCTCACCCTCCCTGTCGCCCTGGTGGCACTCCATGCCTTCTCACCCTCCCTGTCACCCTGGTGGCACTCCGTGCCTTCTCACCCTCCCTCTTGCCCTGGTGGCACTCTGTGCCTTCACCCTGGTGGCACTCCGTGCCTTCTCACCCCCCCTGTCACCCTGGTGGCACTCCGTGCCTTCTCACCCTCCCTGTCACCCTGGTGGCACTCCGTGCCTTCTCACCCTCCCTGTCACCCTGGTGGAACTCCGTGCCTTCTCACCCTCCCTGTCGCCCTGGTGGCACTCCGTGCCTTCTCACCCTCCCGCTCGCCCTGGTGGCACTCTGTGCCTTCTCACCCTCCCGCTCGCCCTGGTGGCACTCCGTGCCTTCTCACCCTCCCTGTCGCCCTGGTGGCACTCTGTGCCTTCTCACCCTCCCTGTTGCCCTGGTGGCACTCCGTGCCTTCTCACCCTCCCTGTCACCCTGGTGGCACTCCATGCCTTCTCACCCTCCCTGTCGCCCTGGTGGCACTAAGTGCCTTCACCCTGGTGGCACTCTGTGCCTTCTCACCCTCCCTGTCGCTCTGGTGGCACTCCGTGTCTTCTCACCCTCCCTGTCGCCCTGGTGGCACTCTGTGCCTTCTCACCCCCCTGTCGCCCTGGTGGCACTCCGTGCCTTCTCACCCTCCCTGTCACCCTGGTGGCACTCTGTGCCTTCTCACCCTCCCTGTCCCCCTGGTGGCACTCCGTGCCTTCTCACCCTCCCTCTTGCCCTGGTGGCACTCTGTGCCTTCTCACCCTCCGTCACCCTGGTGGCACTCCGTGCCTTCTCACCCTCCCTCTTACCCTGGTGGCACTCCGTGCCTTCTCACCCTCCCTCTTGCCCTGGTGGCACTCCGTGCCTTCTCACCCTCCCTCTTGCCCTGGTGTCACTCTGTGCCTTTTCACTCTCTCTGCTGCACTGGTGGCACTCCGTGCCTTCTCACCCTCCCTGTCGCCCTGGTGGCAC
The DNA here is from genome assembly GCF_964263255.1 of Lissotriton vulgaris. Classification (NCBI taxonomy): domain Eukaryota; kingdom Metazoa; phylum Chordata; class Amphibia; order Caudata; family Salamandridae; genus Lissotriton; species Lissotriton vulgaris. Next base: position 272,187 of record NW_028255099.1, on the reverse strand, counting down.
TCCGTGCCTTCTCACCCTCCCTGTCATCCTGGTGGCACTCCGTGCCTTCTCACACTCCCTGTCACCCTGGGGGCACTCTGTGCCTTCTCACCCTCCCTGTCGCCCTGGTGGCACTCCGTGCCTTCTCACCCTCCCTGTCGCCCTGGTGGCACTCCGTGCCTTCTCACCCTCCCTGTCGCCCTGGTGGCACTCCGTGCCTTCTCACCCTCCCTGTTGCCCTGGTGGCACTCCGTGCCTTCTCACCCTCCCTGTCGCCCTGGTGGCACTCCATGACTTCTCACTCTCCCTGTCACCCTGGTGGCACTCAGTGCCTTCTCACCCTCCCTGTCGCCCTGGTGGCACTCTGTGCCTTCTCACCCTCCCTGTCGCCCTGGTGGCACTCCGTGCCTTCTCACCCTCCCTGTCACCCTGGTGGCACTCTGTGCCTTCTCACCCTCCCTGTCCCCCTGGTGGCACTCCGTGTCTTCTCACCCTCCCTCTTGCCCTGGTGGCACTCTGTGCCTTCTCACCCTCCCTGTCACCCTGGTGGCACTCCGTGCCTTCTCACCCTCCCTCTTACCCTGGTGGCACTCCGTGCCTTCTCACCCTCCCTCTTACCCTGGTGGCACTCCGTGCCTTCTCACCCTCCCTCTTGCCCTGGTGTCACTCTGTGCCTTTTCACTCTCTCTGCTGCACTGGTGGCACTCCGTGCCTTCTCACCCTCCCTGTCGCCCTGGTGGCACTCCGTGCCTTCTCACCCTCCCTGTCATCCTGGTGGCACTCCGTGCCTTCTCACACTCCCTGTCACCCTGGGGGCACTCTGTGCCTTCTCACTCTCCCTGTCACCCTGGTGGCACTCAGTGCCTTCTCATCCTTCCTGTCACCCTGGTGGCACTCTGTGCCTTCTCACCCTCCCTGTCGCCCTGGTGGCACTCTTTGCCTTCTCACCCTCCCTCTTGCCCTGGTGGCACTCTGTGCCTTCGCCCTGTTGGCACTCCTTGCCTTCTCACCCTCCCTGTCGCCCTGGTGGCACTCCGTGCCTTCTCACCCTCCCTCTTGCCCTGGTGGCACTCCGTGCCTTCTCACCCTCCCTGTCACCCTGGTGGCACTCCGTGCCTTCTCACCCTCCCTGTCGCCCTGGTGGCACTCCGTGCCTTCTCACCCTCCCTGTTGCCCTGGTGGCACTCTGTGCCTTCTCACTCTCCCTGTCACCCTGGTGGCACTCAGTGCCTTCTCATCCTTCCTGTCACCCTGGTGGCACTCTGTGCCTTCTCACCCTCCCTGTCGCCCTGGAGGCACTCTTTGCCTTCTCACCCTCCCTCTTGCCCTGGTGGCACTCCGTGCCTTCTCACCCTCCCTGTCGCCTTGGTGGCACTCTGTGCTTTCTCACCCTCCCTCTTGCCCTGGTGGCACTCTGTGCCTTCACCCTGGTGGCACTCTGTGCCTTCTCTCCCTCCCTGTCGCCCTGGTGGCACTCCGTGCCTTCTCTCCCTCCCTGTCGCCCTGGTGGCACTCCGTGCCTTCTCACCCTCCATGTCGCCCTGGTGGCACTCCGTGCCTTCTCACCCTCCCTCTTGCCCTGGTGGCACTCTGTGCCTTCACCCTGGTGGCACTCTGTGCCTTCTCTCCCTCCATGTCGCCCTGGTGGCACTCCGTGCCTTCTCTCCCTCCCTGTCACCCTGGTGGCACTCTGTGCCTTCTCTCCCTCCCTGTCGCCCTGGTAGCACTCAGTGCCTTCTCATCCTCCCTGTCGCCCTGGTGGCACTCCGTGCCTTCTCACCCTCCCTGTCGCCTTGGTGGCACTCCGTGCCTTCTCACCCTCCCTCTTGCCCTGGTGGCACTCTGTGCCTTCACCCTGGTGGCACTCTGTGCCTTCTCTCCCTCCATGTCGCCCTGGTGGCACTCCGTGCCTTCTCTCCCTCCCTGTCACCCTGGTGGCACTCTGTGCCTTCTCTCCCTCCCTGTCGCCCTGGTAGCACTCAGTGCCTTCTCATCCTCCCTGTCGCCCTGGTGGCACTCCGTGCCTTCTCACCCTCCCTGTCGCCTTGGTGGCACTCTGTGCTTTCTCACCCTCCCTCTTGCCCTGGTGGCACTCTGTGCCTTCACCCTGGTGGCACTCTGTGCCTTCTCTCCCTCCCTGTCGCCCTGGTGGCACTCCGTGCCTTCTCTCCCTCCCTGTCGCCCTGGTGGCACTCCGTGCCTTCTCACCCTCCCTCTTGCCCTGGTGGCACTCCGTGCCTTCTCACCCTCCCTGTCGATCTGGTGGCACTCCGTGCCTTCTCACCCTCCCTCTTGCCCTAGTGGCACTCTGTGCCTTCTCACCCTCCCTGTCACCCTGGTGGCACTCCGTGCCTTCTCACCCTCCCTGTCGCCCTGGTGGGACTCTGTGCCTTCTCACCCTCCCTGTCGCCCTGGTGGCACTCCGTGCCTTCTCACCCTCCCTGTTGCCCTGGTGGCACTCCGTGCCTTCTCACCCTCCCTGTCGCCCTGGTGGCACTCCGTGCCTTCTCACCCTCCCTGTTGCCCTGGTGGCACTCCGTGCCTTCTCACCCTCCCTGTCGCCCTGGTGGCACTCCGTGCCTTCTCACCCTCCCTGTTGCCCTGGTGGCACTCCATGCCTTCTCACCCTCCCTGTCGCCCTGGTGGCACTCCATGCCTTCTCACCCTCCCTGTCGCCCTGGTGGCACTCCATGCCTTCTCACCCTCCCTGTCACCCTGGTGGCACTCCGTGCCTTCTCACCCTCCCTCTTGCCCTGGTGGCACTCTATGCCTTCACCCTGGTGGCACTCCGTGCCTTCTCACCCCCCCTGTCACCCTGGTGGCACTCCGTGCCTTCTCACCCTCCCTGTCACCCTGGTGGCACTCCGTGCCTTCTCACCCTCCCTGTCGCCCTGGTGGCACTCCGTGCCTTCTCACCCTCCCTGTCGCCCTGGTGGCACTCCGTGCCTTCTCACCCTCCCGCTCGCCCTGGTGGCACTCTGTGCCTTCTCACCCTCCCGCTCGCCCTGGTGGCACTCCGTGCCTTCTCACCCTCCCTGTCGCCCTGGTGGCACTCCGTGCCTTCTCACCCTCCCATTCGCCCTGGTGGCACTCTGTGCCTTCTCACCCTCCCTGTCGCCCTGGTGGCACTCTGTGCCTTCTCACCCTCCCTGTTGCCCTGGTGGCACTCCGTGCCTTCTCACCCTCCCTGTCACCCTGGTGGCACTCCATGCCTTCTCACCCTCCCTGTCGCCCTGGTGGCGCTCAGTGCCTTCACCCTGGTGGCACTCTGTGCCTTCTCACCCTCCCTGTCGCCCTGGTGGCACTCCGTGTCTTCTCACCCTCCCTGTCGCCCTGGTGGCACTCTGTGCCTTCTCACCCTCCCTGTCGCCCTGGTGGCACTCCGTGCCTTCTCACCCTCCCTGTCACCCTGGTGGCACTCTGTGCCTTCTCACCCTCCCTGTCCCCCTGGTGGCACTCCGTGCCTTCTCACCCTCCCTCTTGCCCTGGTGGCACTCTGTGCCTTCTCACCCTCCCTGTCACCCTGGTGGCACTCCGTGCCTTCTCACCCTCCCTCTTACCCTGGTGGCACTCCGTGCCTTCTCACCCTCCCTCTTGCCCTGGTGGCACTCCGTGCCTTCTCACCCTCCCTCTTGCCCTGGTGTCACTCTGTGCCTTTTCACTCTCTCTGCTGCACTGGTGGCACTCCGTGCCTTCTCACCCTCCCTGTCGCCCTGGTGGCACTCCGTGCCTTCTCACCCTCCCTGTCATCCTGGTGGCACTCCGTGCCTTCTCACACTCCCTGTCACCCTGGGGGCACTCTGTGCCTTCTCACCCTCCCTGTCGCCCTGGTGGCACTCCGTGCCTTCTCACCCTCCCTGTCGCCCTGGTGGCACTCCGTGCCTTCTCACCCTCCCTGTCGCCCTGGTGGCACTCCGTGCCTTCTCACCCTCCCTGTCGCCCTGGTGGCACTCCGTGCCTTCTCACCCTCCCTGTCGCCCTGGTGGCACTCCGTGCCTTCTCACCCTCCCTGTCGCCCTGGTGGCACTCCATGCCTTCTCACCCTCCCTGTCACCCTGGTGGCACTCCGTGCCTTCTCACCCTCCCTCTTGCCCTGGTGGCACTCTGTGCCTTCACCCTGGTGGCACTCCGTGCCTTCTCACCCTCCCTGTCACCCTGGTGGCACTCCGTGCCTTCTCACTCTCCCTGTCGCCCTGGTCGCACTCCGTGCCTTCTCACCCTCCCTGTCGCCCTGGTGGCACTCCGTGCCTTCTCACCCTCCCATTCGCCCTGGTGGCACTCTGTGCCTTCTCACCCTCCCTGTCGCCCTGGTGGCACTCTGTGCCTTCTCACCCTCCCTGTTGCCCTGGTGGCACTCCGTGCCTTCTCACCCTCCCTGTCGCCCTGGTGGCACTCCGTGCCTTCTCACCCTCCCTGTCGTCCTGGTGGCACTCTGTGCCTTCTCACCCTCCCTGTCACCCTGGTGGCACTCTGTGCCTTCTCACCCTCCCTGTCTCCCTGGTGGCACTCTGTGCCTTCTCACCCTCCCTGTCGCCCTGGTGGCACTCTGTGCCTTCTCCCCCTCCCTGTCACCCTGGTGGCACTCTGTGCCTTCTCACCCTCCCTGTCACCCTGGTGGCACTCCGTGCCTTTTCATCCTACCTGTCACCCTGGTGGCACTCTGTGCCTTCTCACCCTCCCTCTTGCCCTGGTGTCACTCTGTGCCTTCTCACCCTCCCTCTTGCCCTGGTGTCACTTTGTGCCTTCTCACCCTCCCTGTCGTCCTGGTGGCACTCCGTGCCTTCTCACCCTCCCTGTCACCCTGGTGGCACTCCGTGCCTTCTCACCCTCCCTGTCGCCCTGGTGGCACTCCGTGCCTTCTCACCCTCCCTGTCGCCCTGGTGGCACTCCGTGCCTTCTCACCCTCCCTCTTGCCCTGGTGGCACTCCGTGCCTTCTCACCCTCCAGTCACCCGGATGGCACTCCTTGCCTTCTCACCCTCCCTGTCGCCCTGGTGGCACTCCGTGCCTTCTCACCCTCCCTGTTGCCCTGGTGGCACTCTGTGCCTTCTCACTCTCCCTGTCACCCTGGTGGCACTCAGTGCCTTCTCATCCTTCCTGTCACCCTGGTGGCACGCTGTGCCTTCTCATCCTCCCTGTCGCCCTGGTGGCACTCTTTGCCTTCTCACCCTCCCTCTTGCCCTGGTGGCACTCTGTGCCTTCGCCCTGTTGGCACTCCTTGCCTTCTCACCCTCCATGTCGCCCTGGTGGCACTCCGTGCCTTCTCACCCTCCCTCTTGCCCTGGTGGCACTCTGTGCCTTCACCCTGGTGGCACTCTGTGCCTTCTCTCCCTCCATGTCGCCCTGGTGGCACCCCGTGCCTTCTCTCCCTCCCTGTCACCCTGGTGGCACTCTGTGCCTTCTCTCCCTCCCTGTCGCCCTGGTAGCACTCAGTGCCTTCTCATCCTCCCTGTCGCCCTGGTGGCACTCCGTGCCTTCTCACCCTCCCTGTCGCCTTGATGGCACTCTGTGCCTTCTCACCCTCCCTCTTGCCCTGGTGGCACTCTGTGCCTTCTCACCCTCCCTGTCACCCTGGTGGCACTCCGTGCCTTCTCACCCTCCCTCTTACCCTGGTGGCACTCCGTGCCTTCTCACCCTCCCTCTTGCCCTGGTGTCACTCTGTGCCTTCTCACCCTCCCTCTTGCCCTGGTGTCACTTTGTGCCTTCTCACCCTCCCTGTCGTCCTGGTGGCACTCCGTGCCTTCTCACCCTCCCTGTCACCCTGGTGGCACTCCGTGCCTTCTCACCCTCCCTCTTACCCTGGTGGCACTCCGTGCCTTCTCACCCTCCCTCTTGCCCTGGTGGCACTCCGTGCCTTCTCACCCTCCCTCTTGCCCTGGTGTCACTCTGTGCCTTTTCACTCTCTCTGCTGCACTGGTGGCACTCCGTGCCTTCTCACCCTCCCTGTCGCCCTGGTGGCACTCCGTGCCTTCTCACCCTCCCTGTCATCCTGGTGGCACTCCGTGCCTTCTCACACTCCCTGTCACCCTGGGGGCACTCTGTGCCTTCTCACCCTCCCTGTCGCCCTGGTGGCACTCCGTGCCTTCTCACCCTCCCTGTCGCCCTGGTGGCACTCCGTGCCTTCTCACCCTCCCTGTCGCCCTGGTGGCACTCCGTGCCTTCTCACCCTCCCTGTCGCCCTGGTGGCACTCCGTGCCTTCTCACCCTCCCTGTCGCCCTGGTGGCACTCCGTGCCTTCTCACCCTCCCTGTCGCCCTGGTGGCACTCCATGCCTTCTCACCCTCCCTGTCACCCTGGTGGCACTCCGTGCCTTCTCACCCTCCCTCTTGCCCTGGTGGCACTCTGTGCCTTCACCCTGGTGGCACTCCGTGCCTTCTCACCCTCCCTGTCACCCTGGTGGCACTCCGTGCCTTCTCACTCTCCCTGTCGCCCTGGTCGCACTCCGTGCCTTCTCACCCTCCCTGTCGCCCTGGTGGCACTCCGTGCCTTCTCACCCTCCCATTCGCCCTGGTGGCACTCTGTGCCTTCTCACCCTCCCTGTCGCCCTGGTGGCACTCTGTGCCTTCTCACCCTCCCTGTTGCCCTGGTGGCACTCCGTGCCTTCTCACCCTCCCTGTCGCCCTGGTGGCACTCCGTGCCTTCTCACCCTCCCTGTCGTCCTGGTGGCACTCTGTGCCTTCTCACCCTCCCTGTCACCCTGGTGGCACTCTGTGCCTTCTCACCCTCCCTGTCTCCCTGGTGGCACTCTGTGCCTTCTCACCCTCCCTGTCGCCCTGGTGGCACTCTGTGCCTTCTCCCCCTCCCTGTCACCCTGGTGGCACTCTGTGCCTTCTCACCCTCCCTGTCACCCTGGTGGCACTCCGTGCCTTTTCATCCTACCTGTCACCCTGGTGGCACTCTGTGCCTTCTCACCCTCCCTCTTGCCCTGGTGTCACTCTGTGCCTTCTCACCCTCCCTCTTGCCCTGGTGTCACTTTGTGCCTTCTCACCCTCCCTGTCGTCCTGGTGGCACTCCGTGCCTTCTCACCCTCCCTGTCACCCTGGTGGCACTCCGTGCCTTCTCACCCTCCCTGTCGCCCTGGTGGCACTCCGTGCCTTCTCACCCTCCCTGTCGCCCTGGTGGCACTCCGTGCCTTCTCACCCTCCCTCTTGCCCTGGTGGCACTCCGTGCCTTCTCACCCTCCAGTCACCCGGATGGCACTCCTTGCCTTCTCACCCTCCCTGTCGCCCTGGTGGCACTCCGTGCCTTCTCACCCTCCCTGTTGCCCTGGTGGCACTCTGTGCCTTCTCACTCTCCCTGTCACCCTGGTGGCACTCAGTGCCTTCTCATCCTTCCTGTCACCCTGGTGGCACGCTGTGCCTTCTCATCCTCCCTGTCGCCCTGGTGGCACTCTTTGCCTTCTCACCCTCCCTCTTGCCCTGGTGGCACTCTGTGCCTTCGCCCTGTTGGCACTCCTTGCCTTCTCACCCTCCATGTCGCCCTGGTGGCACTCCGTGCCTTCTCACCCTCCCTCTTGCCCTGGTGGCACTCTGTGCCTTCACCCTGGTGGCACTCTGTGCCTTCTCTCCCTCCATGTCGCCCTGGTGGCACCCCGTGCCTTCTCTCCCTCCCTGTCACCCTGGTGGCACTCTGTGCCTTCTCTCCCTCCCTGTCGCCCTGGTAGCACTCAGTGCCTTCTCATCCTCCCTGTCGCCCTGGTGGCACTCCGTGCCTTCTCACCCTCCCTGTCGCCTTGATGGCACTCTGTGCCTTCTCACCCTCCCTCTTGCCCTGGTGGCACTCTGTGCCTTCTCACCCTCCCTGTCACCCTGGTGGCACTCCGTGCCTTCTCACCCTCCCTCTTACACTGGTGGCACTCCGTGCCTTCTCACCCTCCCTCTTGCCCTGGTGTCACTCTGTGCCTTCTCACCCTCCCTCTTGCCCTGGTGTCACTTTGTGCCTTCTCACCCTCCCTGTCGTCCTGGTGGCACTCCGTGCCTTCTCACCCTCCCTGTCACCCTGGTGGCACTCCGTGCCTTCTCACCCTCCCTGTCGCCCTGGTGGCACTCCGTGCCTTCTCACCCTCCCGCTCGCCCTGGTGGCACTCTGTGCCTTCTCACCCTCCCGCTCGCCCTGGTGGCACTCCGTGCCTTCTCACCCTCCCTGTCGCCCTGGTGGCACTCCGTGCCTTCTCACCCTCCCATTCGCCCTGGTGGCACTCTGTGCCTTCTCACCCTCCCTGTCGCCCTGGTGGCACTCTGTGCCTTCTCACCCTCCCTGTTGCCCTGGTGGCACTCCGTGCCTTCCCACCCTCCCTGTCACCCTGGTGGCACTCCATGCCTTCTCACCCTCCCTGTCGCCCTGGTGGCACTCAGTGCCTTCACCCTGGTGGCACTCTGTGCCTTCTCACCCTCCCTGTCGCTCTGGTGGCACTCCGTGTCTTCTCACCCTCCCTGTCGCCCTGGTGGCACTCTGTGCCTTCTCACCCTCCCTGTCGCCCTGGTGGCACTCCGTGCCTTCTCACCCTCCCTGTCACCCTGGTGGCACTCTGTGCCTTCTCACCCTCCCTGTCCCCCTGGTGGCACTCCGTGCCTTCTCACCCTCCCTCTTGCCCTGGTGGCACTCTGTGCCTTCTCACCCTCCCTGTCACCCTGGTGGCACTCCGTGCCTTCTCACCCTCCCTCTTACCCTGGTGGCACTCCGTGCCTTCTCACCCTCCCTCTTACCCTGGTGGCACTCCGTGCCTTCTCACCCTCCCTTTTGCCCTGGTGTCACTCTGTGCCTTTTCACTCTCTCTGCTGCACTGGTGGCACTCCGTGCCTTCTCACCCTCCCTGTCGCCCTGGTGGCACTCCGTGCCTTCTCACCCTCCCTGTCATCCTGGTGGCACTCCGTGCCTTCTCACACTCCCTGTCACCCTGGGGGCACTCTGTGCCTTCTCACCCTCCCTGTCGCCCTGGTGGCACTCCGTGCCTTCTCACCCTCCCTGTCGCCCTGGTGGCACTCCGTGCCTTCTCACCCTCCCTGTCGCCCTGGTGGCACTCCGTGCCTTCTCACCCTCCCTGTTGCCCTGGTGGCACTCTGTGCCTTCACCCTGGTGGCATTCCGTGCCTTCTCACCCTCCCTCTTGCCCTGGTGGCACTCTGTGCCTTCACCCTGGTGGCACTCTGTGCCTTCTCACCCTCCCTGTCACCCTGGTGGCACTCCGTGCCTTCTCACTCTCCCTGTCGCCCTGGTCGCACTCCGTGCCTTCTCACCCTCCCTGTCGCCCTGGTGGCACTCCGTGCCTTCTCACCCTCCCATTCGCCCTGGTGGCACTCTGTGCCTTCTCACCCTCCCTGTCGCCCTGGTGGCACTCTGTGCCTTCTCACCCTCCCTGTTGCCCTGGTGGCACTCCGTGCCTTCTCACCCTCCCTGTCGCCCTGGTGGCACTCCGTGCCTTCTCACCCTCCCTGTCGTCCTGGTGGCACTCTGTGCCTTTTCACCCTCCCTGTCACCCTGGTGGCACTCTGTGCCTTCTCACCCTCCCTGTCTCCCTGGTGGCACTCTGTGCCTTCTCACCCTCCCTGTCGCCCTGGTGGCACTCTGTGCCTTCTCACCCTCCCTGTCACCCTGGTGGCACTCTGTGCCTTCTCACCCTCCCTGTCACCCTGGTGGCACTCCGTGCCTTCTCATCCTCCCTGTCACCCTGGTGGCACTCTGTGCCTTCTCACCCTCCCTCTTGCCCTGGTGTCACTCTGTGCCTTCTCACCCTCCCTCTTGCCCTGGTGTCACTTTGTGCCTTCTCACCCTCCCTGTCGTCCTGGTGGCACTCCGTGCCTTCTCACCCTCCCTGTCACCCTGGTGGCACTCCGTGCCTTCTCACCCTCCCTGTCGCCCTGGTGGCACTCCGTGCCTTCTCACCCTCCCTGTCGCCCTGGTGGCACTCCGTGCCTTCTCACCCTCCCTCTTGCCCTGGTGGCACTCCGTGCCTTCTCACCCTCCAGTCACCCGGATGGCACTCCTTGCCTTCTCACCCTCCCTGTCGCCCTGGTGGCACTCCGTGCCTTCTCACCCTCCCTGTTGCCCTGGTGGCACTCTGTGCCTTCTCACTCTCCCTGTCACCCTGGTGGCACTCAGTGCCTTCTCATCCTTCCTGTCACCCTGGTGGCACTCTGTGCCTTCTCATCCTCCCTGTCGCCCTGGTGGCACTCTTTGCCTTCTCACCCTCCCTCTTGCCCTGGTGGCACTCTGTGCCTTCGCCCTGTTGGCACTCCTTGCCTTCTCACCCTCCATGTCGCCCTGGTGGCACTCCGTGCCTTCTCACCCTCCCTCTTGCCCTGGTGGCACTCTGTGCCTTCACCCTGGTGGCACTCTGTGCCTTCTCTCCCTCCATGTCGCCCTGGTGGCACTCCGTGCCTTCTCTCCCTCCCTGTCACCCTGGTGGCACTCTGTGCCTTCTCTCCCTCCCTGTCGCCCTGGTAGCACTCAGTGCCTTCTCATCCTCCCTGTCGCCCTGGTGGCACTCCGTGCCTTCTCACCCTCCCTGTCGCCTTGATGGCACTCTGTGCCTTCTCACCCTCCCTCTTGCCCTGGTGGCACTCTGTGCCTTCTCACCCTCCCTGTCACCCTGGTGGCACTCCGTGCCTTCTCACCCTCCCTCTTACCCTGGTGGCACTCCGTGCCTTCTCACCCTCCCTCTTGCCCTGGTGTCACTCTGTGCCTTCTCACCCTCCCTCTTGCCCTGGTGTCACTTTGTGCCTTCTCACCCTCCCTGTCGTCCTGGTGGCACTCCGTGCCTTCTCACCCTCCCTGTCACCCTGGTGGCACTCCGTGCCTTCTCACCCTCCCTGTCGCCCTGGTGGCACTCCGTGCCTTCTCACCCTCCCGCTCGCCCTGGTGGCACTCTGTGCCTTCTCACCCTCCCGCTCGCCCTGGTGGCACTCCGTGCCTTCTCACCCTCCCTGTCGCCCTGGTGGCACTCCGTGCCTTCTCACCCTCCCATTCGCCCTGGTGGCACTCTGTGCCTTCTCACCCTCCCTGTCGCCCTGGTGGCACTCTGTGCCTTCTCACCCTCCCTGTTGCCCTGGTGGCACTCCGTGCCTCCCCACCCTCCCTGTCACCCTGGTGGCACTCCATGCCTTCTCACCCTCCCTGTCGCCCTGGTGGCACTCAGTGCCTTCACCCTGGTGGCACTCTGTGCCTTCTCACCCTCCCTGTCGCTCTGGTGGCACTCCGTGTCTTCTCACCCTCCCTGTCGCCCTGGTGGCACTCTGTGCCTTCTCACCCTCCCTGTCGCCCTGGTGGCACTCCGTGCCTTCTCACCCTCCCTGTCACCCTGGTGGCACTCTGTGCCTTCTCACCCTCCCTGTCCCCCTGGTGGCACTCCGAGCCTTCTCACCCTCCCTCTTGCCCTGGTGGCACTCTGTGCCTTCTCACCCTCCCTGTCACCCTGGTGGCACTCCGTGCATTCTCACCCTCCCTCTTACCCTGGTGGCACTCCGTGCCTTCTCACCCTCCCTCTTACCCTGGTGGCACTCCGTGCCTTCTCACCCTCCCTTTTGCCCTGGTGTCACTCTGTGCCTTTTCACTCTCTCTGCTGCACTGGTGGCACTCCGTGCCTTCTCACCCTCCCTGTCGCCCTGGTGGCACTCCGTGCCTTCTCACCCTCCCTGTCATCCTGGTGGCACTCCGTGCCTTCTCACACTCCCTGTCACCCTGGGGGCACTCTGTGCCTTCTCACCCTCCCTGTCGCCCTGGTGGCACTCCGTGCCTTCTCACCCTCCCTGTCGCCCTGGTGGCACTCCGTGCCTTCTCACCCTCCCTGTCGCCCTGGTGGCACTCCGTGCCTTCTCACCCTCCCTGTTGCCCTGGTGGCACTCCGTGCCTTCTCACCCTCCCTGTCGCCCTGGTGGCACTCCATGCCTTCTCACCCTCCCTGTCGCCCTGGTGGCACTCCATGCCTTCTCACCCTCCCTGTCACCCTGGTGGCACTCCGTGCCTTCTCACCCTCCCTCTTGCCCTGGTGGCACTCTGTGCCTTCACCCTGGTGGCACTCTGTGCCTTCTCACCCTCCCTGTCACCCTGGTGGCACTCCGTGCCTTCTCACCCTCCCTGTCACCCTGGTGGCACTCCGTGCCTTCTCACCCTCCCTGTCACCCTGGTGGCACTCCGTGCCTTCTCACCCTCCCTGTCGCCCTGGTGGCACTCCGTGCCTTCTCACCCTCCCTGTCGCCCTGGTGGCACTCCGTGCCTTCTCACCCTCCCTGTCGCCCTGGTGGCACTCTGTGCCTTCTCACCCTCCCTGTTGCCCTGGTGGCACTCCGTGCCTTCTCACCCTCCCTGTCACCCTGTTGGCACTCCGTGCCTTCACCCTGGTGGCACTCCGTGCCTTCTCACCCTCCCTGTCGCCCTGGTGGCACTCCGTGCCTTCTCACCCTCCCTGTCGTCCTGGTGGCACTCTGTGCCTTCTCACCCTCCCTGTCACCCTGGTGGCACTCTGTGCCTTCTCACCCTCCCTGTCTCCCTGGTGGCACTCTGTGCCTTCTCACCCTCCCTGTCGCCCTGGTGGCACTCTGTGCCTTCTCACCCTCACTGTCACCCTGGTGGCACTCTGTGCCATCTCACCCTCCCTGTCACCCTGGTGGCACTCCGTGCCTTCTCATCCTCCCTGTCACCCTGGTGGCACTCTGTGCCTTCTCACGCTCCCTCTTGCCCTGGTGTCACTCTGTGCCTTCTCACCCTCCCTCTTGCCCTGGTGTCACTTTGTGCCTTCTCACCCTCCCTGTCGTCCTGGTGGCACTCCGTGCCTTCTCACCCTCCCTGTCACCCTGGTGGCACTCCGTGCCTTCTCACCCTCCCTGTCACCCTGGTGGCACTCCGTGCCTTCTCACCCTCCCTGTCGCCCTGGTGGCACTCCGTGCCTTCTCACCCTCCCTGTCGCCCTGGTGGCACTCTGTGGCTTCTCACCCTCCCTGTCGCCCTGGTGGCACTCCGTGCCTTCTCACCCTCCCTGTGGCCCTGGTGGCACTCCGTGCCTTCTCACCCTCCCTGTTGCCCTGGTGGCACTCCGTGCCTTCTCACCCTCCCTGTCGCCCTGGTGGCACTCCGTGCCTTCTCACCCTCCCTGTCATCCTGGTGGCACTCCGTGCCTTCTCACCCTCCCTGTCACCCTGGTGGCACTCCGTGCCTTCTCACCCTCCCTGTCGCCCTGGTGGCACTCCGTGCCTTCTCACCCTCCCTGTCGCCCTGGTGGCACTCTGTGCCTTCTCACCCTCCCTGTCACCCTGGTGGCACTCTGTGCCTTCTCACCGTCCCTGTCGCCCTGGTGGCACTCCGTGCCTTCTCACTCTCCCTGTCGCCCTGGTCGCACTCCGTGCCTTCTCACCCTCCCGCTCGCCCTGGTGGCACTTTGTGCCTTCTCACCCTCCCGCTCGCCCTGGTGGCACTCCGTGTCTTCTCACCCTCCCTGTCGCCCTGGTGGCACTCCGTGCCTTCTCACCCTCCCATTCGCCCTGGTGGCACTCTGTGCCTTCTCACCCTCCCTGTCGCCCTGGTGGCACTCTGTGCCTTCTCACCCTCCCTGTTGCCCTGGTGGCACTCCGTGCCTTCTCACCCTCCCTGTCACCCTGTTGGCACTCCGTGCCTTCACCCTGGTGGCACTCCGTGCCTTCTCACCCTCCCTGTCGCCCTGGTCGCACTCCGTGCCTTCTCACCCTCCCTGTCGTCCTGGTGGCACTCTGTGCCTTCTCACCCTCCCTGTCACCCTGGTGGCACTCTGTGCCTTCTCACCCTCCCTGTCTCCCTGGTGGCACTCTGTGCCTTCTCACCCTCCCTGTCGCCCTGGTGGCACTCTGTTTCTTCTCACCCTCCCTGTCACCCTGGTGGCACTCTGTGCCTTCTCACCCTCCCTGTCACCCTGGTGGCACTCCGTGCCTTCTCATCCTCCCTGTCACCCTGGTGGCACTCTGTGCCTTCTCACCCTCCCTCTTGCCCTGGTGTCACTCTGTGCCTTCTCACCCTCCCTCTTGCCCTGGTGTCACTTTGTGCCTTCTCACCCTCCCTGTCGTCCTGGTGGCACTCCGTGCCTTCTCACCCTCCCTGTCACCCTGGTGGCACTCCGTGCCTTCTCACCCTCCCTGTCGCCCTGGTGGCACTCCGTGCCTTCTCACCCTCCCTGTCGCCCTGGTGGCACTCCGTGCCTTCTCACCCTCCCTCTTGCCCTGGTGGCACTCCGTGCCTTCTCACCCTCCCTGTCACCCTGGTGGCACTCCGTGCCTTCTCACCCTCCCTGTCGCCCTGGTGGCACTCCGTGCCTTCTCACCCTCCCTGTTGCCCTGGTGGCACTCTGTGCCTTCTCACTCTCCCTGTCACCCTGGTGGCACTCCGTGCCTTCTCACCCTCCCTGTTGCCCTGGTGGCACTCTGTGCCTTCTCACTATCCCTGTCACCCTGGTGGCACTCCGTGCCTTCTCACCCTCCCTGTCGCCCTGGTGGCACTCCGTGCCTTCTCACCCTCCCTGTTGCCCTGGTGGCACTCTGTGCCTTCTCACTCTCCCTGTCACCCTGGTGGCACTCTGTGCCTTCTCACCCTCCCTGTCGCCCTGGTGGCACTCTTTGCCTTCTCACCCTCCCTCTTGCCCTGGTGGCACTCTGTGCCTTCGCCCTGTTGGCACTCCTTGCCTTCTCACCCTCCATGTCGCCCTGGTGGCACTCCGTGCCTTCTCACCCTCCCTCTTGCCCTGGTGGCACTCTGTGCCTTCACCCTGGTGGCACTCTGTGCCTTCTCTCCCTCCATGTCGCCCTGGTGGCACTCCGTGCCTTCTCTTCCTCCCTGTCACCCTGGTGGCACTCTGTGCCTTCTCTCCCTCCCTGTCGCCCTGGTAGCACTCAGTGCCTTCTCATCCTCCCTGTCGCCCTGGTGGCACTCCGTGCCTTCTCACCCTCCCTGTCGCCTTGATGGCACTCTGTGCCTTCTCACCCTCCCTCTTGCCCTGGTGGCACTCTGTGCCTTCTCACCCTCCCTGTCACCCTGGTGGCACTCCGTGCCTTCTCACCCTCCCTCTTACCCTGGTGGCACTCCGTGCCTTCTCACCCTCCCTGTCGCCCTGGTGGCACTCCGTGCCTTCTCACCCTCCCTCTTGCCCTGGTGTCACTCTGTGCCTTCTCACCCTCCCTCTTGCCCTGGTGTCACTTTGTGCCTTCTCACCCTCCCTGTCGTCCTGGTGGCACTCCGTGCCTTCTCACCCTCCCTGTCACCCTGGTGGCACTCCGTGCCTTCTCACCCTCCCTGTCGCCCTGGTGGCACTCCGTGCCTTCTCACCCTCCCTGTCGCCCTGGTGGCACTCCGTGCCTTCTCACCCTCCCTCTTGCCCTGGTGGCACTCCGTGCCTTCTCACCCTCCCTGTCACCCTGGTGGCACTCCGTGCCTTCTCACCCTCCCTCTTGCCCTGGTGGCACTCTGTGCCTTCACCCTGGTGGTACTCTGTGCCTTCTCTCCCTCCATGTCGCCCTGGTGGCACTCCGTGCCTTCTCTTCCTCCCTGTCACCCTGGTGGCACTCTGTGCCTTCACCCTGGTGGCACTCTGTGCCTTCTCTCCCTCCATGTCGCCCTGGTGGCACTCCGTGCCTTCTCTTCCTCCCTGTCACCCTGGTGGCACTCTGTGCCTTCTCTCCCTCCCTGTCGCCCTGGTAGCACTCAGTGCCTTCTCATCCTCCCTGTCGCCCTGGTGGCACTCCGTGCCTTCTCACCCTCCCTGTCGCCTTGATGGCACTCTGTGCCTTCTCACCCTCCCTCTTGCCCTGGTGGCACTCTGTGCCTTCTCACCCTCCCTGTCACCCTGGTGGCACTCCGTGCCTTCTCACCCTCCCTCTTACCCTGGTGGCACTCCGTGCCTTCTCACCCTCCCTGTCGCCCTGGTGGCACTCCGTGCCTTCTCACCCTCCCTCTTGCCCTGGTGTCACTCTGTGCCTTCTCACCCTCCCTCTTGCCCTGGTGTCACTTTGTGCCTTCTCACCCTCCCTGTCGTCCTGGTGGCACTCCGTGCCTTCTCACCCTCCCTGTCACCCTGGTGGCACTCCGTGCCTTCTCACCCTCCCTGTCGCCCTGGTGGCACTCCGTGCCTTCTCACCCTCCCTGTCGCCCTGGTGGCACTCCGTGCCTTCTCACCCTCCCTCTTGCCCTGGTGGCACTCCGTGCCTTCTCACCCTCCCTGTCACCCTGGTGGCACTCCGTGCCTTCTCACCCTCCCTGTCGCCCTGGTGGCACTCCGTGCCTTCTCACCCTCCCTGTTGCCCTGGTGGCACTCTGTGCCATCTCACTCTCCCTGTCACCCTGGTGGCACTCAGTGCCTTCTCATCCTTCCTGTCACCCTGGTGGCACTCTGTGCCTTCTCACCCTCCCTGTCGCCCTGGTGGCACTCTTTGCCTTCTCACCCTCCCTCTTGCCCTGGTGGCACTCTGTGCCTTCGCCCTGTTGGCACTCCTTGCCTTCTCACCCTCCATGTCGCCCTGGTGGCACTCCCTGCCTTCTCACCCTCCCTCTTGCCCTGGTGGCACTCTGTGCCTTCACCCTGGTGGCACTCTGTGCCTTCTCTCCCTCCATGTCGCCCTGGTGGCACTCCGTGCCTTCTCTCCCTCCCTGTCACCCTGGTGGCACTCTGTGCCTTCTCTCCCTCCCTGTCGCCCTGGTAGCACTCAGTGCCTTCTCATCCTCCCTGTCGCCCTGGTGGCACTCCGTGCCTTCTCACCCTCCCTGTCGCCTTGGTGGCACTCTGTGCTTTCTCACCCTCCCTCTTGCCCTGGTGGCACTCTGTGCCTTCACCCTGGTGGCACTCTGTGCCTTCTCTCCCTCCCTGTCGCCCTGGTGGCACTCCGTGCCTTCTCTCCCTCCCTGTCGCCCTGGTGGCACTCCGTGCCTTCTCACCCTCCCTCTTGCCCTGGTGGCACTCCGTGCCTTCTCACATTCTCTGCCCCTCTCCTGAGTTTCCATTCCTATATGCTTGACACCCCAGCCTCCCTCCTCTGAAGTTGCCTATTGGACACGGCCCTTCTTTGGGAGATTTCCCTAAAACCTTTTGCCTTTTTTTCCTCCTGGTTTTTGACAAGTCTCTTTTCCTGAGCTTAGGACACTTTCCCACTGTCCTGCTGCCAATCAGCGCGCACTCTTCCTGCACATGTCAAGATACGGTGCTTACTTGATTGGCTTATGTGTAGTACCTGTTAGTGCCCTGTAGGTAGGTGCGAGTTATGGCGGGTTTACAAACCAACCTAGACGCGCACTGTGCACTTGGCGTGTTGCACCTTCACCCTTTTCAAAAAGAAATTTTCTTTGAACTCTAAACCCGAAAACAATGATCTTTTTTAATGCTTGATGCTCATTATTTGCTGTGAATACTTATTCTCAATGTTGATTATTTCATCATATCAACAAACACATCATGATATTTGATTACACTTTAGATCACACATGTACATTATTACATTCATTCATTATTTTTTGAACATTACAATTTTCTTATTCTGCCCTATGCGTTTCGGTACACCGTGGTACCTTCATCAGGGGCCAGTCTGGGTAGACAAATTGCTGTGCTTGCGAGCGCGTTCTTAACACTGTCTTACTTTGGATAAGCTGAACCGCAGCCGAACTGTTTTTAGTCCTCAGTACTTGGATGTATGCTCTGTGTACATGTCTATTCCCGTCTGTAAGTATCCAGAGTATTCAGAATCGCGTTCTAAATCGCCGCCATGGTGTACCGAAAAAATTTATTTTTGAAAAGGGTGAAGGTGTAACACACCAAGTGCACAGTGCGCGTCTAGGTGGGTTTGTAAACCCGCCATAACTCACATTTAGAACAAGGATTGACAACCCTTATCAGCCGCAGCACCGGTTCTTAAAAGTGATAAACAAGGTTAACCTACAGAGTGCTCCTCACGCACCCACATAACTAGCACTGTAGGTAGGTGCACCACATACACAAGGTGGGAGCGACACAGGCAAATAGGAGGACCCCATCCTGATGATGCCAGCCACGTGAATACCCTGCCAAGATTGTCTCATACTCAGGCTGGCCAGTCTCACTCTGTCGGCAAACCTGAGGGGGCCGCTCACTGCCACCAAACCGGTTCAGTTGAGTTGCCTGGTAGGTACTTCTAAGGGGGCTCTGCTTATTGATGAATATGAGTTTTTGAACAGATATAAGAGCGGACAACTCAGCGTACAATCGGACATAAAGGTCTTCTCGGTTGGCAAATGCACTGGGGCTGTTCTCTTCCTCCTCATACTTCCTTCCAGCCATGGTGCACGGTGATCAGTTCACCATCAACTGCTGCTAATCGTACTAGGCCTAGATAAGAAGAAGACGCAGCTTTGGAGTGTACAACGTGGCCACGGCCACTCGTTTTACTAATTGAGCAATGGCATGAGAAAGTAAAAGAAAGCCTTCGCATCTCAACAAACACGCGCAGAATACCGTACTTGGGCACGCGATCTGCAGGGCAGACTAGTAGTACTAGGGGTAGCAAGTGACTATGACCAGTGGGTTCTCTGAGTCTTACAGAACCACCACTAGGAAGGCCACAAAATATATAAGGGAGAAAGCTGACTGGAAAACCAGAAGAAAGAGTGGGGCAGACAGACAGACAGACTAGTGAAGACAGAAACAGTTTGAGGTAAAATACAGACACTAGAAATATAAAACAACTTAGGGCCTCATTTATGGGTTATTGCCATTGGGCAGCGCCGCAGGCCTTCCTGCTGCGCTGCCCGACGGCAACATAAAAGGGCAGGAATGCGCCATATCTATAAGATACGGCGCATTCCTGTCCCTTTCCCCTTTGCTGGCGCACAATGGGCTGCCGAGCGCCAACGCAGACACCTTTGCACTATGGTGCAAGGGTGCCTGCAATGTGACGCTGATTATTTTTGTACAGGAAGTGAAACCTTTCTGTACAAAAATAATCACAAGAGGTTTTTCCTCTGCAGCACACATGGAAAAAGGAAAAAAGAGGAGAAATAAAGAGGCTTTTCCTCTTTCTATGGGCCTCAGTTATGAGATTTTGCCGTAGGGCAGCGCTTCAGGCCTTCCTGCTGCCAGGGGCGTAGCTAGAGCTTGTGGCGCCCGGGGCTATCCCTCAGATTGCCGCCCCTGGGGGGTGGGGTTGGGGGGGTTCGGGAAAAAGGACGGTGAGCACTTGAAAGATGTCCGAGAGACACGTAGTATTGCTGCTAATAGTAACCTCGATCATGCAAGTTACATGCACATACATGAATACATGACACGGTCAAAGGCTACACAGTTGAATACACCGGTGACTGGCAGTACCAAAGAGAACACACAGACTGCATGATCTATCTGCGGCCCATATTGTAACAAAGCAAAGGCAAATATATTTTTATGGCTCCTCCTTGTGCATCTCTCCACCTTCTACAACTGATTGACGGTCCTGGAGTCTGACTCTGAGGCTAGGACGGATGGGAAGGGGGGCATAGCTGCCAAGGTTGGTTGGCTTATGTGTGACAACTCCAAGTGTGCAGTGCGTTTATGTGTGACATTTCAAGGCTTATGAGTGACACTTATTGCGAGTGAATTACACTGTTTAGTTACAGGTGGTGGTTTAAAGGGGACTTGAAGGAACTGCAATAGCCTGAAACCATCAAACAGTTGCCTATCAGACCTAATCCTGTGAACCACAGAGGAGTCACAAGTTGAACCTGGGAGCCTTCACTGTTAATACCCAGTCTCGCACTCTTATAGGCTCCCCCTCCTTGCCACTCACTCCTGTCATTCCTCGTTTTGTTTCTCTCTCTCCCTCATGTCCACACTCCAATGTCTCATTCTTTACTCCCCTTGACCTTCTCCTCCCTTTGTGTCTGAAGAGAAACCAATGTGATTATAGAAGTGTGTGAACCCTGATTTTCTCAGTTCATAAGAAGTGTACCAACAACCCCGGTTTGATTGTTTAATTGTACACAATCATTTTTACGTAGCAGCGGTTGAGCACAGCTGTGAGTTTGAAGAAGATTGTGACCACTTCTATGTGCAAAGGATGAGCCACCAGAAGGTGATATTTTATATTTCATGCTAATAGGTTGCTACGGTTCTAAACATTTTTTACCTTTTTAAAATGTACATACAACTGATAAAAAAAACACGTACTGTCAGATGGCTGCAAACAAGCATCTTACCTGGGGGTGGAAATGCAGGCATACCATACGCTCAGTGGAGTCTTGACAGTGAATGCCTGGCTCTTCTGCAGATTTAACCGCCAGCCTAAGCCAGTCTCCAGAATGTCCGAATCCGAATTTATAACTCCTTTCATGACTTGTGGCAGTCCTGGATCGCTCATGAAATTGTGCCTTTGGCAGAAAACAAACAGGCAAGGGCTGCAGCACAAGAAGGATGAGACCGAGTGTCAGTTATTGTGAATCACGGCCGTGACGAGTCTCCAGCAGCCGGCCCCAGTCACTGTCAGCTCAACCTTAGGGGAGTGAGCTACACACAGGCTGACGCTGCAAAAGTAAACTTATTTCCAAAAAGCAAAGGTCGGATATTACTGGAAGTTACTGTGAGCCACTGCTAGCAGCCGCTTAAGTCATGAGGCATCATGACGAGAGGGGAGGCACTGGTGGCAGTACGAGCAGCGGCGGGTGGGCTGCCAAACTTAACTTTAAAAACATAACTGCAAGCTGGTTTCTCGCCCTAGCCCTGTCTGCAAATGGAGACGAAACCTGCCTCACAGATATATTCAAGTAAACATAGTTTTAATTATAATTTCACCACAAATTCAACACCACGGCAGCAGTGCACTGAACAATGTGCTGTAATGTATCTGTAACACACTTGCGGATGGTCTCTGGCAGCCGCACCTGGTCTCGAGTCACGCAGCATGATCCTTACAGGCTTCAGGCACCAACCACAGTCTGTCCAGCAGCCTCGACGGAGGTACCCACTTGAAAGGCAGCAGGCACAGACCAAATACTACTGGCGGTGCAAGCACCGGCGAGCTCACTCTTGCCAGAGTTAAAACATTTAGATGTCATAAACTGGCGCACATTTCCGCGCCGTGTGCAGCACCGCGTCCTCCTGTTAATTGGAGTCTCGTGTCTCGGCCGGCATTGCTGGGCGAAATAAACATTGGAGTCAGCCTGAGCATAATTTACAAAATGTCAGACCTACGTTATTAGCAGTGGTCGCCCTTGATTTAAATTGCCCACAGCTGCGGCAGTGAACTTAGCGGTGTTGTTGCTCCTGCCTGTCCATCCTGTTCCAGGAGCCCCGTGGGATCACATCCGATCATCCCCCCCCCAAGGCGCCAAAACTCAACGACTTGCTGAGGGCAGGCCCCGCCCGGGTCTCGGTAATTGGGCGGTCAGAGACAGTGACAGCCTGAGCCCGCCGTGCAGGCACTGGCAGCAGGGCAGATGGCAACATTAATTTGTAGCACTGCACTGAACTGAGAGCACAGATTTAGCTGATTACTAACCGTGCTGCTGCTGGCCGCAAGTTAAGTCTGGTGCCTGCCGCCCGTAGGTGCAGCCTGCAGTTAACGAAAGTAGAAGGTCGGAGTGCAGGCTGGAGCGCGGCCGGCTTTATTATTTATTTGGGGAGTGGGGACACTGTTCTTTCGTTCCCAATCCCAAGTAAATAAATTATAAAGGCTGCCGCCTCAAAAATGGTGCCGCCCGGGGCGGACCGCCCCCCTCGCCCCCCCCTAGCTACGCCAGTGCCTGCTGCGCTTCCCTACAGCAAAAAAAAAAGGGGAGGAATGCGCCGTATCTTTTAGATACAAAAACAACAGGTGATGGACCGAATGTGGATCAATGTCACACACTCCCCCAGTCAAAAGATCTGGGCCCAAATCCATCGTTTTTTTGCACTCCACACCACCCTGGGTTAGACAATGGCGATATGCAAATCAGCTCTGACCCTGTGCCCCATGGGAACAGTCCAGTCCGAACTACAAAAGCCATGTCCTTCCCAGAACGGAATCAAGCATCCGAGGACCGGACCGGTTTCGAGGTAACACCTCTCATCAGCCCGGCTAGCTTGACTCCAGTGGCGTGGAGTGCCTGGGACCCACGTCTGGGCATCCCCAGCGCACTTAGGGCGGAATATGCAAAAACAACAGGTGATGGACCGAATGTGGATCAATGTCACACACTCACCCCAGTCCAAAGATCTGGGCCCAAATCCATCGTTTTTTTGCACTCCACACCACCCTGGGTTAGACAATGGCGATATGCAAATCAGCTCTGACCCTGTGCCCCATGGGAACAGTCCAGTCCGAACTACAAAAGCCATGTCCTTCCCAGAACGGAATCAAGCATCCGAGGACCGGACCGGTTTCGAGGTAACACCTCTCATCAGCCCGGCTAGCTTGACTCCAAGTGGTGTGGAGTGCCTGGGACCCACGTCTGGGCATCCCCAGCGCACTTAGGGCGGCAATTGCAAAAACAACAAGTGATGGACTGAATGTGGATCAATGTCACACACTCCCCCAGTCAAAAGATCTGGGCCCAAATCCATCGTTTTTTTGCACTCCACACCACCCTGGGTTAGACAATGGCGATATGCAAATCAGCTCTGACCCTGTTGCCCCATGGGAACAGTCCAGTCCGAACTACAAAAGCCATGTCCTTCCCAGAACGGAATCAAGCATCCGAGGACCGGACCGGTTTCGAGGTAACACCTCTCATCAGCCCGGCTAGCTTGACTCCAAGTGGTGTGGAGTGCCTGGGACCCACGTCTGGGCATCCCCAGCGCACTTAGGGCGGCAATTGCAAAAACAACAAGTGATGGACTGAATGTGGATCAATGTCACACACTCCCCCAGTCAAAAGATCTGGGCCCAAATCCATCGTTTTTTTGCACTCCACACCACCCTGGGTTAGACAATGGCGATATGCAAATCAGCTCTGACCCTGTTGCCCCATGGGAACAGTCCAGTCCGAACTACAAAAGCCATGTCCTTCCCAGAACGGAATCAAGCATCCGAGGACCGGACCGGTTTCGAGGTAACACCTCTCATCAGCCCGGCTAGCTTGACTCCAAGTGGTGTGGAGTGCCTGGGACCCACGTCTGGGCATCCCCAGTGCACTTAGGGCGGCAATTGCAAAAACAACAAGTGATGGACTGAATGTGGATCAATGTCACACACTCCCCCAGTCAAAAATGATGGATTAGGACCCAGATCTTTTGACTGGGTTGAATGTGTGACATTGATCCTCATTCGGTCCATCACCTGTTGTTTTTGCAATACCGCTATAAGTGTACTGGGGATGCCCAGACGTGGGTCCCAGGCACTCCACACCACTGGAGTCAAGCTAGCCGGGCTGATGAGAGGTGTTACCTTGAAACCTGTCCGGTCCTCGGATGCTTGATTCCGTTCTGGGAATTGCAACAATTGATATTCGCTTCTAAGTTCCAATCTCGTTTGCAATCATTCTCAACCCCCTTTGACGGGCCAATTCACTAAGTCTGCATTTTGTCTTTAAATGCATAGATGGATGCATTCATACACCAAATTGGTTGGTTGCTTGTCACTGTACGAGCTACAAAAAAGGTTCTAAGAACTGAAGTGAGAGGACGCGCGCCGCTAAATTACTAATACTAACTACCACTATCTTAGTAGCAGGACAAAGGGAAGGAGCCTCTCTTTTGTCTGCATTACTTAAGTGTTTGCATAATCACCCTAAGCGAGCGCAAAGTTGCAAACAAGAAGGATTAGGTAGCGCCGAGTACCTGCCTAGAATAATGATCACATAATATAAGATTTGTAAACATTATATAACTTACCTGCATGTGAGCAGCATGCTTTCTATTTGGGGAAAACATATTTGCAATAACATAGCACACTGTAATAATTAGGCCTGGGCGGAGTTCGCATAGCCGTACGACGCGGTACTACTGAAAGCGATAAAAAAACTCTGCAACACTACGCAGAGTTCTAACAGCATGCGAAGTTGCTTGTTCCACATGCTCGCGAGACATTTCTGATGTTCGGCAACGCGGATTACGTGTTAAGGGGAAAATATTGCGCAAACTTCACCAGGCTGTCTCACATGGGCACGACCATCTTGTTTTTTTTGTCTGGTTATTGTTCTGGGGCCTGTTTTTCAATCCTCCCTAAAACTTTCCAATCCTTTGACCCTAAAAAAAAAATTCTGATATTTTTTATTTAATATCTATCCCTCTCTCTTGCCACATGTATATTTTGAGTTTTGTTCTACTTTTTGTGCGTTTTTCTGCGTTTTGTACTGTTTTTCTATTACTAGCTTTTTTTTACTTCTCTTCTTTTTTTCCTGACTTAATATTTTACTCCTACATTTTCTTTTCTGATCCCCGCCCCCCAGAACTATGTCCAAGACTATGAAGAGTGCTTCCTCTAGTTTTGAGGGAAACAGGAGGAGCCGCCTTCCTTGCAGAAGGCGGCACCCAGAAGGGGTGCGGCCCCGGGCCTTACCCCCAAGGTGGACATGGCTGCACTGGTTTTTTGTACAGCGCCACCTCCCCTTAACCTTGGCAGCAGGCGGCAGGTCTGGTTACGGGTACGGGATCCAGGAGGATCACCACCTGTGGACGAGGGTGTGCAGGGCAGTGTTTCGCTGCTCTGAGGTCCGGCGTAACCATAACCAACTGACGCACTGGTGGTCAGACATCCTGGCCCGGGAGCAAGACCTGCTGGCCCAGCTAGGTGCTGCGGTCGCGGGGCTTGGTGAGTAGCTAATTATATTACTATTGCATGTTCTGTTCTGTGTTATTGCGAATAGTATTTTTTTCCCAAATTGCAAGAATGCTGCTGCTTACATGCTAGTAAGTTACGTTTAAAAATCTTATATTATGTGATTGTTATTCTTCTACACAGGTGTCGGCGTCGGCGCTACTAATCTTACTTGTTTGCAACTTTGCGCTCACTTGGGCTGATTATGTAAGAGAGTTTAGAGAACTTAAATCAGGTAATGCAGACTAGAGAGACTCCTTTCCTTTGTCCTATCACTAAGATAGTGGTAGGTAGTTAGTTAGTTACTTCGTATTAGTTGGTCATTTTTCAGCAGTCCACGTGACGCGTCCTCCTCTCATGTGCTGCCGACTCCTTAGTAGAACCTTTTGTAATTTATTAGTGAATCATGGCTGGTAAAGTTTTATGAAGAAGACTAAGAGTCAGACAACCTTGATAGATGGGTTGAACAAAGAGGGAAAAAAGGATAGAAGGAGGAAGGACGGGTGACATGTAAATATGACTGGCAGAGAAGGATGTGTGGGTGAAGAAAGGGGGCCCGGGATGCCTAGATGGCTGATAGGATGTATGGGTGGTTGACGGATGGGTGAAAGGTTAAAGAAAGGATGCCTGGGTGGGTGAAACTGTGTGGGTAAAAGGAATCCTCCAGGGGTTTGAGATTAAGAAGAATGATAGCCATGTTTACTTTGAATGGATGGATGCCCGGATGGTATTCAATCATAGCATAGGAAGAGACTTAGACAAGGAGAATGTAAAATAAAAATAAACTGTGTCATAGTAGCAAAGCCAAGGGTGAAGATTAGAATACAAAAATAATGCTAGAAGAGCAATGCAATGATAAATGTGAAAATCGCTGGGAAGAAAAAACAAGGACTGTTTTTTTATGGTTTTTGATTGATTCAAGGTTATATTTCAGAATACTCTCTTGACTCACAGTAGTTTGTAAGCACAACATATATACTGTGTATGTGTGTACCCACCCATAGTCACTCGCCTACCTCCCACTCTGAGGCACACTCCCTATCTATGTCATTTCGACCACGTCAGCCATGGATGGCCTATCGGCTGCATGGTTACACAATCATTCAATAGTAGTACCTCACATCGTCCCATATATAATCATTCATAACAGATATCATCTGTTTTGTTGTAGTAGTCAGGGTGAAAGTGAAATTGAGCAGGTGTCATTGATTTACCAGAGCATGGCCATAATAGAAAAATAGATAATTGTGTAGTTATACACTACAGCTTCCCCACCTGCAGACAGTAGAAATGTAATATGAGTCTGCTACTGAGACACAAGTATGTCTGTCAAGGGTGCAAGCTGACTGAGCTGGCATGCTTACAAGGTTAATTTAGCTAAACAAGAGTGAGAAGAAAGGGACTTGTCTACTCCATAGTGCCTAGTAATGCCTGAAACGCACACAAATGTTAGGGGCCGAGGAAGTGGAGGATACCATAAATGTTATGCACTGTGCTAGCTTGTGCTACTGTGCTACTATGTGTATAATTTTGTGTTATTGTTTTGCAAAGAGTATTGGTTACAATTGTCTTTTTCCTTTCTACTGCTTCCCAACTGTTGGACAGGCCACATGAAGGGCCGCTCTCCCCCGGCCCAACCAGGCCCGAGCCCGGTCACACAAGTACCACACACCACCATTGCACGTCCTCCGTCCCCTCAGGGACCCCTGCCCTCGAGCATGTCGACCTCGTGGGTCCGATCCACTGCCGGCCCACGCGCCCATCCTGAGGCGCCATCTTGGACACTCCACCACGAGGCCGACTGGCCCCCGATCGACCTCAACCCTGGGCCTGGCCCGGCCTCAGACATCCCGGCACCACCATCCACCCAGGAGGTGAGCGGGCTACTTGGCAAGTCAATGGGAGAAAGAGGTGTCGATGGCTCTCCCCCGCCAGGTGCCGCTCGCCCATCGCCTCCCCGGGCGCTGGCTCCACCCCCCTGCTGGGTGTCTGGACTCCCTCATCCCGGACCTCCCGACCTCCAAGTGCGAGGGTCCGGACATCAAAGCACACCAGCCCTATAACTGGGGCAGCTCCAGAGCAGGAAGGCAGTTGTATCTTGGAGTCGAGAGACGCAAAGAGGAACTCATCCTAGACGGACTACTGGCGCTGCCGTAGCTCTGTCTTGTGCACCATCGTTCTGCCTGCTGGCGCTGCCGCAACCTTCGCAACCTTCATATCCTTCATCGTCGTCGGGACCTGCTGGCGTGGCCGCGTACCGTTTGTAACCGTCATCTTCACCGGGACCTGCTGGCTCCGCCGCGGACAGTCGTTTTCTTCGTCCATCTCGGGACCTGCTGGCTCCGCCGCGGCCCGATCATCTAGAACGCCGAGCTCGAGGATTGAGAGCTATATCCACCTTTTGGTAACAAGACTGTCCCGCTACCCCTTCTCCCAAACCAGAGACCAGAATCGAGGGGACCCCTGAGTCCAGACCTCCTTGTATCATTTCATCGTAACTTAAAGAATTGCCTATAAAGTCTCGTTGAACTTTAACCTTGTGTGGTGTCCGTCTGTGGGGGGGAGGTTACTTGTCTGTACGATCGCTGGAGACGGCTCTCTCTGGAGACCTCTCCCCTTATTCTCGGCCGACCCTCCCGGTCCGTCTAACATTGGTGGCCAGCGGCGCGATCCGAATCACCGCATAAACGTACAGAGAGTAGCTCACCCCACGACGAAATCACAATGACAACTAAAGAAAGCGGATCAACCGAGAAGTTCCAGATGGAGAAATTGGATGAGTACAGCCATCGTGAACTAAAACAATTCTGCATCGAACTAGGTATCGCTACCACCGGACTAAGTACCAAAGACGATTTTAAGCATGCCCTAGAATCTTGGGCAGAAACCGGGGCTGCCGGAACCCCCGATCAAAGCACCGCAGCAAAAACCACCACGGCCCCTGAAGAGCGAAGAACGGGTCTCTCGCAAGACGAGATCCAGGAAAGAGAAAAAACCCGACTACACGAGCTGGAAATGGCCCGACTCAAAATGGACGTTGAACTTAAGTTGGCCGAACAAAAAATCAACTTAGAGCACCTGCGTATCCGAGAAGAAAGAGAGGAAAAACAGAGACAAAGGGAGCTCGAGGAAAAGAAACTGACGTACGAACACGAGCGGAACCTAGCTGAGATCAACCTACGCAAGCAGAATAAAGGAGTAGGGGTGCCCGAGCAACCCCACACCCCAGGGGCAACAGAGAAAAAGGTACACATCCCCAAGGATGTCGTCCGAGAATACTTCCGAGAGGACGACATCCAGCAATGGTTTAAGGCCTATGAAATCGCTATGACTGCACACCGGATCGATAGAAGCGATTGGGGGGCCGGTCTATGGGGGAGATTCCTCAATGAGGGCCGCGATGCCCTGCTACAGCTCCCGGACCACCAGATGACCTCCTATGACCATATGAAAGCTGCACTCCTCACCCGCTATGGCCTCACACCCGAGATGTACCATCAGAGGTTCCGAGACTGCACCCGCATCCCGGGTACAACTTGGGTGGACTATGTCAACTACTTTAGCCGAGCCTTCGAGGGCTGGATCAAAGGAAGCAACGTCACAACCTACGAACAACTGTTCAATCTTATGGTATGGGAGCATCTGTCGAACAATTGCTTCATTGAACTCCGCCAGCACCTCCTCAACAGCAAGTTAACGGATCCCCGGCAGCTCGCAGCCGAAGCTGACCGGTGGGAGATCACCAGAGTGGGCCGGAATGGGTCCTACGAACAGAACCGGAACAACAATGGTCAGCACCGACCCAGAGGAGGAGGAGGGGGCCAAGGACGCGGAAGAGACCACGGGCCGGTCGCCCCCGCTACCAACACCACCCCCCCGGCCAACCGGGGCAGCACCCCGGCACGACCGGGATACCGAGCCAATGTTACGTGCCATCGATGCCAACGAGTCGGCCACTACGCAAACGACCCAAGCTGCCCCCAGTACCAGAGCCCAAGACCCCGCCAAGTAGCCGCTGCTGCTCTCGGGGAGGAACAGATCACAGAGGAACAAGAAGAATATGAACAAGAGCACCAAGAATGGGAGCCAGCCGCCATGACTCTAGCATGCTTAGGGGGGAAAGACATGATCCCGCGGGTCCCCCTACCCGCTAACACCCAGAAGTACAGCCAATGGGTGAGCATCAATGGACGCCGGGCCGAAGCCCTCCGTGACACCGGGGCCAGTGTAACAGCCGTCCGCTGTCACCTGGTGACTCCAGAACAATATCTACCGAACATTCTCTGCCCTGTACGTTCAGCCGATAACTCAGAAAGTCTGTGTCGGATGGCCTGCGTCCCCTTCGAATGGGGAGGGGTCTCCGGCATGTTGAAAGTAACGGTCCGAGACGATGCCCCCGTGGACTGCCTCCTGGGGAATGACCTTGAAAGCTCTCCGTGGGCAGCCGTAGAACGAAGAGAGCACCTGGGGATGTTAGGCGTCCCGGACTGGGCGTGCGTCACCACCCGGTCCATGGCCGCCCGTGCCAACCACTGCCCAGAAGAACCCAAATGGCCGGCGCCACCGCCTCCGGTCGCCCCAGCCGAAACCACCGACCGTGATGTCCCCCCCGAACCAGCTCACACTTCCGACCTCGCTAACCTCGACCAGTGGCCTCAAGAGGGGGGACCCACGCAAGAACAATTTCGCCAAGAACAGAAGACCTGTCCCTCCCTCGAGGGACTCCGCCAGCAAGCGCTCGCCCAAAGCGCAGGGGATACCTCCGGAACTCACTGGGTCTACTGGGACAATGATCTGCTGTACAGTGAGCAAAGAATCGCAGAGCTGGGGGCCAGTCGAGTCCTAGTGGTACCACTCCGTTTTAGAGACTTTCTGCTAAACCTGGCCCACGATGTCCCCCTGGCAGGACACCTGGGACAAGATAAAACCTACAGTCGCCTAGTGACCCACTTCTTCTGGCCCAAAATGAGGAACGATGTACACCAGCATTGCCGATCTTGCCCCACGTGCCAAGCCAGTGGAAAGAGCGGCCGCAAACTAAAGGCCCCCCTGCAACCTTTTCCCGTGGTCACCACCCCGTTCGAGAGGGTCGGGATAGACATCGTGGGGCCCCTGGACCCGCGCACAAAACAAGGCCATCGATTCATCTTGGTGCTAGTGGACCACGCCACCCGCTACCCTGAGGCTGTTCCCCTGCGGACTGTGACAGCCCCAGTAGTCGGCCGGGCTCTGATGGGGATCTTCTCCCGTGTGGGCTTCCCCCGAGAAGTCGTCAGCGACAGAGGCACGAACTTTATTTCTAAATATATGAAATCCCTCTGGCAACAGTGCGGGGTTACCTACCGATTCACGACCCCCTATCACCCTCAAGGGAACGGACTCGTTGAGCGGTTCAATCGCACGCTAAAAGGGATGATCGGGGGGTTGGAAGAGCCCTTCCGTCGCCAGTGGGATGTGCTGCTGCCGTGCCTCCTCTTCGCCTATCGGGAGGTCCCCCAGAAATCCCTGGGCTTCAGCCCGTTTGAACTGCTATATGGACACCCAGTGCGGGGGCCGCTCAGCTTAGTCAAAGAAGGCTGGGAGATGCCCCCGCTAAAGAACCCTCCAGATGTCTTCCGGTACCTCCTAACCCTCCGCAACCAGACCCGGCGGTTCAGGGAGCTGGCAAAAGCTAACCTAGAGGCCAGTCAAGAGGACATGAAAAAGTGGTATGACCGGAATGCCTCGTCCATTGAATTTGAACCTGGCCAACAGGTATGGGTGATGTCCCCCACCGAGCCATGCGCCCTGCAAGACAAATTGACGGGGCCCTTCAAAGTAGTCGAGCGCAAGGGCCCTGCCACCTATCTCATCGACATGGAATCTTCCCGGAACCCCCTCCGGGTCCTCCACACTAACAGACTGAAGCCCCACTTTGTGCGTACAGAACTCAGCCTCCTGATGGCCACAGACAATGGGGCTGAAGAAGACTCCGAGCCCCTCCCGGACCTCCTACGGACTCGGGAACAAGACGGCTCCGTGGATGGGGTCCGACTCTCGGAGGCCCTCACCAGAGAGCAACGCCAGGAGTGTCGAGTCCTCCTGTCGCAGTTCGCCAGCCTGTTCTCCCTCACCCCAGGTGTCACTTCCTGGTGTGTGCACGATGTGGACACGGGGGACAGCCCCCCTATCCGCCACCGGGCCTACCGCGTGCCAGATCGGGTACGGGCCTGCATCCAGGAGGAAGTAGCCAAGATGCTCACGCTCGGGGTCATCGAGCCCTCAGACAGCCCCTGGGCCAGCCCTGTAGTACTGGTCCCCAAAGCAGCTGCCCCCGGCACCACACCGGAACTCAGGTTCTGCGTCGACTACCGGGGCTTGAATGCGGTCACCAGAACAGACGCACATCCCATCCCCCGGGCAGATGAACTAATCGACCGCATGGGGGCTGCCCGCTACCTCAGTATCTTCGACCTGACGGCGGGCTACTGGCAAATCGGCCTCACACCCCGGGCGCAAGAACGTTCTGCCTTTTCCACCCCCGATGGCCATTACCATTTCACAGTCATGCCCTTCGGCATGAAGAATGCCCCAGCAACATTCCAACGGCTCGTCAATCAGGTCCTGGCGGGGCTCGAAGGATTCAGCGCCGCCTACCTAGACGACATCACTGTATACAGCCACCATTGGTCCGAGCACCTCCACCACCTCCGAGCAGTGCTGCAAGCCCTTCAGCGAGCTGGCCTCACGATCAAGGCCAGCAAGTGTCAAATTGGGCAAGGATCTGTAACCTACCTCGGGCACCAGGTGGGAAGCGGCCTGGTGGCCCCTCTGCAGCTAAAAATTGCCGCCATCCAGTCCTGGCAGCCCCCCATCACCCAGACCGAGGTACGAGCCTTCCTGGGCCTCACGGGCTATTACCGAAGGTTCGTGAAAGACTATGTGTTGGACAGGCCACATGAAGGGCCGCTCTCCCCCGGCCCGACCAGGCCCGAGCCCGGTCACGCAAGTACCACACACCACCATTGCACGTCCTCCGTCCCCTCAGGGACCCCTGCCTTCGAACATATCGACCTCGTGGGCCCGATCCACTGCTGGCCCGCGCGCCCATCCGGGACGCCATCTTGGACACTCCACCACGAGGCCGCCTGGCCCCCGATCGACCTCAACCCTGGGCCTAGCCAGGCCTCAGACATCCCGGCACCACCATCCACCCAGGAGGTGAGCGGGCTACTTGGCAAGTCAATGGGAGGGAGAGGTGTCGATGGCTCTCCCCCGCCAAGCGCCGCTCGGCCATCGCCTCCCCGGGCGCTGGCTCCACCCCCCTGCTGGGTGTCGGGACACCCTCGTCCCGGACCTCCCGACCTCCAGGTGCGAGGGTCCGGACATCAAAGAACATCAGCCCTATAACTGGGGCAGCTCCAGAGCAGGAAGGCAGTTGTATCTTGGAGTCGAGAGACGCAAAGAAGAACTCATCCTTGACGGACTACTGGCGCTGCCGTAGCTCTGCCTTGTGCACCTTCGTCTTGCCTGCTGGCGCTGCAGCAAACCTTCGTAACCTTCCGATCCTTCATCGTCGTCGGGACCTGCTGGCGTGGCCGCGGACCGTTTGCAACCATCATCTCATCGGGACCTGCTGGCTCCGCCGCGGACCGTCGTTTCCTTCGTCCATCTCGGGACCTGCTGGCTCCGCCGCGGCCCGATCATCTAGAACGCCGAGCTCGAGGATTGAGAGCTATTTCCACCTTTTGGTAACAAGACTGTCCCGCTACCCTTTTCCCAAACCAGAGATCAGAATCGAGGGGACCCCTGAGTCCAGACCTCCTTGTACCATCCCATCGTACTTAAAGAATTGCCTATAAAGTCTCGTTGAACTTTAACCTTGTGTGGTGTCCGTCTGTGGGGGGGAAGTTACTTGTCTGTACGATCGCTGGAGACGGCTCTCCCCGGAGACCTCTCCCCTTATCCTCGGCCGACCCTCCCGGTCCGTCTAACATTGGTGGCCAGCGGCGCGATCCGAATCACCGCATAATCGTACAGAGAGTAGCTCACCCCACGGCGAAATCACGATGACGACTAAAGAAAGCGGAGCAACCGAGAAATTCCAGATGGAGAAATTGGACGAGTACAGCCATCGTGAACTAAAACAATTCTGCATCGAACTAGGTATCGCTACCACCGGACTAAGTACCAAAGACGATTTTAAGCATGCCCTAGAGTCTTGGACAGAAACCGGGGCTGCCGGAACCCCTGATCAAAGCATCGCAGCAAAAACCACCACGGCCCCTGAAGAGCGAAGAACGGGTCTCTCGCAAGACGAGATCCAGGAACGAGAAAAAACCCGACTACACGAGCTGGAAATGGCCCCGCTCAAAATGGACATTGAACTTAAGTTGGCCGAACAAAAAATCAACTTAGAGCACCTGCGTCTCCGAGAAGAAAGAGAGGAGAAACAGAGACAAAGGGAGCTCGAGGAAAAGAGACTGGCATATGAACACGAGCGAAAACTAGCTGAGATCGACCTACGCAAGCAGAATAAAGAAGTAGGGGTGTCCGAGCAACCCCACACCCCAGGGGCAACAGAGAAAAAGGTACACATCCCCAAGGATGTCGTTCGAGAATACTTCCGAGAGGACGACATCCAGCAATGGTTTAAGGCCTATGAAATCGCTATGACTGCACACCGGATCGATAGAAGCGATTGGGGAGCCGGTCTATGGGGGAGATTCCTCAATGAGGGCCGCGACGCCCTGCTACAGCTCCCGGACCACCAGATGACCTCCTATGACCATATGAAAGCTGCACTCCTCACTCGCTATGGCCTCACACCCGAGATGTACCGTCAGAGGTTCCGAGACTGCACCCGCATCCCGGGTACAACTTGGGTGGACTATGTAAACTACTTTAGCCGAGCCTTCGAGGGCTGGATCAAAGGAAGCAAGGTCACAACCTACGAACAACTGTTCAATCTTATGGTATGGGAGCACCTGTCGAACAATTGCTTCATTGAACTCCGCCAGCACCTCCTCGACAGCAAGTTAACGGATCCCCGGCAGCTCGCAGCCGAAGCTGACCGGTGGGAAATCACCAGAGTGGGCCGGAATGGGTCCTACGAACAGAACCGGAACAACAACGGTCAGCACCGTCCCCGAGGAGGAGGAGGGGGCCAAGGACGAGGAAGAGACAACGCCCCGGTCGCCCCCGCTACCAGCACCACCCCCCCGGCCAACCGGGGCAGCACCCCGGCGCGACCGGGACACCGAGCCAATGTTACGTGCCATCGATGCCAACGAGTCGGCCACTATGCAAACGACCCAAACTGCCCCCAGTACCAGAGCCCAAGACCCCGCCAAGTAGCAGCTGCTGCTCTGGGGGAGGAACAGATCTCAGAGGAACAAGAGGAATATGAACAGGAACATCAAGAATGGGAGCCAGCCGCCATGGCTCTAGCCTGCTTAGGGGGGAAAGACATGGTCCCGCGGGTCCCCCTACCCGCTAACACCCAGAAGTACAGCCAATGGGTGAGCATCAATGGACGCCGGGCCGAAGCCCTTCGTGACACCGGGGCCAGTGTGACAGCCGTCCGCTGTCACCTGGTGACCCCAGAACAGTATCTACCAAACATTCTCTGCCCTGTACGTTCCGCCGATAACTCGGAAAGTCTGTGCCGGATGGCCTGCGTCCCCTTCGAATGGGGAGGGGTCACCGGCATGTTGAAGGTAACGGTCCGAGACGATGCCCCCGTAGACTGCCTCCTGGGGAATGACCTTGAAAGCTCTCCGTGGGCAGCCGTAGAACGAAGAGAACACCTGGGGATGTTAGGCGTCCCGGACTGGGCGTGTGTCACCACCCGGTCCATGGCCGCCCGTGCCAACCCCCGCCCAGAGGAACCCGAATGGCCGGCGCCGCCGCCTCCGGTCGCCCCGGCCGAAACCACCGACCGTGACGTCCCCCCCGAACCAGCTCAACCTCCAGACCTCGCTAACCTCGACCAGTGGCCTCAAGAGGGGGGGCCCACGCAAGAACAATTTCGCCAAGAACAGAAGACCTGTCCCTCCCTCGAGGGACTCCGCCAGCAAGCGCTCGCCCAAAGCGCAGGGGATACCTCCGGAACACACTGGATCTACTGGGACAATGATCTGCTGTACAGTGAGCAAAGAATCGCGGAGCTGGGGGCCAGCCGAGTACTAGTGGTGCCCCTCCGTTTCAGAGACTTTCTGCTAAACCTGGCCCACGACGTCCCCCTGGCAGGACACCTGGGTCAAGATAAAACCTACAGTCGTCTGGTGACCCACTTCTTCTGGCCCAAAATGAGGAACGATGTACACCAGCATTGCCGATCTTGCCCCACGTGCCAAGCCAGTGGAAAGAGCGGCCGCAAACTAAAAGCCCCCCTGCAACCTTTTCCCGTGGTCACCACCCCGTTCGAGAGGGTCGGGATCGACATCGTGGGGCCCCTGGACCCACGTACAAAACAAGGCCATCGATTCATCCTGGTGCTAGTGGACCACGCCACCCGCTACCCCGAGGCTGTTCCCCTGCGAACTGTGACAGCCCCGGTAGTCGGCCGGGCTCTAATGGGGATCTTCTCCCGTGTGGGCTTCCCCCGAGAAGTCGTCAGCGACAGAGGCACGAACTTTATTTCTAAATATATGAAGTCCCTCTGGCAACAGTGCGGGGTTACCTACCGATTCACGACCCCCTATCACCCTCAAGGAAACGGACTCGTTGAGCGGTTCAACCGCACGCTCAAAGGGATGATCGGGGGGTTGGAAGAGCCCCTCCGTCGCCAGTGGGATGTGCTGCTGCCGTGCCTCCTCTTCGCATATCGAGAGGTCCCCCAGAAGTCCCTGGGCTTCAGCCCGTTTGAACTGCTGTATGGACACCCAGTACGGGGGCCGCTCAGCCTAGTCAAGGAAGGCTGGGAGATGCCCCCTCTCAAGAACCCACCAGATGTCTTCCGGTACCTCCTAACCCTCCGCAACCAGACCCGGCGGTTCAGAGAGCTGGCAAAAGCCAACCTAGAGGCCAGTCAAGAGGACATGAAAAAGTGGTATGACCGGAATGCCTCCTCCATCGAATTTGAACCTGGGCAACAGGTATGGGTGATGTCCCCCACCGAACCCTGCGCCCTGCAAGACAAGTGGACGGGGCCCTTCAAAGTAGTCGAGCGCAAGGGTCCTGCCACCTATCTCATCGACATGGAATCTTCCCGGAACCCCCTCCGGGTCCTCCACGCTAACAGACTGAAGCCCCACTTTGTGCGTTCAGAACTCAGCCTCCTGATGGCCACCGACAATGGGGCGGAAGAAGACTCCGAGCCCCTCCCTGACCTCCTACGGACTCGGGAGAAAGACGGCTCCGTGGATGGGGTCCGACTCTCAGAGGCCCTCACCCAAGAACAACGCCAGGAGTGTCGAGCCCTCCTATCACAGTTCGCCAGCCTGTTCTCCCTCACCCCAGGTGTCACTTCCTGGTGTGTGCACGATGTGGACACGGGGGACAGCCCCCCTATCCGCCACCGGGCCTACCGCGTGCCAGATCGGGTACGGGCCTGCGTCCAGGAAGAGGTAGCAAAAATGCTCACGCTCGGGGTCATCGAGCCCTCAGACAGCCCCTGGGCCAGCCCTGTAGTACTGGTCCCCAAAGCGGCCGCCCCAGGCACCACACCGGAACTCCGGTTCTGCGTTGACTACCGGGGTTTGAATGCGGTCACCCGAACAGACGCACATCCCATCCCCCGGGCAGATGAACTAATTGACCGCATGGGAGCTGCCCGCTACCTCAGTATTTTCGACCTGACGGCGGGCTACTGGCAAATCGGCCTCACACCCCGGGCCCAAGAACGTTCTGCCTTTTCCACCCCCGATGGCCATTACCATTTCAAGGTCATGCCCTTCGGCATGAAGAATGCCCCCGCAACATTTCAGCGGCTCGTCAATCAGGTCCTGGCGGGGCTCGAAGGGTTCAGCGCCGCCTACCTAGACGACATCGCTGTATACAGCCACCATTGGCCCGAGCACCTCCACCACCTCCGAGCAGTACTACAAGCCCTTCAGCAGGCTGGCCTCACGATCAAGGCCAGCAAATGTCAAATTGGGCAAGGGTCTGTAACCTATCTCGGACACCAGGTGGGAAGCGGCCTGGTGGCCCCTCTGCAGCTCAAAATTGCCGCCATCCAGTCCTGGCAGCCCCCCATCACCCAGACCGAGGTACGAGCCTTCCTGGGCCTCACGGGCTATTACCGAAGGTTTGTGAAAGACTATGGCACTATAGTGGGGCCCCTCACAGAACTGACGTCCAAAAATCAACCCAAGAAAGTCAACTGGACCGCAGATTGTCAAACAGCATTCGAACAATTGAAAGCCGCCATGTGTTCCGCCCCTGTGCTCCAGGCCCCCGACTACAGCAGGGAGTTCGTCGTCCAGACGGATGCCTCCGACCATGGCATTGGGGCAGTCCTGTCTCAAGTGAACACCGAAGGCCTTGATCAGCCAGTGGCCTTCATCAGCAGACGACTCCTACCACGAGAACAGCGCTGGAGCACCATAGAGAGGGAGGCCTTCGCTGTGGTATGGGCCCTCAAGAAGCTCCGGCCCTACCTCTTTGGCACACACTTTCGGGTGCAGACCGACCACCGACCCCTGCAGTGGCTGATGCAGATGCGGGGGGAAAACCCGAAGTTACTACGTTGGTCCATCTCCCTACAAGGGATGGACTTCACTGTTGAACACCGGCCTGGGCCAGATCACGCCAACGCAGATGGCCTGTCCCGGTTTTTCCGCCTCGACGAGGAGAGTCCCCAAGAGGATGGGTAACTCTCCCCGCCTTCAGCTGGGGGGGACGCATGTTGGACAGGCCACATGAAGGGCCGCTCTCCCCCGGCCCGACCAGGCCCGAGCCCGGTCACGCAAGTACCACACACCACCATTGCACGTCCTCCGTCCCCTCAGGGACCCCTGCCTTCGAACATATCGACCTCGTGGGCCCGATCCACTGCTGGCCCGCGCGCCCATCCGGGACGCCATCTTGGACACTCCACCACGAGGCCGCCTGGCCCCCGATCGACCTCAACCCTGGGCCTAGCCAGGCCTCAGACATCCCGGCACCACCATCCACCCAGGAGGTGAGCGGGCTACTTGGCAAGTCAATGGGAGGGAGAGGTGTCGATGGCTCTCCCCCGCCAAGCGCCGCTCGGCCATCGCCTCCCCGGGCGCTGGCTCCACCCCCCTGCTGGGTGTCGGGACACCCTCGTCCCGGACCTCCCGACCTCCAGGTGCGAGGGTCCGGACATCAAAGAACATCAGCCCTATAACTGGGGCAGCTCCAGAGCAGGAAGGCAGTTGTATCTTGGAGTCGAGAGACGCAAAGAAGAACTCATCCTTGACGGACTACTGGCGCTGCCGTAGCTCTGCCTTGTGCACCTTCGTCTTGCCTGCTGGCGCTGCCGCAACCTTCGTAACCTTCCGATCCTTCATCGTCGTCGGGACCTGCTGGCGTGGCCGCGGACCGTTTGCAACCATCATCTCATCGGGACCTGCTGGCTCCGCCGCGGACCGTCGTTTCCTTCGTCCATCTCGGGACCTGCTGGCTCCGCCGCGGCCCGATCATCTAGAACGCCGAGCTCGAGGATTGAGAGCTATTTCCACCTTTTGGTAACAAGACTGTCCCGCTACCCTTTTCCCAAACCAGAGATCAGAATCGAGGGGACCCCTGAGTCCAGACCTCCTTGTACGATCCCATCGTACTTAAAGAATTGCCTATAAAGTCTCGTTGAACTTTAACCTTGTGTGGTGTCCGTCTGTGGGGGGGAAGTTACTTGTCTGTACGATCGCTGGAGACGGCTCTCCCCGGAGACCTCTCCCCTTATCCTCGGCCGACCCTCCCGGTCCGTCTAACACTATGGTACTATAGTGGGGCCCCTCACAGAACTCACGTCGAAAAATCAGCCCAAGAAAGTCAACTGGACCCCAGAGTGTCAAGCTGCATTTGAACAACTGAAAGCCGCCATGTGTTCCGCCCCTGTGCTCCAGGCCCCCGACTACAGCCGGGAGTTCGTCGTCCAGACGGATGCCTCCGACCATGGCATTGGGGCAGTCCTGTCTCAAGTGAACACCGAAGGCCTGGATCAACCGGTGGCCTTCATCAGTCGGCGACTCCTACCACGGGAACAACGCTGGAGCACCATAGAGAGGGAGGCCTTCGCTGTGGTGTGGGCCCTCTAGAAGCTCCGGCCCTACCTTTTTGGCACACACTTTCGGGTGCAGACCGACCACCGACCCCTGCAATGGCTGATGCAGATGCGGGGGGAAAACCCAAAGTTACTACGCTGGTCCATCTCCCTACAAGGGATGGACTTCACAGTTGAACACCGGCCTGGACCAGATCACGCCAACGCGGATGGCCTGTCCCGGTTCTTCTGCCTCGACGAGGAGAGTCCCCAAGAGGATGGGTAACTCTCCCCGCCTTCAGCTGGGGGGGACGCATGTTGGACAGGCCACATGAAGGGCCGCTCTCCCCCGGCCCAACCAGGCCCGAGCCCGGTCACACAAGTACCACACACCACCATTGCACGTCCTCCGTCCCCTCAGGGACCCCTGCCCTCGAGCATGTCGACCTCGTGGGTCCGATCCACTGCCGGCCCACGCGCCCATCCTGAGGCGCCATCTTGGACACTCCACCACGAGGCCGACTGGCCCCCGATCGACCTCAACCCTGGGCCTGGCCCGGCCTCAGACATCCCGGCACCACCATCCACCCAGGAGGTGAGCGGGCTACTTGGCAAGTCAATGGGAGAAAGAGGTGTCGATGGCTCTCCCCCGCCAGGTGCCGCTCGCCCATCGCCTCCCCGGGCGCTGGCTCCACCCCCCTGCTGGGTGTCTGGACTCCCTCATCCCGGACCTCCCGACCTCCAAGTGCGAGGGTCCGGACATCAAAGCACACCAGCCCTATAACTGG
This sequence comes from Lissotriton vulgaris, assembly GCF_964263255.1. NCBI lineage: Eukaryota > Metazoa > Chordata > Amphibia > Caudata > Salamandridae > Lissotriton > Lissotriton vulgaris. The sequence goes on along the minus strand of NW_028255099.1, from coordinate 232,596 downwards.
GGCAGCTCCAGAGCAGGAAGGCAGTTGTATCTTGGAGTCGAGAGACGCAAAGAGGAACTCATCCTAGACGGACTACTGGCGCTGCCGTAGCTCTGTCTTGTGCACCATCGTTCTGCCTGCTGGCGCTGCCGCAACCTTTGCAACCTTCATATCCTTCATCGTCGTCGGGACCTGCTGGCGTGGCCGCGGACCGTTTGTAACCGTCATCTTCACCGGGACCTGCTGGCTCCGCCGCGGACCGTCGTTTTCTTCGTCCATCTCGGGACCTGCTGGCTCCGCCGCGGCCCGATCATCTAGAACGCCGAGCTCGAGGATTGAGAGCTATATCCACCTTTTGGTAACAAGACTGTCCCGCTACCCCTTCTCCCAAACCAGAGACCAGAATCGAGGGGACCCCTGAGTCCAGACCTCCTTGTATCATTTCATCGTAACTTAAAGAATTGCCTATAAAGTCTCGTTGAACTTTAACCTTGTGTGGTGTCCGTCTGTGGGGGGGAGGTTACTTGTCTGTACGATCGCTGGAGACGGCTCTCTCTGGAGACCTCTCCCCTTATTCTCGGCCGACCCTCCCGGTCCGTCTAACACCAACCATAGCAACCTACCTGCAGGAGTTAGCAGCCAGGCCCCGGCAACAGAGGCTGGAGGCACTCTGGGACAAATATCGGTGGCAGGTGGTTCTGGAGGAGGAGGCAGCAGCTGCAGCCTCCTCCAATGCCCTGGGCCCCAGCCAGGCCTCCCAAGTGCCACCGGTGGTATGGTGCTATGGTCTGGCAGCCGCCCACCGCACTTCAAACACTGCTACCCACACCTGTCATTCATCCAAGACATTTCAGCTCTGCATGCTCCTCCAGATGGCGCACCTAGAGGATAAGGCTGAGGAGCGGTTAAACACCCTAGAGTGGAATATCCGGTGAGTCTGTCGCTAGACCTCCGTCTTGACACTTGCACCTTTTTAAATCTTTTTTTTGGTGGGTGGGCATTGGTTGTTGGGGAAAACCTTTTTTTAATGGACATTTTGATTTTTACTTTATGGACAGTTGGACTTACTGCTTGACATTGGTTGGGGTTAGGGAAAGGTGTGGGTCAGGTGTTGTGTTTTTTTCATTCTAGTTTATTTTTAGGGGAAGAAGTTATTTATAGTTTAAATATGATGTAAATCTTTTGTGGGGGCATTGCTATTACTCCGTACTGTTCTCTTTGCTGCAGTGACGCAGCCAGTTTTTGATTGAAATCTTTTGATAGTGTAACACATGAACAAATAGATGCGGTACCCTCACTTGTGACTTGTCCTACTAGTACTGTCAGTCTCTCCTCCAAGTCTATGCAGTCTGCAACTAAAACCCCTATGAACTCTGAAGGGTGTGGGTGTGTGAATTAATAATTTTCCATAGAACATACATTATTCCTCCCCATACTTTTTCTCTTACTTGTGATTGATGTTTCTACTTTATAGGCGAAGCGAAGGCTGCATGGTGATGGTTTGGTTTCCCAAGGTGCTGTGTCATGGGGGTGGTAGTGGTAGTATATACAGTAGCATTTGTAAAAAAAATACAATAAGACAGTCAGTCACCTGAGGAAGACTAGGGAATGAGTAGTAGAAGTAGGGTACACAAGAAGAAGACTGCCAAACAAGAAACCATGATTAATAAGCAATGCTAAAGTAAAATAAAACAGAATGGAAGGCCAGCCTAGTACAAGTTACAAACTGAAGTTGACTTGAGATATGAAGTAGACAAGCAGCTAAGTAACCTTCAGGGCTGGAAATAGGATGTTTGATGACTCGATGCTGGCAATTATATTATGATGGATTATGTTCCTTTGGAAAAAAATTGAATATTGAATACTGTGCATGGGTGGGCAATCGAATCTCTATGTATTGCCATGTGGGCTAAAACATATATACTTAGAGCAGAAGAAGATCCTTGGCCTGTCTTGAGTTAGTGTTGCTTTCACCACATCCGCCCCAGCAAGTGTGTGATTAATAATTGGTGTAAATTTAATTTATTCACACCTCAATATAAATCACTCAGCCGGGGGAAGAAGGTTAGGGGTTTGATGAATGACAATGAAGGGGGATTTGAGGGAAAAGTTTGACAAAGACAAACGCTATACATGGACAACACACAATCTTGGCAGATGACCATCACAAATCTGTGAAGAGAGAAAAAGGAAATTAATGCATGATGATGACTTAATGAGTAGTACTAGAGTAGTACAGGGCAGTATATTATTAATTATGCAATTGCCTTGCCTGTCTGCCCCCAGAGAGACCCAAGTTACATACATTTTATGTTCTGTTGTACCCGGCTTCCTTTGAAAGATGGCAAATAAAATTAGAAAATATCCGTAGGAGTCAAAAATAAACAAACATAAACAACACACACAGACGCAATGATTGATGAGAAAAAATGAATCAAACAATATAATACTATAATTATTGCTGAATTAGGAGTTGCATCTCTGTTCTTCCTTGGACTGTCCGTCCATCAATCTGGGTTGCCTGGTGAATCCGGTTTGGTAAGGTAAGTGTGAGTAGTTTTTCCCAGTATAGCACAGGGTAAAGGCCGTCCTGTAGTTGGAAAAACAAAAACGATATTGAAAAATCAAGGAGAAAAGTGAAACTGCATAATTAAGGAGGAATGCAACAAGAAGACTTTCCGAGGTGGCTAGGCTAAATCATGTCTGTTTCCTGCAGTTACCTCCAACAACAGGAGCAGCCCCTCACCCAACCACCACTTAGCTTCAAATTTGAGCCAGACAGATCTGAGCACACATACACACACAAAGACACAGCAATATAGAATTTTCCAAATTAAGTAATAAAATCAATGCACCGCTGTCAGTCACACCTTCACACTCGTCTCCACCTCTACACAGGCATGTAGGTCTGGTGTTATTGTTTTCCTTTTAGGCTACTTCACCCCTAAGTTATTCCATCAGTCATCTCTGATCCTTCTGACCCTGACTGCGAGTGTGGTATGGTCATGGTCATTGTGTCCAACTCTGTACCAAAAGTGTCCCAACAAGAAGGGAAAGAGTAACTTTAGTCACTTTTTTGTGTGTAAAATAGTAGTAGACATGCACAACAAATACCAATCACTCAGCGTGCAATGTATGCCATCTTTTACCTGTTCTTCCGGGGCAGTCCCTCTAAGCTCGGGAAGGATAGATATATAGTCAGGTTCGGCCTCGAGGCAGGCACACATTTCACATTTGTTTTATGTATTATTCTCCATCCAATGTCTGGCTTGGGGGAAATGGATTTAGTGTGAGCCAGGAGGAGTGGACTTACTTCTTCACTGACTTCACACAGATGCAACTCCAATCCGGCAATAAAAGAGTAAGACGGTGGTGATAGATTTATTGTGATTCAAACCAGAAAGACAGTGACACACACAAATAATAAAGTAAATAATATTCCGTAGCTATTTCCCGTAGGGATTCTTTTTGGGCATCAAAGGAAAAAGGGAAGTAACTTGAAAGCCTAGGTTTCGGGGAAATAGAGCTCTTCCTCAAACTCAGGTGGTTCACCCAGAAGTAGGTCACCTAACACACTACTTCCATGACCTGAGTCGCCATTTTCATCTTCCTGCTGTGCTACTTCAGGTATGGTGTAATCCGGTGGTATAAAGTGCTGATTCATTTTGATCATGGTTAACCTCTCCACGTTTTGGGGCACAAGACTGGTCCTTATCACTGTCAGAAGGACATGAGCAGCATTGAAAACAAGCTCAGCAGAGACACTTGCGACAGGGCAAGCCAGATAGTTTATCTCCAGCCTGCTGAGCACTGGCCATTGGCTCCGTCCATCATCTTCTTGTGTTTGCTTTAATTGCTCTAAGTTGGCAGGGTATGCCCAGACGTGGGTCCCTTGCACACTTTGCCACTTAATTTAAGAACTGGATTTAAGCTAGCCTGGCTTGGCAGTTCGGGCTGGATTGTTCCTATGAGCCATGGGGTCAAGACTGATTTGCATATAGCTGTGTCTGAACTGGGGTGGGAAAGTGAGCTAAAGAACGATGATGGATTCAACCCAGATCTGTGACTGGGGGTGAGTGTCTGAAAAGTTTCAGCACTCCATCCATCATCTCCTTGTGTTTGCTTTGTTTACCCTAAGTTAGCAGGGTATGCCCATACATGGGTCCCTTGCTCACTTTGCCACTGGATTCAATCTAGTCTGGCTGATGAGGGTGGTTAGCCCAAAACCGGTCCCAGGATGCATGTTTCTGGACCAGGGAAGATATGGCCTGACAGTTCAGGATGGACTGTTCCCATGAGGCACAGGGTCAAGACTGATTTGCATATAGCTGTGTCTGAACTGAGGTGGCGAAATGAGCGAAAGAACAATGATGAAGTCAACCCAGATCTGTGACTGGGGGTTAGTGTCTGAAAAGTTTCAGAGCTCCGTCCATCATCTCCTTGTGTTTGCTTTGTTTGCCCTAAATTAACAGGGTATGCCCAGACGTGGTTCCCTTGCTCACTTTGCCACTGGATTCAAGCTGGCCTCGCTGATGAGGGTTGTTTGCCTGAGACCAGTCCCAGGATGCTTGTTTCTGGGTCCAGGGAAGACATGGCTTGGCAGTCCGGGCTGAACTGTTCCCATGAGGCACAGGGTCAAGACTGATTTTCATATAGCTGTGTCTGAACTGGGGTGGCGAAGTGAACTAAAGAACGATGATGGATTCAACCCAGATCTGTGACTGGGGGTGAGTGTCTGAAAGGTTGCAGTGCTCCATCCATCATCTCCTTGTGTTTACTTTGTTTGCCCTAAGTTAGCAGGGTATGCCCAAGACATGGCGATCCCACGTATCTACCGTAATCGCCTGGGAGGAAAAGCCTTCTCGTATGTTTGCCCAAAATACTGGAACTCCCTGCCTAAAGAGCTGCGAAAGTCTCCTTCATATTTGACTTTCAGGAAACATCTTAAAGCCTTCCTCTATCGCTAAACTCACTCTGGTACCCTCACTCTCGCGTTCAGTAAAAAGGACTAGGCAGCGCGGAGATGCCCCCGGGTGATTCAGGCGCTTTACAAAAACCCAATAACATAACATAACATAACATTGCTCACTTTGCCACTTGATTCGAGCAAGCCTGGCTGATGAGCAATGTTAGCCTGAGACCGGTCCCAGGATACTTGTTTCCGGTCCAGGGAAGACATGGCTTTGCAGTTCGGGCTGGGCTGTTCCCATGAGGCACCGGGTCATGACTGATTTGCATATGGCCATGTCTGAACTGGGGGGGCAAAGTGAACTAAAGAATGCTGATGAATTCAACTCAGATCTGTGAAGGGGGTGAGTGTCCATTATCTCCTTGTGTTTGCATTGGCGCCTTTTCCCATAGCAAAACAACAATGGCTTTTGATCTGAGAAGACCTCTGTTGAGTCCTCCAGATAGGCCTGGACCATCAGCGTAATGCTCATGGGCTCTCCACTTTGCTCAGTCTCTTTTGCCTTTGCCTCATCACTGTACTTAAGCCCCGCCTGTAGAAACCCTTTGTGTGCCGATTTTGGGGCGTATGCTCCTGTTATTGTTGTTGTTGATGTTGTTCTTGTGTTGTTGGTGGTTTTTGCTGCTGTGTTTCAACCTCTCTGCCCTCAGGCTCTGAAGTTGAACTTGGAGGCTGCCCTGCAGTACTTGTGGGCCCTGGAGGAGTGGGCCTCTAATTCCCAGCCCTTCTTTTTCTAAGTGACTGGCTGCTGCAGCTATCCAAGTTTTGTAGTTGGCAACATCCCCTTCTGTAAAAGGATAGAAAGTGTCCAGTAACGGTTTGTACCCTGGATCCAGATTTGTGGCACAAATGTAATGGTTGGATGACACAATGCCTCTTTGCACCCTTGTATTTTCTGATAAGCGAAGGGTTAAGATCTTCACCAACTCATATGCTTCTTTCATTGCTCTCTCTCCACATGATAATTCAAGCTTTTGTGCTAGGTACCTGGGGGTGTTGTCGTTCAAGTCTTCGTGCGCTAGAACGATAATCTTTAACTGGATTCGGGCTTCGTAGTGCAACCATTTAAGAGACTTTAAGACTGGGGAAATATGCTCATTTCGTTTGGTACCAGTAACTAGTCTGGCCGCACCGTTCAGAGCTGACCTCAGTGGAGCCAGGGTGTACTTGGGAAGGCCACAGAGCGTAGCACTGCTGATGGAGCAAGGTTTTGCACGTAAAGCGACTTGCTTGGATTCAATCCTCTCAGAATACATCTAATATGCTAACTAATATGTTTTGTTTACTACTAATTGCACCACACAACATTCTTAGCATCTTTGGGAAGCTTGCATATGTGCTTTTACTAACCAGTAACTCGAGTGACCGATTATGGCCGCTGCAACATGGGATCTGTACTGTGCATGCGTCTGTCACACTCACGTGACATGGTGTCTTTTCTGCTTGGAGAGAATTTTTGCTTCTGCGCACTGGAACTAAGATGTCTGCTTCATTTTTCACCTACTAAAGCACCTGCTGCTGATTTTACTAAACATTGTTCATTCTACCTAAACACTAATGCAATAGTTAAAATAAAGTAAGGGGAATAGAGTAGAGATAAGTGGTATACAGTGCATTCATTTATTGCTTGTTCTAAAACTATTTCTTTTCTATTTTGCTATTAGTCCGTATTTGGGCCTGATATGTACTTCTGAACTCCATCTTTGGAGAAACTGCGCCTGTGCAGAGAAGCTCAAATCCCCGAATCACTGACATTAAACCCCGGCCTAGTCTTGACTTGCTAGAAGATGCGCCTGGGAGCATGAACTTTCACAAGAGGAAGCTGGACTGTACAAATTATAATACAATGTTATTGACATTGATACATTCACTGCTGGGTGGAATAAAAGTGTATGGGAAAGTAAAATTATGGGAGGGAACGTAAATTTGAATAATGAATCAAAAAACCTCATAACTGGTATGGTGTGATGACCTCTCCTCGCCTTTTGTCCTCTCAAATTGCGGGAAAACATGAACTCGCACCACTGGGGGGTGGTACACTGCCCTGGAAAATGGTATAACTAAGGTAGGCTTTGCTAGTTAGATTGTACGACTTGTCTGAATAGCTGACCTGTCACTGACCCAACACCCTCAATAGGGGATCGAGAGCAGAGGTGCTGAAGGAGCACTCTATCAGAAGATTCAAGAGCAGAGGTGCTGGCGGAGCACTTTGTCAGATGAATCGATGACCCAATCTGGGTTCTGAGGGAGAAGATTCGATAACCCAGTTGGGGTTCACTATTAGCCGCAGAGAGGGGTGTGACACTGGTGTTGCACTTAGCTGAGGGCACCTGGTTCAGTCTGCATCCATCCTAATTTGGCTTTCACCTGTCCTGATCTGCACCTGTGCTGTCTACTGACACCTGAACCTTTGGGAGTCCTGTCCTTTATCCCAGCCCGTTGCCAGGGTTGGACTTCACACCATTCTAGGTAAATATAAAATCTGTGTGGGTTCGTCTTTGTACTGGTTTCCCTTTCTTTACCCTCCCTATGTTCAAATGCTTAACAAAATTTCTCTCCAAATCACTGTATATTTTGCTTTAATCATTGTTTTTCTAACTGAACAAGCTTTTATTTTAATTGATTTGGACTCTGACATTTAAGAATTTTCATAGATAAAGTGTGTAAACCTTTCCCGAGTTTGTGGTTATTTAAATGGTAAATGTAAATGTTATTTACTACCTATTTTCTTGCTAACTCCCTTGATCCCAAGGACTTTAGATACCAGCCACAAGGATTGGTAAGTCAATGGTATAGGTCCTAATAGTTAAAATGTAAACTTGGTAGGTAAGCGTACAGTGGGTCACCTGTTTATAGTGTATGTTTTTATGGGCCCAGGTGAGTATGGTAAAACGAGCAGGTGGTAAACCCACGCCCATCACTGCAATAGTCTAGCCTTGGCTAGATCAGTGCTCGGACCGCTTGTTTGAAGTCATTTTGTGGAAGGAAGGGCCTTTTATTTCTGAGTTTCCTCATCAAGTGATACGCTCCCTTACATACATTGCTGATATGATTTTTCATATTCAGGTGCTTGTCCAAGGTGATTCCGAGGGATTTGGCAGAGTCTATGATGAGAGGGGTGCAATTGAAAGCAGTGAGGTGAGACAATCAAAGGTTTAGCCTGAAGGGGTGGTTCGGAGGTGAGATGAGAAGGAATTCAGTTTTGGCATTGTTGAGCAGGAGGTGGTCTCCGTTAACCAATTTTGAGTAGACGTTAGGGTAGAGTTGAGTGAGATGATGTTATCCAGAGATGAGATTTTCAAGTAAAGTTGTGTGTCATCAGCGTACATGTGGAAGGGAAAGTTCATGTCATTTAGAGAATTAGCAAGAGGTTTGAAAAAGAGGTTGAAAAGGATAGGAGAGAGGGCAGACCCTTGGGGGACACCCATGAGTACTGGAGAGGGCTGGGAGAGGGAGTGGTTTGCCTTAACTCTTTGCGTTCTGTGGTGGAGGAAGGAGGCGAACCTTTGTAGCACCAGACCCGAGAATCCCATCCTGTTCTTCAGAGTGGAAAGGAGGTTGTCATGATTAATCGTGTCGAATGCGGAGGAAAGATGAAGGAGGATCAGGAGGCAGGAGTCATTTTGATCCAGTATATTTAATATGTAGTCCATAACGTTAGTTAGTGCCGATTCTGTGCAGTGCCCCTTCCGAAAGCCTGATTGATGTTGGTTAAGGAGTTGGAAATTCTCCATTTGAGCACAGAGTTGGGATTGTACACATTTTTTGAGTAGTTTAGCTAGCGTGGGGATGTTAGATATGGGGCGGAAATTATTGAGATCAGATTTCTCAGTGGTGTTTTTTTTAATATGAGTGATACCTGCGCTGCTTTCAGACAGTCTGGGATCGTGCCTTGGGATAGAGAAGCGTTTACTATCCGTGTCCATGTGGGTATGGGAACATTCTTTATCTCTTTGAAGATGATCAGGGGCAAAGGGTCACTGTAGTGGTTGGAAGGATTGATGTTCTGAAGAATCCTGAAGATGTCTTCTTTACTGAGTGGGGAAAAGGTACTCCAAGAGGCCTTATTCTTGATGATCAGGCTTGGTAGATTGGGCTTTTCTGTGACAAGAGATAGAGCGGACCCAGAAACTGGAAGTAAAGCCTTCTTGGAGGCAAGTTCACTAGAGATGAGTCTTGATTTCTCACTGAAAAAGCAGAAAATTAATCGCCAGACGGTGGAATGACATTGGAGACGGAGTGATTTGTTACCGCAGTTGATTGTTGTTTGACCAATTTGAAGAGTTTCTTGGGGCGATTCGCGGCTTGATCAAGTTGTTGTCTGACATAATCTGACTTAGCGCACTTGACTTGCTCGTTGTGAATACTCCTGACATCTCTAAGGAATTTTAGGTATTCCAAGGAGGGGTTTGACTTCCAGGCTCGTTCAGCTGCCCTAAGGTTGCGCCGTTCCGTGTTTAGATTATCGTTGTACCGTGGTTTGGATTTTTTTGTTGAGGTATTTTTTAGTTAAAGTGGTCCAATTAAAACGTTGTTAAATGATGTTAAATAAGTTGACTTGACAAGGTTAAGTCGGTAAGTGGCTTTAATAACCTCATCCACAAACAGCAAAGATCAACTGACAAAACATAGTATCATGTTCCAAGCTAGAATACAGATCAAGGGTTCTAAGGTCTTAGAATACAGATCAAGGGATCTAAGGTCTTAAAGGAGAAGAAAGAATAATATCACACATCTTCCTTCCTAACAATATAGAAGTAAGAAAACGAATACAAAGAAAAGAAATAAACAAAAGAAAGAACAATTTTCATGTGATGTAACTTCAGTATAACACTTAAACATAGTCTTTCAAATAAGTAGGAGCCCTACGAGCTCTTTGACTCCTCTTGTGTGATACCAATATGTTGGACCCATCAAGAGAGCTGTTATTGACATGATGAAATTTGCTACATGAGCCATCGTTGTGCACAGAAGCATCAGAAACAGACAACTTGGGATCAACCACAACTACACAACTCTTATTCCATATTCTCCCATCTTCTGTCTTAATGGCGTTCTTAAAAATCTTAATAACAGCTCTAACATCGGTGTATTTAGACCATGGTTTACGTCCTACAGGAGGCTTAATTTTTACAAAATCACCCACCTTGACCTCTTGATATGCCACACACTTTCTCTTATCAAAATATACCTTACGAGCAGTTTGTTTATCTAACTCTTTGCTTCTCCATTCTCCAATGTCATTATCCACCAGACCTTTATTGAAACTCATCCACCCTGGACACCACAAAGTATTGGGAACCCTCCCCTTGAATAACTCAAATGGAGACCTCCCAGTAGAAGAATGAGGAGCAAATCGATAAGTATTAATCCTGTCCTGAAGAGTTGTCTTCCAATTCAAACCAGAAGATCGAGCTAGCTGTATTGACTCCTTAAGAGTCTTGTTGACTCTTTCAACAGCACCATTAGTTTCAGGATGGTATAAGGAACACCTCTTATGTACCACACCACACTTTTTAAAAAAATCAGTAAACAGAGTAGAACAGAATTGCGGTCCATTATCGGACAACAAGCTATTAGAAAGCTTTCCTTATTAAACAGACCCTCCAAAAACTTAATGACAGAATCAGAGGTAATCTCTCTAACAGCACAAACTTCAATCCATCTAGAGTAAAGATCAATGAGGACAATTAAATACGGAGTATCTGAAACACCAGATAAAGGACCCAAAATATCAATCTCAACCTCATCCCAAGGGTGACTTGCCAAAACTCTTTTAACCATAGGCATTTGTTTTGTCTTTAAAATGTTGTCACTAGCACAGCATTCAACACAATCCCTGACCATCCTCTCTATTTCTAAATCCATGCCAGGCCACCAGAATTGCATACGAAGGATCTCCTTTGTTTTCACAATGCCTAAATGACCGCAATGGGCATGAGACAACAATTTTTTTCTTATACCACGAGGAGGAACAAGTTTTGTTCCACGAGTTAATAAACCTTCAGTCAAAGAAAGTTCATCAGAGACCAACAACTACGGATTTTCCAAACGAGAATTGTTCTTCAAAGAAGAAATAACCTTACAAATCTCTTCATCCTTCTCCAACTCCTTCATCCATTCAGACTCATCTATTGCACCATCAGTCACCTCACACACATTGACGTATTCATCCGACTCATTCATATCATCCTCTTGAAAATTCTCAGTATCAACCAATCTAGATAAACAATCCGCTGGCCTATTTGCTACACCCGGAATATACTGAACTTCAAAATCAAATTCCTGTAAAGAAACAATCCATCTTCTGATTCTCGAGGATATAGCATCCAAACCTTTCTTCAAGAAAACCTCTCTCAAGGGCTTATGATCAGACAGAATGCACACTTTTGTACCCCAAATCAAATTTTTAAATTTCCTCAGTGCCCAAAAAATGGCAAGAGACTCCTTCTCTATCACAGAGTAATTACACTCTGAACATTTAAGACATCGTGACAAACAGCAAATAAGAGATCTTTACCATCTTTCTTCTGAACAAGAACAGCTCCAAGACCTTTGTCACTTGCATCCGTAAATACAACAGTAGGAAGACCTGGAACAAATGCATGAAGTGAAGGAGCCTTGTTTAACTCTTTCTTGATACTCACAAATTCACTCATGCACTCAGGGGACCATTCAAAAACAACATTTTTTGTTGTCAACTTTCCTAAATTATGGGTTTTGTCTGCAAAATTAGTAATACATTTCCCATAAAACTCAACCATCCCAAGAAACAAGAGTAACTCCTCCTAATTAATGGGTTCTTTCACCTTGTCAATAGATTCAACCAAATCTTTCTTAGGAAAAACACCATTACCAGTGATACGATGCCCCAAATAATTAACTTCCTCTACTCTGAACTTGCATTTGGCTTTTTTAAGAGACATGCCCGCCTCATCTAAACGTTTCAGTAAAGCACATACCCGTCTATCATGTTCTAGAATGTCATTACCATAGATCAAAAGATCGTCTTGATAACATTTAACGCCAATCAACCCTTTTAAAATTCTAGACATAATTCGTTGAAAGACTGAGGCCGCTGATACGAGGCCAAAGGGCATTCTTTTAAACTTAAAAGTGCCCATGGGTGTAATGAAGGCAGTTAGATCTTGAGAAGACTTATCTAGCTCCACCTGGTGGTAAGCGGAAGCTAGGTCAAGAGTAGTGAAATATCTTGCACCTTCCAGGGTACCAACCATCTCATCAATGTTAGGAAGGGGAAATCTATCCACCACAACCTCTTTATTTAAGGATCTTAAATCTATGCATAGACAAATTTCTCCTGTTGGTTTCTTAGCGATTACTACAGGAGAGAGCCATTCTGTGGCTTCAATGGGTTCAATAATATTATTCTTTACAAGCTTATCAAATTCTTCTTGAACTTTAACTTGCTCCATTAGAGGAATCCTCCTTACCTTTGCTACAACAGGAAGTGCATTATTTTTTAACCTAATACGATGTTTGTAACCTCGCAAACATCCCAAATCTTTTTTAAAAACATTAGGAAACTGTTTTGCTAAGACATTTGACAAATTATCGTTACTCTTGGCTTGAACAGAATTGGAGACTTCCTGAATTTGGACCTGTGGAGAAGCATTAGGATCAAGTTTTACCCCAAGTTGACGTTGATGTAGCCACCCTAACAATGCATCACCTTTTTTTGCAACATAAACTTTTCCAACAATGATGTGGCAACCCAATTCTATTTCAACCATAAAATAGCCTAACATTCTAATTGGTTTCTCACTATAACCCAAAGGGGAGATATCACATTTCATCAACTTTACTTTTTTTGAAAAGAATTCATTAAATAATTTCTCATCAATTATCGTTATTTTAGAGCAAGAATCAAATTTAAAATTTTTCATTGAATTTTCCACCCTAGCTAAACAAGAGGGATGATCTGTCTTTTCACCATTCACCTCAAAACACACAGATCTTACTTGAGGTTGAGGCCATCTTTTTTTAGAGCCATCACCTTTATATGTTTTCGTTCTGCAAAATTTGGCATAATGCCCTCTTTTACTACACAAGTTACATATAACTTTCAGAGCAGGACAAATAGGTGAATTCGCTAAATGACCAACTTGTCCACATCTAAAACAAGAAAACTTGTTATTCAAAGTGACATTAGATGTGTTAGGAAACATGCTTTGCTTCTCTTGTAATCCTGTGCCCTCCTGTTTCTTAATTTGACATACAGTCTCGTCTACTTTTGTTTCGTCCTTTGAACCTGAACAAGATGGTTTCTCTTTTTCTTTCTTTAATTCACCAACACATTTAGTCATATGTTCAACTTGTTTTGCAATAACTAAAACTTCTTCAAGAGGAGGTTCATCCTTCAACCAGAGCTCCTTCCTAATGTCATCATGTGCACATCTCAAAACAAATTGATCACGAATTCTTTCGTCTAAAGTTTGTCCAAAGTTGCAAGAAGATGCCAACTTCCTTAGAGAAGATACATATTCTTCTACCGTTTCTTCTTTTTTTTGTTCCCTTAGCCCAAATTGATATCTCTCCTTTATAGTGCTGAATCTCGGTAAATAATGCCGATCAATGGGGGGGATTGGAATGTTACATTAGACTCTGAGTTGGACAGGAGGCAGGATCGGCCCCATGAACGTAAGAAGGCGACGAATGCAGTGTGTGAGGGAATGCATGGCCTGCACTTGGTGGATGTTTGGCGTCTGCGGAATCCTGGCAGACGGGAAGGGACTTGCTACACGTCGGCGCATAATACGTGGTCGAGACTGGATTTTTGGCTATTGACCCGAGATGTGAGTGGTTGGGTGATGACTGTGGAACATCTGCCCCGCACGCTGTCTGATCATGCCCCTGTTAAATTGCAACTGCGGATGCCTATGCACACTCCTGCTCCATTCACTTGGCGACTCTCTCCTGGAGTGTTAACGGATCAAGTGCTGAGTGAACGTCTACGACAGGTGATTGAGGAATTTTTTGAGATCAATGTGGGCTCTGTTGATAGTATGCTCACGGTGTGGGAGGCCTTTAAGGTCTCAGTGCGGGGTGCTTGCATTGGGCTGCGGTCCGGGGTCCTCACGTCCATCAGGGACTCTATGTCCAGATTGGAGAGGGAGCTGATGTCTCTGGAGCGACAACTGGAGGAGGGGGCGGAAATCACACTATTAGCTGATGTTAGGGCAAAGGTTACAGAATATAACGAATTAGCCGACCAGGAAGTGAAGTTTCTGTCCAAACGAGCTATGGCCAGGTACTATGGTGAAGGGGGTAGGCCGGGTAAGGGGCTCGCTGATAGAATTCGCGATCCTTGGGCAAAGCACTGTTCTGTCTTGGAAATTGAGGATCAGGGAGAAGTGGTGACCACGACGGAAGGCATACTCGCCTGCTTCTCGAGTCATTATGCACGACTCTATGAACATAGGGAAACGGCAGATGAGGCAGACATAACACGTTATTTGGAGGATGTGGCGCTGGTGTGGCTCTCCAGGGGTCAACAGGAATTCCTAATGCACCATATCACTGAAGCGGAGTTCAGAGATGCTATCGCTGCACTCCCGAATGGAAAAGCGGCTGGCACAGATGGCTTACCTGCCGAATTTTATAAGACCTTTGCGGACTTGCTTATACCGCGGTTGGCTATGGTTTTGGAGGAGGCCTTTGAATGCGGACGGCTTCCGGGGACCATGAGAGAAGCACTATTGGTGGCGCTCCCCAAACCCGGTAAACCTCTGAATAAATGTGAATCATACCGCCCGCTTTCCCTTATGAACACTGACGTTAAAATAATTGCCAAGGTGTTAGCCACGAGACTGCGGCTACTCCTACCGGTCATGGTACTGCCTGACCAGTCGGGATTTATCCCTCTCCGGTCCACTACTCACAATCTACGGACACTGTTCGCCGTACTGCATCTCCTTAAGCCAGACCTGGCTGCGGTGGCGGTCATGCTGGATGCCGCCAAGGCCTTTGATTCAGTGGCATGGAGGTACATGGTGGCAGTACTACACCGGATGGGAGTCCCTTTCTTTTTCACGTCTCTGATCGCCCTGCTATATAATGCGCCCACGGCAAGAGTTAGGGTTAATGGGTTTGTCTCTTCCTCCTTTCCGATACAGCGGGGGACGAGACAGGGGTGCCCTCTCTCGCCCCTGCTTTTTGCAATAATGATGGAGCCACTGGCCTGTATATTACGGCAAAGGTATGCGGACGCAGCATTGAAATTTCCTCTCAGGTCACTGGCCGTCTCGATGTATGCCGATGACATGGTCCTATACGTCAGGGACCCCGCACTCCACCTTGAACGCATACTTCGTGAATTCATTAAATTCGGTAGGCACTCCGGACTGACCATAAACTGGGACAAGTCGATTGTGCTCCCTCTCACGGATGCTACCCATCGAGTCCCATTGGACTTTCCGCTGGAATGGGCGACGGAGTCGGTTAGATACCTGGGAGTCTGGGTGCATAGGGATTGTCAAGAAGTCATACGGGCCAATTATGGCGTTGCCATTTCCAAGCTGGAGGATCAGGTGGCGAGATGGACTCACTTGCCGCTTACTCTGGCGGACAGAGTGTCGCTAATCAAAATGGTGGTGCTTCCGAAATTTCTTTATCTCTTTACAAACATCCCGATTGCGTTGACATCCCACTTTTTTGCGAGACTCAGATCCCTGTTACTCTCTCTCACCTGGGCTGGCAAGAGGCCGCGAGTGACTTGGGAGGTGCTGGTCAAGCCATATGATCTGGGTGGGTTTGCCCTGCCGGACATGCGACTTTATTATCTGTGTGCGCAGGCGCACTTTGCGAGTTACTGGATAACCGCCCCGCCATACACTCCGCACGTGGCGCTGGAAGCAAGCGCGGTTTTGCCATACCCCTTAAGGGCTATGATCACCAATAAACATTCGGTGTTTGAGAAGGGGGAGATTGACACAGTGCGACTCACGGCGACTGCGTGGCACAGCTTGGGTAAACGGGCTGATAGGCTGCCGCTATACGCCCCGGCTATGCCACTACTTTATCACTCAGATATCTCTGTGACGGGAGAGCCGGGAGGGTTGCAGATCCTGAGGGAAGCTGGGCTACAGACCATGGGAGACCTGTTTCCTGGAGCCTCGTTTATCTCTTTACAGGAGATGACGGTCAACTCGACGAATGCCACTATGTCCACCTTTATGTATGTTAGATTGCGGGCCGCTGTGCGTGACTTATATCCTACGTATCCGGAAGAACCTCTGGCCCTAAGTGCCTTGCAGTTGCTATATACGGTTAAAGACAGGACTAAATTGTTATCTAAACTATATAAGGCTGCACAAGAAGATGAGGGCGGGGGGGGGCGGCGCTGGCTAGAGCACGATGGAACAGGGACCTCCCGGAACCGCTGAGTGACGATGAGTGGAATGAATGCTGTTCTATGACGGGGGGGTATGTGATCAATGGCAACTTCCGCCTTCTACATTATAAGTTTCTGCAACAATGGTACTATACGCCTACCCAACTGGTGAGATATGGCCTTAGGTCCACTGCTCAATGTGTCCGATGTGGGGCCGAGGAGGCCGACTTTATTCATCTGGCCTGGGGGTGCCCCCGAGTCTACGGTTTCTGGAGAGAGGTGACTGAAAGGCTGACTGTCATCGCTTCGGTTGAGGTGAAGCTGGATGTACGCCTGTGTCTTTTGGGTATCGCTTCTGGTGTGGCTGCTCCGTTGCGCCGTTTCGTGGTGCTGGCGCTTCAGTTGGCCAAGAGGAGAGTCGCTATGGTTTGGGGAGGGAGGAGAGCGCCTGAGGTGCAACTGTGGCTGAAGGACATGGCCTATTGCAGGGACCAACTGAACTGCTACTATGACGAATTGCCTGCGGTGGCCCGTCCGAGGGACGTATGGACACCGTTCACACTGTACATGCTGTCTTTGACAGAATCTGACAGTGATGATAGCGTGGCTACAGCATTGTCTGTTGGGGGGGATGCAGCTGCGTGAGGTGTCCTGGTGGCGTGTCGCTAAGACTACCTTGTATGTGATGTGGAGTACTCTCTGGTTACTTACTACAAATACCTAGACAGTGCTCGTGTGAGTGGGAATGTTTTGATCTGCTGAGATGGGCATGCTGGTGCGCCTTCTTATGCCTCACTACAGCCTATGGGAAGTTATGGGAGAGAGGTGAAGGCTTCCTTCTCTGGAGGCCCTGCCGGACGTCCGTGGTATCGCCTATCCTATCATGTTCTGGCTGATGGACTTGGACTATTCTTTCTGATCAGGTTACGTTGGGGGGGGGGCTCGGGGTTATCGGCGTTGTTTTTGTTTATAAAAACTGAAATTAGACCGAGATCACATGGGGGCACAACGACCGCAATCGATGGGAGTGTTGGTCCTAATGCTTATGACTATGCTGTAGTGCCTATTTGAGCTAAGGATTCTAGACTTCTGCACTCGTACCTCTGGAGTATTATCTCAAGCTTGTATAATATGTGTGACACTCTGATGGCGGCCGGCCCCAGCAGTGGGCTGTAGGCACACCGCTGTGTATATGAACAATGTGCAATAAAGGTCTTCCAAAAAAAAAAAAAAATAATGCCGATCAAGTTGAAGAATAGCAATCTCATACTCATTTAAGTTTCTTTGTTCGGCGGCAGATAAATCAGGTAAATGCTCTAAAACATCTTGTACCTCTCCGCCAAGACAATGTAGAAGAAGAGAATGTTTTCTTTCTGCACTTAAATTTGTTCCACAAACTCTTGCATAATTTGCAAAGATTTTTTTCCATTTTTTCCATTTTCCATTTGGTTCTCCAGGACTTGTTAGGAAAAACGCAGGTTGGGTAACATTCTGCATTTTAAACTTTTAAAGAATATATGTACCTATATATTTAACAGAATTAATTCTTTCTTTCTTTAAAAATGAATATGCAGTTAATATTTAAGTTTGTATTTTTTTATTTTCAATACAGGTAATGTCTTCTCCTTATGTTTTTTTAATGTATATCAAAAGAGTGTATTTTTTTGTTAACTAAATTGTGAAGATGATTTTGCACGAATCTCAGCTGAATTCTCTGCAATACAATTAGTTATTCCCCTGTTCAGAATAAAATAGAATTTTAATCCTCCTTAGATAATTGTTTAACAAAGAGTGTTTGTCTTTTCTTCATTTGCCGAGTGAAAACGTCATAGACAGAGTCTTTAAATAGACGAATGCTTGACAATAGGAGAATAGAACACTCGTAGTGTTAGAATAGTCAATTGTCCTAGACGTGCGTCTTTTGCTGGAACGCAACGTCTAAGACGTAGAGCCGAACAGCATTGTATGACGCGTACGGCTGGGACGTCCTTTGCTGGAACGCAACGTCTGAGATGTACAGCTGGACCGCAGCGCTCATACAGTTGAAACGAAGCGTTTTCACAACGTCAGCAAAGTCGTTCCACGCGCACAGCCTTAACTTTAATATTTCACCAATTTAATTTAAAATAAGTCCCGTAATATCTTTTAGAGAAGGCATTTCCTCCCTCCGCTCTCCTCACCATTACGATAAGTCTGTTCAGCCGCTGTGAAGACAACGCTTCTCTTCTCGATCGAACAGCCGCTGGAGGAGAGGCAAGGTTGGTTTGCTTTTTTTTGTTGTCGCGTTGAGGTCGTTTTCCAATCTTCGCCAATAAAACGTTGTTAAATGATGTTAAATAAGTTGACTTGACAAGGTTAAGTCGGTAGGTGGATTTAATAACCTCATCCACAAACAGCAAAGATCAACTGACAAAACATAGTATCATGTTCCAAGCTAGAATACAGATCAAGGGTTCTAAGGTCTTAGAATACAGATCAAGGGTTCTAAGGTCTTAAAGGAGAAGAAAGAATAATATCACACCAATGTCATCCAATATGTTAGAGATGGCCGGGTTGTAAGCGTCGGTGAGTAACTGAACCACACCCAAGTCGCCTTGGGAGGAAAGGGCAGTTTTACAGTGTGCAGCTAATTCAACTGGATTTTTTGATCTGAAATCTCTTTTCCAGATCTTAGATTTCATTGGATGAGCCTTCCTCAGCTTCACCTCAATGTTGATATAGAAGAGAATGCAGTGGTGGTCTGACCAATCGCAAGGGGTAATGGATTCCACCGTAATGGACTGCCCTTTCGAGATAATGAGGTCCACGGTTTCACCTTTGTTGTGCGTTGGTTGGTCGCAGTGTTGCTTACGTTCATGATCCTTCAAAAACTATTTAAGGCAGGTCACCGCTTGGTCATTAGGATTAGACCAGTGGAGATTGAAATCACCAAGAAAGAGTTGGGACATGGCTGATTCAATATTACTCAAGATGGGCTCCATTAGTTGTTCAATGAAGGGGAGGTTGTCTCCCAGAGGGTGATAAAAGGTGTGAAGTTTGTAGACCGGACGGTTGTTTCTTGTGATGTTGAGACATAGATATTCACAGGCAGAGGGCGGAGAGGACTCTATGTGGGAAATCGAGAGTGTGTTCCTATGAATCTGATGGAGCAGGGGTGAGACAAAAAATGTTGTGTACCCCCTGTGAAGTTACTCTCGCATAACTATAACTGACATAACAGTTTGAAGCATGAATAACTAACCAACAAAATGCATTTAGACATTTTACATTACATGTGGGAAACTAATTGGCCTTTGCGAAAATAACATACTAACAATTGTGAGCAAGGCGTATTAATGTAGCGCTATAATAATATACATTAATTAAAGAAGCAGGTGTGTTTAGGCTTCATTAGAGTGTATGTATTCATCATGACAAAAGAAAAAGAAATGCACTTGGTAAGTAAAATAAAGCTATATGTCACGCTTTTGCTAGGTAATCACTAATTAGGGATATTAGAATGGTGGGAGGTAAACAGAAAAACTATAATTCAAAATCTAAAGTCTGTTGTGTTTGTTTTCACACTAGCCCTCATTGAGGCCTACGCGGCCTGGTTGTGAAAAATGGCTGCTGACTGCAGTGTTGACATCAGCCTGAGAGGAAGTGCCTCTACGCATGCGCATAAATGAAAAGCCGAGTAAGCAGAATGGCCGGTACACAGAGCGAAGTGATGCCAAGGTCAGCTTGGCCTAGGGCGCAAAAGGGTGCCAAAGGATCTTTGCATCTAAGACTGTGAGAACCGAACTATTGAACGCAGGAGAATTGCAAATCATGTAACAATAACAAAAAGGGAATGACAAGCATAAACGGAGATGACTGCCATGAGAAACATGTTAAGGATGACTGCGCATTTTGGAAAACTGGTTTGTGCGAGGAAGGGATGAGGTGATCATAGCCACCCCTCTAATGGACCAATCAGAATGAACTATGGACCCTAAAAGTTTCAATTTTAAGTTATATAGTTACTGAAAAAGGGTATAAAAGAGCTTGTTCGAAAAAGCTTGCTCCTTGGATTTATTTTGCACCACAACATGCTGTCGATTGAACTATTTTATGGTGCCGGAGCCTTTGAAATATTTTAGGACTTTAATTTTGGAGCAATGAAGATGAACGAATGCAGGGGCATATTAGCAATGAATTGCGATATTTATCGCAAAACGTGCTTAGCGCATTTTTATTTATCGCTGCCTATCGCTGGATATGTTAGCGGAGAAAACATACTATTAGCAACGTTTTTCTCCATTGTGGTAAAATATCCAGTGATAGCGGCGAAATGTGTGAATATCGCTGGAAATCCAGAGATATTCAGGCATTAACGCCAATGGGGACTTAACCTGACAATCCACCTCCTATTGGATACACAGGTAAGTCATCCTATAAGCAGGCGTTAGATTCTAGCAATAATCGCGCTTAGTGCACATTTTTTTTATCGCTAAACCTGCTTTGCTAATTGCCGATTGCTGTGTTAGCAACTGCTTTCAGTCGCTAACAGTTTGGGTGCGCCCACTTTGCATGTCATTAGCAATAAATATCGCTGACATGCAAAGTGGGCCCCAAACCGGTCGCTATCGCTTAAAAGCTGTCGCTAACTGCTGTTAGCTACTGCTTGCTGATAGGGCAATAAAAGTATCACCGCTTTAGCGAGAAAAAAGTGCTGCTATAGCGGCGATTTTGCCCTTGCTAATATGCCCCGCATAGTTTTTGTTTTGGAAGAGAGGCGTTGAGGAGAATAGAGAGGCAGATTGAGACTTGTGCAACTCTGTTAATTTCATATAACAGAACTTGGTAATATGATTTCTTAAATTTCATTTTCTTTTAAGTATGTACTAAATAAATGCTTAATTTCTTGCTTGTCTAAAATAAACTAAAGTTCAGTTTTCTTAAATGAAGTAGATACATTCAAATTTAAAATTTAAAACTTGAGTTGTGGTTTTTATTTTATGAAAATGTTATGAGTAAATGCTAAAGTTATAGGATTACTGTGATTAGGCTGGTCTTAGTCTCCATCTACTAACTTCTACTAGATGATCTATTGACCAAGAGTACCTTGATGTAGGGTTTTCCAGGTAACATATTAGCATATGTTGAATATTATAAATGTATATAATGAATAAAGCATAAATCCTAGGTACTCCGCTAACCAGCAGCTCGTCTTCTTTGCCACTGATTCAGGTGTAAAGTATGTGTGTGTGTGTGTTAGTGTGATTCGCGGTGTTATGGGCCCACCGATGAGTTGGTAATTATTGCACCTGGATTAGGTGATGAGTATTGAAGGTTGTTAGAGAGCCGCGTGGATCAAATGCAGGCTAGGCCCCCTCCATGCTTCCTAACTCTATCTAGCCTAATTATGTCATGAGTGGGAGGTACAAGGGTGTGTGGGTAATCGGGCGATGTGGAAACTGTGATGGCTACGGTTAAATTTTGTACCTGGAATGTCAGGGGAATGCACACACCCTCACGTAGATATCAGGTGTACTCCTATCTTAAACGACATCAGGTACAGATCGCATTGTTGCAGGAGACCCACCTTGTAGCCGCAGAGGTTGCCACACTTCGCCGTAGATGGAGGGGGCAAATATTTGCCACGAGCTTCTCAGCGTTTGCACGAGGGACCCTGATCTGGGTGCGACCGGGAGTTCCATTTGCACTGACACACAGCAACATTGACACAGAGGGGCGTTATGTCTTCATACAGGGTAGACTGGACGGGCAACAGATAGTTATAGCCTCCATCTACGCCCCTAATGTCGAGCAGGGGAGGTTCCTGACGAGACTGTCGACGGTGATTGCACCTTGGCCCGACGTGCCCCTCTTGTTAGGTGGCGATTATAACAGTGTGCTAGATGTCTCCCTCGATCGCTCGTCTCCTCCGGCGACAATCGCCCCAGCCCGAGCAGCCTCCAGGGCCCTCCTTGATTGGGTGACACAGTGGAACCTGCAGGATGCTTGGCGAGTCAGAAACCCCAACGCCCGGGTATACTCCTATTTCTCCGGGGCTCACTCATTACACGTCAGACTAGATAGGTATATGATGTCCCGTGACTTGATTCCTCACGTAACAGACACCGACTACCTGGGGCGGTCGCACTCAGACCACAACCCACACACTCTAGATTATGGATGGAAGCGCCCGCGCCCGCCTGTGCCCACATGGCGCCTGCAGCCGGATCTCTTGCTCGATGCCCCATTCCGGGAGGAGATGTCCGGGAGGATAATACAATACTTCGAGGACAATGGCGACTCGGCCTCGTCCCCGCAAATTGAGTGGGACGCCTTTAAAACGGTGACCCGGGGGAACTGTCTCGGTGGGCAGGCAGGCCTGCGGGGGCAGGTGGAGCGGGATCTGCTGAAAGCGGAGGTGACATTGCTAGACAAGGAGCGGGAAGCGGCGGAGGGCGATGACTCCCCATTGATCACGGCCAGGGCAGATCACGCCCTTCTGATGGAAAGACTGAAGAACCTTAATTTTGCAGCATACTCTGCACGCACCCACAGCACCGGTGACAAGCCAGGCAGACTTCTATCATGGCTGATACGACAAGAAACTCAATCAGCGTCGGTGCTGTCGATCCGCACGACTCAGGGCACTGAAGTCTTCACACAAAGACAGATACATGAGGCATTCACATCACATTATAGGTCCTTATACAGCTCGAGGCTGAGAACCACCGAGGTGGAGATCATAGATTACCTAGCGACACTGCAATTACCAGCGGCCACTCACGCCCAACAGGCGGAACTGGGGGCGGAGCTTACTGGCGAGGAGCTACGAGAAGTGATCTTTTCCCTCTCTCCCGGCCGAATTTTACAAGGCCTATTCCTTGTTACTAATACCCGAACTGTTAAAGGTGTACAAGGCGGCATTTGAGGATGCTGAACTTCCGGCGTCCCTGAACGAGGCCAATGTGATCTCCCTGCTGAAACTAGGCAGGGAAGCGTGCGAGCTAGGGTCGTACAGGCCATTGGCGCTCCTTAACACAGATTACAAGATCTTGGCGGCGACACTGGCTCGGAGACTTGCACCCCTAGTTCCCACACTGGTGCACCCTGACCAGAATGGCTTTGTGCCCACCCGCAGTACGTCTTACAACATACGCTGCTTCTTCAGAATCCAACGCTATGCGTCCTCCACCTGGCCACACTTAGGGTGCATAATACTTGATCTTGAAAAGGCGTTTGACTCGGTGGAGTGGCCCTTTCTCCTCCAAGTGCTCGAAAAGTATGAGCTGGGCGACGCCTATATACAGATGGTGGGGCTCCTCTACCAGGTGCCCGAGGTGCGAGTCCAGACTTGGCGGCTATTCTCTGACAGAATAAGGATTGGGAGAGGCACCAGACAGGGATGTCCCCTCTCTCCCCTGATATTTGCACTCATGATGGAGCCATTGGCGGAACTGCTCCGGACCTCCGGTGCTGCCTGGGGTATCCCGCTAGCGGACGGAACCCACTCGGTGTCTCTGTATGCCGATGACTTACTGTTATATATCAGGGACCTCACCCATATACCTACGACACTCACAGACATCTTTCAGATGTTCGGGGACATGTCAGGTCTCCGCGTTAACTGGTCGAAATCAGGGGTCTATGCGTTCAGTGACACTATGCCACAATGTGATGTGCAAATGATGGGAGAGAAGCTTCAATGGCACCCGACGGTATTCCGGTACTTGGGGATCCTCATATATCGGGACCCCGTTGATCTCCTAGAGGGCAACCTTGTGAGAGCCATCTCCTCGCTGTCAGCCCAGGTCACGTTCTGGAACTCCCTCCCATTGAATGTGCCGGCCCGAGTGGCACTGACGAAGATGATAATGCTCCCCCGGCTCCTCTACTTTTATGCTAACCTTCCGGTGTATGTGCCGACGCACATATTCAAGGGTTTGGAAACCCTCACCAGGCGCCTTATCTGAAATAAAGGACGCCCCCGGGTGGCATTGAGGACCCTATATGCGGCCGCGGAGTCTGGAGGCCTGGCGGTTCCCAATCAGGAACTATATTACCTGGCGGCCCAATTGCAATGGGTTGCCTATTGGCTGAGTGGTAAGAACCTGATGGACACGGCCACGGAGGACACCACCTTGTCCCCAACTCAGGTGCTGAAGCTCTTCCACCCCCTGACACGGGGCCGGCCACCCAACCAGATCCATTTAGCTGTCGCAAGGCAGTGCTTTATGCGAAGCCTCAGACTCACCAAAAGCACAGTACCATATGCCCCGAACCTGCCGCTGCTGGGGACCCCCTGGGGAGGTGGCGTGCTGTCTTCAACCGTGCTACGCAGTTGGACTGCGGCGGACTTGGACGGACTAGGTGACCTGTATAGTGATGGGGAGCTACTGTCCTTCGAGACTCTGACAGCCGACACCGGTCTGCCAGCGGGACAGTTTCTGACACACGCGAGGCTTCTCCGAGTGCTGACAGAGACATGGGGGGACCTGACTCACGAGCCGACCACACACATGCTCATACAGTACCTACATGTGATGGGCGATGGTTCCCATCTAGTGCACTGGCTGGCTCAGGCGCTGAACTATCATACTCAATTCTCCTCCCAATGGCTGAGAGAGAAATGGACGGCCGACCGGGGTAGGGAATGGAGGGACAAACAGTGGGCCGCAGTACTGGCAGGCGCAAGGAACATTCCTCGCAATGCGAGATTTAGGATCATCCAATATTATATAATACACCGTGCGTATTTATCCCCGGACAAACTAAATCGCTACTTTGGCCTCGCCTCTTCGGCATGTCCCAGGTGCGGTCTCCTGAACTCGGACCTGCTACACGCACTCTGGAGTTGCACTCACCTCACCATGTACTGGTCGGCAGTCACTGACACATTGGGGGCGGCCACGGGCGATACCCTCCCCAAGACGTGGGAAGTATGCCTGCTGGGACTCTACAAGAGAACCAAGCAGTCCAAACTACAGGCACCTTTCTGGGACCTGGGGCTCATTACGGCTAAGCGGCTCCTCACGAAACGCTGGAAAATGAATGACCCCCGCGACCTGCAGACTGGCGTCGCTCATTTGCCAACTGGCCTAGCGCAGAGAGTGTGTCTTTGCACAGGGAGGAGACAGCGGGCCTTCGTATGTACCCAATTGCCCAAGAGTGGGACACTACCCTGACAGCATACCATCGGGCTTGTACCCAGGCTGGCATTAAATGACCACCTTGTCATGAAGTAGTGATAGACCAGTCATCCTCCGCCCCAGCATGCCACTTCCCCCCCGTTCCCCCCCCCCAGCCGTTGGGGTAACGCCCAGCAAACTCCATTGGCTATCATTCCCCCCCCACCGCCCTCTGGCCGCAGCAACTCTCAATCCACAGCCACTCCCGCCCCCCGCATAGTCCACATATGGCGTCACATACGCCGTTAGGGTCACTGATACACTACTGTACATGCTAGCACTAGTCCGATGGTTGTTGAAGTGTTTTCTCTCCTATTTTCTTTAATTCCCTATTGTTTCTCATGATGGGCGGTTAGCTTGTTTCTGCTGTGCTCACAATGATGTTAATCTTCCCCGCCCCGTTTGCTCTTCCTACAATGTTTATTGAATATTGCCACGATCATAAGACTATAGCCCAGTGCATTATATGGCGAAATGGGATGTGATTCCTATCTTTGACTTCACCCGTGCCAACCAGGGAATGCAGTCTAGGATGAACATTGTTGGCTATCATGACCACCTTGGTCCTTCTGCAGTGATGAACGCTGCAGGCACTGCAACCCATGATTTCTTCCTGGTACTGATAATTGCGGACTAATGCATATTCTCTGGCTACTGTTTATTTTCACTCATATGTGACCAACATGTCGAAAAAGTTACTGACTGGGTAATGCTTGAAGTTTATATGACATTGTATGATCTATTGGCTTATTACTTGTGAAATTAAATAAAATATGGGACCGTTGGTCTAAAAAAAAAATGAGTGGGAGGTACAAGGAGGTCTAAACTAGGAGTGGAGAATGGATTTAGCCAGGATTCAGTAAGGATGATGATGTTCAGATCGTTGTGTTGAATTCGGTTGAATATTTCGGAGGCGTGTTTGCTGGCTAACTTGCAGTTGAGTAGTACACATTTCAAACAGGGAGTCTGGGAGACATTCACTGTCATGAGATTGTCTTTATTGATGACTCTAAGATTATGAGGAGGTGGGGGTACGGGTTAGGGTGGATGGTTTGTATGTGCTTGGACGGGGTCAAGTTGGGATTGGGCCTATTAGAGCAGGAGTTGTGAAGGTCATTGAGATCATTGGACGTCAAGGTCTCAGCTCTTCTGGGCCGTGTATGCGTGTTGGATAAGGGAATGGTTTGCGAGATGGCGCAAGGCTAACAACTGGCCCAAGCTATCACTATCACTAGGGGAGGGTCTAAGCAGATTCGCAGAGGTGAGGAAGGAACTGATCATTGGGAAAAAATCCTTTGAAAGGACTTTTAGGTCATTTAGTTCGGTAGTGAGAAGGTGCAGCTGGAGGTATATATCATCAAGGAGTGCACCTAAAGCTGAAAGAGTATAGGATGGGTTGAGAGAGAGGGGGAGTCTCCGTGTACGCCTGTGTGCGCTAAGGTGGTGGATAATTGTTCCTGGGGAGGGAGTTGAAAGTGTGGGACCTGCGGGGAACAGGGAACCTTGGGAATCAGAGATGTGGTGTTAAAGACAGTGGTCTGAACATATCTCTGAGGGTCCTGAGCAATTCCTACCGGAGATCGAGGGTACGAAAAATCCTGGTCGGGAGCCAGAGATGTAGCGTTAGCAATAGTGGTCAGACCATATCTCTGAGGGTCCTGAGCAAGTCTTACCAGAGATCGAGGGTAGGAAAAATCATGGTCGGAGTCGGGCATTTGTCCATTCACCCGCGTGGTATGTGGTATAGGGGGAGGGATGAAGGAAGAATGTTCAATTGATGAAGGTAAAGATACCGGGTCACATGGGGATCTCTCCGCGTGTGGAACAGAAGGGGTCGGACTAGCTGACTGTATGCCGAGAGGACTCGAGATGTCCCTCAATTGCTGGGGCAATGAAAATAGGGAACTGGGTGGGCTCTCCGTACAAGGAACAGATGGAACTGGACTAGCTGGTTGTGCGTCGAGATCCCCTGAGATGTTTATCACCTGTTGGGTCAAAGGACTAGAAGGTTGGGGCACCTCCACCAGGGACTGAGCCGCACTGTGAACCTCTGGCAACAAGGATTAATTCAAAGGGAGCGAGGGTCTAGGCTGAGAGGTGGGGGGAGGACTGGTGAAGACCTGAATACTGGAAGAATGAGGTTGGGTGTCATTGGACTCCGCCGAGGTCACGTGCTTGAGTGACGGGAAGATGGTGGCTATCTTACTCAGATTGGCATTAGACCCTTGTATAAGGATGAGCCCATTGTTATTTGGGTGGCGATAGCATTGGCGTTGAGTGTGGGCGAAGGAGCTGTAGTCAGTTTGAGACCATGGGGTGATTTCCTGGTACATGATATTCGGAGCATAGAGTAGAGGACTTTACGCCAACAGGCTCTTTTTCTGTTGAAGAAAATAAAGTCATTAACTCTACTATCTTTCTTTGCACAATAATAGACGTCTGCGATTAAAGTTTCAGGCCTAGACCTTAGTCAGTGATGCTTGTGGTTTTTGGCTGAATTTTCGAAAGGTTAAGAAGCGATTTCCAGTGCCAGGTGCTTGTCCTCGGTGCTTGTCCTCGGTGCTTGTCCTCGGTGCTTGTCCTCGGTGCTTGTCCTCACTCGGCAATCATCGCAAATATGCCCCAAAGTCACTTTGAAAAACGTCCTATAATTCTCATGCCAGTATGGGTACCCACAATTTCAGAGCTATGCTAATAGCTTCTGCTTCTAAACTCTATGGGGCACATTACCAAGGGCTTTATCTACGCTTTTTGGCTGTAAAGGTCAAAGCTATAAAGCTATCGCTCTATTAACAAGAGGGTGCGACACGCATAATCGCATGTTAGCACCCTTTTTCCCTACACCTCCCTTTGCATCTCTAATGAGATACAAAGTGGGCATTCCACACCTAAATAAGGTGAGAAATGTCGATAACTGACATTTCTCCAATGAACAAGCTGCAAGCTGAAAAGCATAGCGATAAGAAAAGTAGCGCAAACCTTGGTTATCGCTACTTTCCTTATGCCTGCCTGCTTCCAGTCTGACTTATCCATTATATCCAATGGAAGGTGGATATAATGGCTAAGTATGCCCTGCCCTATCATCAAGCTATTGCCAAACGTTGTGCGATTATCGCTGGATTTCCAGCGATAATCGCACTTTTGGCAGCTTGCGCTTGGAATTGTATCGCATTTGAGATAAGCATTGCAGATAGCACGCTATCTCAGCGATACAATCCAGCATTAGCCAGCGATAATTATTCTCGCGCTAAGAGCGCTGAGCGATAATTATCGCCGGACCTCGCTGATATGCCCCTTCTTTTTTACACATTGTCTTACATTTGAAAGGCAGAAATGAATCAAGAGTCAATAGGAAATTGCATTTGCTCTACAATTCTGTGTTTCCATAAGTCTCCCAATAAAAATGGTACCTCACTTTTGTACGTAGGCATAGTGCTCGCAACAGGAAACGAGCCAAAACGCAACGTGGACACATCATATTTTTACAGTGAAAACTGACCCTTTTTTCAAAGTGCCTAGCTGTGGATTTTGAGCCCTAGCTCACTCCAGGTTCTGTTACCCAGAATCCCCTGCAAATCTCAAACTTTGCATTAAGAAACGCATTTTCCTCACATGTTTGTGATGGAAAGTTCTGGAATCTGTATGGCTCCACAAAATTCCAACCACCCCCCATTCCCCAAAGTCTTCCAATAAGAATAGAACCTCACTTGTGTGGGTTGACCTAGTGCCCATGACAGGAAATGGCCCAAAACACAACGTGGACACACCACAGTTTTACAGTGAAAACGGACCCGTTTTTTGCAAAGTGCTTACCATAAGGTTTTGAATCCTAGCTCCGCCGGCACCTACTAAACCTATATATTTTTGAAAACTAGACACCCAGGGGAATCCAGGTTGGGGTGACTTGACTAGCTCTCACCAGGTTCTGTTACTCAGAATGGGAATTTGCCTAGCCTAGGTGCTGGTAAGTTCTGATTCTACTAAGGACTCAGAGGTGAGGATAATGCCTCCTTTCTCCGCTTTATTTTTCACAGCAGCGATAAATAAAACAACAACAAAACCACTTTTCCCATGAACACTTGGGAAAGGAAAGAAAGTCTATCAACGTGAGTCCTTCTTCTCTGACGGCACGCCAACCAGCCCTGATAGTCCTTCCACGGTGTTTCCTTATCCTCTTTCTTCGCGCAATGCACTTTCTGTCGGATTTTCACGCATCTTGCTTGGAACCATCATTTCCTGCAAAAGAGGCAGCGTGAGAGGCTGAGCTGGAAACACAGCACCAGACAGCACTAGGTAACCACAACTGAAAGCAGTAGCTATCAATTCATCAATACATATAATCCTCATGAATAGATTACTTACACCAATATGGGGAGGGTCCACTTCACTGAAGTCATTGGGAGGGATAATCCTCACCTCCGAGTCCTTAATAGAATCAGAACTTACCAGCATCTAGGCTCGGCAAATTCCCATTCTATGGCAGGACCGGAGGCTTTGCATTATGCCAGTTCAAAGCTTGTCGGCAACTAACCTTACCACCTCCACTACTGGCTTAAAATAGAACCTCTAAAAGGTAGAATCTGAAGACCATTCGGCCGCACACATCAGATCCTCCAACCGTCCCTCTAAGGCAAAAGCTTTAGATGCCATCGCACCCCTTGGTGAATGAGCACCAAACTGTTTCATATCTATACCAGCATCCTGAATCACCCAATGCACCAATCTGGCGATAGTCGAGGAAGAAACCGCCTTGTACGGCTTGCGTAGCGCAATGAGCAGTTGTCTTTCACCCGGAGGGCGAGACTCATCAGTCATTTCTTCATAAGCACGGAGGCACTGAACCACACACAGCTTCGGGGAGTCAGGAAAAGCTGGGTATGAAATTACCCTTGTGTTAGACTTTGTCCTTCTGCTCACTGTGAAGGATACCCCCTCAGGGGAAAAAACTCTGGCAGAAATGTCCAAGGCCCTGACGTCCGAGACCCGTCTGCAAGACACTAAACACAACAACATCGCCAGCTTGGCCGTTACCTCCTTACGGGAGAGAAACCTATTTGGTTGCCAAGAGAGGAACAGGTTTAAGACTCTGTTCACGTCCCAGAGGACAGAATATCGTGGCTCTGGTGGAAGCAAGAGATGTATTCCCTTAAGGAGACGGCCGAGATCACGGATCGGATGGTGTTAATTGACCAATAGGCTAGCCCATCTTCCGCCAACCTGCCAAAAAATTAAGGACGTGGACTACATCCGCTCCCACGGGATCGACACCCCGTCGCAAACACCAATGACGCCATTGGTGCCAGGCTGATCAGTATCTCTTCGTTGTGCTATCCGCCAATGCCTTTGAGAGCAAGTCCTCAGCCTTTCCTGAAAGGCCTGGGAGCGCCCAACGACGCAGGAGATCCTCCAGGCCATTAGTCTCAACGTTCAGTTTTGGACTAGGCGATGAGGAACGAGGTCTGGATTCAGAAGAATGTGAGGAGAGTGGGGGAGTTGGATTGGAAAATCCCAGGAAAGTTCCTGTAGAACCGGAAACCAATTTTGAGACCTCCACAGCGGGGTGATAAATACCACCTCCGCTTGTTGGCGTCGCAGGAGCGCTGATACTCTTGTGATCATAGAGAATGGGGGAAAGGCATAGCCCTGCTCTCCCTGCCAGTCCTGGAGGAATGCATCCGTTGCCTTCGCTAGAGGATCCGGATGCCAACTGAAAAATCTCAGTAGCTGATGATCTAGTCTCGATGTAAACAGGTCCACTGAGAACGGACCCCATATCCCTGACAGGCGGGCAAATATCTGGGGGTCCAGCTTCCACACACTGGCATCCAGGAGATGGCAGGAGTGCCAATCGGCTACCTCGTTCTACCGCCCCGGCAAGTACTCTGCCGTAACCGAAATCTGGTTGTCGAGGCAAAAATGCCAGAAATCCCTGGCTAGGATCCCGGGTCGAACTATTGAAAGCTATACAGGGCTCCCACACTGCGCTGGAGCGGCAGATTGAGACTGTGTCAATTGATATTAATCTTTTGCGGATGGATCTCCGGAAGGTGGCGGATAAGGTCTCGGATGCCGAGGGCAACATTACCCACTTGCAAGGCGAGGTGACCTCCCTTTAAGAAGACGGTAACGCACCTCACGGCCGCGACGCATGCCTTGAAGCGGAGAGCTGAGGACACGGAGGGAAGAGCGCGTCGCAGTAATATTAGGGTCCTGGGTGTGCCAGAACGGCTGGAGGTGGGTAATGTCAAGCGTATCCTGGAGACCTGGATTCGAACCCACCTGTGTCCGCAGGGCCTGTCGAGCCTCTTCGTTATCGAACGGGCGCACCGGGCCCTAGTTCCGCCTCCGCGCCCGGGGGAGCCCCCGAGGGCACTCATTGCTAAGATCCTGAACTATAAGGACCGGGACTGCATATTGAGGGCGGCGAGGGAGAAGGCGAATCTCACTATCGAAAACAGCCGCGTCTCCATATATCCTGATTATACCCAGCAAGTGCAGGAGCAGCGGAAGTCCTACCTGGGGGTAAAGCAAAAGCTCCGAGAGATGAAGCTCCAGTACATGCTATTATATCCGGCCAAGCTCAAGGTGATCTCGCAGGATCGTGCACACTTCTTTGAATCCCCAGCAGGGGTATGGGAGTGGCTGGAGATACGGGGCAATGACCTGCCACCGGGAGAACGTGGGGGACCCCGTGAGACGTGGGGGACCCGTCCTCAGAGATGACGCCGCGGACGACGAAGACGCCGATCTGGTTCGGAAGATCCCGTGGGGTCTAGGATCATGGTGGGCGAGGATGGCGCTCTGCTTCTGAGACCTTCTGGGGAGGAGACGGGACCGGAGTCCCCGAGCAGGTCTGTCCCTGGGGGAGTTTTGGTTCCGGACACCCTACAGGATACAGTACCGGGTACGGACACTATGGCCCCGGTGATCCCGGAAACTGGACTATCCGAGCCATTGACCGAGTTGGCTCCATCTTGAGGTGCTGTTTGTGCTCTGCTGTGTTGCTCTTGACCTGGGAGGACCTTGGGCTGTATTTTTTGGTTGTTGGGGATGCCTGTGGCCTATACTGTTTGCCCCTGGATGGCGAAATGGAGCGGAGGAATGGCATCCTGCTGAAGGAGGACTCTGGGGCGGGGAGGCTATGTGTTTCATATTTATAGTCAGCCTAGCAACTGTCCTGCCAGATTGGGTCCTGCGGGGAGCTGGAACGGGGGGGAGGGGGTGGGTGGTATTGGTTAGGTTGTGTGTGTGTGAGTGTTGTGTGGAATGGATGGGGTGGCTGTGCACGTCCTGGCACCGGCAGGGGGAGGGTAGGATAGCATGTTTTGTTCTAGCTGTCTTTTTGCTCGTGGGTGGGGGTGGAGGGGATTGTTCGGGGGGAGTTGTGGGGTTGGGGGTTCTTTGGGGTTGGGAGGGGTTGAGAGGAGAGTTGTTGTTGGCATCAAGTGTACGATGGTTCGGGTTCGTGTGTGGCTGGTCCTGAGAGTTGAACTTCCCGACCCGGTCAGTGCTTAGCCCTGGGGGTGGCAGATCGCAATATATGTATTACAGAGCCCGGAGGGGCGTCATTGTCTGAAATGGGTTTCAAATTCTTAACCTGGAACGTGCGCGGGTTGGGCACTTTCACCAAGAGACACAGGGTCCTTTCATTCCTCCGAAGACATGGAGTCTCTGTGGCGTGTCTCCAGGAGACCCACTTGAACAAGGAGGGTGCTCAGAAACTGTCCAAAAAATGGAGGGGCCAGGTGTTCCATTCCTCCTTCTCCACCTATGCCAGGGGGGTCCTCATCTGGGTGGCGCCTGGGGTTCCCTGTGCCGTTCAGTATCTAGAGGCAGACATAGAAGGCAGGTATCTGCTGCTGCAGATTAAGTTGGATGGTAGGGATTTCCTGCTCCTAAATTCATACGCACCGAATGTAGATGACCCTGGCTTCTTTTCCAATCTCCAGGACCTTATTGCCTCGGATCTTGATACCCCCTTCCGCTGGTTCAGGGATTTTAACTGCATATTGGATCCGGATGTGGATCGATGTCTTCCTCGCTCTGGCAAGAAGCTGCGCATGACGGCGAGGCTCCGGTAAGTGATGCACAATTTGGGGGCGGTGGATGTGTGTCGCACGGGCCACCCTACCCAGAGGCTCTACACCTGTTATACCCTGACGCACGGTACCCACAGCAGACTGGATCGCGTCCTTGCGGCCAATATTGCGGCGTCCCTCTCCTTGGTGGTTACCCAACAGGCCCGTTTTCTGTCAGACCATTCCCCGGTGACGTGCGACGTGACCTGGGCTGACCAGACTACCAACGGACCTCCTGCAGGACCAGGTGGAAAGGACCATGTGGCGACTACCCTGGCCAATTATATCGACCTGAACTGGACCGTCGGTGATTTGCCCTACTCAACCAAATGGGAGGCCCTGAAAGCGGTGGTGCGTGGTGCCTGTATGGGCCTAACTTATGGAGTCCGGAAGCACTTGCTTTCTGAGTTGCGGGACGCAGAGGATAGACTCCGGCGCTGTCAGTCTCTGCCAGATCCAGATGCCTCGGACCGGGCGACGTAGGGGGAGGCTCAGGTGTCCGTCCAAGACATTCTTACGCGTCTGGACAAGTATACTTTGGGTCAATATCGGCAGCGCCTCCACCGTGAGGGGGACAAGCGGCCGACTGCTGGCCTGGATA
This sequence comes from Lissotriton vulgaris, assembly GCF_964263255.1. Lineage (NCBI taxonomy): Eukaryota > Metazoa > Chordata > Amphibia > Caudata > Salamandridae > Lissotriton > Lissotriton vulgaris. The sequence goes on along the minus strand of NW_028255099.1, from coordinate 198,452 downwards.
CTTAGGCGAGAATCTGAACCAGAGCGGATAGTTGCCTTGCGGGGCCCCGCTGGTGACATGGTACATTCGGAGTCTGATATCCTCGAGGTCCTTCGTTCCCACTTACGGGAGGTGTATACTGCTGACCCCACGATTAAGGAGGCCTACTATATGCCTTACCTCCAGGGATTGACCCTCCAGGCCCTCTCAGGAGAGGCGGCGGAGGAGCTGGACGCGGTGTTAACACTTCGGGAGATTCGAGTGGCGTTGGCCGCCCTTCCGCGAGCTAAGGCACCGGGCGGAGGCGGCTTCCCGCCTGAATTTTATCACTCGTTTGGGGATGTCCTGTGCTCCCTCTTACTGCAGGTCTATAATGAGGCCCTGGAGAGCGGCGTCCTTCCGCCCACCATGAATCAGGGAGAGGTCTGCATGATTTTAAAATCAGGAGGAGATAGTTGCACCCCGCGGCGTACCGGCCAATCACTCTGATCAATACGACGTTAAGATCCTCACCAGACTTTTGGCCACTCGACTGGCCCCCCACATGACACACTTGGTCCATGAGGACCAGTGTGGGTTTATCCCTGGTCGTAATACTGCAATGAACTTGCGGCGTTTGAATCATATCCTCCACGAGGTGTGTGGTAAGGAAGAACCCCACGTCTTGGTTTTGGTCAATCTGGCCAAAGCCTTTGACACGGTCAGCTGGGGATATTTGTTGGAGGTGCACTAGGGCCAGTGTTTTGCACTTGGATCCGGATCCTCTACGGAGCACCACGGGCTAGGATTCGGCTTGGGTCGGCCCGCTCTGAGGAGTGGTCTTTGGGGATGGGCACTCATCAGGGCTGCCTCCTGTCGCCGCTCCTATTCGCCTTGGCGGTCTCCATTTGTGCAGAGATGGAACAGTGGGGTATTAAAGTGGGGGGAGCCGTGCATGTGATTTCCCTCTACGTGGATGACGCCCTATTCTATCTCAACTCCCCGAGCGAATCGCTCCCCGTTCTACTGCAGTTGCTAGACCGTTTTGGAGCGGCCTCTGGGCTGCGCATCAACCCTGGGAAATCCCTGATTTGTCCCCTGGCAGGCTGTGACGCGGATCCAGGAGGGAGCTCCCCGTGCTTGGGGCTGCGATGGGAGTTGGAGGCCTTCCGATATTTGGGCATTCAGGTGGCCTCGTCTGACGAGCAGCTGCTGGTTCGAAATGCTGAGAGGGTTCTCAGCTCTCTGCGCCAATCCGTGTCCTTCTGGAATACGCTCCCCCTTTCTCTCATGGGGCGGTTGACGATTTCTAAAATGGTAATGTTGCCTAGGATATTGTATGTCCTGCAAAATATACTGTGCCAGCTCCCCCCGCGAATATTTTGAGCGCTCAACTCGCTGCTCACGTCCTTACTCTGGGCGGGCGGCCGAAGTAGGGTCGCCTTGCATACCGTGGTCCGGAGCTGGGAGGAGGGCTGCCTTGAGGCTCCACGGTTTGACCTCTACTATTATGCGGCACAGCTCCTGCCAGCTGCACGGTGGTTCGCGGGCACGGACAACTGGGAGCTGCGGCTCCTGGCGGGCAGAGCGGACGAGACAGCCTTGCAGGTGGCGCTGATGCAGGGACGGGGAGCGGACGGGGCCCTGCCCTATGTAGTGCGCCATGCGGCGGGGATCTGGCAGCGGTTTGTCGAACAGATCTTGCAGCGGGCCCCCTTTCATAACGAACTGCCAGTGTGGATTTTGGCCCCGGTGAAGCTGATGGAGGAGAATATGTCCTTTCGGGAGTGGCGGGACGATGGGTGTGAGACTCTGGCTGGCCTTTATCCAGACGACTCCTTTGTGTCCTTTGAGCGCGCTGAGGCAGCCTTCGACCTGGGTAGGGGACAGTACCTGCATTACAGGGGACTGCAGGAGATGGTGAGGGCGACTTGGTCCCAGTTTCCGGAGGCGCCCCCGTTGACCCACACCCTCAACATTCTTCTCTCCTGCGGCACGGGAAGGCGACTGATCACCTTATTGTACTCAGCCATGAGACGGGATTCAGCCCCTCTGGTCGCGCCGTCCTGGGCGGCCTGGGAAGCGGATTTGGGGATGGTTCTGGAGCCGGGACAGCACAAATGTATTGGGCTCCTGACCCGAAAAGTGTCGTGCAATGCACAATTTAAATTGATCCACTTTAATTTTCTATATCGCACCTACATGACCCCGGTCTCCCTGGCCCGTATTTCAGCGGAACGAAGAGACAACTGCCCCAGGTGTGGGGCGGAGAAGGCTGGATTCTTCCACTTAGCTTGGGAATGCCCGCAGGTTGGTAGCTTTTGGAGGGCGGTGGTGGAGCACATTGGCCGAGTGACGGGCCTCCGGATTGCCCTGGCTCCACTTCACTGTCTCTTGGCCCTAGTGCCCAAGCCCAAAAAGAGGACTCTTGTCCTACAAATTGCTACAGTTGCTCCTGGTGTTGGCAAAGAGGCGCGTGGCTATTACTTGGATGGGACAGAGAGCCCCCGAGTTCTCCCTCTGGCTTAGGGATTTTAGGGAATGGTCCCTGGCTGAGGAGACTCACATGCAGCGCACACGCCGCGATGAGAAGCTTCAGGACGACTTATTAGCGTGGAGAATGATGTGTGCTGAGGGGATGCCCAGTGATGATTCGGACGCCACCAGTGCCGAGCTGTTTACCCCTGTGGCTTCTGGTTCCGAGGAGGATGTGGTGAGGAGGGGAGTGGAGGGCCGTGTTTCGGAGTAGTGCTTTATTGAGTGCGCACTAATGTTCCATTCTCGATAACGATGTCATTTGCCTTGATTCCCAATGGTTTGCTGTTAACTGTGCTGTCTATACCCCAATGGGCCATGCAAAGGTAACCGGACTGTCTACACGTACCCTATTGACGATGCCAAGTGTGGGGGGGGGAGTTGTTATGTTGCTCGTAACTAGCTTGTGTTTTTTATTGAAAAAAAATGATCTGTAGCAGCGGATGAGGGCTGGGATCAACGGAAGACATGGGTGGGAGAATAACAAGAAAAGGAAAAAACAGCGGATAATGGCGATACGCATGTCTTTTATGCAAATGTTTATGTTTACCTTGTGGCACTTACCAGCGTACGCCGCCTGGCCTCCGGGATGTAGGCTACATGGCCGCGTGTTTTCCTGTATGTTCAATTCGGTTCATTGCATCCATCAGTGCCTATAAGTAGATTTATTTGTTGATGTCTTCTATGCTTTCCGCAATAAACATATTTAAAAAAAAAAGAAATCCCTGGCTAGGCTCGCCAACATCCTGGATCTGGCCCCACCAAGGTGATTGATGTATCGGACCGCTGAAACGTTGTCCATCCTGAGTAGGACACACAACTGCCCTTCGATCCGTTGTCCAGCACTGTACCACCAGTAACTCCAAGCCGTTGATGTGTAACGACTGCTCTTGAGCGGACCAGGCGCCACCTGTGGAAAACTCCCCGCAGCAGGCACCCCACCCTGAGCTTCTGGCATCGACTCGATAATTATATCTGGGGCGGACCCGAAAATCGCATGCCATTCCAGGCCTCCATGTGCGTGAGCCACCATCTCATTTCATCCCGTACATCGTCCGATAGGGGGATTAGTTGAGTATACTTCAGCCCCAGTCTGAGGTGATAGGCCTTCAGGCGCTGCATGGCACAGTAATGCAAGGGACCAGGAAAAATAGCCTGAATGGAAGAAGCGAGCAGCTCCACCAGGCACGCCAGCTGGTGCAAAGAGATTTGACTCTTCGCCAAAGTCTGACGTAACTCGTGTCTGATCTTTGCCATTTTCCTGGAAGAAAGACTCAGAGTGGACATTACTGAATCGATGTTGAAACCCAAAAATGCTGCACACCGGACAGGGACCAGCAGGGACTTCTTTTTGTTGATAACTAAACCCAGACCCTCAAGGAGGTTGACTGTGATCTGCAACTGGGCTGACAACCTATGGGGACACTGGTCCAAAAACAACATGTTGTCCAAGTAGACGACCATTCTTACTCCCCTCGCCCTGAGGAACTCTACCACCGGCCGAAGTACCTTCATGAAGCACCATGGCGTGGAGAATAGCCCAAATGAGAGAGTGGTGAATTCGTAAACCTGACCTTCCCACCTGAACTGCAAAAAACGGCGATGAGGGGGAAATATAGGCACCGTCAGGTACGCATCCTTCAGGTCTAGCCTGACCATCCAATCATTCGGTCTCAAGACGTCCCGGAGGAGGTGAATGCCCTCCATCTTGAAGTGGCGGTACACCGGCCACTGGTTGAACTCCTTTAAAATGATAAGCGGGTGTCTGCCACCGTCAACCTTGTCGACCAAGAAGAGACTGCTGACAAAACCGCTTGGATGCTCGGCTGAACCACAAATCGACCCTTTTTGGAGGAGGGCGCAAACCTCCTCTCGCACCAACTCTATGTCGAGGAAATGGAACGGGGCAATAAAAATGACAAGGACGGCCATGGAATTCCAGATGAAAGCCCTGGACCATCTGCAGAACCCACGAACCGCTGGTGAGGGAAACCCAAGCTGGGAAGATCTGCGCCATGCACCCCCCCACCTGCAAGCTCGCCGAAGGCAGCACACTCACCTCTTCCAGCTCCTTGTTGCTGTCCTCTTTGGTGGCCACGGCCATGGAACTTCTGGGCTCTTGTTGGGTAGAAGTTATTAAACCGGGCGTTGTCCTGGACTTGACCACGGCCGGAGCCTCGCCCCCCGTCGGAGCTGTTGAAGCAACTGAACGAGCAGCCCCTGCAACGTCCGGCCCTGTTGAAAACCCGAGGAGTGAACACCTCCGGATATTGGTTTGCGCCCTGTCAAGGGAGGTGAAAGTTGCGACAAACTTCCCCAACTCCTTGACGAAGGGGTCACTGAACAACCCCCCTGGGCCACCGCTCCAGCCTCTGAAGAGGCAAGGTCCCCCAGCTTGGGATCCATCTTTATCAGGAGGTGTAGGAAGGTATATCCTGACTATGGTTGCCCCCAACTTTTTGCCCTGTGTTTTAGCTGGTTTTGGACATAGTCGACCTGGGACCCTGCCAATCAGGACCCCAGGCCTACTGCTCTCTCTTTAAAATGGATTCCATGTACCCTAGGTGCATTTCCAATTGGTACTGGGCCACCCTATCAGACCCTGTAACTCAGGGCATGGGTGTACCCAGGGCTGCCAGGGGCTGCAGCATGTATTATGCCACCCCTGGCTGGCCTCCTAAATTTGACACAACTGGCTGCATGACAGCTGGGGCAAAGTCGTGTAATCACCCTTTGCTGTAGGTGTAGTATACCTATACCTAACCCTAAAATGGACACACAGATTCCTATCAGTCACTCCTATGGCAGGCCTTGACAATCCTGAAGGCAGAGTGCTTGGAATCGTGTGAGATGGTGCTCTGGCATGAGCTGAGCCTGTCTGCAGCTTGCGGAACCAAGTCCTAATAGCTGTTCCATGATATCGCATACCATATACTCTTAAGTGCATTATAATCCTCGCGGTTAAATGCTAACTTTGGTATGGCTTTATCAAAACATGTCGAGTAAGGTGTCATACGAATTGGAATACTAACCCCTCGCCAATTCTGGCGACGGGGTTAGCATTCCACCCTTCTAGAGGGACACGACATGTATGTAACTGTGAACCCCGGTTAAAGTTAACTGAAGCCTCAGCTCCACAAAATGGATGCTGCCACCACAGACACGAGTCTGACCTCCTGCTGCTGGGAGTCCTTCCAGCGAGGGAGGCCTGGACAAAGGGTTTCCTGTCCGGGGCGGTGCTAGCACCGTCCCAGACATGGTTTTGTGTATCCTGGGTAGGCAGGGCTTTTCAGGAAGGTGACTGCTGAGTGGCACCCCGGTGCTCACTACGCATAGGCCGGTCTGAACCAGTTCCAGGGGCACACCAGCCCCTGGCCTGGGGAAGTCCGGCATGGCAGAGGGGTGTAACCACCCCCCTCCTGGTCCCACCCATAGGCAGGACCTAGTCACCGGGTCAGCCCCCTTTTTTAGTATAAAGATAGGAGCGGGCCCCCTGTTCAAATTAGATCATCTTTGGAATCAAGACACGACTTTCTTCGAAAGGACTTCAAGATTTCTTCTTCAAGATTCTCCCTTGTGGCTAAGGAGTAGTCACCCTGCAACAAGCGGGCACCATCCTAAGAACACTGCGGTCTGCTGCAAGTCCTTCTTCACGAATCCGACGACCCAGCTCGACGAGACCCGGCTTCCCTGGCACCTCTGACCTCTACTCACCTCTACTGGTCCGTGAGATCTCCGAGCACAGCGTCACCCACTCACCGTGTCGAGGTGGCTACCATCCGGTGCCCCCCTGGTGCCCACTGACTACTGGCTAGTAGTCTCGAACTTGGTCCCCTTTGCTTTCAGGTGTCATCTTCCATCGATCCAGGCTTGGATCCACCGAACTTTCTTCACTGGTCGCCTGCCAGCAACTTCTTTCTTCCAGGCTCCTGGTCCGTCAACGAGGATTCCCGACGTCTTTTGAGTCCTATGCAGCTGCAGCCCCTGGGCTAGGTAACTTCGGCATTTCGGTGCCCCAGCATAGCCTCACTATCCAAAGGTCAGAATCCACTTTCGTTTTCCTCCTACCAGGTCGGGTTCGCCCGAGAACACTAACTTTGCAATTCCTAGCTACCATAGACTTTGTCCCGCATCACGCGTGAGAGTGCACACTCAGCACCCGAGTCCCCTGGGTCTCCTAGAAGTAATCTAACGATTCTATAGTCAAGTCCTAGCGATTGCAAAGGCTATTAGTACTGTACTTACCTGCTAGTAATTTCGCATTCCACTTCCATAGTATATGGTTTTCCGTGCCCCTCGGGCATTTGTGTAAATTGTGCAACTTGAAGTATTTTCATAAGAGTTTTGTTGTGTGCTTAGTACCCTGTCCTCATAAAGAGTACAGGGCTGTTGTGATTTATAATAAATATCCTTTTATTTTCATAACACTTGTGTGGTGTCCTTTCACTTGGTGTTCAAGGGGTATATGTGTGGTAAACAGCTGGCTTAACACGCCCTCTCGAGTCTTTAGCCTTAGACTGCTCGTATCCACGCTACTAGGATAGCTGGTCTATAAGGTTGACTTACAACCAATCATCAATAAGGGTTGCTGGACTGATACATAGTGTTCACTAGAATAGTGAGCACTGCATATCAGGCCACCTTCTCACAGGAGGGACATTCTTCTCTCTGTGGAAAGTGCGCAGTTCACATTCCCAATGAAGACTATTGTGTGCTGCGCCCAATTGGAGAGACCCTCCGGGGATATCACCTCCCCAGACACTTTGGCATCCTCTGCCATGTCTAAGATCTTCGCGACTGACCCTACTGCAGCGAGCAGCTTGTCCTGACAGGCGCGCCAGGAACTATCTATACCCTTTTTTGAATCCCTAACGAATTTGGCTAGAAATGTAGCCTTTTCCTGGTCTATCTCATGCATGAGAGCGACCTTCCCTTCCAGAGTAGGGTGGGGGCACTCCGCTCGAAGGCGGCTACGGGCATCCTTATCCATGAGCTCACGTAGGTGCGCCACCAAATACTGGGCAACCTTATCCCCAGGAACCCAGCCTGAGGACCTCGGGTGGACAATATCATCCCGGTCCAGCATGTCTGAATGCCCTGCTGGGGCAGAGGCTGAAGCCCAGGACCTAGATGAGCATGCTTACTCGTCTGTTTCTGGGGAGTCTCCATCATCAAGGGTGTCCGGAGTTACTGGCCGGGGATACGGAGGGGGCCCCCATGTAGGGGCTGGCTGGTTGGGATGAGAAGGCGGCTGAGCCACAAACAAGGTTTTTAAACGTGCAAAGACCTCCGCATCAACTCCCTCAATATGAGGCTTTTTGCCAGGGGGAGGAGAGGAAGTAGGAACCTGGGGTGAGGCAGGGGTAGTCGGTATGAGGGCTGCTAATTTTGCGTGTGTCTCCTCCAATCGCGCTGACAAATGCTGCTCCATGGGCCCCATGGCCTGATCTACAGTCCTGTAGATAGAATCGTCCACTGCCTGGTAGAAATCATCCAAGGGGAGGTAGTTCAGTGGGTCCTCCTTCTGTTATTGACCCTGTTCCCCCTGCATGCTGAGCTACAGTAGGCTCCGCATGGTCAGAAGCGCCAGGCAGCTTGTGTGCAGTAGCCCAAGATATATATATATATATATGGCCCTGACTAGGCACAGATTAGAGGCTGGGAGGGAGCCCAGGCGAATGTGGGTGGCCAAAGGCACACAATAAATGGGCAGAGCCCTAGGGACACACCAGCCCTTTCTTATCCTAGGGCAAGCCACCCGGGACAGTGTCCCCCACCACAACACACAGTGCCAAATTACGACCCCACAGGGTGTTAAGGGAAAACCACAATATCGACCCCAGAGGGCGTTCAGGGGAAGAAAAGTAGAATTACGAACCCCAAGGGAGTAAAAACGGGTGGCAGGGGACAGGCAACCTCGAGCGAGCAGCGCCAGTCAGAAACTCCGATGTTCGCGCTTCAACTCGCGCTGCCTACTGAGAGGAGAGTCCACCCCCTGCGGCTGTAGGACCACACCGCACCAACTACTGGACTCAAATTGCGTTAGGTACGCCCGCAGCATCCGGCGATTACCAGGGAATCTGCAAAGTCAGAAAAATCACCTGCAACAGTCAAGCGCAAAACAGAAATCACAGAAACACTCCCAAAACCCAGGAGATGAAGAAAATAGCGATTTAACTTGCTGCTGAGCAGCGAAGAAAGAGGATGAGGAAACATTGTGGAAGGACAATCAGGGCAGGTTGGAGTGCGGTCAGAGAAGAAGGACTCACGTTGATACTCTGTTTCCTTTGCCAAGTGTTCATGGGAAATGTAGTTTTATTGTTGTTTTATATCGCTGCTGTAAACAATAAAGCGGAGAAAGAAGGCATAATCCTCGCCTACGGTCCTGCCATAGGATCCCTTATAAACCTCAAACTTTGTCCCAAAAAACATTGTCTCCACATTTCTGTGATGGAAAATTCTGGAAACTGCGTGGGTCAACAAAGGACCTGGGTTTTTTACCCCGGGCTCAGCGGCCATGTAGGGAAAAGTACCAGGCCCACTTATTTCTGAAAACTAGAGACCCGGGGGAGTCCAGGGTAATATGGCTTGGGTGGATCCTCCAACATGTCCCTACCCAGAATCCCCTGCAAACCTCAAATGTAGCTGAATAAAATCTAATTTTCCTCACTTGTCTGTGTGGGAAAGCTGTGGGATCACCTGACTGACACACATTTCCTACCACCTAGCGTTCCCCAGGTCTCCCGATAAAAATGATACCTCGCTTGTGTAGCGGCAGAAACAGGAAATGGCCCAAATCTTACAGTGGTGACTTCAAAATGACCTATCAGAAAACGACCTGGATCTGCAGGGGGGGACACCTGGTTTTATGGCCTCGGGCTCGCGGCCATCTAGGGAAACCTACCAAACCCACACATTTCTGAAAACTAGACACCCTGACGTATGGCTTGCTGATCCCACAAGTTTTCCTACCCAGAATTCCCTGCAAACCTCAAATGTAGCTGAAATATTCACTTTTTCCACACATTTTTGTGTGGCATCATCGTGCCGGCACATATGGGGGGGTGGGGGGGCATTGGGATGCCCATTATGGGCAGTCCCTGTGAGAAGTTGGCCCGATATGCAGCGTTCGCTATTCTAGCGACCACTATGCATCGGTCCAAACGACCCTTATGGTGATTGGTTGTAAGTCAACCTTAGACCAGCTATCCTAGTAGCGTGGATACGAGCAGTCTTCGGGCTAAACTCTAGAGGGCGTGTTAAGCCAGCTGTTATACCATCACATATACCCCTTGAACACCAAGTGAAAGGACACCACACAAGTGTTATGAAAATAAACAGTATATTTATTAGAATCACAACAGCCCTGTACTCTTTATGAGGACAGGGTACTAAGCACAGAACAAAACTCTTACGAAAATACTTCAAGTGCACAATCATTACAAGTGCCCGAGGGCACGGAAAGTTTAGTGGTCTCGGGCGGCCCCGATATTTCAAGTCGGAAGCGAGGGACTCGGGACCCTTAAGTAAGGAGGCTATGCGGGCACTGGAATGTCGAAATTACCTAGCCACAAGGGCTGCGGCTGCACAAGTCTTACAGGCGTCGGGGGTCTTCGCTGACGAGCCAGGAGCCGGAAGGAAGGAGTTGCTGGCCGGCGACCAGTGATGAATAGTTCGTAGAGATCCAAGCCTGGATCAGAGATCGATGATACCTGAAAGCAGAGGGGACCAAGTTCGTACTACTAGCCAGTAGTCAGAGGGTACCAGGAGGGCATCGGATGGCCGTCACCTCGACTAGGTGAGTGGGCGACGCTAGGCTCTGCAGTCTCACGGACCAGGAGGCGTTGTCGGCAACCAGGATGGAGGTGCGAGCTGTCCCATGAAGGTTAATGCTGTCGGCGTTGCTGGGCCCAGGATTGGGGCAACAAACCTTGGCAGATTTCAGGGCCACGTGGTGGGCCTAAAATGGCGTCTTGGTTGGACCAGGAGGGTCCGGGGTGCTCCTTTCGCAGAAGGGAGCAAATGCCAGTCTGGAGCAACCAGACCAGCAGCGTTGGTTGTTGGTTGTCGTCAAAGAGTCACAAGCCAGCGGCTAGTGATAGGACAACGTGCTGAACAGCGAAGCAGAAGGGCCCCACGCAGATCGTGGAGATGCTGGGAGACTGCACTTCAGTGCTGGAGCTGCTCAGGGTCGGGGCTTCTCGGACCCCAGAGCACTCACCAGAGGATTCCTTCAGTGGTTGTGCGGGTTAAGAAAGCGTGCAGGTTTTGATGATGGCCGGTCCCTCGAGGTCTCGTCGCACCCACGGATCTCAGCTGAGCTGACGATGTGGGTAGAGGTCAGAGGTGCCAGGGAAGCCGGTTCTCGTCGAGCTGGGCAGTCGGATTCCTGAGGAAGGACTTGCAGCAAACCGCAGAGTTCTTAGATGGTGCCTGCGGATGCAGGGTGACTACTCCTTAGCCACAAGGGAGAAATCTTGAGAAGAGTCTCGAATGTCCTTTCGTAGAAAGTAGTTCTTGATTCAAAGATGATCTAATTTGGAAGGGTCCCTGCTCCGGCCTTTATTCTAAAGAAAGGGGTGGGTACATGACTAGGTCCGGCCCTAGGGGCAGGACCAGGAAGGGGGGTAGTTACACCCCTCTCCCCTGCCGGACTTTCCCCAGGTCGGGGGCTGCGCGCCCCGGGAACTGGTTCTAACCGGCAGATGCGTGGTGAGCACCGGGGTGCCACTCCGCAGTCACCTTCTTGTAAAGCCCTACCTACCCAGAATACACAAAACCCTGTCTGGGACGGTGCGAACACCGCCCCGGACAGGAAACCCTTTGTCCAAGCTCTCCCTACTGGAAGGACTCCCAGCAGCAGGAGGTCAGACTGGTGTCTGTGGTGGCAGCATCCATTTTGTGGAGCTGAGGCTTCAGCTAACTTTAACCGGGGTTCACAGTTACGTACATGTCGTGTCCCTCTAGAAGGCTGGAATGCTAACTCCGTCGCCAGCATTGGTGAGGGGTCAGCATCCCGATTCGTATGACACATTACTCGACATGTCTTGATAACGCGATACCGAAATTACCAATGTGGTACGCGTTATCATGGAACAGCCATTGGGTCTTGGTTCCGCAAGCTGCAACCGGGCTCGGCTCGTGCCAGAGCCCAATTCACACGATTCCACGCACTCTGCCTTCAGGATTGTCAAGGCCTGCCATAGGAGTGACTGATAGGACTGCGGGGGTCCATTTTAGGGTTAGATATAGGAATACTATATCTATAGCAACGGGCGAGTACGCCACATTGCCCCAGCTGTCGCGCAGCCAGTTGTGTCAGATTTAGATGGCCATCCAGGGGTGGCATAATACATGCTTCAGCCCCTGGTAGGCCCTGGGTACACCGATGCCCTGAGTTACAGGGTCTGACAAGGTGGCCCAGTTCCAATTAGGTAATGCACCTAAGGTACACACATCAATTTAGCGAGAGAACAGCTAGGCTGTGGGTCCGATTGGCAGGCCCACAGCCCGAGAAAGTCGTAAACCAGTGAAACAAAAGCAAAAAATCTGGGTGATCATAGGATTGCAGACCCTACTCTCCTACATGACCCCCCCCAAACGTTGGGACAATAAACTAACCTTGACCAGGTGAGTCTTCTTGCTCTAAGTGGAAATACCTGGAGAGCCCATCTGCATTGCCATGATCAGTTCCAGGTCTATGCTCCACTGTGAAGTCCATCCCCCGTAGGGAAATGGACCACCTAAGCAGTTTGGGGTTTTCACCCTTCATCTGATTTAGCCATAGGAGGGGCTTATGGTCGGTCTGAATCTTGAAATGAGTGCCAAACAAGTATGGCCTCAGTTTCTTCAGGGCCCACACCACAGCGAAGGCCTCCCTCTCTATAGCTGACCAATTTTTCTCTCTGGGGGTCAGCCGTCTGCTTATAAAAGCAATGGGCTGGTCATTACCATCAAAATTCAGTTGAGATAGAACAGCTCCCACACCCAATTCAGAAGCATCTGTTTGGACAATGAATGGTTTGGAATAGTCTGGACTCTTGAGGATAGGTGCCGTGCACATGGCCTGTTTTAGGTCATCGAATGCTTTTTGACAGCTCGCTGTCCACTGAACCTTTTTTGGCATTTTCTTACTTGTCAGTTCATTAAGCGGAGTCACAATCGACCCGTAATTTCTGACGAATTTTCGGTAGTAACCAGTCAGGCCCAAGAAAGCTCGAACCTGAGTCTGGGTGGTTGGAGGAGCCCAGTCCCTGATTGACTGTATCTTTGACTGTATCTTGCTCTCCAGTGGTTGAACTTGGCCTCCACCGACAATGTGGCCCAAGTACACAACCTTTGTCTGCCCTATCTGGCACTTGGTAGCCTTGATAGTGAGACCTGCTGCTTGCAGAGCCTCTAACACTTTCCGCAGGTGGACCAGGTGATCCTCCCAGGTGGAGCTAAAGACAGCAATATCGTCAAGATACACCGCACAGAAGTCATCCAGCCCGGTGAGAACGTGATTCACCAACCGTTGGAAGGTGGCAGGTGCATTTTTCAAACCAAAGGGCATTACCACAAATTGATAATGCCCACCAGGGGTAGAAAATGCTGTCTTAGGCTTGGCGTCCTCAGCTAACCTGATTTGCCAATACCCAGCTGTCAGGTCAAACGCACTTAAGTAGTTGGCCGAAGCCAATCTATCGATAAGCTCGTCTGCATTGAGACCCCTGTAGTCTACGCAGAACCTCATCTCTTTCTTACCGCCCGGGGTGTGAGGTTTTGGCACTAGAACTACGGGACTAGCCCAAGGGCTATCCGAGGGTTCAATGACTCCCAACTCCAACATTTTCTGCACTTCAGTGTTGATGCAGTCTCTAACGTGATCGGGCTGCCTGTAGATTTTACTCTTGACGGGCAAGCTGTCACCAGTGTCAACCTCATGGGTACACCAATTGGTCTGACTGGGTGTTAGAGAGAACATATGCCGGAAGGATTGAAGAACCTGTTTACAATCCTCCTGTTGATGTTCGGAGAGGCTGCCACAAAAGACAACACCATCTACCGATCCATCGTCAGGATTCTGAGTGAGCAGGTCTGGGAGAGGGTCACTCTCTTCCTCCTGTCCCTCATCTATGGCCATGAGCAAGCTCATGTCCTTCCTGTCGACATATGCTTTGAGCCTGTTGACATGGAGCACCCGATGGGGGCTCCTGGGAGTTCCAAGGTCTACCAGGTAGGTGACCTCTCCCTTTTTCTCCAGGATGGTGTAGGGCCCGGACCATTTGTCCTTGAGTGCTGCTGGGGCCACTGGCTCCAGCACCCACACCTTCTGTCCGGGCTGATAAACAGTCAAGACAGCCTTTTGGTCATGCCAAGCTTTCTGGAGTTCTTGGCTGGCCTTAAGGTTTTCAGACGCCTTCTCCATGTATTCAGCCATCCGGGAGCGGAGGCCAAGCACATAGTCCACTATGCTGGTGGCAGGCTTTTTGAGAGGTCTCTCCCATCCTTCCTTCACCAAACACAGGGGTCCTCTTACAGGATGCCCGTACAAAAGTTCAAAAGGGCTGTAGCCAACCCCCTTCTGTGGGACTTCTCTATAAGCGAACAAAAGGCAGGGAATCAGGACGTCCCACCTACGCCGGAGCTTTTCAGGTAGTCCATGAATCATCCCTTTCAGGGTCCTGTTGAACCGCTCAACAAGCCCATTGCATTGTGGATGATAGGGTGTAGTGAACTTGTACTTGACACCACATTCCTTCCACATAGCAGTCAAATAGCTCGACATGAAGTTTGCACCTCTGTCAGAGACAACCTCCTTAGGGAAGCCCACTCTGGAGAATACTCCAACAAGGGCCCTTGCCACCACAGGGGCTGTAGTGGTCCTAAGGGGAATAGCTTCAGGATACCTGGTGGCATGATCCACTACCACCAGTATAAACTTGTGCCCTGATGCTGTTGGGGGTTCCATTGGACCAACAATGTCAATCCCCACACGTTCAAAGGGCACCCCCACCACAGGCATTGGTATAAGGGGGGCCTTTGTGGTGCCACCTGACTTACCACTGGCTTGGCAAGTGACACAGGAGCGACAAAACTCCTTGGTATCTTCGTTCATGTGAGGCCAGTGAAAGTGTGAGACAAGCCTGTCCCACGTCTTCGTCTGGCCTAGGTGTCCTGCTAAGGGAATCTCGTGGGCCAAGGTAAGAAGGAAACCACGCTGAGACAAGGGGATAACCAGCCTCCTGGTCATGCCAGGCTTGGGGTCTCTTGCCTCAGTGTACAGGAGTCCATCCTCCCAGTATACCTTGTGGGTACCTGTGGCGTTCCCAGCAGCCTCAGCAGCAGCCTGCTGTCTGAGGGGTTCAAGGGAAGGGCAGTCTAACTGGTCCTTCCCCAGGTCCTCTCGTGTGGGTCCGCCTGAGCCCAGAAACTCAACTTGATCAAGTTCGAGCTCTTTAGGTTCAGTTTCCCACAATTCCTGGAGGTCAGCCTTAACCCGACTGCTCTTCTTCTTGGGAGGTGTCTGGTCCGTTGTTCCAGGATCCAGCACCTGTTCAGTGGGGCATCGTCTGACCTGTGACCTAGTCACAGCAAGCACATGTGCTGGCAAGCCTAACATTTCCATGTGAGTCCGGTGCTCCACCTCTGACCATTGCGATGACTCCAAATCATTGCCCAACAAACAATCCACTGGGAGGTCTGAACTAACAACAACCTTCTTCTGGCCATTTACCCCTCCCCAGGAGAAAGCAACAATCGCCATACTATGACTGGTAGTGACGTTGCTGGCATTGGTCACCAGGAAATCTGTACCCGGCATGATCTGTCCAGGGTCCACAAAGTTAGGCGTCACCATGGTGACGCTGGCACAAGTGTCCCTATAGGCCTGAGCCATTCTTCCATTAATTAAAGGCGTCTGTCGGTATTTGCCCAAAGTATTGGGACTGACATCGGGGGATATATCCACATCCCCCGTACAGACAAGGACAGCCTGAGTGAGTGTACCAACTAGGTTGTCACACCCCTCAGAACCCAAGGTTAACCCAACTAGTCCCTTGGGAGGCGCACTACTACTGCTGGCTGTACTAGGGGGCACAGGTGCCTTAGGGGCTGCAGTAGCAGGAGTCTGCCCTCCTTTCTTGGTGCACTCACTAAACCAGTGAGTTTTACTCTTACAGTATTGGCACCACCTTTTCGATTGGCCTTCTTGATTCTTCTTTTTCTGGGAAGCCTGACCCCCCCTCTTTGGGTTGTTGGGGACCTGTCGAAGACTTCTGGTCATTTTGTTCCCCCTTCGAATCTTTACCCTTCTGGTCTGCTTTCTTCTGACCACCCTGGTTCTGGCCCTGGTTTTGCTTAACCCTTGTTCTGACCCATCTGTCTGCCTTCTTTCCCAATTCTTGGGGAGAGGTCAGATCCGAGTCGACAAGGTGCTGATGCAACAACTGGTTCTGACAATTGTTTAAAATCTGTTCTCGCATGATCAAATTATACAATCCTGTGTAATCAGTAACCTTACTGCCCAGCAACCAGCCCTCCAAAGCCTTAGTGGTACAATCAACAAAATCAGACCAGTCCTGAGACTGAGTTTTCTGGGTATCCCTGAACAGCAACCTGTACTGCTCAGTGGTTAGGCCGAACCCATCAATCAGTGTGTTCTTCAGGACCTGATAATTGTTAGCATCCTCAGCTCTAGTAGTGAGGAGCTTATCTCTACCTTTACCTTCAAATGAGAGAGACACAAGATAGCTGCCCACTGACTCTGGGGGACGCACTGTACAGTGCAGGCCCGCTCCAAAGCAGTAATCCATTTGTGGATATCGTCCCCATGCTTAAACGGGGGCGCTATCTTACTCAGGTGCCTAGTGTCTAAACTCCTGTTTTCCCGTGGGGGAATGCTGCCACCAGTGGGAAGGGTCCCACTCAATTCTTGCTCTCGAGCGAAGGCGAGTCTTTCTTTGGCTAGGGCAAGTTCTTCCCTTTCGATCCGCAGATTGACTTCCCGCTCCTTAGCTTCGTACACTCTCCTCTGAGGGGATGTCATCCCTCTTCGAGCAGAGCCTCGAGAGCCATTGGTTCGAGCGGATCTGTTAGAGCCTCTCGACAGAGACCTAACTCGTCCACTCCCAATGTTAAGCTGGCCTGAGAGGGGCCCCAGGGGTCTCCTAGTACCATTCTCGTGCCGGCTTAAGTTGTCCTGCGTTAGCTGGTTAACTATGACTGGACCTTTGTCTGCCTCGTCCCCAGATGTCTCTGGCTCCTCATCCTCGTCTTCACCTTCTGCGGAGAGATGGATAAGGTCAGGGTCACCTGCGGTTCCCTCGAGGGGGGGCATACTCTCTTCTGGATGAGAAGGGTCAGTGTTACCCGCCCTCCTAGCATCATAAGTCTCCAAGAGACCAATCATAAACGGAGTTGTAGGGTTTGAACCCTGTTTTAACTTCCGAGATGTACAGAGTTGTCGCATCTCTTGGAAGCTAAGTGCAGCATATCTGGAAGTGACCTGTGGAAGGTCGACTGACACAAGGGGAGACTCAGAGTTTCCTCCTTTGTCGGACATGCTGCTTCTAGTGTGGTGTAAGTGATGCACCTACCTACACTATATGTTTATCTACTGATCCCTCGCTAAGAGTTGTAGCCAAGGTGTGCTAGGCCTTGAGGAGCTACAACAGCTGGTTCAGTAGAACTCAGAGTATTCTAAGCTAAGTTATATGTACCTGAAGTACTTATGCGATCTTTCACAAGATATTCTTAGGATACGCGTGGTAAAACAACAGCAAGCTCAAATCCCAACCGCTGCTCACCAATGTGAGAAGTTAGCCCGATATGCAGCGTTCGCTATTCTAGCGACCACTATGCATCGGTCCAAATGACCCATATGGTGATTGGTTGTAAGTCAACCTTAGACCAGCTATCCTAGTAGCGTGGATACGAGCAGTCTTCGGGCTATACTCTAGAGGGCGTGTTAAGCCAGCTGTTATACCATCACATACCCCTTGAACACCAAGTGAAAGGACACCACACAAGTGTTATGAAAATAAACAGTACATTTATTAGAATCACAACAGCCCTGTACTCTTTATGAGTACAGGGTACTAAGCACAGAACAAAACTCTTAGGAAAATACTTCAAGTGCACAATCAATACAAGTGCCCGAGGGCACGGAAAGTTTAGTGGTCTCGGGCGGACCCGATAAGGCAAGTCGGAAGCGAGGGACTCGGGACCCTTAAGTAAGGAGGCTATGCGGGCACTGGAATGCCGAAATTACCTAGCCACAAGGGCTGCGGCTGCACAAGTCTTACAGGCGTCGGGGGTCTTCGCTGACGAGCCAGGAGCCGGAAGGAAGGAGTTGCTGGCCGGCGACCAGTGATGAATAGTTCGTAGAGATCCAAGCCTGGATCAGAGATCGATGATACCTGAAAGCAGAGGGGACCAAGTTCGTACTACTAGCCAGTAGTCAGAGGGTACCAGGAGGGCACCGGATGGCCGTCACCTCGACTAGGTGAGTGGGCGACGCTAGGCTCTGCAGTCTCACGGACCAGGAGGCGTTGTCGGCGACCAGGATGGAGGTGCGAGCTGTCCCACGAAGGTTGATGCTGTCGGCGTCGCTGGGCCCAGGAATGGGGCAACAAGCCTTGGCAGATTTCAGGGCCACGTGGTGGGCCTAAAATGGCGTCTTGGGTGGACCAGGAGGGTCCGGGGTGCTCCTTTCACAGAAGGGAGCAAAGGCCAGTCTGGAGCAACCAGACCAGCAGTGTTGGTTGTTGGTTGTCGTCAAAGAGTCACAAGCCAGCGGCTAGTGATAGGACAACGTGCTGAACAGCGAAGCAGAAGGGCCCCACGCAGATCATGGAGATGCTGGGAGACTGCACTTCGGTGCTGGAGCTGCTCAGGGTTGGGGCTTCTCGGACCCCAGAGCACTCACCAGAGGATTCCTTCGGTGGTTGTGCGGGTTAAGAAAGCGTGCAGGTTTTGATGATGGCCGGTCCCTCGAGGTCTCGTCGCACCCACGGATCTCAGCTGAGCTGACGATGTGGGTAGAGGTCAGAGGTGCCAGGGAAGCCGGTTCTCGTCGAGCTGGGCAGTCGGATTCCTGAGGAAGGACTTGCAGCAAACCGCAGAGTTCTTAGATGGTGCCTGCGGATGCAGGGTGACTACTCCTTAGCCACAAGGGAGAGTCTCGAATGTCCTTTCGTAGAAAGTAGTTCTTGATTCAAAGATGATCTAATTTGGAAGGGTCCCCGCTCCGGCCTTTATTCTAAAGAAAGGGGTGGGTACATGACTAGGTCCGGCCCTGGTGGCGGGACCAGGAAGGGGGGTAGTTACACCCCTCTCCCCTGCCGGACTTTCCCCAGGTCGGGGGCTGCGCGCCCCGGGAACTGGTTCTAACCGGCAGATGCGTAGTGACCACCGGGGTGTCACTCCGCAGTCACCTTCTTGTAAAGCCCTACCTACCCAGAATACACAAAACCCTGTCTGGGACGGTGCGAACACCGCCCCGGACAGGAAACCCTTTGTCCAAGCTCTCCCTACTGGAAGGACTCCCAGCAGCAGGAGGTCAGACTCGTGTCTGTGGTGGCAGCATCCATTTTGTGGAGCTGAGGCTTCAGCTAACTTTAACCGGGGTTCACAGTTACGTACATGTCGTGTCCCTCTAGAAGGGTGGAATGCTAACTCCGTCGCCAGCATTGGTGAGGGGTCAGCATCCCGATTCGTATGACACCTTACTCGACATGTCTTGATAACGCGATACCGAAATTACCAATGTGGTACGCGTTATCATGGAACAGCCATTGGGTCTTGGTTCCGCAAGCTGAAACCGGGCTCGGCTCGTGCCAGAGCCCAATTCACACGATTCCACGCACTCTGCCTTCAGGATTGTCAAGGCCTGCCATAGGAGTGACTGATAGGACTGCGGGTGTCCATTTTAGGGTTAGATATAGGTATACTATATCTATAGCAACGGGCGAGTACGCCACGTTGCCCCAGCTGTCGCGCAGCCAGTTGTGTCAGATTTAGATGGCCATCCAGGGGTGGCATAATACATGCTTCAGCCCCTGGTAGGCCCTGGGTACACCGATGCCCTGAGTTACAGGGTCTGACAAGGTGGCCCAGTTCCAATTAGGTAATGCACCCAAGGTACACACATCAATTTAGCGAGAGAACAGCTAGGCTGTGGGTCTGATTGGCAGGCCCACAGCCCGAGAAAGTCGTAAACCAGTGAAACAAAAGCAAAAAATCTGGGTGATCATAGGATTGCAGACCCTACTCTCCTACAGTCCCCACCCCTACCTATAAAAAAGCTAGCATAATCGCTGGCACCTAGTGGGCTCTCTGGCCTAGGCAGATCTGGGGCTCCTGCACTCATCTGCCTCCTGGCGGGAGCAGAAATACTGTGGCATCTTTTTTTCGGGGGTGGGGCCATTGGCACCCATTCTGGACAGCCCCCTCCCCTGAATTAAAAAATATGGATCCCTTGGTGCCTAGTGGGCTTTCTGCACCTGAGGGGGCAGACAAGAGGCTATTGCATCATCTGTCTACCGGGTGGGGGCAAAAATACTGTGGCAATTGTTTTGGGGTTGCGGCATTGGCATGGGCATTCTCGGCGGCTCTCACCCCACGTATAAAAAAAATATAAATCCCTGGTACCTAATGTGCTTTCTGGGCCCCTTCCTCCCATGGGCCGGATAAAGGACTTTTGCCCCATCTGCCTTCTAGGGGGTCAGAAAGACTGTAGCATTTTATTGGGGAGATGGGGGCATTGGCATGACCATTGAGGGCAGCCCCCACCACTACTTATGTTTGAAGTATAGCCCTGGTGCCTAGAGGGCTTTCTGGCCCCCTGGGGGAAGATCCGTAGCTAATGGCCTCAAATGTCTCCAGGGGGGCAGAAAGTCTTTTGCCTTCTTTGGGGGGGTAGGGTGAGGGCATTGACATGCCAATTCTGGGCCGTCCCCATCCCAGGCTGTTGGACAGGCCTCGTGAAGGGGCCGCTCCCTCCCCCGCATAATAAGGCCCGAGCACCGGCTCTCCCGGTGTCACCAGAAGAACCACCCCGGCAACCCACAGAAGCAACCCGCAACCCGTTCCCAACGGGACGCCTGCTCCCGAACACCCCGACATCGGCCGGCCCGGGCCGTCATCAGCAGCATTGCCCCGGCCCAGCCGCCATCTTGGACACTGCACCACGAGGCCGCGTGCCGCAGCTCAACCCCAACCCTGGGCCTGGCCAGGCCCCGACATCGAGGCACCACCATCCACCCAGGAGGTGAACGGACCGCTTGGCAGGTCAATGGGAGAGAGGAGTGTCGATGGCTCTCCCCCGCCAGGTGCCGATCGCCCCCAGCCTCCCCGGGCGCTGGCTCCACCCCCCTGCTGGGTGTCTGGACTCCCTCATCCCGGACCTCCCGACCTCCAAGAGCGAGGGTCCGGACATCAAAGGACACCAGACCTATAACTGGGGCAGCTCCAGAGCAGGAAGGCAGTTGTATCCTGG
This sequence comes from Lissotriton vulgaris, assembly GCF_964263255.1. Lineage (NCBI taxonomy): Eukaryota > Metazoa > Chordata > Amphibia > Caudata > Salamandridae > Lissotriton > Lissotriton vulgaris. The sequence continues at coordinate 177,478 of NW_028255099.1, read as the reverse complement.
AGTCGAGAGACACCTTGAAGAACTCATCCTTGACGGACTGCTGGCGCTGCCGCAGCCCTGCCTTGTGAATCATCGTTCCTGCCTGCTGGCGCTGCCGCGGCCCTCTGCAACCTACACCTTCGTCGATACCTGCTGGCGCTGCCGCGGCCCATCCTCGTGAACCATCGTTCCTGCCTGCTGGCGCTGCCGCGGCCCTCTGCAACTTGCACCTTCGTCGGGACCTGCTGGCGCTGCCGCGGCCCATCCTTGTGAAACATCGTTCCTGCCTGCTGGCGCTGCCGCGGCCCTCTGCAACCTACATCTTCGTCAGGACCTGCTGGCGCTGCTGCGGCGCATCCTTGTGTGAACCATCGCCTTTGCCTGCTGGCGCTGCCGCGGCCCTTCTCAAGTGAGACTTATCATCCTAGCCTGCTGGCGCTGCCGCGGCCCGACCTTCCAGAACTCCGAGCTCGAGGATTGTGAGCTACCCATCTTGCCACCCCGTACCAGACCGGTACTAAGACTTTCCCGCTACCCTTTCCCCTTCAGAGACTAGAATTAGGAGGACCCTCGTGTCCTGACCTCACTGTATCGCTGATAACCTTGCTTCAAGAATCATATATAAAGAGTGTTGACCTCATCCTTGTGTGGTGTCCATCTGTGGGGGGAAGTTACTCATCTGTACGATCGCAGGAGACGGCCCTCACCGGAGGCCTCTCCCCCTGTCCTCGGCCGACCCTCCGGGTCTCCGTCTAACATTGGTGGCCAGCGGCGCGATCCGAACCAACGCGTAATCGTACAGAGAGTAACTCACCCCACGACTCAACCACAATGACAACAAAAGAGAGCGGAACCACAGAAAAATTCCAGATGAAGAAACTAGAAGAGTACAACCACAGAGAGCTAAAACAATTTTGCATAGAACTAGGCATTGCTACCACAGGACTGAGCACGAAAGAAGACTTCAAAAAGGCCCTAGAATCTTGGGCGGAGACGGGTACGACCGTACCCCAAAACCAAAACCTCGAGGCGCCAGAAACAAGCACCACTACGACAGAAGGAAGGAGATCGGGTCTCTCCCCGGAGGAGATCCGAGAACGAGAAAAAAGCAGACTCCATGAATTAGAGCTGGCGCGACTTCGGTTGGACGGAGAACTGAAATTGGCGGAACAAAAGATAACATTGGAACACTTGCGGCTCCGAGAGGAGCGGGAAGAGAAACAAAAACAGAGGGAGTTAGAAGAGAAAAAGCTAGCCTACGAACATGAGCGCAATCTAGTAGAAATAGAGCTTCGGAAACAGAATAAAGATCTCGGGGTGCCCGAGCGCCCGAACACTCCTGGCACTACAGACCCTAAAGTCCACATCCCCCAGGATGTCGTCAGAGAATATTATCGGGACGACGATATCCAGCAGTGGTTCAAAGCCTACGAGATAGCCATGACTTCCCACCGGATTTCTCGAAGTGACTGGGGAGCCGGGTTATGGGGGAGGTTCGTCAACGAAGGGCGCGACGCCCTGCTGCAACTCCCGGACCATCAGATGACGTCCTATGACCACATGAAGGCCGCCCTCCTCACTCGATACGGGCTCACGCCCGAGATGTACCGCCAGCGGTTCCGCGACTGCAAACGGATCCCGGGTACAACTTGGGTGGAGTACGTGAACTTTTTCAGCAGAGCATTCGAGGGGTGGATCAAGGGCAGCCAGGTAACCATCTACGAACAACTCTTTAACCTCATTGTGTGGGAGCACCTCTCCAACAATTGCTTCGTCGAGCTCATGCAGCACCTCCTCGACAGTAAACTGACTGAACCTCGGCAACTCGCCGCCGAAGCTGACCGATGGGAAAGCACTCGAGTTGCCCGAAACGGGCCCAGCGAGCCAAACAGAACCAACCAAGGTCTCCATCGCCCCCGAGGAGGTGGAGGCCAGGGTCGGGGCAGAGACGCCGTCCCGGCGGCTCCTGCCAGCAACACCCCGCCCCCGGCCGGCAGGGGAAACCCCCCGATGCGTCCGGGGTTCCGAGCCAACGTTACTTGCCACCGGTGCCAGCGGACCGGCCACTATGCCAACGACCCTAATTGCCCGAAGAACCAGAATCCTATACCCCGCCAGGTCGCTGCCGCCGCCCTGGGAGAAGAGCAAGCCCAAGAGGAGTATGAAGAATACGAACAGGAACAGCCCGAGTGGGAACCAGCCGCCATGTCCCTGGTCTGCCTAGGGGAGAGAGACATGATTCCGCGGGCTCCCCTACCCGCCAATACGAGAAAATACAGCCAGTGGGTAAACATAAACGGGCGCCGGGCTGAAGCCCTACGCGACACCGGGGCCAGTGTGATGGCAGTCCGCTGTCACCTGGTAACCCCGGAGCAGATCTTGCCGAACGTCCTTTGCCCCGTCTGGTCAGCCGACAACTCAGAAAGCCTGTGTCGGATGGCCTGCGTCCCCTTCGAGTGGGGAGGAGTGTCCGGAATGCTGAAGGTGACTGTCCGCGATGATGCCCCAGTGGACTGCCTCCTGGGAAACGACCTCGAAAGTTCCCCCTGGGCAGCCGTCGAAAGAAGAGAGCACCTGGGGATGTTGGGACTCCCTGAATGGGCCTGCAAACGACCCGGTCCATGGCCGCCCGCGCCATCCCCAGTCCCGAAGAACCCGAATGGCCAGTACCTCCTCCCCCAATCGTCCCGGAGGGAGACGCCCTGAGTACCAATCCCCCAGAACAAAACGAAGAAGGGCCCGTTCAACTCCAGGACCTTCCCGAACTGGACCAGTGGCGTCAAGAGGGTGGTCCCACCCAGGAACAATTCCGACAAGAACAGAAGACCTGTCCCTCCCGCGAGGGACTCCGGCAGCAAGCCCTCACCCAGAGCGCAGGAGACACCGCAGGGGCCCACTGGATTTATTGGGACAATGACCTGCTCTACAGCGAGCAAAGAATTGCTGAGCTGGGGGCCAGTAGGGTGCTGGTGGTGCCCCTCCACTTCAGAGACTTCCTTTTGAACTTAGCGCACGATGTCCCCCTTGCTGGACACTTGGGACAAGACAAAACATCAACTGCCTGGTAACCCACTTTTACTGGCACAAAATGCGAAATGATGTCTCCAACCACTGCCGGGCCTGCCCCACCTGCCAGGCCAGCGGGAAGAGCGGCCGAAAAATCAAAGCACCCTTGCAACCATTTCCCGTCGTCACCACCCCGTTCGAACGGGTGGGAATAGACATTGTGGGGCCTCTAGACCCCCGAACGGCCCAGGGGCACCGGTTCATCCTAGTCCTGGTGGACCACGCCACCCGCTATCCCGAGGCCATTCCTCTTCGGACCGTGACAGCACCCATGGTAGGCCGAGCCCTAATGGGGATCTTCTCTCGAGTGGGCTTCCCCCGGGAGGTCGTCAGCGACAGGGGCACGAACTTTATCTCAAAGTACATGAGGTCTCTCTGGCAGCAGTGTGGGGTCACCTACCGGTTCACGACCCCCTATCACCCGCAAGGAAACGGACTGGTCGAGCGGTTTAACCGCACTCTCAAGGGAATGATCATGGGCCTGGAAGAACCCCTACGTCGCCAATTGGACGTGCTGCTCCCGTGCCTCCTCTTCGCCTATCGAGAAGTGCCCCAGAAATCCCTCGGCTTCAGCCCCTTCGAGCTCCTGTACGGACACCCCGTCCGGGGCCCACTCAGCCTGGTCAAGGAAGGATGGGAGATGGCCCCCCAGAAGACCCCTCCGGACGTATATAAGTATCTCCTGACCCTCCGCAACCAGACCCGGCGATTCAGGGAACTCGCCAAAGCCAACCTTGAGGCCAGTCAGGAGGACATGAAGAAATGGTACGATCAACATGCCTCCTCCATCGAGTTCGAACCAGGCCAGCAAGTATGGGTGATGTCTCCAGTCGAACCTTGTGCCCTGCAGGACAAATGGACAGGACCCTTCAAGGTGATAGAGCGCAAGGGCCCTGTCACCTACCTAATAGACATGGAGTCCCCCCGGAACCCCCTCCGAGTCCTCCACGCCAACAGACTCAAACCCCACTTCGTACGCTCGGAGCTCAGCCTACTGATGGCAACAGATAGTGGGACGGAAGAAGACTCCGAGCCCCTCCCTGACCTACTGAGGACCCGTGAAAAAGATGGCTCAGTGGAAGGGGTCAGACTCTCCGAGGCCTTGTCCCCGGAACAACGCCAAGACTGTCGGGCTCTCCTGCTACAATTTGCAAACCTGTTCTCCCTCACCCCAGGGGTCACCCCCTGGTGCCTTCACGACGTGGACACTGGGGATAGTCCACCTATTCGACACAGGGCGTACCGAGTGCCAGATCGGGTGCGCACCTGCATCCAGGACGAAGTCTCTAAAATGCTGGCCCTAGGAGTGATCGAGCCAGACCGACAGCCCCTGGGCCAGCCCAGTCGTACTGGTCCCCAAGGCTGCCGCCCCGGGCGTCGCCCCCGAGCTCCGGTTCTGTGTAGACTATCGGGGCCTGAACGCTGTTACCCGAACCGACGCTCACCCCATCCCCCGGGCGGATGAGCTGGTTGACCGCATGGGGGCTGCCCGCTATCTGAGCATCTTCGATCTAACAGCAGGCTACTGGCAGATCGGCCTTACCCCAGGGCCCAAGAACGATCCGCCTTCTCTACCCCGGATGGCCACTACCACTTCAAAGTGATGCCATTCGGCATGAAAAACGCTCCAGCTACCTTCCAACGACTCGTGAACCAGGTATTGGCGGGCCTCGAAGAATTCAGCGCCGCCTACCTGGACGATATCGCTGTATACAGTCGTCACTGGGCGGACCACCTCCACCACCTCCGAGAAGTCCTGCACGCCCTCCAGCAGGCCGGTCTCACCATCAAGGCCAGCAAATGTCAGATTGGCCAGGGGTCCATGACCTATCTCGGACACCAAGTGGGGAGCGGTCTGGTGGCCCCCCCTTCAGCTCAAGATCGCTGCCATCCAGTCCTGGCAACCTCCTGTCACCCAAACCGAGGTCCGAGCCTTCCTAGGGCTCACCGGATACTACCGGCGGTTTGTAAAGGACTATGGCAGCATTGTGGGGCCCCTCACAGAACTCACATCCAAGAAAAACCCCAAAACCGTCAACTGGACTCCGGACTGTCAAGCGGCCTTCGAGAAGTTGAAGGCCGCCATGTGCACCGCCCCCGTGCTCCAGGCCCCCGACTACAGCCGGGAGTTCATCGTCCAGACGGACGCCTCAGATCATGGTGTTGGGGCAGTACTCTCTCAACTCAACGCCGAGGGAGTCGATCAGCCAGTGGCCTTCATCAGCCGACGCCTGCTGGCTCGAGAGCAGCGCTGGAGCACCATCGAGCGGGAGGCCTTCGCAGTGGTATGGGCCCTCAAGAAACTCCGGCCCTACCTCTTCGGTACCTACTTCAGGGTACAGACAGACCACCGACCCCTGCAATGGCTGATGCAGATGCGGGGGGAGAACCCAAAACTGTTGCGATGGTCCATCTCCTTGCAGGGGATGGACTTCTCTGTGGAGCATCGCCCTGGCCAGGACCACGTCAACGCGGACGGCCTGTCACGCTTTTTCCGCCTCGGCGAGGAGAGTACCCAAGAAGATGGGTGACTCTCCCTGCCTTCAGCTGGGGGGGACGCATGTTGGACAGGCCTCGTGAAGGGGCCGCTCCCTCCCCCGCATAATAAGGCCCGAGCACCGGCTCTCCCGGTGTCACCAGAAGAACCACCCCGGCAACCCACAGAAGCAACCCGCAACCCGTTCCCAACGGGACGCCTGCTCCCGAACACCCCGACATCGGCCGGGCCGTCATCAGCAGCATTGCCCCGGCCCAGCTTGGACACTGCACCATGAGGCCGCGTGGCCGCAGCTCGACCCCAACCCTGGGCCTGGCCAGGCCCTGACATCGAGGCACTACCATCCACCCAGGAGGTGAACGGACCACTTGGCAGGTCAATGGGAGAGAGGAGTGTCGTTGGCTCTCCCCCGCCAGGTGCCAATCGCCCCCAGCCTCCCCGGGCGCTGGCTCCACCCCCCTGCTGGGTGTCTGGACTCCCTCATCCCGGACCTCCCGACCTCCAAGAGCGAGGGTCCGGACATCAAAGGACACCAGACCTATAACTGGGGCAGCTCCAGAGCAGGAAGGCAGTTGTATCCTGGAGTCGAGAGACACCTTAAAGAACTCATCCTTGACGGACTGCTGGCGCTGCCGCAGCCCTGCCTTGTGAATCATCGTTCCTGCCTGCTGGCGCTGCCGCGGCCCTCTGCAACCTACACCTTCATCGGGACCTGCTGGCGCTGCTGCGGCCCATCCTTGTGAAACATCGTTCCTGCCTGCTGGCGCTGCCGCGGCCCTCTGCAAACTACATCTTCGTCGGGACCTGCTGGCGCTGCCGCGGCCCATCCTTGTGTGAACCATCGCCTTTGCCTGCTGGCGCTGCCGCGGCCCTTCTCAAGTGAGACTTATCATCCTAGCCTGCTGGCGCTGCCGCGGCCCAACCTTCCAGAACTCCGAGCTCGAGGATTGTGAGCTACCCATCTATCCACCCCGTACCAGACCGGTACCAAGACTGTCCCGCTACCCTTTCCCCTTCAGAGACTAGAATTAAGAGGACCCTCGTGTCCTGACCTCACTGTATCGCTGATAACCTTGCTTCAAGAATCATATATAAAGAGTGTTGACCTCATCCTTGTGTGGTGTCCATCTGTGGGGGGGAAGTTACTCGTCTGTACGATCGCAGGAGACGGCCCTCACCGGAGGCCTCTCCCCCTGTCCTCGGCCGACCCTCTGGGTCTCCGTCTAACACAGGCCTATCAAAAAATAATTATTGGCTTCTAGGGTGCTTTCTGCCCCGGGGGGGGGGGAGCAGATTGGAGGATATTGCCCCCATCAGCTCCCCGGGGGGGAGCAGAAAGACTGGCTGTTGTCAAAATGTAATGGGGGTGCAAAGGCCCTTGCCCAAGGGGCCGCTCCCCCTCCCTGGGGCTAGTGGGTGGATCCACTAGGGAGGGGTACCAATAGAAAGGAGAGATTCTTCTCTTCTCTTCTCTCTGGTGTGTTTCAGTGCCCGGGGCTGAGATAGCCCCACAAGCACCGAAACATTGAAACTGAAACAATGTTTCAGTTTAATTTTCAATGCAATGATGGCAGTGCGCCATGTGCACGATCGTCATTGCATTGGAAATAAAAAAACAGCCTCTGGAGGTTGGGGAGGCTCTTCCCCACCTCCTGAGGCCAATAAAACAAGCATTTACAATGCAACGGTCTCGCCTTTGCAAAAGTTAGAGCTATTGGCATTGTGAATGACAAAATTGTTATTTATGTGTTGGTTTTGAAAACCGATGAATAAATGGCATTGTCATTTACAATGCCAATAGCTTAATCTCTCGCAAATGGGAGACCTATTGCATTTGCACCCACACACACACACACACACAGAGCTACATACACACAGAGGCACACACACACAGAGCCACACACACACAGAGCCACACACACAAACACAGAGCCACACACATAGCCACACACACAGCCACACACAAAGAGCCACACACACACACACAGAGCCACACACACACACAGAGCCACACACACACAGAGCCACACACACACAGAGCCACACACACAAACACAGAGCCACACACATAGCCACACACACAGCCACACACACAGAGCCACACACACACACACAAAGAGCCACACACACACACAGAGCCACACACACATACACATACAGAGCGCCACACACACACAGAGTGCCGCACACACACACACAGAGCCACACACACACACACATAGAGCCACACACACACACAGAGCCACACACACAAGAGCCACACACACATACACAGACAGAGCGACACACACAGAGTGCCACTCACACACACACACAGAGCGCCACACACACAGAGCGCCACACACACACACACACAGAGTGCTACACACACACACAGAGCGCCACACACACAGAGTGTCACACACACAGAGCGCCACACACAAACACACACAGAGCGCCACACACACACACAGAGCACCACACACACACACACACACAGAGCCACACACACATAGAGCCACACACACAGAGCCACACACACACACACAGAGCCCCCAAACACACACACAGAGCCACACACAGAGAGCCCCCCCACACACACACAAAGCCACACACACAGATCTACACACACACACACACACACACACAGAGCGCCACACACACACACACAGAGCGCCACACACACACACAGAGCGCCACACACACATACACAGACAGAGCACCACACACACACAGTACGCCACACACACACACAGAGCCCCCCACAGACACACAGAGCCACACACAGAGAGCTCCCCACACACAAAGCCACACACTCAGAGCCACACACACAGTACGCCACACACACAGCCACACACACACACACACACAGATCCACACACACGCAAACAAACAGGGCGCCACACATACATGGCACCACACATACACAGAGCCACAGACACACACAGAGCGCCACACACACACACAGAGCCACACACACATACACAGATAGAGCGCCACACACACACACAGTGCGCCACACACACACACACACAGAGCCACACACAGAGAGCCCCCCCCCACACACACAAAGCCACACACACAGAGCCACACACACACACACAGCCACACACACACACACACACAGATCCACACACACACAAACAGAGCGCCACACACACATGGCATCACACACACACACAGAGCCACATATACACAGAGGCACACACACACACAGAGCCACACACACACAGAACCCCGCACACACACACACAGAGTCACACACACAGCCACACACAGCCACACACAGAGCCACACACAGAGCCACACACACACAGCCACACACACAGCCACACACACAGAGCCACACACACACACAGAGCCACACACACACACACACACACACACACAAAGAGCCACACACACACAGAAACACACACATACACAGACAGAGTGCCACACACACATAGAGTGTGACACACACACACACAGAGCCACCAACACACACACACCCACCCACAGAGCCACACACACACACAGAGCCACACACACTCATACACAGACAGTGCCACACACACATAGAGTGCCACACACACACACACAGAGCCACACACACACACACACACAAACAAAAAGAGCACCACATACACACACACACAGTGCCACACACACATAACACCACACACACACAGAGCCACACACACAAACAGAGCATCACACACACACACAGAGCCACACACACACATACACAGACAGTGCCACACACAGATTGAGTGCCACACACACAGCCACACACAAACAAACAAACAGAGCATCACATACACACACAGAGTGCCACACACACATAGCACCACACACACACAGAGCCACACACACAAACAGAGCACCACACACACACACACAGAGCGCCACACACACACATACACACACAGAGCGACACACACACAGAGCGCAACACACACAGAGCACCACACACACACACACTGTTGGACTTGGCCCTTCTGGCAGGTTCGCCCCTGAACTTTTTGCCTGGTGTTATTAAATAAATATAGCGATGTCTTGGTTTCTGCGCACTTTCACTGTGTCCCAGTGGATAGTGCGTACGCACTCTGAGTGCGTGGAGTAAGGTTGGCCTGCCCTCCCATAGGAATGCATGGGGAATGTATGGGTCCCTGGTAGTTCTTGATGCATGGGGTGTGCGGGCTCGAGTCTGGTATGTGAGGACTCGTGTGATTGAATACTGTGAAATGATGTATGCGGCGTGTATGTGTCTAGTGTAGAAGTGCCACTTCTAGACATGGCTGTGCATGTGCTGTAAAGGTGCTGGCGTGTGATTGGCTGGGGCTGGCTGGGATGCCAGGCTCCATGAGTCATGATGGGTCTGCCCGGTGGTGAATGTGGAGATTAGCATGCTGATGGCTGGGGAGGAGTGCACCTGGGTCCTGAATAGGGCTGGGCTTTCCCCACACAATGCTGGCTCTGCCCCCTGTGGTGCGTCTAACGACCCTAGCCCTGCCAGTGAATAGAGTGAGGTGCTGTGCAAACACAACAGGTGATGGACCGAATATGGATCAATGTCACACACTCACCCCAGTCCAAAGATCTGGGCCCAAATCCATCGTTTTTTTGCACTCCACACCACCCTGGGTTAGACAATGGCGATATGCAAATCAGCTCTGACCCTGTGCCCCATGGGAACAGTCCAGTCCGAACTACAAAAGCCATGTCCTTCCCAGAACGGAATCAAGCATCCGAGGACCGAACCGGTTTCGAGGTAACACCTCTCATCAGCCCGGCTAGCTTGACTCCAGTGGTGTGGAGTGCCTGGGACCCACGTCTGGGCATCCCCAGCGCACTTAGGGCGGAATATGCAAACACAACAGATGATGGACCGAATGTGGATCAATGTCACACACTCACCCCAGTCCAAAGATCTGGGCCCAAATCCATCGTTTTTTTGCACTCCACACGATGGATTTAGGCCCAGATCCCTGTACTGGGGTGAATGTAAGACATTGATCTACATTCTGTCCATCAAATTGTTTTTTGTAATTTTCTCCCTGAGTGTACTGGGGTAGCTCAGACGTGGGTCCCAGAGCCTCCACACCACTGGAGTCAAGCTAGCCGGGCTGATGAGAGGTCTTACCTCGAAACCGGTCCGGTCCTCGGATGCTTGATTCCGGTCTGGGAAAGATATGGCTGTTGTAGTTCGGACTGGACAGTTCCCATGGGGCACAGGGTCAGAGCTGATTTGCATAAAGCCATTATCTGACCCAGGGTGGTGTGGAGTGCAAAAAACAATGGATTTAGGCCCAGATCCCTGTACTGGGGTGAATGTAAGACATTGATCTACATTCTGTCCATCAAATTGTTTTTTGTAATTTTCTCCCTGAGTGTACTGGGGTAGCTCAGACGTGGGTCCCAGAGCCTCCACACCACTGGAGTCAAGCTAGCCGGGCTGATGAGAGGTGTTACCTCGAAACCGGTCCGGTCCTCGGATGCTTGATTCCGGTCTGGGAAAGATATGGCTGTTGTAGTTCGGACTGGACTGTTCCCATGGGGCACAGGGTCAGAGCTGATTTGCATAAAGCCATTATCTGACCCAGGGTGGTGTGGAGTGCAAAAAACGATGGATTTAGGCCCAGATCCCTGTACTGGGGTGAATGTAGGACATTGATCTACATTCTGTCCATCAAATTGTTTTTTGTAATTTTCTCCCTGAGTGTACTGGGGTAGCTCAGACGTGGGTCCCAGAGCCTCCACACCACTGGAGTCAAGCTAGCCGGGCTGATGAGAGGTGTTACCTCGAAACCGGTCCGGTCCTCGGATGCTTGATTCCGGTCTGGGAAAGATATGGCTGTTGTAGTTCGGACTGGACTGTTCCCATGGGGCACAGGGTCAGAGCTGATTTGCATAAAGCCATTATCTGACCCAGGGTGGTGTGGAGTGCAAAAAACGATGGATTTAGGCCCAGATCCCTGTACTGGGGTGAATGTAAGACATTGATCTACATTCTGTCCATCAAATTGTTTTTTGTAATTTTCTCCTAGAGTGAGGGGCTGAGCACATCAAGGGTGCTCCAAAACCAGTTGTGACTGGTTTCTCCCCCACCCTGCACCTCAGACAAAGGAATTTACAGTATAAGAAGGGGCTGTGTCCTCTTACAAGAGGTTCTCTTTCCTGATCCTACAGAGGGGGGTTACTGCTGGGTGCCAGTAGGACCGCCACTTGGACTGCCTCCCTGTCTGGAGGGCCAGTGAGCTTGCCCCTGGGCCCAGCCTTACCCCCCTGCCTGCCTAAGGAGCTTTGCTGGATCTGGACTTTGCCCTCAAGCGCAGGAGTGCACTGGATTTGCCCCTGCCTTCCTTACTTTGAGCTGGGACCCTGTTCCCTAGGCACTGTGCTGGGGGAAGGCCTGCTAGGGGGCCTGCCGCACCGAGAGGCTGCCTGGAGAACCCCTGCCTGTGGTTTGCGGCGCGGGTGCCCACCTTGCGTTGTCTGCAGCTCCTGTGGCCCCTAGTGCTTAGGAGCGCTTTCTTTTTATTTTAGCCCCGTTTTATTTATTTATTTAACGGGTGTCACCCCACTTTATTATTGATTCTTGAGGGAGCCTACCCCTCGTGAGTGTCCCCCGCATCACCGCCGCAGCCCGGGACAGCCGAAAATCGCCGCCCGGCCCAAGACCAGGAAGTCAGGCAGGCCGGGGGCGGGACAAGCGGACAACCGGAAGCAGGAAGTCCGGCCGGCTGAGGAGAAGAGCACAGGCCGCCGTGCAGCAAGGCTCCCCGAGTGCCACTTCACTGAGCCAGAACCCTCCCGCCAGCTCAACGGACCCCAACCAAGCAGCAGCAACTTCACTCAGTGGATCTCCAACTGCGCTGACGACCTCACACCTCTGAAAAACCACCCCAGCAGGCCCGGCAGCAAGATAGCTTCTTGGTTCAACAACGACCTCAAGAACTCCAAGAAGAACTGCCGTACCCTCGAGAAAGCCTGGCGAAAAAACCTGACTACAGACAACCTGACCGCCCTCAAGCACGCCACCCGCAAACACCACCAGCTGATCTGCACCACCAAGAAGACAGCATTCAAGTAACGACTCGACAACAATGCACACAACAGCAAGGAACTCTTCAGCATCGTCAAAGAGCTCTCCAACCCCAGTGCCGGAAACAACGACATCACTCCCTCAAGCAATCTTGAAGTACGGTAGAATGATACAAGGAGGTCAGGACTCAGGGGTCCCCTCGATTCTAGTCTCTTGGAAGGGAAAAGGGGGTAGCGGGACAGTCTTGTTACCAATCTGGCAGTTGCGATGAGATGATGGGTAGCTCACAATCCTCGAGCTCGGCGTTGTAGGAGGACGGGCCGCGGCAGCGCCAGCAGGTCCCGAGGAGATCGAAGGTGGCAACGGTCCGCGGCAGCGCCAGCAGGTCCCGACGAAGATGGTAGTTACAACGAGCCGCGGCAGCGCCAGCAGGTCCCAACGAGGATGAAGGTTGCAGAGGGCCGCGGCAGCGCCAGCGGGCAGGACGACAGTTCACAAGGCAGGGCTGCGGCAGCGCCAGCAGTCCGTCAAGGATGAGTTCTTCACGGTGTCTCTCGACTCCAGGATACAACTGCCTTCCTGCTCTGGAGCTGCCCCAGTTATAGGTCTGGCGCCCTTTGATGTCCGGACCCTCGCACTTGGAGGTCGGGAGGTCCGGGATGAGGGAGTCCAGACACCCAGAAGGGGGGTGGAGCCAGCGCCCGGGGAGGCTGGGGGCGATCGGCACCTGGCGGGGGAGAGCCATTGACACTCCTCTCTCCCATTGACCTGCCAAGTGGTCCGTTCACCTCCTGGGTGGATGGTGGTGCCGGGATGTCGGGGCCTGGCCAGGCCCAGGGTTAGGGTCGAGATGAGGCCACGCGGCCTCGTGGTGCAGTGTCCAAGATGGCGGCTGGGCCCGGACAATGGTGCTGGTGGATGCCCAGGCCGGTGATATGGAGATGTCCGGGTGCAGGCGTCCCGTGTGGGACGGGTTACGGGTGGCTTCTGAGGGTGGCTTCTGGAGAGTCGGTGTCCTGGCTCTGTCATGCGGGGAGGGGCCTGTCCAACAAGGGGGGTTACTGCTGGGTGCCAGTAGGACCGCCACTTGGACTGCCTCCCTGTCTGGAGGGCCAGTGAGCTGGCCCCTGGGCCCAGCCTTACCCCCCTGCCTGCCTAAGGAGCTTTGCTGGATCTGGACCTTGCCCTCAAGCGCAGGAGTGCACTGGATTTGCCCCTGCCTTCCTTACTTTGAGCTGGGACCCTGTTCCCTAGGCACTGTACTGGGGGAAGGCCTGCTAGGGGGCCTGCCGCACCGAGAGGCTGCCTGGAGAGCCCCTGCCTGTGGTTTGCGGCGCGGGTGCCCACCTTGCGTTGTCTGCAGCTCCTGTGGCCCCTAGTGCTTAGGAGCGCTTTCTTTTTATTTTAGCCCCGTTTTATTTATTTATTTAACGGGTGTCACCCCACTTTATTATTGATTCTTGAGGGAGCCTACCCCTCGTGTGTGTCCCCCGCATCACCGCCGCAGCCCGGGACAGCCGAAAATCGCCGCCCGACCCACGACCAGGAAGTCAGGCAGGCCGGGGGCGGGACAAGCGGACAACCGGAAGCAGGAAGTCCGGCCGGCTGAGGAGAAGAGCACAGGCCGCCGTGCAGCAAGGCTCCCCGAGTGCCACTTCACTGAGCCAGAACCCTCCCGCCAGCTCAACGGACCCCAAACAAGCAGCAGCAACTTCACTCAGTGGATCTCCAACTGCGCTGACGACCTCGCACCTCTGAAAAACCACCCCAGCAGGCCCGGCAGCAAGATAGCTTCTTGGTTCAACAATGACCTCAAGAACTTCAAGAAGAACTGCCGTACCCTCGAGAAAGCCTGGCGAAAAAACCTGACTACAGACAACCTGACCGCCCTCAAGCACGCCACCCGCAAACACCACCAGCTGATCTGCACCACCAAGAAGACAGCATTCAAGTAACGACTCGACAACAATGCACACAACAGCAAGGAACTCTTCAGCATCGTCAAAGAGCTCTCCAACCCCAGTGCCGGAAACAACGACATCACTCCCTCGCAAGACCTCTGCGACTCACTGGCCTCGTTCTTCCACAGCAAGATCGCCAACATACACAACAGCTTCGGCGCACAGACCACACACCCAACCACTGAACCGACACCCACCACGACCACCCTCCGCGCCTGGACCCCGGTCAGCACCAAAGACACCATCCACACGATGAACACCATCCACTCCGGATCTCCAACCGACCCATGCCCCACCACATCTTCAACAGGGCCGACTCCGTCATCGCACCGCAACTCCGGGACATCATCAACTGCTCCTTCAGCACCGCCTCCTTCCCAGAGAGCTGGAAGCATGCCGAACTCAGCGCCCTCCTGAAGAAACCATCAGCGGACCCCGCCGACCTCAAGATCTACCGCCCCATCTCGTTCCTCCCCTTCCCAGCCAAAGTCATCGAGAAGACCGTCAACAGACAGCTTGCCGCCTTCCTCGAGACGAACGGATCCCTCGACCACTCGCAGTCCGGCTTCCGCGCCAACCACAGCACCGAGACCGCCCTCATCGCAGCCACCGACGACATCAGAGCCCTGCTCGACAACGGGGAAACAGCGGCCCTCATCCTCCTGGACCTCTCCGCATCGTTCGATACGGTCTGCCACTGCACCCTAGTGCAGCGCCTCAGAAACATCGGAATCCAAGAGAAGGCACTGGAGTGGATCATCTCGTTCCTCACCGGAAGAACTCAGAAAGTCCGCCTCCCCCCGTACAGATCCAAGGCCACCAAAGTCATCTGCGGCGTACCACAAGGATCATCACTCAGCCCCACCCTCTTCAACGTCTACATGAGCCCCCTCGCAGCCATCGCACGCCAACACAACCTCAACATCATCTCCTACGCCGACGACACCCAGCTGATCCTCTCCCTCACCAACGACCCAGCCACCGCCAGAACTAACCTACACAAAGGGATGAAAGAAGTAGCCGAGTGGATGATGAACAGCCGCCTGAAACTGAACTCAGACAAGACGGAAGTCCTCATCCTTGGATCATCACCTTCTGCCTGGGAAGACTCCTGGTGGCCCCCCGCCCTGGGCAGCGCACCCAAACCAACGGACCACGCACGCAACCTGGGCTTCATCCTGGACTCCTCCCTCTCGATGTCCAGACAAGTCAACGCCGTCTCATCGTCATGCTTCAACATCCGACGCATGCTCCGAAGGATCTTCCGATGGCTCCCCACTGAAACCAGGAAGACGGTCACACAGGCACTCGTCACCAGCCGACTGGACTACGGAAACACCCTCTACACCGGAACCACAGCCAAACTCCAGAAAAGACTCCAACGCATCCAGAACGCCTCTGCACGACTCATCTTGAAAATCCCCCGATACAGCCACATCTCCGGACACCTGAGAGACCTCCACTGGCTCCCCGTGAGCAAGAGAATCACGTTCCGACTCCTCACCCATGCACACAAGGCCCTCCACGACTTGGGCCCCAGATACCTCAACAATCGCCTGACCTTCTACACGCCCACCCGCCAGCTATGATCGACCAGCCACGCCCTCGCCGCCGTGCCGCGCATTCGAAGATCCACCATGGGAGGAAGATCCTTCTCCTACCTGGCGGCCAAGACTTGGAACTCCCTCCCCATCCACCTCTGCCTGACCCAAGACCACCTCACCTTCAGGAAGCAACTCAAGACCTGGCTATTCGAGCAGTAGCAGACCCCCCTCCCCAAGCACCTTGAGACCCTCTGGGTGAGTAGCGCGCTATACAAATTCCTGATTGATTGATTGATTGAGTGCAGAGAGAGCCCCGCCACAGCCAGCCAGAGAAGCCCAGTGAAGCTGAGCCGCCACCGCCTGCAGAGGTCTCGAGGGAGAGCCCCGGTCCGCATGGTAGTGCCTGCGCTTCCTGGAGAGTGAGAGGAGCCCCTCCTGCGGCACCAGAGCAGACGCCGCAGGAGAGCCGGTGAGTGCAGGAGGGCTGGGGCCTCCCAATTGAAAGCAGAGCGGCCCCGGTTGATAGCGGGCCGCTCCACCGACAGGAGCAGTGTTTCTTTAGAGCCCTGAGAGGGCTCCGGGGGAATTTGATCATTGTTAACCCACGAAGGGCTCCGGGGGCATATTTCATTGATTGAGCCACCGAGAGGCCCAAGCCGCCACCGTTGTGCACGGGTCCCCCGTGAGGGACCCCACCTCTCCCCTAGCGAGGTGGCTTCTTTGTAGTACGAGCCCAGAAGAGGCTCTTATGTCCCACAGTGGTTTTAGAGCCCAGAAAGGCTCAGGGGCATATCTTTGTTACCGAGCCTGACGAGGCTCCCACGCTGTGTTTGGCCCCATTGTGTTCTTGAACCCAGGAGGCTCCAACGTTAGCCCCATCATTTTCCCCTGCTGCCCAGCACTTCGTGGGCAGCTGCTACGTTTAGGACCCCCTGACTTTGGGACACAGGGCGTCCTAGCCCCAACAAGGCCAGAGGGCCTAGGGACCATCACAGGTGGTGACTAATGTGAGTTTGGTGCAATTGTGTTCTCCTGCACCTCTGAATGTATGTTATGCATCATGTGTCTTCCTTCCCTACACCTCTGAATGTGTTGTGATGCATCATGTGTGTAGTGATACTTAGGTGGTTGTTCTTGCTAGTACAGGTGTTGCTAGTGAGGTCCTGGTTCCCTGCGTGACCTGTTCCTAAGTGTTGGACCCGGCCTCATGGCGTGGTCCTCTCTGATTCCCGCAACCCAAGAACTACGGATGGACCTGACCCCAATCCCCCCAGAACTGTACATGACGCCTCTACTCCGGACCTGAGCCGATCTCCAGACCGCGTGCCTGCACCTGTGCACATGACCATCAGACTCCATGTTTGACCACTCCGGCCGGCCGGCCGCC
The DNA here is from genome assembly GCF_964263255.1 of Lissotriton vulgaris. Taxonomy (NCBI): domain Eukaryota; kingdom Metazoa; phylum Chordata; class Amphibia; order Caudata; family Salamandridae; genus Lissotriton; species Lissotriton vulgaris. The sequence continues at coordinate 160,038 of NW_028255099.1, read as the reverse complement.
TTCTTCCCTTTTGGCAGCCCGTGGCCGCTCCAGGCTGCAGCCAGGCGTGCGCATCCGGCGCGCCCGGACCCGCCCGGGGGGTGAAAGACCCACCAAGTACCCGAAACCAAGACTTCAATCACACCTCCGGCCCCCTTCCAAGGAACTGGTTCTCCTCACACCTCTGAGCTATTTCTGGGGGCTGGTTTCGATCACACCTTTGGCCTCCTAGCGAGCTGGCTCCAAACCTTGATGGGCGTCTGGGATCCCCTGGACGTATGGTCCAAAGCATCAAAGAAACAGCCGCCCAGACAATCGGCCGCCTGGCCCTCGGACCACCGGCCTCCTGCCTCTGAGGGTCCGGACATCAAAGGGCTCCTGGCCTATAAGACAGCCTGCCTCCCATCCAGCCGGCAGTTGTATCCTGGACAAGAAAGCCCTGCTGATCTGATTGCGGCTGACTTTGAGGAGAACAGACTCTGAACCACCGAACCACCGAGCCCTGCTGACGCTGTCGCGGCTCATCCTCGAAGCTACGGAACTGAACCACCGAGCCCTGCTGACGCTGTCGCGGCTCCCTCTCGAAGAGTAAGACTTGAACCATCGGAGCCCTGCTGACATTGTCGCGGCCCACTCTTGAGAACGAGAGATTTTTGCTACCCTCCTGAGCCCTGCTGACGCTGTTACGGCTCCTCCTGAACTACGAACACTACGGTGCACTCCGGATCAAGCCCTGCTGACCTCGTCGCGGCTCGAAGAAACCTCTGGTCCAGCTGGACCATCAACGCTACCCTCACGACACCTTCGAACCGAAGTGAGTAGGACAGCAAGTACCACCGCCAGCCCCCGTAACCCCCAGTTCGAGGATTGAGAACTGTGCGCAGGGTACGCTACGTATTGGCTGGCCCTCTAAGACTGTCCCGCTTCCCCATTCCCTTGTTTCACAAGACTTTCGCGATCCCTTTATCGCTGTGTATTGCTTCCTATTTTACTTTGATAAAGGTCATACTTGATAAAGATTCACGGTGTGGTGTCCGTTCGTAAGTGTGGTGTGTCGACAGTGTGTACGATCAGTCCTCCCCGGCGAGGACCATCCCTTGATAAGACTCGGCAGGAATTGTGGGAGAGGAGGGTCTCGGGTGGTTAAGAGAGTAGTCTTGACCCCTGGGGTCACCCCCTTCCAACATTGGTGGCAGTGACGCGATACGAACCTACGTCTGGAGATCGTACCACTGACACACTACCTGAACCCACACGCAGCAGCGCACTAGAAAGAAAGAGCGACGATGTTGTCCACAGAATCCGGTGAGAAAACGACATTCGACAAAGACATATTGGAAGACTACACCCATAGAGAGCTAAAGCAGTTCTGCAAAGAACTAAGTATTGCGAGTACCGGACTAAGTACCAAGGAGGATTTCCAAAAAGCGCTAACAGCTTGGGTGGAGTCCGCCGACAACGTGGAAGGGAGACCACAGACCGAACCCGGTACACCGACCGATGGAAGAAACCAGCAGACAACCCGTAGCCCAGCAACCGGGAGGGATCGGTCATCGGAAGAGATGGCCGACCGAGAACGTGGCCGAAGCCATGAACTAGAACTGGCACGCCTCAAGTTGAAGGGAGAACTCAAACTTGCAGAAAAGAAGTTGGCAGTCGAGCAGTTACGGGTCCAAGGGGAGCAGGAAGAGAAGAAGCTCCAGAGGGAGCATGAAGGCCGGAAACTCCAGCTCGAGCACAAGCGCAGCCTCAAAAAACTAGAGTTGAAAGCAAGAGCAGATGCAACCGGACCACCGGGACTTGGAGAGCCGGTGATCCCCCGGGAAACGAAGGTACACATCCCCAAAGACGTCGAGAAGGAGTTTTACAAGGAAGACGACATCCAGCAGTGGTTCAAGGCCTACGAGGTCGCCATGTCCGCCCACCAGGTCCCCGAGAAGGACTGGGGGGGCGGCCTGTGGAGCCGCTTCCTCAGCGAGGGAAGAGACACCCTGCTGGACCTGCCGACCACGCACATGAACGCCTACCCCCACATGAAAGACGCTCTCCTATTCCGCTACGGACTAATGCCAGAGATGTATCGCCAGCGGTTTAGGGAGTGCAAGAAGATTCCTGGCACCACATGGGTGGACTATGTAAACTACTACACCCGGGCCTTAGATGGATGGATCAATGTAATGTAATGTAATGTATAGGCATTTATACAGCGCACTACTTACCCGGAGGGTCCCAAGGCGCTTCGACCGCTGCGAAACCCTTCCTGGCTTCCCTGAGAGATGGTCCCTTAATGGGTATCTCCAGGGTGAGACCAGGCATCCCCGGCGGTCTGGTGGGGCCGTTGGTGAAGATGAGGCAAGCTAATGCCCAGAGTTGCCGAGTGTGATCGCTGATCAGAGTGGGCACCGAGGCGAGAGAATTATCGAGTCCGCTGACCCTGGTCCAGAAACCTGCAGCGCCGGGATTCGAACCCTGGTCCCGGGCCGTCCTCTGCTCTCGGGTCTGCCGCCTCTAACCAGTGAGCCACACTACTTCACTAGTGCAGCAATGTGACCACCTTCGAAGGCCTGGTCGACCTCATCGCTTACGAGCACCTGTCCGCCAATTGCTTTGTGGAACTGAGGCAGAATCTCCTGGACAGCAAGCTCGCCAATCCACAAAAGCTGGCTGTTGAAGCCGATCGCTGGGTGGCCACCCGAGTCCAGAAGGGGCCCGGGGGAGACTCCCCACGGAACGACCAAGGATCTTCCCGACAGAGGGGTGGGGGAGGTCGAGGTAAACAGCAAGGATCTCAATCAGGGCCCCAGCGTAGCCCCCCCAGAAACCAGACCCCCCATTCTCCTCCCTCGACGAGAGCAGCTGTTAGACGGACCGGGAGGGTCGGCCGAGATTACGGGGAGAGGTCTCCAGGGAGAGCCGTCTCCAACGACTGTACAGATAAGTAACTTCCCCCCCACAGACGGACACCACACAAGATTGAAGGTTAACGAGACTTTATATGCACTTCTTAGGTTACGTTGATATAATACAAGGAGGTCTGGACTCAGGGGTCCCCTCGGTTCTGATCTCTGGTTGAGGAAAAGGGTAGCGGGACAGTCTTAGTTACCAATGAGTTCAATAGCTCTCAATCCTCGAGCTCGGCGTGGTTGCTGATCGGGCCGTGGAGGAGCCAAGCAGGTCCCGAGATGGATGAAGGGTGGTCGGCGGGCCGTGGAGAAGCCAAGCAGGTCCCGATATGGATGAAGGATGGTCGACGGGCCGTGGAGAAGCCAAGCAGGTCCCGATGCAGATGACAGTTACAACGGTCCGCGGCCTCGCCAGCAGATCCGGACGACGGTGAAGGATGAAGGTTACGACGGCTGTGGCAGCGCCAACAGGCAGGATGATGGTGCACAGGACAGAGCTACGGCAGCGCCAGTAGTCCGTCCAGGATGAGTTCTTCTTTCGTCTCTCGACTCCAAGATACAACTGCCTTCCTGTTCTGGAGCTGCCCCAGTTATAGGGCTGGCGTGCTTTGATGTCCGGACCCTCGCACTTGGAGGTCGGGAGGTCCGGGATGAGGGAGTCCAGACACCCAGCAGGGGGGTGGAGCCAGCGCCCGGGGAGGCGATGGGCGAGCGGCACTGGCCGGGGGAGAACCATCGACACCTCTTTCTCCCATTGACTGGCCAAGTAGCTCGCTCGCCTCCTGGGTGGAGGGTGGTGCCGGAATGTCTGAGGCCGGGCTAGGCCCAGGGTTGAGGTCGATCGGGGGCCAGGCGGCCTCGTGGCGAAGTGTCCAAGATGGCGGCCCGGGCTGGGCGCGTGGGTCGGCCGTGGATCGGACCCACGAGGTTATCATGCTCGAGGGCAGGTGTCCCTGAGGGGACGTAGGACGTGCAATGGTGGTGTGTGGTGCTTGTATGACTGGCTCGGGCTTGGTCGAGCCGGGGGAGAGCGGCCCGTCATGTGGCCTGTCCAACATGCGTCCCCCCCAGCTGAAGGCGGGGAGAGTTACCCATCCTCTTGGGGACTCTCTTCGTCGAGGCGGAAAAACCGGGACAGGCCATCCGCGTTGGCGTGGTCAGACCCAGGCCGGTGTTCAACGGTAAAGTCCATACCTTGCAAGGAGATGGACCAGCGTAGCAGTTTTGGGTTTTCCCCCCGCATATGCATCAACCACTGCAGGGGTCGGTGGTCAGTCTGCACCCGGAAGTGGGTGCCAAAAAGGTAGGGTCGGAGCTTCTTGAGGGCCCATACCACAGCGAAGGCTTCCCTCTCTATGGTGCTCCAGCGTTGCTCCCGTGGTAGGAGTCTCCGGCTGATGAAGGCCACCGGTTGATCAAGGCCTTCGGTGTTCACCTGGGACAGGACCGCCCCAATGCCCTGGTCGGAGGCATCCGTCTGGACGACGAACTCCCGGCTGTAGTCTGGGGCCTGGAGTACAGGAGCGGAACACATGGCGGCCTTTAGCTGTTCGAAGGCCGCTTGACACTCTGGGGTCCAGTTCACCTTCTTGGGCTGATTTTTCGACGTGAGTTCGGTGAGAGGCCCCACGATGGTACCATAGTCTTTCACGAACCTTCGGTAGTAGCCCGTGAGGCCCAGGAAGGCTCGCACCTCAGTTTGAGTGTTAGGGGGTTGCCAGTTCTGGATGGCGGCAATTTTCAGTTGAAGAGGGGCCACTAGACCGCTTCCCACTTGGTGTCCGAGGTAGGTCACTGACCCTTGTCCAATTTGACATTTGCTGGCCTTGATCGTGAGGCCAGCTCGCTGAAGGGCTTGCAACACTGCTTGGAGGTGGTGGAGGTGCTCGGTCCAGTGGTGGCTGTACACAGCGATGTCGTCCAGGTAGGCGGCGCTGAACTCTTCGAGCCCCGCCAGGACCTGATTGACGAGCCGTTGGAACGTCGCTGGGGCATTTTTCATGCCGAAGGGCATGACCGTGAAGTGATAGTGGCCATCGGGGGTGGAGAAGGCAGAACGTTCTTGTGCTCGGGGTGTGAGGCCGATCTGCCAATATCCTGCCGTTAGATCGAAGATGCTGAGGTAGCGGGCAGCGCCCATTCGGTCGACCAGTTCATCTGCCCGGGGGATGGGGTGTGCGTCCGTTCTGGTGACTTCATTCAGGCCCCGGTAGTCGACACAGAACCGGAGTTCGGGTGTGGTTCCGGGGGCGGCTGCTTTGGGGACCAGTACGACCGGGCTGGCCCATGGACTGTCGGAGGGCTCGATGACCCCGAGCGTGAGCATCTTAGTTACTTCCGCCTGGATGCAGGCCCGTACCCGATCAGGTACGCGGTAGGCCCGGTGGCGGATAGGAGGGCTGTCTCCGGTGTCCACATCGTGCACACACCAGGAAGTGACACCTGGGGTGAGGGAGAACAGGCTGGCAAACCGTGATAGGAGGGCTTGGCACTCTTGGCGTTGTTCCTGGGAGAGGGTCTCCGAGAGTCGGACCCCCTCCACGGAGCCGTCTTGCTCCTGGGTCCGCAAGAGGTCAGGGAGAGGCTCGGAGTCGTCCTCAACCCCGTTGTCTGTGGCCATCAAGAGGCTGAGTTCTGTTCGTGCAAAGTGGGGTTTCAGTCTGTTGGTGTGGAGGACTCGGAGCGGATTCCGGGCGGACTCCATATCGATCAGATAGGTGGCGGGTCCCTTGCGCTCGATTACTTTGAAGGGTCCCGTCCATTTGTCTTGGAGAGCGCACGGTTCTGTGGGGGACATTACCCAGACCTGTTGCCCCGGCTCGAATTCAATAGATGAGGCGTTCTGGTCATACCATCTCTTCATGTCCTCTTGACTGGCCTCTAGGTTGGCTTTCGCTAGGTCTCTGAACCGCTGGGACTGGTTGCGGAGGGTGAGGAGGTACCGGAAGACATCTGGAGGACTCTTGGCCGGAGGCAACTCCCAGCCTTCTTTGATCAGGCTGAGTGGCCCCCGTACTGGGTGCCCATAGAGCAGCTCGAATGGGCTGAAGCCTAGGGACTTCTGTGGGACCTCCCGGTAGGCGAAGAGGAGGCACGGCAGCAGCACGTCCCACTGGCGACGGAGGGGTTCTTCCAATCCCCCGATCATCCCTTTTAGAGTGCGATTGAACCGCTCAACAAGTCCGTTTCCTTGGGGGTGATAGGGGGTCGTGAAGCGGTAGGTGACCCCACACTGTTGCCAGAGGGACTTCATGTATTTGGAAATAAAGTTTGTGCCTCTGTCACTGACGACTTCTCGGGGGAACCCCACACGGGAGAAGATCCCCATCAGGGCCCTGCCGACCACTGGGGCTGTGACGGTCCGGAGAGGAATAGCCTCAGGGTAGCGGGTGGCGTGGTCCACTAGTACTAGGATGAAGCGATGGCCTTGTCTTGTACGTGGGTCTAGGGGTCCCACAATGTCTATTCCGACCCTCTCAAATGGGGTCGTGACTACGGGAAAGGGTTGCAGGGGGGCCTTTAATTTGCGGCCGCTCTTCCCACTGGCTTGGCACGTGGGGCAAGATCGGCAATGCTGGTGCACATCGTTTCTCATTTTTGGCCAGAAGAAGTGGGTCACTAGGCGGCTGTAGGTTTTATCTTGTCCCAGGTGCCCTGCCAGGGGGACATCGTGGGCCAGATTTAGCAGGAAGTCTCTAAAGCGGAGTGGCACCACTAGTACTCGGTTGGCCCCCAGCTCGGCGATTCGTTGCTCGCTGTACAGTAGGTCATTGTCCCAGTAGACCCAATGAGTTCCGGAGGTATCCCCTGCGCTTTGGGCGAGCGCTTGTTGTCGGAGTCCCTCAAGGGAGGGACAGGTCTTCTGCTCCTGACGAAATTGTTCTTGTGTGGGCCCCCCTTCTTGAGCCCACTGGTCGAGATTAGCAAGGTCGGAAGGTTGAGCAGGTTCGAGGGGGATGCCCTGGTCGGGGGTCTCGGCGGGGGCGACCGGAGGCGGAGGCGCCGGCCATTCTGGTTCTTCCGGGTGATGGTTGGCACGGGCGGCCATAGACCGGGTGGTGACGCACGCCCAGTCTGGGACGCCCAACATCCCCAAGTGTTCTTTTCGCTCCACGGCTGCCCACGGGGAGCTTTCCAGGTCATTTCCGAGGAGGCAGTCCACGGGGGCGTCGTCTCGGACCGTTACTTTCAACATGCCGGAGACCCCTCCCCACTCAAAGGGGACGCAGGCCATCCGACACAGACTCTCCGAGTTGTCGGCTGATCGTACAGGGCAGAGAATGTTCGGTAGATATTGTTCTGGGGTCACCAGATGACAGCGGACGGCTGTCACACTGGCCCCGGTGTCTCGAAGGGCTTCGGCCCGTTGTCCATTGATGCTCACCCATTGGCTGTACTTCTGGGTGTTAGCGGGTAGGGGGACCCGCGGGACCATGTCTCTTCCCCCTAAGCACGCGAGAGTCATGGCGGCTGGCTCCCACCCTTGATACTCTTGCTCGTCTGTTTCTGGTTCCTCGGAGATCTGTTCTTCCCCTAGGGCCGCGGCGGCCACCTGGCGGGGTCTTGGGCTCGGATACTGCGGGCAGCTTGGGTCATTTGCATAGTGGCCTACTCGTTGGCATCGGTGACATGTAACATTGGCTCTGTATCCCGGTCGCGCCGGGGTGCTGCCCCGGTTGGCCGGGGGGGTGGTGCTGGTAGTGGGGGCGGCCGGAGTGTTGTCTCTTCCTCGTCCGTGGCCCCCTCCTCCTCCTCTGGATCGGTGGTGACCATTGTTGTTCCTGTTCTGCTCGTAGGACCCATTCCGGCCCACTCGGGTGATCTCCCACCGGTCAGCTTCGGCTGCGAGCTGCCGGGGATCGGTTAACTTGCTGTCGAGGAGGTGTTGGCGTAGTTCAATGAAGCAGTTGTTGGACAGATGCTCCCATACCATCAGATTGAACAACTGCTCGTAGGTCGTGACGTTGTTCCCTCTGATCCAGCCTTCGAAGGCTCGGCTGAAGTACGTTACATAGTCCACCCAAGTTGTACCTGGAATGCGTGTGCAGTCTCGGAACCTCTGACGGTACATCTCGGGCGTGAGGCCATAGCGAGTGAGGAGGGCCGCTTTCATATGGTCGTAGGAGGTCATCTGGTGGTCTGGGAGCTGTAACAGAGTATCGCGGCCCTCATTGAGGAATTTGCCCCATAGGCCGGCTCCCCAGTCGGCTCTATCGATCCGGTGCGCAGTCATCGCGATTTCATATGCCTTAAACCATTGCTGGATGTCGTCTTCTCGAAAATATTCTCGGACCACATCCTTGGGGATGTGCACTTTTTTGTCCGTGGTCCCGGGGGTGGACGGTCTGTCGGGCACCCCTAATTCTTTATTCTGTTTGCGCAGGTTGATCTCGGCTAGGTTCCGCTCGTGCTCGTACGTTAGTCTTTTTTCCTCGAGCTCCCTTTGCCTCTGTTTCTCCTCTCTTTCTTCTCGGAGGCGAAGGTGCTCTAAGTTTATTTTTTGCTCGGCCAATTTGAGTTCTATGTCCATCTTGAGTCGGGCCATTTCAAGTTCGTGTAGTCGGGCTTTTTCTCTTTCTTGGATCTCGTCTTGCGAGAGACCCGTTCTTTGCTCTTCAGGGGCCGTGTTGGTCTTTTTCGCGGTGCTTTGCTCCGGGGCTTCGACATCCCCGGTCTCTGCCCAAGATTCTAGGGCATGCTTAAAATCGTCCTTGGTACTTAGTCCGGTGGTAGCGATACCTAGTTCGATGCAGAACTGCTTTAGTTCACGATGGCTGTATTCCTCTAGCTTTTCCATTTGGAACTTCTCAGTTGATCCGCTCTCTTTAGTCGACATTGTTGTTCGTTGTGGGGTGAGCTACTCTCTGTACGTTATGCGGTGATTCGGATCGCGCCGCTGGCCACCAATGTTAGACGGACCGGGAGGGTCGGCCGAGATTACGGGGAGAGGTCTCCAGGGAGAGCCGTCTCCAACGACTGTACAGATAAGTAACTTCCCCCCCACAGACGGACACCACACAAGATTGAAGGTTAACGAGACTTTATATGCACTTCTTAGGTTACGTTGATATAATACAAGGAGGTCTGGACTCAGGGGTCCCCTCGGTTCTGATCTCTGGTTGAGGAAAAGGGTAGCGGGACAGTCTTAGTTACCAATGAGTTCAATAGCTCTCAATCCTCGAGCTCGGCGTGGTTGCTGATCGGGCCGTGGAGGAGCCAAGCAGGTCCCGAGATGGATGAAGGGTGGTCGGCGGGCCGTGGAGAAGCCAAGCAGGTCCCGATATGGATGAAGGATGGTCGACGGGCCGTGGAGAAGCCAAGCAGGTCCCGATGCAGATGACAGTTACAACGGTCCGCGGCCTCGCCAGCAGATCCGGACGACGGTGAAGGATGAAGGTTACGACGGCTGTGGCAGCGCCAACAGGCAGGATGATGGTGCACAGGACAGAGCTACGGCAGCGCCAGTAGTCCGTCCAGGATGAGTTCTTCTTTCGTCTCTCGACTCCAAGATACAACTGCCTTCCTGTTCTGGAGCTGCCCCAGTTATAGGGCTGGCGTGCTTTGATGTCCGGACCCTCGCACTTGGAGGTCGGGAGGTCCGGGATGAGGGAGTCCAGACACCCAGCAGGGGGGTGGAGCCAGCGCCCGGGGAGGCGATGGGCGAGCGGCACTGGCCGGGGGAGAACCATCGACACCTCTTTCTCCCATTGACTGGCCAAGTAGCTCGCTCGCCTCCTGGGTGGAGGGTGGTGCCGGAATGTCTGAGGCCGGGCTAGGCCCAGGGTTGAGGTCGATCGGGGGCCAGGCGGCCTCGTGGCGAAGTGTCCAAGATGGCGGCCCGGGCTGGGCGCGTGGGTCGGCCGTGGATCGGACCCACGAGGTTATCATGCTCGAGGGCAGGTGTCCCTGAGGGGACGTAGGACGTGCAATGGTGGTGTGTGGTGCTTGTATGACTGGCTCGGGCTTGGTCGAGCCGGGGGAGAGCGGCCCGTCATGTGGCCTGTCCAACAGCAGCCCCGAGCATAGGTCCCCCGGGGCCCCGCCCCAGCACAGCGTGTTTTAAGTGTCAGCAACCCGGACACTATGCCGGTGATCTCCGGTGCTCCATGTCCCAGAAACCCACTCCCTCTGGCTCCTCCACCCAACAGATATCTTCCGTAGCCCTAGAAGAGGAAGAGATAGAAGAGTGTTAGACGGGGACCTGGAGGGTCGGCCGAGGACAAGGGGAGAGGCCTCCGGGGAGAGCTGTCTCCAGCGATCGTACAGACAAGTAACTTCCCCCCCACAGATGGACACCACACAAGGATAAGGTTAACGCTTTTTATATGCAGTTCTTGAAGCAAAGTATCACGGTACAGTGAGATCGGGACATGAGGGTCCTCTCAATTCTAGTCTCTGGAAGGGAAAGGGGTAGCGGGACAGTCTTAGTACCGATCCGGTACAGAGGTGGTAGGGTGGATAGCTCACAATCCTCGAGCTCGAAGTTCTGGGAGGTTGGGCCGAGGATGTAGGTTTGCAGAGGGCCGCGGCAGCGCCAGCAGGTCCCGATGAGGATGTAGGTTGCAGAGGGCCGCGGCAGCGCCAGCAGGTCCCGACGAGGATGTAGGTTGCAGAGGGCCGCGGCAGTGCCAGCAGGTCCCGACGAGGATGTAGGTTGCAGGAAGCCGCGGCAGCGCCAGCAGGCAGGACGATGATTCACAAGGCAGGGCTGCGGCAGCGCCAGCAGTCCGTCAAGGATGAGTTCTTCAAGGTGTCTCTCGACTCCAGGATACAACTGCCTTCCTGCTCTGGAGCTGCCCCAGTTATAGGTCTGGCCTCCTTTGATGTCCGGACCCTCGCTCTTGGAGGTCGGGAGGTCCGGGATGAGGGAGTCCAGACACCCAGCACGGGGGTGGAGCCAGCGCCCGGGGAGGCTGGGGGCGATCGGCACCTGGGGGGGGAGAGCCATCGACACTCCTCTCCCCCATTGACCTGCCAAGTGGTCCGTTCACCTCCTGGGTGGATGGTGGTGCCGGGATGTCGGGCCTGGCCAGGCCCAGGGTTGGGGTCGAGCTGAGGCCACGCGGCATCGTGGTGCAGTGTCCAAGATGGCGGCTGGGCCGGGCAATGGTGCTGACGGTGGCCCGGGCCAGTGATACAGAGATGTCCGGGAGCAGGCATCCCGTAGGGGCCGGGTTGCGGGTTGCTTCTGTGGGTCGTCGGGGTTGTTCTTCTGGTGGCACCGGGAGAGCCGGTGTCCGGGCCCTGTCATGCGGGGAGGGAGCGAGCCCTTCACGAGGCCTGTCCAACAAAGAGCAAGGAGAGTGGGAGCCCACAGCCATGGTCTTCTTAGCCTTCCTGGGGAATAGCGAAATGGTCCGGGGAGATTACCTGCCCGACAACACAGAAAAGTATCGCCAGACAGTTAAGGTTAACGGGCGCAGCATAGGAGCCCTAAGAGACACAGGAGCCAGCATCACGTCTGTCAGATACACGCTAGTCCCTGAGTCCCTGATCATCCCTCACGCCTCCTGCAGAGTGATAGCAGCCGACAACTCCGTCCGCACCTGCAAAATAGCACAGGTTCCGTTTGAATGGGAGCGTGTCTCGTGCGATCTACGGGTAGCGGTCCGCACGGACATGCCCGTGGACTGCCTCCTGGGGAATGACCTAGAGAGCTCGAAGTGGAAGGATGTAGAAAGGAGGACCCATCTAGAGATGTTGGGTCTGCCCCACTGGGCCTGTGTGAGCACCCGAGCCATGACCGCCAGAATGACCAACCCCGGGACCGAAGAGTCTGAGTTCCCCAGTACAGCCCCTGATGTCCCGGAGGGAGGCGAGCACCCCACGGCCGCCGACCAGCCCTCCAACGAAGGAAGCGAATCCGACGACGGTCCCCTCGGACCCTCCGTCGACCCAGTCCCCATCCTAACCGATCTCCCCGAGCTGGCCCAGTGGCGCCAGGAGGGAGGACCATCCCGAGAAGAGTTCTGCCAGGAGCAGGCCTCCTGCCCCGCCCTTGAAGGGCCCCAGCAACAGGCCGCGGCCCAGGCAGCCGGAGACCAGTCCAGCTCCAACTACCTTTACTGGGAAAATGGCCTACTCTACAGCGAACATAAGACCGCCGAACTGGGGTCAGCCCGAGTGCTGGTGGTACCCCTACGTTTCCGTGGCCTCCTCCTCAACCTGGCCCAAGATGTGCCCCTGGCGGGACACTTGTGCCAGGATAAAACCTACCACCGACTAGTGACCCATTTCTACTGACCCCGTATGTGTGCCGATGTAGAAACCCACTGTAAGTCCTGCCCCACGTGCCAGGCTAGCGGCAAAAGCGGAGGCAAGCGCAAGGCTCCCCTCCAGCCCTTCCCAGTTGTCAGTACCCTCTTTGGGAGGGTGGGAATCGACATTGTCGGGCCTCTGGAGCCCCGGACCTCCTTAGGTCACAGGTTCATTCTTGTCTTGGTCGATCATGCCACCCGATACCCCGAAGCCATCCCCCTCCGGACGGTGACGGCCCCGGTTGTGGGCGGGGCCCTCATGGGAATCTTCTCCCGGGTGGGATTCCCGCGGGAAGTGGTGAGCGACCAAGGCACAAACTTTATTTCGAGGTACATGAAGTCACTTTGGCAACAGTGTGGGGTGACGTACAAGTTCACCACCCTGTACCACCCTCAAGGTAACGGCCTGGTTGAGCGGTTCAACCGCACCCTGAAAGGAATGATCATGGGCCTCGAGGAGCCCCTGCGATGCAAGTGGGACGTCCTCCTGCCCTGCCTCCTATTCGCATACAGAGACGTTTCCCAGAAGTCCTTGGGGTTCAGCCCTTTCGAGCTGCTCTATTGGCACCATGTCCGGGGTCCCCTCAGCCTGGTCAAGGAAGGCTGAGAGACAGCCCCCCCCCCCGAGCACACCCCCCGATATGTTCTCCTACGTCCTGGCCCTTCGGAACCAGACGCGGAGATTTCGCGAACTGGCCGAGGCCAACCTGGAGGCCAGCCAAGAGGAGATGAAACGCTGGTACGACCAGAATGCCACTCTGGTCGAGTTTCAGCCCGGCCAACAGGTTTGGGTCATGTCCCCAGTGGAATCTTGTGCCCTTCAGGACAAGTGGACTGGACCCTTTAACGTGATAGAGCGCAAGAGCCAGGTCACATACCTCGTCGATACCAAATCGGCCAGGAATGCCCTGAAGGTTCTTGTAGGAGAGTAGGGTCTGCTATCCTATGGTCACCCCAAATTTTTGCTTTTTGCTTCACTGGTTTCTGACTTAATGTGGCTGTGGGCCTGCTAATCAGACCCACAGCCTGCTGTTCTCTCTCTAAATTACTGCCAATGCACTCTAGGTGCATTACGAATTGGAACTGGGTCACCTTGTGAGCACCTGTATCAGTGCACCATAGGTGCCCAGGGCATAGGTGTATCCAAGGCCTACCAGGGGCTGCAGCATGTATTGTGCCACCCCTGGCCTGGCCTCCATATTTGACACAACTGGCTGATCACTCAGCTGGGGTAAGTTGGTGTAATCACCTCTTACTTAGGTACAGTATGTCTGTGCCTAACCCTAAACTGGACACATATGTTCCTATCAGCCACTCCTATGGAAGGCCTCATCAATCCTGGAGGCAGAGTGCTTGGAAATATGTGAGATGGTGCTCTAGCATGAGCTGGGCCCGTCTGCAGCTGTCGGGAACAACTCCCTAAGCTGTTCCGGGATATTGCCATACCATATACTCTTAAGTGCATTATAATCCTCGCGGTTATTTGCTAACTTTGGTTTGGCTTTATCAAAACATGTCGAGTAAGGTGTCATACGAATTGGAATACTATCCCCTCGCCAATTCTGGTGACGGGGATAGCATTCCACCCTTCTAGAGGGACACGACATGTGTGTAGCCTTAACCCCGGTTAAAGTTAAACAGAGCCTCAGCATCACAAAATGGATGCTGCCACCACAGACACGAGTCTGGCCTCCTGCTGCTGACCGAAACTCGGCAGATGGTGGCCTGGACAAAGGGTTTCCTGCCTTGGGAGGTGCGAGCACCACCCCAGACAGGGTTTTGTGTATTGGGTAGGACAGGGCTGAATAGAATCAGACATGCCCGGGGCACACAAGGTGTCCCCGTGCATAGGCCAGTCCAAACCGGTCCTGGGACTTTCCAGACCCAGGCTTGGCGCGGAACTGGACAAAGGAAAGGGGGTGTAACCGCCCCCCTTCCTGGTTCCTCCCAGAGGAGGGACCTAGTAGGTGATCCACCCCTCAGATTGGGAATGAGAGTGGGAGCAGTGCCATTGCACAGCAGATCATCCTGAATCAACTTTACACGAAGAAGAAGACTGGACTTCGACATTCTGCTGCACAGAAGACTGAAGAGAATCTCCCTTGTGGCCTAGGAGTGGCCACCCTGTGAACACAGGTACCAACCAGCAACTCGACGTCTGCTTTGCCGCCGCCTCCCGCCGGAGCCCGAGCCCAGAGCCCGACAAGAACCAGACTCCCAGACCTCTCAGAGCCCGATCCACAGTCCCTGCAAAGAAGGGACCCGTGGAGGCACCTAGTGACGTGGGACCGGACCTCTTGGAAGACACTCGAAAAGCTGACTGCGCAGCTTCCGAGGCATCCTCGACGTTGTGCTTTGGGGACTGAGAACCCCCACCACCGAGCAGCCCTTGCACTGAAGATCAGCCCTCCAGCATCTCCACGATCTGCGTGGGGCCCTTTTGCATTGTGCCACTCGACGCGCCATCCCGGCCACTAGCCACGTGGTCAGCGGCCATCTTGGCGACGAACCCGACGATTTACACAGCAGGTCTGGTTGCTCCAGACCTATCCAAGCTCCTGTAAAAAGGAGCACCCGCTCTGACCTTGCTGGTCCGAGTGTTAAGCATCTTTCAACTTCTGCCTGGCTTGCCTTTGCCAAGGCCTGTTTGCTCCGATCAAGTTGCCGACACCGCCAACAGCGAGAAGCCTGCGTGGGACAGCTTGTGACCGACTCCTGGATGTCCTTGACCCCGGGTATCCACGTGGCTGCAGAAAGAAGCTACCCGACAACGCCTGTTTGCACCCGACATCGCCTGGTTCCAATCTGGTTCCACGGTAGTCACTGGCTAGTGACTTTGAACACTGTCTCCTCTGCTTTCAGGTCTTCACATCTTCAGATCCACCCTTGGATCCACCAGAACTCTTCACACCGAGCCGCCTGCAGCATCTTCAGCTCCAAGCACCATCGACCAGCGTGACGAAACCCGACACTACTTCGACCCTGTGCACCCGCTTCCTGTGGGTGAGGTAACTCAGCTCCGCCGGTGCTCCTGCACTGGTACACATCTCAAGGGCCTGTGTCTTAAGTTTCAGCTCCCTAGGTCACTCGGAAGGTTCCTAACTTTCTAACTTTGTACTTTTTACGCACCATAGACTTTACATTTGAAAGTGCGTGCACTTTGAACACTGCACCCGAGTCCCGTGGGCCTCTCCCGACTTAGTCACTGCTAGTCTCGAATAGCTCCAGCGATTCCCGAGGCCCTAGGCCTGTTCACTTTCCTATTGGTATCTCTTATACCACTTTCTTAGTATATGGTTTAGGTGGCCCCTAGGGCTCATCCATATTGTGCAACTTTTGTGTATTTTAAACTGTCTTGTGATTTAACGCTTGTGCTTCTGTGCTCATAAAGAGTCCAGGGGATTTTATAGTTAATAAATCAATATATATTTTCAATATATATCTGTGTGGTGTCCCTTTCATTTGGTATTCAAGGGGGTTGTGTATGGTATAACAGCTGGCTTCACATGCCTTTCAGAGTTTAGCCTAAGACTGCTTTGTCCACGTTACCACTAGGATAACTGGTCTACAAGGTTGAATTACAACCATCATCATAAGGGTTGCTTGGCATGGTACAAAGTGATCACTAAGAATTACTGAGCATTATATACCAGGCCAACTTCTCACATTGGTGAGCAGCGGATTGGGATCTGAGCTTGCTGTTGTTTTACCATTACAATCTTTGAGATTATCATCTGAAAGATCACACAGGTACCTGCTAGGTACATATAAAACAAGACTAGTATACTTAAGTTCTACTGAACTTAGTTGTTGTAGAGCAAAGGGAGTAGCACACCCTAGCTACAACTACTAGATAGGTTTAGTAGGTAAACACCAGTGTAGGTAGATTGCAACACATCCACCCACACTAGAGCAATGTCTGGAGCAGAGGGGTCCAGTGGACTTACTCCTGTTGAGAGTGACCCTCCAAGGGCACCATCCAAATTTGCTATTTTTTCCTTTAAGGAATTAAGACAGCTTTGTGTCTTAAGGGGTCTGAAGACAGGGCCTTCCCCTACTACAGACCACCTAAGAGAGCTCTTAGACCAGTCTGAGACTCTAAAGCCCTCTAAAGCAAACCCCACAGGGAATGCTGAAGGAGGCCATCCTTCAGAGGATGACACTGTAGACACCCCTGCCCCTATCATCCTGGTAGATGAGGAAGCCTCCACCACTGGAGCTCCTCAGGTAGATGAGGAGGAAGAGGAAGAGGAAGAGGATGAGGTGGAAAGCAGTGAGTCAGATGATGACAGAAATAGTCAGGTGCTGGTCAGTAGACTGAACCAGGCTAACTTAAGCTTACTTGGGAATGAATCAGGTAACAACCCATTCAGACCCCCAGGTGGACTTAACCAGAGGCCTAGGAGGAGAAGGACTCACTCAGGTGACTCTGACAACTCCCATGCTTCTAGAGGCTCTCATGGTCACTCTAGAAAGGAGATGACTAGCCCTCAGAGAAGGGAACATGAGGCCAAGATGAGAGAGGCTGAGCTTAGGATCCAGAGACAAGAGTTAGAAGTTGCCCTGGCCCAAGAGAAACTTGCTAGAGCAAGACAGTCTGGAGAGAGTGGGGTAATAGAACCCACTGGTGGCAGCAATATCCACAAGGATAAAGACAGGTCTTTTGATAACAGAAACCTGAGTAAGATTGTGCCCCCCTACAAAGCTGGGGATGATATCCACAAATGGATTACTGCAATGGAGAGAGCCTGCAGAGTACAGCAGATCCCTCAGGAGCAGTGGGCAGCAATCTTGTGGCTCTCCTTTGAAGGTAGAGGCCGAGACAGACTCCTCACAGTTAGTGATGGGGATTCTAGAAACTACCTGGTCCTGAAGAGTGCTCTGATTGATGGGTTAGGCTTAACCACTGAACAGTACAGGTTAATGTTCAGAGATACCCAGAAGACACAGACTCAGGACTGGTCTGAATTTGTTGAGTGTGCCACTAAGGCTCTGGAGGGATGGTTGCTGGGAAGCAAGGTTACAGACTATGAAGGATTGTATAATTTGCTGATGAGAGAACAAATTTTAAATAATTGTCAGAACCAGCAGTTGCATCAACATTTGGTTGACTCAGATTTGACCTCTCCCCAAGAATTGGGAAAGAGGGCAGATAAATGGGTAAGAACCAGAGTTAAGCAAAAGAACCAGAACCAGAACCAGGGTGGTGACCAGAAGAAAACAGACCAGAAGGGTGGGGAGCAGAAATCTAAAGACCAGAAGTCGTCTTCAACAGGCCCCAAACTGAGACAGAGGGTGGGTCCCAAACTTCCAAGAAGAAGAAGAAAGAAGGTCAGAAGAAACCCTGGTGTAAAACTTGTAAGAACACCTCTCACTGGACAAGTGAGTGTAAAAAGGGTGGAGCCCCCAGCACTGCAGCCCCTAAGTCACCTGCACCCACTAGTACAGCTAGCAATGCTGGTCCTCAGACCAAGGGATTAGTGGGTATCACTTTGGGAACTGAAGGAGATTCTGACCTAGTCAGAACCCTTACACAGGCTGTTCTGATTTGTGAAGGGGACATAGATTTGACCCCTAACATAAGTCCCAGTAACCTGGGCAAATACAGACAGACGCCTTTGATCAACAATAAAGTGGCTCAAGCTTACAGGGACACATGTGCCAGTGTCACTATGGTGACACCTAACTTTGTGGACCCTGGACAATACATGCCAGGCGATGATTACCTGGTGACCAATGCCAGCAATGTCACTACTACACATAGTGTGGCACTTGTTAACTTTTCCTGGGGAGGGGCAACTGGCCTAAAAAGAGTTGTGGTTAGTGCTGATCTCCCAGTAGAATGTTTGTTGGGCAATGACCTGGAGAACTCTCTATGGTCAGAAGTTGAGTACAGGACTCATGCAGAGATGTTAGGGATATCATCACATGTCCTTGCTGTGACCAGGTCACAGGCCAAAAAGTGCCTCTCTGAACCTCAGGTCTTGGATCCTGGAACAATGGACCAAGCACCTTCCAAGAAGAAGAACAGGAGGGTTAAGGCTGCGCCTTCCCAACTGCCTACAAGTGAGGATCAGGCTTCACAGGAAACTGATCTTGAGACCCCTGAAGGAACTGTCTCTGAAGAACTTGAACCTGATCAGGTTGAGTTTCTGGGGACAGGGGGACCTTCTAGGGCAGACTTGGGGCAGGCTCAGTTAACCTGTCCTTCTCTTGAACCCCTCAGACAGCAGGCTGCTGCTGAGGCTGCTGGGAATGCTGAAGGTGCCCATAAAGTTTATTGGGATGAAGGACTCCTTTACACAGAGGGTAGAGACCCCAAGCCTGGTGCAACCAGGAGGTTGGTTATACCTCTGCAATTTAGGGGTTTCCTTCTCACCTTAGCCCATGATATTCCTCTAGCAGGACACTTAGGCCAGAACAAGACCTGGGACAGGCTTGTCCCTCACTTTCACTGGCCTCACATGTCTGAAGACACCAAGGAGTTTTGTCGCTCCTGTGAAACCTGCCAAGCCAGTGGTAAAGCAGGTGGAACAACAAAGGCCCCCCTGATACCACTACCTGTGGTGGGGGTTCCCTTTGAAAGAGTGGGGATTGATATTGTTGGTCCAATGGATCCCCCTACAGCATCTGGGCACAGATTCATATTGGTGGTAGTGGATCATGCCACCAGGTACCCAGAGGGAATTCCACTTAGGACCACAACAGCTCCTGTTGTGGCCAGGGCCTTACTTGGAGTTTTCTCCAGAGTGGGGTTTCCTAAGGAGGTAATATCTGATAGAGATGCCAACTTCATGTCAGGATATTTGACAGCTATGTGGAAGGAATGTGGTGTTAACTACAAGTTCACCACTCCTTATCACCCACAATGCAATGGGCTTGTTGAGAGATTCAACAAGACCCTAAAGGGCATGATTAAAGGATTACCTGAAAAGCTCAGGCGAAGATGGGACATCCTACTGCCCTGCCTTTTGTTCGCTTACAGAGAGGTCCCTCAAAAGGGGGTTGGCTTCAGCCCCTTTGAATTGTTGTTTGGGCACCCTGTAAGAGGACCCCTGTGTCTAGTGAAGGAAGGATGGGAGTTACCTCTCAAAAAGCCTAAGCAAGACATAGTGGACTATGTACTTGGTCTCCGCTCCAGGATGGCAGAGTACATGGAAAAGGCATCCAAAAACCTTGAGGCTAGCCAAGAATTACAGAAAGCTTGGCATGACCAAAAGGCTGTCCTTGTTGAATTTCAGCCTGGACAGAAGGTATGGGTGTTGGAGCCAGTGGCCCCAGCAGCACTCCAAGACAAATGGTCTGGACCCCATACAATTCTGGAGAAGAAGGGAGAGGTTACCTACTTGGTGGACCTAGGAACTCCCAGGAGCCCCCACAGGGTGCTCCATGTAAACAGATTGAAGGCATATGTCAGCAGGGCAGACATGGGCTTGCTCATGGCTACAGATGAGGGACAGGAGGGAGAGAGTGACCCTCTCCCAGACCTGCTCACTCAGAACCCTGAGGATGGTTCAGTTGATGGTGTGGCCTTAGGTGGCAGCCTCACTGAGCATCAGCAACATGACTGCAGACAAGTTCTGCAGGCATACAGGCATATGTTCTCATTGACACCCAGTCAGACTAAACTAACTGGTGTACACATGTGGTGGACACTGGTGACAGTCTTCCTGTAAAGAGTAAGATTTACAGGCAACCTGACCACGTCAGGGACTGTATAAAGACTGAGGTGCAAAAGATGCTGGAATTAGGTGTTATTGAGCCTTCAGAGAGCCCCTGGGCTAGCCCAGTGGTTCTGGTCCCCAAACCTCACACCAAAGATGGCAAGAGAGAGATGAGGTTTTGTGTGGATTACAGAGGACTCAATGCTGTCACCAGGACAGATGCACACCCTATTCCAAGGGCAGATGAGCTCATTGACAAGTTGGCTTCTGCCAAATATTTGAGCACATTTGACTTGACAGCTGGCTACTGGCAAATCAGGTTAGCTGAGGAGTCTAAAGCCAAAACAGCATTTTCTACCCCTAGTGGGCATTATCAGTTTGTGGTAATGCCCTTTGGTTTGAAGAATGCACCTGCCACCTTCCAAAGGTTGGTGAATCAAGTCCTTACTGGGTTGGATGACTTTTGTGCAGCTTATCTGGATGATATTGCTGTCTTTAGCTCCACCTGGCAGGATCACCTGGTCCACCTGAAGGAAGTGCTTGAGGCTCTGCAGAAGGCAGGCCTCACTATCAAGGCAACACAGTGCCAGATAGGGCAGAGTAAGGTTGTATACCTGGGCCACCTTGTAGGTGGAGGCCAAGTTCAACCACTGGAGAGTAAGATCCAGACCATCAAGGACTGGTCCCCTCCAACCACCCAGACTCAGGTCAGAGCTTTCTTGGGCCTGACTGGGTACTACAGGAAGTTTGTTAAGAACTATGGGTCCATTGTGACTCCTCTTAATGATCTGACATCCAAGAAGATGCCCAAAAAGGTTCAGTGGACAGAAATCTGTCAAAAGGCATTTGATGACCTGAAGAAGGCCATGTGCTCTGCACCTATCCTGAAGAGTCCTGACTACTCAAGAGAGTTCATTGTCCAAACAGATGCTTCTGAGTTGGGAGTGGGAGCAGTGCTTTCACAGCTTAATGTAGATGGCCAGGACCAGCCCATTGCTTTCATTAGCAGAAGGCTGACCCCCAGAGAGAAACGTTGGTCAGCTATAGAGAGGGAGGCCTTTGCTGTGGTGTGGTCCCTGAAGAAGTTGAGACCATACTTGTTTGGCACTCACTTCAAGATTCAGACCAACCATAAGCCCCTCCTATGGCTTAATCAGATGAAGGGTGAAAACCCCAAACTACTCAGGTGGTCCATTTCCCTACAGGGGATGGACTTTACAGTGGAGCACCGCCCAGGGACTGACCATGGCAACGCAGATGGTCTCTCCAGGTACTTCCACTTAGAACATGAAGACACAACTGGTCAAGGTTAGTCTAATGTCCCTGCGTTTGGGGGGGGGGTTATGTAGGAGAGTAGGGTCTGCTATCCTACGGTCACCCCAAATTTTTGCTTTTTGCTTCACTGGTTTCTGACTTAATGTGGCTGTGGGCCTGCAAATCAGACCCACAGCCTGCTGTTCTCTCTCTAAATTACTGCCAATGCACTCTAGGTGCATTACGAATTGGAACTGGGTCACCTTGTGAGCCCCTGTATCAGTGCACCATAGGTGCCCAGGGCATAGGTGTATCCAAGGCCTACCAGGGGCTGCAGCATGTATTGTGCCACCCCTGGCCTGGCCTCCATATTTGACACAACTGGCTGATCACTCAGCTGGGGTAAGTTGGTGTAATCACCTCTTACTTAGGTACAGTATGTCTGTGCCTAACCCTAAACTGGACACATATGTTCCTATCAGCCACTCCTATGGAAGGCCTCATCAATCCTGGAGGCAGAGTGCTTGGAAATATGTGAGATGGTGCTCTAGCATGAGCTGGGCCCGTCTGCAGCTGTCGGGAACAACTCCCTAAGCTGTTCCGGGATATTGCCATACCATATACTCTTAAGTGCATTATAATCCTCGCGGTTATTTGCTAACTTTGGTTTGGCTTTATCAAAACATGTCGAGTAAGGTGTCATACGAATTGGAATACTATCCCCTCGCCAATTCTGGCGACGGGGATAGCATTCCACCCTTCTAGAGGGACACGACATGTGTGTAGCCTTAACCCCGGTTAAAGTTAAACAGAGCCTCAGCATCACAAAATGGATGCTGCCACCACAGACACGAGTCTGGCCTCCTGCTGCTGACCGAAACTCGGCAGATGGTGGCCTGGACAAAGGGTTTCCTGCCTTGGGAGGTGCGAGCACCACCCCAGACAGGGTTTTGTGTATTGGGTAGGACAGGGCTGAATAGAATCAGACATGCCCGGGGCACACAAGGTGTCCCCGTGTATAGGCCAGTCCAAACCGGTCCTGGGACTTTCCAGACCCAGGCTTGGCGCGGAACTGGACAAAGGAAAGGGGGTGTAACCGCCCCCCTTCCTGGTTCCTCCCAGAGGAGGGACCTAGTAGGTGATCCACCCCTCAGATTGGGAATAAGAGTGGGAGCAGTGCCATTGCACAGCAGATCATCCTGAATCAACTTTACACGAAGAAGAAGACTGGACTTCGACATTCTGCTGCACAGAAGACTGAAGAGAATCTCCCTTGTGGCCTAGGAGTGGCCACCCTGTGAACACAGGTACCAACCAGCAACTCGACGTCTGCTTTGCCGCCGCCTCCCGCCGGAGCCCGAGCCCAGAGCCCGACAAGAACCAGACTCCCAGACCTCTCAGAGCCCGATCCACAGTCCCTGCAAAGAAGGGACCCATGGAGGCACCGAGTGACGTGGGACCGGACCTCTTGGAAGACACTCGAAAAGCTGACTGCGCAGCTTCCGAGGCATCCTCGACGTTGTGCTTTGGGGACTGAGAACCCCCACCACCGAGCAGCCCTTGCACCGAAGATCAGCCCTCCAGCAGCTTCACGATCTGCGTGGGGCCCTTTTGCATTGTGCCACTCGACGCGCCATCCCAGCCACTAGCCACGTGGTCAGCGGCCATCTTGGCGACGAACCCGACGATTTACACAGCAGGTCTGGTTGCTCCAGACCTATCCAAGCTCCTGTAAAAAGGAGCACCCGCTCTGACCTTGCTGGTCCGAGTGTTAAGCATCTTTCAACTTCTGCCTGGCTTGCCTTTGCCAAAGCCTGTTTTCTCCGATCAAGTTGCCGACACCGCCAACAGCGAGAAGCCTGCGTGGGACAGCTCGTGACTGACTCCTGGACGTCCTCGACCCCGGGTATCCATGTGGCTGCAGAAAGAAGCTACCCGACAACGCCTGTTTGCACCCGACATCGCCTGCTTCCAATCTGGAACACTGTCTCCTCTGCTTTCAGGTCTTCACATCTTCAGATCCACCCTTGGATCCACCGGAACTCTTCACATCGAGCCGCCTGCAGCATCTTCAGCTCCAAGCACCACCGACCAGCGTGACGAAACCCGACACTACTTCGACCCTGTGCACCCGCTTCCTGTGGGTGAGGTAACTCAGCTCCGCCGGTGCTCCTGCACTGGTACACATCTCAAGGGCCTGTGTCTTAAGTTTCAGCTCCCTAGGTCACTCGGAAGGTTCCTAACTTTCTAACTTTGTACTTTTTACGCACCATAGACTTTACATTGGAAAGTGCGTGCACTTTGAACACTGCACCCGAGTCCCGTGGGCCTCTCCCGACTTAGTCACTGCTAGTCTCGAATAGCTCCAGCGATTACCGAGGCCCTAGGCCTGTTCACTTTCCTATTGGTATCTCTTATACCACTTTCTTAGTATATGGTTTAGGTGGCCCCTAGGGCTCATCCATATTGTGCAACTTTTGTGTATTTTAAACTGTCTTGTGATTTAACGCTTGTGCTTCTGTGCTCATAAAGAGTCCAGGGGATTTTATAGTTAATAAATCAATATATATTTTCAATATATATCTGTGTGGTGTCCCTTTCGTTTGGTATTCAAGGGAGTTGTGTATGGTATAACAGCTGGCTTCACATGCCTTTCAGAGTTTAGCCTAAGACTGCTTTGTCCACGTTACCACTAGGATAACTGGTCTACAAGGTTGAATTACAACCATCATCATAAGGGTTGCTTGGCATGGTACAAAGTGATCACTAAGAATTAGTGAGCATTATATACCAGGCCAACTTCTCACAGTTCTCCACGTGAACCGGCTCAAACCCCACTTTGTGCGTACCGAGTTGGGATTACTCCTTGCCACTGACGACGGAGAGGAAGAGGAAACGGACCCTCTACCGGATCTCCTGTGTACGAAGGACCAAGATGGCTCCGTAGAGGGAGTGAGACTCTCCTCCTCCCTCACCCCCGTGCAACGTGAAGACTGTCAACGGTTGTTGGGACAGTTCTCGGACCTCTTCTCCCTCACCCCCGGCGTCACCAATTGGTGCGTCCACGACGTGGACACCGGGGACAGCCCTGTGGTACGGCACAGAGCCCACCGAGTCCCTGATCGAGTTTGAGTCTGTATCAAGGCCGAAGTTGACAAGATGTTGGCCCTGGGAGTAGTAGAAGCCTCCGACAGCCCATGGGCTAGCCCCGTGGTTCTGGTTCCGAAGGCTGCCGCCCCGGCACCATTCCTGAGCTGAGGTTCTGCGTAGACTACCGCGGACTCAACGCAGTCACCCGAACCGACGCACACCCCATCCCCCGAGCCGACGAACTCATTGACCACCTAGGGTCGGCTCAGTACCTCAGTACCTTCGATCTCACCAGTGGCTACTGGCAGATCGGCCTCACGGAGAGAGCCCGAGAAAGGTCCGCTTTCTCCACTCCGGATGGCCACTTCCACTTCAGAGTAATGCCCTTCGACATGAAAAACGCCCCCGCCACCTTCCAGAGACTGGTCAACCAGGTCCTGGCCGGGTTGGAAAGCTTCAGCGCGGCGAACCTCGACCACATTGCCGTGTTCAGTGCTCACTGGCCCGAGCACTTGCAACACCTCTGGGAGGTGTTGGATGCCCTGCGCCGCGCAGGCCTCACCATTAAAGCTAGCAAGTGCCAGATAGGACAAAGCTCCGTGGTATACCTCGGGCCCAGGTCGGAAGCGGCCTCGTAGCCCCCCTCCAACCCAAGATAGACGCTATCAATGCCTGGGAGACCCCCACGACCCAGACCGAGGTGCGGGCCTTCCTAGGACTCACAGGGTACTACCGTAGATTCATCAAGGGTTACGGGAGTATTGTAGGCCACCTCACAGAGTTGACAGCCAAGGCAAACCCCAAGAAGGTTAGTTGGACCCCCGCCTGTCAAAAGGCGTTCGAGGAACTGAAAAAGGCCATGAGTTCGTGGTCCAGACAGACGAATCCGAACATGTAAATGTAAATGTAAATGTAAATGTATTGGCATTTATATAGCGCACTACTTACCCGGAGGGTCCCAAGGCGCTTCGACCGCTGCGAAACCCTTCCTGGCTTCCCTGAGAGATGGTCCCTTAATGGGTATCTCCAGGGTGAGACCAGGCATCCCCGGCGGTCTGGTGGGGCCGTTGGTGAAGATGAGGCAAGCTAATGCCCAGAGTTGCCGAGTGTGATCGCTGATCAGAGTGGGCACCGAGGCGAGAGAATTATCGAGTCCGCTGACCCTGGTCCAGAAACCTGCCGCGCCGGGAATCGAACCCTGGTCCCGGGCCGTCCTCTGCTCTCGGGTCTGCCGCCTCTAACCAGTGAGCCACACTACTTCACTGGCATTGAAGCCGTGCTCTCCCAGGTGGACGACCAGGGGATTGATCATCCAGTAGCCTTTATCAGCCGGAGGCTACTACCCCGAGAGCAGAGATGGAGCACCATCGTGCGAGAGGCCTTCGCAGTGGTTTGGGCCTTGAAGAAGCTGAGGCCCTACCTGTTCGGCACCCACTTCCTGGTCCAGACCGATCACTGTCCTCTCAGGTGGCTCATGCAGATGAGAGGAGAGAACCCTAAACTGCTACGCTGGTCTATCTCCCTCCAGGGGATGGATTTTACTGTTGAGCACAGGCCTGGTGCCGACCACGCCAACACCGACGGCCTGTCCCGCTTCTTCCGCCTCAGCGAAGAGAACCCCCAAGAGGATGGGTAGTTCTCCTCGTCTTTCAGCTGGAGGGGACGCATGTTGGACCCGGCCTCATGGCGTGGTCCTCTCTGATCCCCGCAACCCAAGAACTATGGATGGACCAGACCCCAGTCCCCCCAGAACTGTACATGACGCCTCTACCCCGGACCTGAGCCGATCTCCAGACCGCGTGCCTGCACCCGTGCACGTGACCATCAGACTCCATGTTTGGCCACTCCGGCCGGCCGGCCGCCTTCTTCCCTTTCGGCAGCCCGTGGCCGCTCCAGGCTGCAGCCAGGCGTGCGCATCTGGCGCGCCCGGACCCGCCCGGGGGGTGAAAGACCCACCAAGTACCCGAAACCAAAGCTTCAATCACACCTCCGGCCCCCTTCCGAGGAACTGGTTCTCCTCACACCTCTGAGCTATCCCTGGGGGCTGGTTTCGATCACACCTTTGGCCTCCTAGCGAGGTGGCTCCAAACCTTGATGGGCGTCTGGGATCCCCTGGACGTACGGTCCAAAGCATCAAAGAAACAGCCGCCCAGACAATCGGCCGCCTGGCCCTCGGACCACCGGCCTCCTGCCTCTGAGGGTCCGGACATCAAAGGGCTCCTGGCCTATAAGACAGCCTGCCTCCCATCCAGCCGGCAGTTGTATCCTGGACAAGAAAGCCCTGCTGATCTGATCGCGGCTGACCTTGAGGAAAACAGACTCCGAACCACCGAGCCCTGCTGACGCTGTCGCGGCTCATCCTTGAAGCTACGGAACTGAACCACCGAGCCCTGCTGACGCTGTCGCGGCTCCCTCTCGAAGAGTAAGACTTGAACCATCGGAGCCCTGCTGACATCGTCGCGGCCCACTCTTGAGAACGAGAGATTCCTGCTACCCTCCTGAGCCCTGCTGATGCTGCTGCGGCTCCTCCTGAACTACGAGCACTACGGTGCACTCCGGATCAAGCCCTGCTGACCTCGTCGCGGCTCGAAGAAACCTCTGGTCCGGCTGGACCATCAACGCTACCCTGACGACAACTTCGAACCGAAGTGAGTAGGACAGCAAGTACCACCGCCAGCCCCCGTACCCCCTAGTTCGAGGATTGAGAACTGTGCGCAGGGTACGCTACGTATTGGCTGGCCCTCTAAGACTGTCCCGCTTCCCCATTCCCTTGTTTCACGAGACTTTCGCGATCCCTTGATCGCTGTGTATTGCTACCTATTTTACTTTGATAAAGGTCATACTTGATAAAGATTCACGGTGTGGTGTCCGTTCGTAAGTGTGGTGTGTCGACAGAGTGTACGATCAGTCCTCCCTGGCGAGGACCATCCCTCGATAAGACTCGGCAGGAATTGTGGGAGAGGAGGGTATCGGGTGGTTAGGAGAGCAGTCTTGACCCCTGGGGTCACCCCCTTCCAACACTAAGGTGGTTAGGGTTGCGTAGGTGGTACTTACCTGTTACCAGTAGTTACTGGTTCTGTGCTTTATGTTCTATTTTATGCTACAGTGTTTTATATTCTATGTTCTAAGTGCTAATTCTACCTAGTGCTAAGTTCTAAAAGTGCTGATTCCTGACAGTGGTCCATGTGGCCCTGTCTTGTACATATCCCCTGTAAATTCTGCTCGTGCCTGTTGGCACATTGTAAAGTGTGTGTTTTATCTAATGTGTTTTGGTATAATACAAAGGCTATTTTTATATATAACCTGGTGTGGAGTTTCCTTTGTGGTGGGCCTTGGGTGTTGTTGCTGGGTGCGCGCGCAAACACTTAACCTACATAGCCTCCAAGTTTAGCCTTGCTGCTCGCGCCACGTTACCTAGATGAGCAGGAGTTATCTTGGCGTGTAACTCCCTTGCCCTGACTTAGGAGTTGTGGTCTCTGACTGACTTTGGTTCAAGCCCTGGCCAGCCAGGGATCCCATTTCTAACACACAGAGCACCACACACACACACACAGAGCGCCAGACACACACAGAGCCACACACACACAGAGCCACACATACACAAACACAGAGCCACACATACACAGAGCGCCACACACACGGAGCCACACACACACACACACACAGAAACACAGAGCCACACACAGAGCCACACACACAGACACACACACAGAGCCACACACACACACACAGCCGTACATACACACACTCAAATAGCCACACAAACACAGAGCCACACACACATACACAGACAGAGCGCCACACACACACAATGTGCCACACACACACAGAGCCACACACACACACACAGAGCCACACACACACAGAGCCACACACACACAGAGCCACACACACAAACACAGACAGAGCACCACACACACAGAGTGCCACACACACACGCACAGAGCGCCACACACACAGAGCGCCACACACACACACACAGAGTGCCACACACACACAGAGCCACACACACACAGAGCGCCACACACACAGAGTGCCACACACACACACAGAGCACCACACACACTCAGAGCCACACACGCACACAGAGCCACACACAGAGAGCCCCCCCACACACACACAAAGCCACACACACAGAGCCACACACACACACACACACACAGAGCGCCACACACACACACACAGAGCGCCACACACACACACACACACACAGAGTGCCACACACACACACACAGCCACACACACATACACAGATAAAGCGCCACACACATACAAAGCCACACACACAGAGTCACACACACACAGAGCGCCACACACACATACATAGAGCGCCACACACACACACACACACACAGAGTGCCACACACAAACACACAGCCACACACACATACACAGACAGAGCGCCACACACACACATAGTGCGCCACACACACACACATAGCCCCCCACACACACGCACAGAGCCACACACCGAGAGCCCCCAAACACACACATAGCCACTCACACAGAGCCACACAGCCACACACACACACACAGATCCACACACACACAAACAAACAGAGCGGCACACACACATAGCACCACACACACAGGGAGGGTGGGGGGTCTATGAGAGTCAGGGAGGTTTCTGAGGGTCGGAGGTCTGCAAGGGGTCTGTGAGGGTCTGGGGGTCTGTGAGGGTCTGTGAGGGTGGGTGGTCTGTGAGGGTCAATGGATCTGTGAGGGTCAGCGGATCTGTGAGGGTGATGGGTCTGTGAGGATCTACAGGGTCTGTGAGTTGCTGGGAGTTAGTGACGTTCTGGAGGGTTTGTGAGGGAGAATGGTCTGGTTGTGTGGGGAGTCTGATAGGGTCTGGGGGTCTGTGAGGGTCGGGGGTCTGTGACTGTGGAAGGTCACTGAGGTTGGGGGTCTGAGAGGGTCGGGGGTCTGTGAGAGTCTGGGGATCTGTGAGGGTTGGGGGTCTGTTAGGGTCCAGGGGTCTGTGTGGGTCTGTGAGGGTGGAGGGTCTGTTTGAGTGGGAAGTCTGATAGGGTCTGGGGGTGTGTGAGGATGGGGGTCTGAGAGGGTCACAGGTCTGTGAGGGTGGGTGGTCTGTGAGGGTCACGGGTCTCTGAGGGTCAGTGGTCTGTGAGGGTCGGTGGTCTGTGAGGGCCAGCGTGTCTGTGAGGGTCTGGGTTGTCTGTGAGGGTTGATGGTCTGTGAGGGAGGGTGGTCTGTGAGGGTCACAGGTCTGTGAGTGTGGGTGGTCTGTGAGGGTCACGGGTCTTTGATGGTCGGTGGTCTGTGAGGGTCTGGGTGGTGTCTGAGGGTCGGTTTGTATGGGGAGTCTGAGAGGATCCGGGTGGTCTGTGAGGGTCTGGTGTGTGTGTGAGGGTCGGTGGTCTGTGAGGGTCAGTGGTCTGTGAGGGTCAGTGGGTTTGTGAGGGTCTGGATTGTCTGTGAGAGTCGGTGGTCTGTGAGGGTGGGTGGTCTGTGAGGGTCACAGGTCTGTGAGGGTGGTTGGTCTGTGAGAGTCATGGGTCTGTGAGGGTCTGGGTGGTCTTTGAGGGTCGGTGGGCTGTGGAGGGTCAGTGGGTCTGAGAGGGTCTGGGTTGTCTGTGAGGGTCAGTGGTCTGTGAGGGCGGTTGGTCTGTGAGGGTCCCGGGTCTGTGAGGGTCGGTGGTCTGTGAGGGTCAGCGGGACTGTGTGGGTTAGCAGGTATGTGAAGGTCGGTGGTCTGTGAGGGTCGGGGGGTCTGTGAGGGTCAGTGGTCTGTGAGGGTCTGGGTGGTCTCTGAGGGTCAGTTTGTATTGGGAGTTTGATCGGATCTGGGTGGTCTGTGAGAGTCTGGGGTGTCTGTGAGGGTCGTTGGTCTGTGAGGGTCTGTGAGGGTCAGTGGTCTGTGAGGGTCAGCGGGTCTGTGTGGGTTAGCAGGTATGTGAAGGTCAGTGGTTTGTGAGTGTCAGCAGGTCAGTGAGGGTCAGTAGTCTGTGAGGGTGAGGGACTGTGAGCATTTACAGGGTCTGTGAGGGTCTGGGTGGTCTGTGGGGGTTGGTGGTCTGTGAGGGTCAGTGGGTCTGTGATGGTCTGGGTTGTCTGTGAGAGTCGTGGTCTGTGAGGGTGGGTGGTCTGTTAGGGTCACGGGTCTGTGAGGGTGGCTGGTCTGTGAGGATCACGGGTCTGTGAGGATCGGTGGTCTTTGAGGGTCTGGGTGGTCTTTGAGGGTCGGTTTGTGTGGGGAGTCTGATAGGATCTAAGTGGTTTGTGAGGGTCTGGGGTGTCTGTGAGGGTCAGTGGTATATGAGGGTCGGTGGTCTGTGGAGGGTCAGTGGGTCTGTGAGGGTCTGGGTTGTCTGTGAGGGTCAGTGGTCTGTGAGGGTGGGTGGTCTGTAAGGGTCACGGGTCTGTGGGGGTTAGTGGTCTATGAGGGTCTGGGTGGTCTCTGAGGGTCAGTATGTGTTGGGAGTCTGATAAGATCTGGGTAGTCTGTGAGGGTCTGGGGTGTCTGTGAGGGTCATTGGTCTGTGAGGGTCGGTGGTCTGTGAGGGTCTGGGGTGTCTGTGAGGGTCGTTGGTTTGTGAGGTTCGGTTGTCTGTGAGGGTCAGCGGGCCTGTGTGGGTTAGCAGGTTTGTGAGGGTCAGTGGTCTGTGAGGGTCAGCAGGTCTGTGAGGGTCGGTAGTCTGTGATTGTGAGGGACTGTGAGCATTTACGGGGTCTGTGAGGGTGGTGGGTCTGTGAGGGTCTGGGTGGTCTATAAGGGTCGGTGGTATGTGAGGGTGGGTGGTCTGTGAGGGTCACGGGTCTGTGGGGGTGGGTGGTCTGTGAGGGTCATGGGTCTTTGAGGTTTGGTGGTCTGTGAGGGTCTGGGTGGTCTCTGAGGGTCGGTTTGTGTGGGGAGTCTGATAGGATCTGGGTGGTCTTTGAGGGTCTGGGGTGTCTGTGAGGGTCGTTGGTTTGTGAGGGTCTGTGAGGGTCGGTTGTCTGTGAGGGTCAGAGGGCCTGTGTGGGTTAGCAGGTCTGTGAGGGTCAGTGGTCTGTGAGGGTCAGCAGGTCTGTGAGGGTCGGTAGTCTGTGAGTGTGAGGGACTGTGAACATTTACAGGGTCTGTGAGGGTGGTGGCTCTGTGAGGGTATGGGTGGTCTGTGAGGGTCGGTGGTCTGTGAGGGTCACGGGTCTGTGGGGGTGGGTGGTCTGTGAGAGTCATGGGTCTTTGAGGGTTGGTGGTCTGTGAGGGTCTGGGTGGTCTCTGAGGGTCGGTTTGTGTGGGGAGTCTGATAGGATCTGGGTAGTCTGTGAGGGTCTGGGGTGTCTGTGAGGGTCAGTGGTCTGTGGAGGGTCAGTGGGTCTGTGAGGGTCTAGGTTGTCTGTGAGGGTGGGTGGTCTGTGAGGGTGGGTGGTCTGTGAGGGTTACGGGTCTGTGAGGGTGGGTGGTCTGTGAGGGTAACAGGTCTGTGAGGGTCAGTGGTCTGTGAGGGTCTGGGTGGTCTCTAAGGGTCGTTTTGTGTTGGGAGTGTGATAAGATCTGGGTGGTCTGTGAGGGTCTGGCGTGTCTGTGAGGGTCATTGGTCTGTGAGGGTCAGTGGACTGTGAGGGTGGGGGTCTGTGAGTATTTACGGGGTCTGTGCGGGTGGCGGGTCTGTGAGGGTCTGGGTGGTCTGTGAGGTTCGGTGGTCTATGAGGGTTGGTGGTCTGTAAGGGTCTCTGGGGTCGGTTGTCTGTGAGGGTCTGTGGTCTGTGAGGGTCAGTGGTCAGTGAGAGTCTGGGTGGTCTGTGAGGGTCGGTGGTCTCTGAGGGTTGGTGGTCTGTGAGGGTCTCTGGGGTCGGTTGTCTGTGAGGGTCTGTGGTCTGTGAGGGTCAGTGGTCAGTGAGGGTCTGGGGTGTCTGTGAGGGTCAGTGGTCTGTGGAGGGTCAGTGGGTCTGTGAGGGTCTAGGTTGTCTGTGAGGGTGGGTGGTCTGTGAGGGTGGGTGGTCTGTGAGGGTCACGGGTCTGTGAGGGTGGGTGGTCTGTGAGGGTAACAGGTCTGTGAGGGTCAGTGGTCTGTGAGGGTCTGGGTGGTCTCTGAGGGTCGTTTTGTGTTGGGAGTGTGATAAGATCTGGGTCGTCTGTGAGGGTCTGGGGTGTCTGTGAGGGTCATTGGTCTGTGAGGGTCAGTGGACTGTGAGGGTGGGTGGTTTGTAAGGGTCACGGGCCTGTGGGGGTTAGTGGTCTATGAGGGTCTGGGTGGTCTCTGAGGGTCAGTATGTGTTGGGAGTCTGAAAAGATCTGGGTAGTCTGTGAGGGTCTGGGGTGTCTGTGAGGGTCGTTGGTTTGTGAGGGTCGGTTGTATGTGAGGGTCAGCGGCCTGTGTGGGTTAGCAGGTTTGTGAGGGTCAGTGGTCTGTGAGGGTCAGCAGGTCTGTGAGGGTCGGTAGTCTGTGATTGTGAGGGACTGTGAGCATTTACGGGGTCTGTGAGGGTGGTGGGTCTGTGAGGGTCTGGGTGGTCTGTGAGGGTCGGTGGTATGTGAGGGTGGGTGGGCTGTGAGGGTCACGGGTCTGTGGGGGTGGGTGGTCTGTGAGGGTCATGGGTCGTTGAGGGTTGGTGGTCTGTGAGGGTCTGGGTGGTCTCTGAGGGTCGGTTTGTGTTGGGAGTCTGATAGGATCTGGGTGGTCTTTGAGGGTCTGGGGTGTCTGTGAGGGTCGTTGGTTTGTGAGGGTCTGTGAGGGTCGGTTGTCTGTGAGGGTCAGCGGGCCTGTGTGGGTTAGCAGGTCTGTGAGGGTCAGTGGTCTGTGAGGGTCAGCAGGTCTGTGAGGGTCGGTAGTCTGTGAGTGTGAGGGACTGTGAACATTTACGGGGTCTGTGAGGGTGGTGGCTCTGTGAGGGTATGGGTGGTCTGTGAGGGTCGGTGGTCTGTGAGGGTCACAGGTCTGTGGGGGTGGGTGGTCTGTGAGAGTCATGGGTCTTTGAGGGTTGGTCGTCTGTGAGGGTCTGGGTGGTCTCTGAGGGTCGGTTTGTGTGGGGAGTGTGATAAGATCTGGGTGGTCTGTGAGGGTCTGGCGTGTCTGTGAGGGTCATTGGTCTGTGAGGGTCAGTGGACTGTGAGGGTGGGGATCTGTGAGTATTTACGGGGTCTGTGCGGGTGGCGGTCTGTGAGGGTCTGGGTGGTCTGTGAGGTTCGGTGGTCTATGAGGGTTGGTGGTCTGTAAGGGTCTCTGGGGTCGGTTGTCTGTGAGGGTCTGTGGTCTGTGAGGGTCAGTGGTCAGTGAGAGTCTGGGTGGTCTGTGAGGGTCGGTGGTCTCTGAGGGTTAGTGGTCTGTGAGAGTCTCTGGGGTCGGTTGTCTGTGAGGGTCTGTGGTCTGTGAGGGTCAGTGGTCAGTGAGGGTCTGGGGTGTCTGTGAGGGTCAGTGGTCTGTGGAGGGTCAATCAATCAATCAATCAGTGACACTTATAAAGCGCGCTACATACCCGTAGGGTCTCAAGGCGCTGGGGGCGGGGGGGGCTGGGGGTCTGCTACTGCTCGAACAGCCAGGTCTTCAGCTTCTTCCTGAAGGAGAGGTGGTCTTGGGTCAGGCGCAGGTCGGACGGGAGGGAGTTCCAGGTCTTGGCGGCCAGGTAGGAGAAGGACCTTCCTCCTGTAGTCGCTCTTCGGATGCGGGGGACGGCGGCGAGGGCGTGGTTGGCTGAACGGAGGTGGCGTTTGGGAGCGTAGAATTTGATTCGGCTGTTGAGGTAGCTCGGGCCTTGGTCGTGTAGGGCTTTGTGTGCGTGGGTGAGGAGGCGGAAGGTGATTCTCTTGTTGACGGGGAGCCAGTGAAGGTCTCTCAGATGTCCGGAGATGTGGCTGGATCGTGGGATGTCGAGGATGAGTCTGGCTGAGGCGTTTTGGATCCGCTGGAGTCTCTTCTGGAGCTTGGCGGTGGTACCGGCGTAGAGGGCGTTGCCGTAGTCCAGTCGGCTGGTGACGAGGGCCTGGGTGACGGTCTTCCTGGTCTCGGTGGGGATCCACCAGAAGATCTTTCGTAGCATGCGTAGGATGTTGAAGCACCCCGAGGAGACGTTGTTGACTTGCCTGGTCATGGAGAGGGAGGAGTCCAGGATGAAGCCCAGGTTACGTGCATGGTCTGTCGGTTTGGGTGCGGTGCCCAGGGCGGGAGGCCACCAGGAGTCGTCCCAGGCGGAGGGAGAGGAGCCCAGGATGAGGACCTCCGTCTTGTCCGAGTTCAGTTTCAGGCGGCTGGTCGTCATCCACTCGGCTACCTCTTTCAGCCCTTCGTGCAGGTTGGCTCTGGCGGCGGCGGGGTCGTTGGTCAGGGAGAGGATCAGCTGGGTGTCGTCGGCGTAGGAGATTATGCTGAGGTGGTGTTTGCGTACGATGGCCGCGAGGGGGCTCATGTAGACGTTGAAGAGGGTGGGGCTCAGGGATGATCCTTGGGGGACGCCGCAGATGACTTCGGAGGCCTCTGACTTGTACGGTGGTAGGCGGACTCTCTGTGTTCTTCCGTCGAGGAAGGAGATGATCCATTCCAGCGCCTTGTCCCGGGTCAGTGGGTCTGTGAGGGTCTAGGTTGTCTGTGAGGGTGGGTGGTCTGTGAGGGTGGGTGGTCTGTGAGGGTCACGGGTCTGTGAGGGTGGGTGGTCTGTGAGGGTAACAGGTCTGTGAGGGTTAGTGGTCTGTGAGGGTCTGCGTGGTCTCTGAGGGTCGTTTTGTGTTGGGAGTGTGATAAGATCTGGATGGTCTGTGAGGGTCTGGGGTGTCTGTGAGGGTCAGTGGTCCGTGAGGGTCGGTGGTCTGTGAGGGTCTGGGTTGTCTGTGAGGGTCATTGGTCTGTGAGGGTCAGTGGTCCGTGAGGGTCGGTGGTCTGTGAGGGTCTGGGGTGTCTGTGAGGGTCATTGGTCTGTGAGGGTCAGTGGTCCGTGAGGGTCGGTGGTCTGTGAGGGTCTGGGGTGTCTGTGAGGGTCATTGGTCTGTGAGGGTCAGTGGTCTGTGAGGGTCAGTGGTCTGTGAGGGTCTGGGGTGTCTGTGAGGGTCATTGGTCTGTGAGGGTCAGTGGTCCGTGAGGGTCAGTGGTCTGTGAGGGTCTGGGGTGTCTGTGAGGGTCATTGGTCTGTGAGGGTCAGTGGTCCGTGAGGGTCGGTGGTCTGTGAGGGTCTG
Source organism: Lissotriton vulgaris (assembly GCF_964263255.1). Classification (NCBI taxonomy): domain Eukaryota; kingdom Metazoa; phylum Chordata; class Amphibia; order Caudata; family Salamandridae; genus Lissotriton; species Lissotriton vulgaris. Next base: position 124,781 of record NW_028255099.1, on the reverse strand, counting down.
GGGTGTCTGTGAGGGTCATTGGTCTGTGAGGGTCAGTGGTCTGTGAGGGTCAGTGGTCTGTGAGGGTCTGGGGTGTCTGTGAGGGTCATTGGTCTGTGAGGGTCAGTGGTCCGTGAGGGTCAGTGGTCTGTGAGGGTCTGGGGTGTCTGTGAGGGTCATTGGTCTGTGAGGGTCAGTGGTCCGTGAGGGTCGGTGGTCTGTGAGGGTCTGGGGTGTCTGTGAGGGTCATTGGTCTGTGAGGGTCAGTGGTCTGTGAGGGTCAGTGGTCTGTGAGGGTCTGGGGTGTCTGTGAGGGTCATTGGTCTGTGAGGGTCAGTGGTCCGTGAGGGTCGGTGGTCTGTGAGGGTCTGGGGTGTCTGTGAGGGTCATTGGTCTGTGAGGGTCAGTGGTCCGTGAGGGTCGGTGGTCTGTGAGGGTCTGGGGTGTCTGTGAGGGTCATTGGTCTGTGAGGGTCAGTGGTCTGTGAGGGTCAGTGGTCTGTGAGGGTCTGGGGTGTCTGTGAGGGTCATTGGTCTGTGAGGGTCAGTGGTCTGTGAGGGTCAGTGGTCTGTGAGGGTCTGGGGTGTCTGTGAGGGTCATTGGTCTGTGAGGGTCAGTGGTCCGTGAGGGTCGGTGGTCTGTGAGGGTCTGGGGTGTCTGTGAGGGTCATTGGTCTGTGAGGGTCAGTGGTCCGTGAGGGTCGGTGGTCTGTGAGGGTCTGGGGTGTCTGTGAGGGTCATTGGTCTGTGAGGGTCAGTGGTCTGTGAGGGTCAGTGGTCTGTGAGGGTCTGGGGTGTCTGTGAGGGTCATTGGTCTGTGAGGGTCAGTGGTCTGTGAGGGTCAGTGGTCTGTGAGGGTCTGGGGTGTCTGTGAGGGTCATTGGTCTGTGAGGGTCAGTGGTCCGTGAGGGTCGGTGGTCTGTGAGGGTCTGGGGTGTCTGTGAGGGTCATTGGTCTGTGAGGGTCAGTGGTCCGTGAGGGTCGGTGGTCTGTGAGGGTCTGGGGTGTCTGTGAGGGTCATTGGTCTGTGAGGGTCAGTGGTCTGTGAGGGTCAGTGGTCTGTGAGGGTCTTTAATAACACAATTTCCTATGCACACAACTTATCATTTTAGGTACAATTATATCTCAAGCAAACTTCCAGTATATTTGGTCCTAGAAAATAATATTCCGCTTCTTCTGTTTGAGCAAGCGTTGTTGTTTTATTGCCGACACGTCTTTCGTCAGAGTGCAGATTACTCCGACTCTTCAGGGCTGGAAATGAAACAAAATTGTACACAATGTTGTGATTCCTGTCACTATACATAGTGACTTGACAAATAATTGGCAACATTCTGTATATACATTGAGATTTAGCAAGCAGTGGAGGTTTTAGTGTCTACAACGAATATTGGTTGTCCCACTAGGACAGAAAAACCCTCTTGTTTTATATCATATGGTCACATGTTACAGGAATGACCTGGTCGTGCCGTGCACTATTGTAAGTGACATACACATGCTTTGAAAAGTGAAGCACACGTGACTGCGAAAACCACGTCCAATACACAATAATGTTTCAGTAGTGTTCAAGATTTCATTAAAAACACACACATTATAAAGCAGAAAGGACACGCTTCGGAAAATACTGTGAACAGAATTTTGCGGACGCATACACTAGTATTGTTTGCAGCAAAAATGTATCGACAATGTGCTCAGTGCGTGTGCCCGAACTCAAATAAGTGTACAATGTATTGTATTTTCCGTAAGAAGCCGTCAAGAGAAAGTCCCTCCACCTCCAAGGTGATGCGTGAAAATGATGCATATTCTCGCCTGTCTTCATGCCAACGCACACCTTTCTTGCAATGACGGCGTATATTGTAATTCCTATTAAAAAATATAGGCGGGGTTGTTTTTTTAAAATAAGAATAAAGATAACTGGTTGGGATAGAGACAATGGTATGAAATGTAGGTGGTAAGTTCGCTACAGCACTTACCACTTGACCGGTGATACTTCCAACCCGGTAAGGGCGCCGTGTACTTTCAATGGATGTAACTAATCCTCCCGCGTTCCTTCAGTAGCTTTAACACGGAGACGCAGTCACAAGTGTCGCAATGTCCCAAAGGAAATAAGAGGAAGGAAAGTGGAAATGTAATGGGTAAATGAAAGGAATAATCCTACAACTAGAAGATATCATGACCATAAACCCCGGATGGGTTGAGAAAATTACTCGTGTGCAAGTTATGCTTTCTGCAAAATGACAATAGTAAAGTTGTATTGTGCCCGAAAAGCGCAAATTGGCTCGTAGTTTCTAACAATGAGTTGTTGTCCAGTAGCCAATAATGTCTATAATTTTGTTAGAAAGCTGTACCCGCAGGCTCTCTAACGTAACACACTGCCGTGCCAAGTCAATTGATAGACCTATTAGTAAAAAAAGGGGAAAATTTCAAATTTCCAAGAACAAGGGGGACTCGCAAATATAGTTAGACCCCATGTCTATGAGTAACACATAATAGTAATAGCACATGGATACATCTTAATATCGATCTTTAAATGCGTTTCAAAACAGTGGCCCACTGTCAACTCACCTTCACCACTTCGTGTCTGTGAGGGTCATTGTTCTGTGAGGGTCGGTGGTCTGTGAGGGTGGTGGTCTGTGAGTATTTACGGGGGTCTGTGAAGGTGGTGGGTTTGTGAGGGTCTGGGTGGTCTGTGAGGGTCAGTGGTCTGTGAGGGTCAGTGGTCTGTGAGGGTCTCTGAGGGTCGGTTGTCTGTGAGGGTCTGTGGTCTGTGAGGGTCATTTGTCTGTAAGGGTCTGGGTGGTCTGTGAGGGTCGGTGATCTGTGAGAGTCTTGGGTGTCTCTGAGGGTCGGTGGTCTGTGAAGGTCAGGGTCAGTGAGGGTCTGGGTTGTCTGTGAAGATCAGCGTGTCTGTGAGGGTCAGCGGGTCTGTGAGAGTCAGTAGTCTGTGAGGGTCTGTGAGGGTCGGTGGTATGTGAAGATCAGGGTCTGTGAGGGTCAGTGGTCTTTGAGGGTCAGTTGTCTGTTAGGGTCAGTGGTCTGTGAGGGTCTGGGTGGTCTGTGAGGGTCGGTGGTCTGTGAGGGTTGGTGGTCTGTGAGGGTCTTGGGTGTCTGTGAGGGTCGGTGGTCTGTGAGGGTCAGTGGTCTGTGAGCGTCTGGGTGGTCTGTAATCTGTGAGGGTCTTGGGTGTCTGTAAGGGTCGGTGGTCTGTGAAGGTCAGGGTCAGTGAGGGCCAGCTGGTCTGTGAGGGTCTGTGAGGGTCGAGGGTCTGTGAGTGTTTTGGTGGTCTGTGAGGGTCGGGGATCTGTTAGGGTTGGTGGTCTGTGAGGGGCTGTGAGGGTCGGGGGTCTGTGAGGGTCGGTGGTATGTGAGGGTCGGTGGTCTGTGAGGGTCAGCGGGTCTGTGATGGTCTGCGAGGGTCGGGGGTCTGTGAGTGTCTTGGGTGTCTGTGAACGTCGGTGGTTTGTGAGGGTCAGTGGTCTGTGAGGGTCGGTTGTCCATGAGGGTCAGCAGGTCTGTGAGGGTCGGCGGTCTGTGAGTGTCTTGGGTGTCTGTGAGGGTTGGTGGTCTGTGAAGGTCAGTGGCAGTGAGGGTTAGCTGGTCTGTGAGAGTCTGTGAGGGTCAAGGGTCCGTGAGAGTATTGGGTGTCTCTGAGGGTCGGTGGTCTGTGAAGGTCGGGGTCAGTTAGGGTCTGGGTCGTCTGTGAGGGTCAGCATGTCTCTGAGGGTCAGTGGGTCTGTGAGGGTCGTTAGTCTCTGAAAGCCTGTGAAGGTCGGTGGTCTGTGAAGTTCAGGGTCTATGAGGGTCGGTGGTCTGTGAGGGTCAGTGGTCTTTGAGGGTCAGGGTGGTCTGTGAGGTCGGTGGTCTGTGAGGGTTGGTGGTCTGTGAGGGTCAGTGGTCTTTGAGGGTCTGGGTGGTCTGTGAGGGTCGGTGGTCTTTGAGGGTCTGGGTGGTCTGTGAGGGTCGGTGGTCTGTGAGGGTCTTGTGTGTCTGTGAGGGTCGGTGGTCTGTGAGTGGTCAGTGGTCTGTGAGGGTCTGGGTGGTCTGTGATCTGTGAGGTCTTGGGTGTCTGTGAGGGTCGGTGGTCTGTGAAGGTCAGGGTCAGTGAGGGTCAGCTGGTCTGTGAGGGTCTGTGAGGGTCTGTAAGAGTCGAGGGTCTGTGAGGGTTTTGGTGGTCTGTGAGGGTCGGGGGTCTGTGAGGGTTGGTGGTCTGTGAGTGTCTATGAGGGTCGGGGGTCTGCGAGGGTCGGTGGTCTATGAGGGTCTGGGTGGTCTCTGAGGGTCAGTTTGTGTTGGTAGTTTGATAGGATATGGGTGGTCTGTGAGGGTCTTGGGTGTCTGTGAGGGTCGTTGGTCTGTGAGGGTCTGTGAGGGTCGGTGGTCTGTGAGGGTCAGCAGGCCTGTGTGGGTTAGCTGGTCTGTGAGGGTCAGTGGTCTGTGAGGGTCAGCAGGTCTGTGAGGGTCTGTAGTCTGTGAGGGTGAGGGACTGTGAGCATTTACGGGGTCTGTGAGGGTAGTGGGTCTGTGAAGGTCTGGGTGGTCTTTGAGGGTCGGTGGTCTGTGAGGGTGGGTGGTCTGTGAGGGTCTGTGGGGGTGGGTAGTCTGTAAGGGTCATGGGTCTTTGAGGGTTGGTGGTCTGTGAGGGTCTGGGTGGTCTCTGAGGGTCGGTTTGTGTGGGGAGTCTGATAGGATCTTGGTAGTCTGTGAGGGTCTGGGGTGTCTGTGAGGGTCGGTGGTCTGTGGAGGGTCAGTGGGTATGTGAGGGTCTAGGTTGTCTGTGAGGGTGGGTGGTCTGTGAGGGTGGGTCATCTGTGAGGGTCACGGGTCTGTGAGGGTGGGTGGTCTGTGAGGGTAACGGCTCTGTGAGGGTCAGTGGTCTGTGAGGGTCTGGGTGGTCTCTGAGGGTGGATTTGTGTTGGGAGTCTGATAAGATCTGGGTGGTCTGTGAGGGTCTGGGGTGTCTGTGAGGGTCATTGTTCTGTGAGGATCGGTGGTCTGTGAGGGTGGTGGTCTGTGAGTATTTACAGGGTCTGTGAGGGTGGTGGGTTTGTGAGGGTCTTGGTGGTCTGTGAGGGTCGGTGGTCTGTGAGGGTCGGTGGTCTGTGAGGGTCTTTGAGGGTCGGTTGCCTGTGAGGGTCTGTGGTATGTGAGGGTCAGTGGTCAGTGAGGGTCTGGGTGGTCTGTGAGGGTTGGTGGTCTGTGAGGGTTGGTGGTCTGTGAGGTTCTGTTGGGGGTCGGTGTTCTGTGAAGGTCGGTGGTCTGTGAGGGCCTGTGTGGGTCGGTGGTCTGTGAGGGTCTGGGTGGTGTGTGAGGGTCAGTGGTCTGTGAGGGTCTGGGTGGTCTGTGAGGGTCGGTGGTCTGTGAGGGTCAGTTGTCTGTGAGGGTCTGGGTGGTCTGTGAGGGTCGGTGATCTGTGAGAGTCTTGGGTGTCTCTGAGGGTCGGTGGTCTGTGAAGGTCAGGGTCAGTGAGGGTCTGGGTTGTCTGTGAGGATCAGCGTATCTGTGAGGGTCAGCGGGTCTGTGAGAGTCAGTAGTCTGTGAGGGTCTGTGAGGGTCGGTGGTATGTGAAGATCAGGGTCTGTGAAGGTCAGTGGTCTTTGAGGGTCAGTGGTCTGTGAGGGTCAGTGGTCTGTGAGGGTCTGGGTGGTCTGTGAGGGTCGGTGGTCTGTGAGGGTCGGTGGTCTGTGAGGGTCTTGGGTGTCTGTGAGGGTCGGTGGTCTGTGAGGGTCAGTGGTCTGTGAGGGTCTGGGTGGTCTGTAATCTGTGAGGGTCTTGGGTGTCTGTAGGGGTCGGTGGTCTGTGAAGGTCAGGGTCAGTGAGGGCCAGCTGGTCTGTGAGGGTCTGTGAGGGTCGAGGGTCTGTGAGTGTTTTGGTGGTCTGTGAGGGTCGGGGGTCTGTGAGGGTTGGTGGTCTATGAGGGTCTGTGAGGGTCGGGGGTCTGTGAGGGTCGGTGGTATGTGAGGGTCGGTGGTCTGTGAGGGTCAGCAGGTCTGTGATGGTCTGCGAGGGTCGGGGGGTCTGTGAGTGTCTTGGGTGTCTGTGAGGGTCGGTGGTCTGTGAGGGTCAGTGGTCTGTGAGGGTCGGTTGTCCATGAGGGTCAGCAGGTCTGTGAGGGTCGGCGGTCTGTGAGTGTCTTGGGTGTCTGTGAGGGTTGGTGGTCTGTGAAGGTCAGTGGCAGTGAGGGTCAGCTGGTCTGTGAGAGTCTGTGAGGGTCAAGGGTCTGTGAGGGTCTTGGGTGTCTCTGAGGGTCGGTGGTCTGTGAAGGTCGGGGTCAGTGAGGGTCTGGGTTGTCTGTGAGGGTCAGCGTGTCTCTGAGGGTCAGTGGGTCTGTGAGGGTCAGTAGTCTCTGAAAGCCTGTGAAGGTCGGTGGTCTGTGAAGTTCAGGGTCTATGAGGGTCGGTGGTCTGTGAGGGTCAGTGGTCTTTGAGGGTCAGGGTGGTCTGTGAGGTCGGTGGTCTGTGAGCGTTGGTGGTCTGTGAGGGTCAGTGGTCTTTGAGGGTCTGGGTGGTCTGTGAGGGTCGGTGGTCTTTGAGGGTCTGGGTGGTCTGTGAGGGTCGGTGGTCTGTGAGGGTCTTGGGTGTCTGTGAGGGTCGGTGGTCTGTGAGGGTCAGTGGTCTGTGAGGGTCTGGGTGGTCTGTGATCTGTGAGGGTCTTGTGTGTCTGTGAGGGTCGGTGGTCTGTGAAGGTCAGGGTCAGTGAGGATCAGCTGGTCTGTGAGGGTCTGTGAGAGTCGAGGGTCTGTGAGGATTTTGGTGGTCTGTGAGGGTCGGGGGTCTGTGAGGGTTGGTGGTATGTGAGTGTCTATGAGGGTCGGGGGTCTGTGAGGGTCGGTGGTCTATGAGGGTCTGGGTGGTCTCTGAGGGTCAGTTTGTGTTGGGAGTTTGATAGGATATGGGTGGTCTGTGAGGGTCTTGGGTGTCTGTGAGGGTCGTTGGTCTGTGAGGGTCTGTGAGGGTCGGTGGTCTGTGAGGGTCAGCAGGCCTGTGTGGGTTAGCCGGTCTGTGAGGGTCAGTGGTCTGTGAGGGTCAGCAGGTCTGTGAGGGTCGGCAGTCTGTGAGGGTGAGGGACTGTGAGCATTTACGGGGTCTGTGAGGGTAGTGGGTCTGTGAAGGTCTGGGTGGTCTTTGAGGGTCGGTGGTCTGTGAGGGTGGGTGGTCTGTGAGGGTCTGTGGTGGTGGGTGGTCTGCGAGGGTCATGGGTCTTTGAGGGTTGGTGGTCTGTGAGGGTCTGGGTGGTCTCTGAGGGTCGGTTTGTGTGGGGAGTCTGATAGAATCTTGGTAGTCTGTGAGGGTCTGGGGTGTCTGTGAGGGTCGGTGGTCTGTGGAGGGTATGGGTGGTCTCTGAGGGTGGATTTGTGTTGGGAGTCTGATAAGATCTGGGTGGTCTGTGAGGGTCTGGGGTGTCTCTGAGGGTCATTATTCTGTGAGGGTCGGTGGTCTGTGAGGGTGGTGGTCTGTGAGTATTTACGGGGTCTGTGAGGGTGGTGGGTTTGTGAGGGTCTTGGTGGTCTGTGAGGTTCGGTGGTCTGTGAGGGTCGGTGGTCTGTGAGGGTCTCTGAGGGCCGGTTGTCTGTGAGGGTCTGTGGTATGTGAGGGTCAGTGGTCAGTGAGGGTCTGGGTGGTCTGTGAGGGTCGGTGGTCTGTGAGGGTTGGTGGTCTGTGAGGTTCTGTTGGGGGTCGGTGGTCTGTGAAGGTCGGTGGTCTGTGAGGGCCTGTGAGGGTCGGTGGTCTGTGAGGGTCTGGGTGGTGTGTGAGGGTCAGTGGTCTGTGAGGGTCTGGGTGGTCTGTGAGGGTCGGTGGTCTGTGAGGGTCATTTGTCTGTGAGGGTCTGGGTGGTCTGTGAGGGTCAGTGGTCTGTGAGGGTCTGGGTGGTCTGTGATCTGTGAGGGTCTTGGGTGTCTGTGAGGGTCGGTGGTCTGTGAAGGTCAGGGTCAGTGAGGGTCAGCTGGTCTGTGAGGGTCTGTGAGGGTCTGTAAGAGTCGAGGGTCTGTGAGGGTTTTGGTGGTCTGTGAGGGTCGGGGGTCTGTGAGGGTTGGTGGTCTGTGAGTGTCTATGAGGGTCGGGGGTCTGCGAGGGTCGGTGGTCTATGAGGGTCTGGGTGGTCTCTGAGGGTCAGTTTGTGTTGGTAGTTTGATAGGATATGGGTGGTCTGTGAGGGTCTTGGGTGTCTGTGAGGGTCGTTGGTCTGTGAGGGTCTGTGAGGGTCGGTGGTCTGTGAGGGTCAGCAGGCCTGTGTGGGTTAGCTGGTCTGTGAGGGTCAGTGGTCTGTGAGGGTCAGCAGGTCTGTGAGGGTCTGTAGTCTGTGAGGGTGAGGGACTGTGAGCATTTACGGGGTCTGTGAGGGTAGTGGGTCTGTGAAGGTCTGGGTGGTCTTTGAGGGTCGGTGGTCTGTGAGGGTGGGTGGTCTGTGAGGGTCTGTGGGGGTGGGTAGTCTGTAAGGGTCATGGGTCTTTGAGGGTTGGTGGTCTGTGAGGGTCTGGGTGGTCTCTGAGGGTCGGTTTGTGTGGGGAGTCTGATAGGATCTTGGTAGTCTGTGAGGGTCTGGGGTGTCTGTGAGGGTCGGTGGTCTGTGGAGGGTCAGTGGGTATGTGAGGGTCTAGGTTGTCTGTGAGGGTGGGTGGTCTGTGAGGGTGGGTCATCTGTGAGGGTCACGGGTCTGTGAGGGTGGGTGGTCTGTGAGGGTAACGGCTCTGTGAGGGTCAGTGGTCTGTGAGGGTCTGGGTGGTCTCTGAGGGTGGATTTGTGTTGGGAGTCTGATAAGATCTGGGTGGTCTGTGAGGGTCTGGGGTGTCTGTGAGGGTCATTGTTCTGTGAGGATCGGTGGTCTGTGAGGGTGGTGGTCTGTGAGTATTTACAGGGTCTGTGAGGGTGGTGGGTTTGTGAGGGTCTTGGTGGTCTGTGAGGGTCGGTGGTCTGTGAGGGTCGGTGGTCTGTGAGGGTCTTTGAGGGTCGGTTGCCTGTGAGGGTCTGTGGTATGTGAGGGTCAGTGGTCAGTGAGGGTCTGGGTGGTCTGTGAGGGTTGGTGGTCTGTGAGGGTTGGTGGTCTGTGAGGTTCTGTTGGGGGTCGGTGTTCTGTGAAGGTCGGTGGTCTGTGAGGGCCTGTGAGGGTCGGTGGTCTGTGAGGGTCTGGGTGGTGTGTGAGGGTCAGTGGTCTGTGAGGGTCTGGGTGGTCTGTGAGGGTCGGTGGTCTGTGAGGGTCAGTTGTCTGTGAGGGTCTGGGTGGTCTGTGAGGGTCGGTGATCTGTGAGAGTCTTGGGTGTCTCTGAGGGTCGGTGGTCTGTGAAGGTCAGGGTCAGTGAGGGTCTGGGTTGTCTGTGAGGATCAGCGTATCTGTGAGGGTCAGCGGGTCTGTGAGAGTCAGTAGTCTGTGAGGGTCTGTGAGGGTCGGTGGTATGTGAAGATCAGGGTCTGTGAAGGTCAGTGGTCTTTGAGGGTCAGTGGTCTGTGAGGGTCAGTGGTCTGTGAGGGTCTGGGTGGTCTGTGAGGGTCGGTGGTCTGTGAGGGTCGGTGGTCTGTGAGGGTCTTGGGTGTCTGTGAGGGTCGGTGGTCTGTGAGGGTCAGTGGTCTGTGAGGGTCTGGGTGGTCTGTAATCTGTGAGGGTCTTGGGTGTCTGTAGGGGTCGGTGGTCTGTGAAGGTCAGGGTCAGTGAGGGCAAGCTGGTCTGTGAGGGTCTGTGAGGGTCGAGGGTCTGTGAGTGTTTTGGTGGTCTGTGAGGGTCGGGGGTCTGTGAGGGTTGGTGGTCTATGAGGGTCTGTGAGGGTCGGGGGTCTGTGAGGGTCGGTGGTATGTGAGGGTCGGTGGTCTGTGAGGGTCAGCAGGTCTGTGATGGTCTGCGAGGGTCGGGGGTCTGTGAGTGTCTTGGGTGTCTGTGAGGGTCGGTGGTCTGTGAGGGTCAGTGGTCTGTGAGGGTCGGTTGTCCATGAGGGTCAGCAGGTCTGTGAGGGTCGGCGGTCTGTGAGTGTCTTGGGTGTCTGTGAGGGTTGGTGGTCTGTGAAGGTCAGTGGCAGTGAGGGTCAGCTGGTCTGTGAGAGTCTGTGAGGGTCAAGGGTCTGTGAGGGTCTTGGGTGTCTCTGAGGGTCGGTGGTCTGTGAAGGTCGGGGTCAGTGATGGTCTGTGTTGTCTGTGAGGGTCAGCGTGTCTCTGAGGGTCAGTGGGTCTGTGAGGGTCAGTAGTCTCTGAAAGCCTGTGAAGGTCGGTGGTCTGTGAAGTTCAGGGTCTATGAGGGTCGGTGGTCTGTGAGGGTCAGTGGTCTTTGAGGGTCAGGGTGGTCTGTGAGGTCGGTGGTCTGTGAGCGTTGGTGGTCTGTGAGGGTCAGTGGTCTTTGAGGGTCTGGGTGGTCTGTGAGGGTCGGTGGTCTTTGAGGGTCTGGGTGGTCTGTGAGGGTCGGTGGTCCGTGAGGGTCTTGGGTGTCTCTGAGGGTCGGTGGTCTGTGAGGGTCAGTGGTCTGTGAGGGTCTGGGTGGTCTGTGATCTGTGAGGGTCTTGTGTGTCTGTGAGGGTCGGTGGTCTGTGAAGGTCAGGGTCAGTGAGGATCAGCTGGTCTGTGAGGGTCTGTGAGAGTCGAGGGTCTGTGAGGATTTTGGTGGTCTGTGAGGGTCGGGGGTCTGTGAGGGTTGGTGGTATGTGAGTGTCTATGAGGGTCGGGGGTCTGTGAGGGTCGGTGGTCTATGAGGGTCTGGGTGGTCTCTGAGGGTCAGTTTGTGTTGGGATTTTGATAGGATATGGGTGGTCTGTGAGGGTCTTGGGTGTCTGTGAGGGTCGTTGGTCTGTGAGGGTCTGTGAGGGTCGGTGGTCTGTGAGGGTCAGCAGGCCTGTGTGGGTTAGCCGGTCTGTGAGGGTCAGTGGTCTGTGAGGGTCAGCAGGTCTGTGAGGGTCGGCAGTCTGTGAGGGTGAGGGACTGTGAGCATTTACGGGGTCTGTGAGGGTAGTGGGTCTGTGAAGGTCTGGGTGGTCTTTGAGGGTCGGTGGTCTGTGAGGGTGGGTGGTCTGTGAGGGTCTGTGGTGGTGGGTGGTCTGCGAGGGTCATGGGTCTTTGAGGGTTGGTGGTCTGTGAGGGTCTGGGTGGTCTCTGAGGGTCGGTTTGTGTGGGGAGTCTGATAGAATCTTGGTAGTCTGTGAGGGTCTGGGGTGTCTGTGAGGGTCGGTGGTCTGTGGAGGGTCAGTGGGTCTGTGAGGGTCTAGGTTGTCTGTGAGGGTGGGTGGTCTGTGAGGGTGGGTCGTCTGTGAGGGTCACGGGTCTGTGAGGGTTGGTGGTCTGTGAGGGTAACGCGTCTGTGAGGGTCAGTGGTCTGTGAGGGTATGGGTGGTCTCTGAGGGTGGATTTGTGTTGGGAGTCTGATAAGATCTGGGTGGTCTGTGAGGGTCTGGGGTGTCTCTGAGGGTCATTATTCTGTGAGGGTCGGTGGTCTGTGAGGGTGGTGGTCTGTGAGTATTTACGGGGTCTGTGAGGGTGGTGGGTTTGTGAGGGTCTTGGTGGTCTGTGAGGTTCGGTGGTCTGTGAGGGTCGGTGGTCTGTGAGGGTCTCTGAGGGCCGGTTGTCTGTGAGGGTCTGTGGTATGTGAGGGTCAGTGGTCAGTGAGGGTCTGGGTGGTCTGTGAGGGTCGGTGGTCTGTGAGGGTTGGTGGTCTGTGAGGTTCTGTTGGGGGTCGGTGGTCTGTGAAGGTCGGTGGTCTGTGAGGGCCTGTGAGGGTCGGTGGTCTGTGAGGGTCTGGGTGGTGTGTGAGGGTCAGTGGTCTGTGAGGGTCTGGGTGGTCTGTGAGGGTCGGTGGTCTGTGAGGGTCATTTGTCTGTGAGGGTCTGGGTGGTCTGTGAGGGTCGGTGATCTGTGAGAGTCTTGGGTGTCTCTGAGGGTCGGTGGTCTGTGAAGGTCAGGGTCAGTGAGGGCCTGGATTGTCTGTGAGGATCAGCGTGTCTGTGAGGGTCAGTGGGTCTGTGAGGGTCAGTAGTCTGTGAGGGTCTGTGAGGGTCGGTGACATGTGAAGATCAGGGTCTGTGAGGGTCAGTGGTCTGTGAGGGTCTGGGTGGTCTGTGAGGGTCGGTGGTCAGTGAGGGTTGGTGGTCGGTGAGGGTCTTGGGTGTCTGTGAGGGTCGGTGGTCTGTGAGGGTCAGTGGTCTGTGAGGGTCTGGGTGGTCTGTAATCTGTGAGGGTCTTGGGTGTCTGTAAGGGTCGGTGGTCTGTGAAGGTCAGGGTCAGTGAGGGCCAGCTGGTCTGTGAGGGTCTGTGAGGGTCGAGGGTCTGTGAGTGTTTTGGTGGTCTGTGAGGGTCGGGGGTCTGTGAGGGTTGGTGGTCTGTGAGGGTCTGTGAGGGTCGGGGGTCTGTGAGGGTCGGTGGTATGTGAGGGTCGGTGGTCTGTGAGGGTCAGCAGGTCTGTGATGGTCTACGAGGGTCGGGGGTCTGTGAGTGTCTTGGGTGTCTGTGAGGATCGGTGGTCTGTGAGGGTCAGCAGGTCTGTGAGGGTCGGCGGTCTGTGAATGTCTTGGGTGTCTGTGAGGGTTGGTGGTCTGTGAAGGTCAGTGGCAGTGAGGGTCAGCTGGTCTGTGAGAGTCTGTGAGGGTCAAGGGTCTGTGAGGGTCTTGGTGGTCTGTGAGGGTCGGGGGTCTGTGAGGGTCGATGGTCTGTGAGGGTCGGTGGTCTCTGAGGGACTTGGGTGTCTGTGAGGGTCGGTGGTCTGTGAGGGTCGGTGGTCTGTGAGGGTCTTGGTGGTCTGTGATGGTCGGGGGTCTGTGAGGGTCGATGGTCTGTGAGGGTCGGTGGTCTTTGAGGGACTTGGGTGTCTTTGAGGGTCGGTGGTCTGTGAGGGTCTTGGTGGTCTGTGAGGGTCGGGGGTCTGTGAGGGTCGGTGGTCTGTAAAGGCCAGGGTCTGTGAGGGTCGGTGTTCTGTGAGGGTGGGGTTGTTTACCCCCAGCCTCGGCTCACGCGCTCCGGCAGCTCCGGCATTTCCTCCGTCTTTGGCAGATGTTCGCGGCTCCAGCGGTCGCTTCCTGCGCCGGAGGGGGGGGTGGGGGGGGTCGGTGCTGCTGGGGCTGCGCCCGGAGCTCAGCGCTGCTCAGAGCTGCTGGGGACACCGACCAGGCAAGACCTACAGCTGCCTCACAGGGACCCGAGCAGGACAGACCTCCCCCCCGGAGCTCTGCTGCGGAGACCTCACCCGGACCTCACCCGATCCTCCTCTGCCCACACCCGAACCTTACCCGGGCCCTCCTCTCCCTCACCCGGAGCATCCCGACCCTCACCCGGCCCTCCTCTGCCCTCACCCGGCCCTCCTCTCCCTCACCCGGCCCTCCTCCGGCCCTCCTCTCCCTCACCCGGCCCTCCTCTGCCCTCACCCGGCCCTCCTCTCCCTCACCCGGCCCTCCTCTGCCCTCACCCGGCCCTCCTCTGCCCTCACCCGGAGCATCCCGGCCCACACCCGGCCCTCCTCTCCCTCACCCGGCCCTCCTCTGCCCTCACCCGGCACTCCCCTGCCCTCACCCGGCCCTCCCCGGCCCACACCCGGCCCTCCTCTCCCTCACCCGGCCCTCCTCTGCCCTCACCCGGCCCTCCTCTCCCTCACCCGGCACTCCCCTGCCCTCACCCGGCCCTCCTCTGCCCTCACCCGGCCCTCCTCTGCCCTCACCCGGAGCATCCCGGCCCACACCCGGCCCTCCTCTGCCCTCACCCGGCCCTCCTCTCCCTCACCCGGCCCTCCTCTGCCCTCACCCGGCCCTCCTCTGCCCTCACCGGGCCCATCTCTGCCCTCACCCGCCCCTCTTGTGCCCTCACCCGGCTCTCCTCTGCCCTCACCCGCCCCTCTTGTGCCCTCACCCGGCTCTCCTCTGCCCTCACCCGCCCCTCTTGTGCCCTCACCCGGCCCTCCTCTGCCCTCACCCGCCCCTCTTGTGCCCTCACCCGGACCTCCTCTCCCTCACCCGCCCCTCTTGTGCCCTCACCCAGGCCTCCTGTGCCCTCTCTCAGGGCTCTTCTTCTACGCCTAGGACCCCCCCCCCCACTGCCGCACCAAGCCCCTGAGGGCCACGCCCGAGGGCCCCTCGCCCCGCCACCCGCACCATGGATGCCTCTCTCTGGGCGATGGTCTTTCTTCTGGCCACTGGGGCCACAAGAGCAGGTGAGTGCCCCTCGGGGGGTGGAGGGTAGGGGAACTGGGGCCCTTGGGTTACAGGGGTGTCTGTGGCCCTCGGCTTGCAGGGGTGTCTGGGGCCCTGGGCTTGCAGGGGTGTCTGTGGCCCTCGGCTTGCAGGGGTGTCTGGCCCCTCGGCGTGCAGCGGTGTCTGGGGCCCTGGGCTTGCAGGGGTGTCTGGGGCCCTGTGCTTGCAGCGGTGTTTGGGGCCCTGGGCTTGCAGGGGTGTCTGGAGCCCTGGGCTTGCAGGGTGTCTGTGGCCCTGGGCTTGCAGGGTGTCTGTGGCCCTGGGCTTGCAGGGGTGTCTGGGGCCCTGGGCTTGCAGGGTGTCTGGGGCCCTGGGCTTGCAGGGTGTCTGTGGCCCTGGGCTTGCAGGGGCGTCTGGGGCCCTGGGCTTGCAGGGGTGTCTGGAGCCCTGGGCTTGCAGGGTGTCTGTGGCCCTGGGCTTGCAGGGTGTCTGTGGCCCTGGGCTTGCAGGGGTGTCTGGGGCCCTGGGCTTGCAGGGTGTCTGTGGCCCTGGGCTTGCAGGGGTGTCTGGGGCCCTGGGCTTGCAGGGGTGTCTGGGGCCCTGGGCTTGCAGGGGTGTCTGGGGCCCTGGGCTTGCAGGGGTGTATGGGGCCCTGGGCTTGCAGGGGTGTCTGTGGCCCTGGGCTTGCAGGGGTGTCTGGGGCCCTGGGCTTGCAGGGGAGCCTGGGGCCCTGGGCTTGCAGGTGTGCCTGGGGCCCTGGGCTTGCAGGGGTGTCTGGGGCCCTGTGCTTGCAGGGTGTCTGTGGCCCTGGGCTTGCAGGGGTGTCTGTGGCCCCTCGGCTTGCAGGGGTGTCTGGGGCCCTGGGCTTGCAGGGGTGTCTGGGGCCCTGTGCTTGCAGGGGTGTCTGGGGCCCTGGGCTTGCGGGGGTGTCTGGGGCCCTGGGCTTGCAGGGGTGTCTGGGGCCCTGTGCTTGCAGGGGTGTCTGGGGCCCTGGGCTTGCGGGGGTGTCTGGGGCCCTGGGCTTGCAGGGGTGTCTGGGGCCCTGTGCTTGCAGGGGTGTCTGGGGCCCTGGGCTTGCGGGGGTGTCTGGGGCCCTGGGCTTGCAGGGGTGTCTGTGGCCCTGGGCTTGCAGGGGTGTGTGGGGCCCTGTGCTTGCAGGGTGTCTGTGGCCCTGGGCTTGCAGGGGTGTCTGGGGCCCTCGGCTTGCAGGGGTGTCTGGGGCCCTGGGCTTGCAGGGGTGTCTGGGGCCCTGTGCTTGCAGGGGTGTCTGGGGCCCTGGGCCTGCGGGGGTGTCTGGGGCCCTGGGCTTGCAGGAGTGTCTGGGGCCCTGTGCTTGCAGGGGTGTCTGGGGCCCTGGGCTTGCGGGGTGTCTGGGGCCCTGGGCTTGCAGGGGTGTCTGTGGCCCTGGGCTTGCAGGGGTGTCTGGGGCCCTTGAGTTACAGGGGTGTCTGGGGCCCTGGGCTTGGAGCGGTGCCTGGGGCCCTGGGCTTGCAGGGGGCCCTGGGCTTGCAGGGGTGTCCGTGGCCCCTCGGCTTGCGGGGGTGTCTGGGGCCCTGGGCTTGCAGGGGTGTCTGTGGCCCTGGGCTTGCAGGGGTGTCTGGGGCCCTTGAGTTACAGGGGTGTCTGTGGCCCTGGGCTTGCAGGGGTGTCTGGGCCCTGGGCTTGCAGGGGTGTCTGGGGCCCTTGAGTTACAGGGGTGTCTGTGGCCCTGGGCTTGCAGGGGTGTCTGGGCCCTGGGCTTGCAGGGGTGTCTGTGGCCCCTCGGCTTGCGGGGGTGTCTGGGGCCCTGGGCTTGCAGCGGTGTCTGTGGCCCTGGGCTTGCAGGGGTGTCTGGGGCCCTTGAGTTACAGGGGTGTCTGGGGCCCTGGGCTTGCAGCCGTGTCTGGGGCCCTGGGCTTGCAGGGGTGTCTGTGGCCCCTCGGCTTGCAGCGGTGTCTGGGGCCCTTGGGTTATTGGGGTGTCTGTGGCCCTGAGCTTGGGAGGCCCCTGGTAAGGATGCCAGCCTTGGGGGGCCCCTGGCAAGGATACCAGCCTTGGGGGGCCCTGATGGAGCCAGCCTTGAGGGGCCCCTGGCAAGCATGCCAGCCTTGGGGGGCCCTGATGGGGCCAGCACTGCCCTGATGACCTTTCGTGTGTCTCAACAGATTGGTTGTGGTGGAGCGAGGGAGACACTCAACATATGTATTAGTGACGACATGAGTGACCTGCTGATGAATTATAATATTGAACACACACGTCACTGCCCTGGGTGAACCTTAGATGTAAAGACGTTTAGAACGTGTACCCGCCTCGCGTGTCTGCCCCTCTGTCCAGCACACACAACACTGAACAATGACGTCACTGCGAGTGGACGCGTCTCTAGTCGGTACATAAGACATAGACGTGTTGGGCGGTTCTTTAGTGTAGAGGCGGGCCCCCCCTGGAGGTGCGTCAGCTGCATACTTGGTTGTTTAGTGGAGAAGTGTGGCTCACTGGTTAGAGGAGGCAGACCTGGAAGCCGAGGTCAGCCCGGGACCAGGGTTCAATTCCCGGCTCGGCGGGGTCTTGAGTCCTAAAATGTCCATGGACTCGACAATTCTCGCTCCGGTGCCTACTCGACTCACGGGTTCACACTCTGCGACTCTGGGCAATAGCTTGCTTAATCTCCACAACGGCCCCTCGCGGCGGGATGCCTGGCTTTCACCTTGCGGATACCCTGCCGGGGCTATCTTACAGGGGAATACCAGGACGGGTTCCCTAAGCAAGCGCCTTGATGCCTTCGGGTGATACGTGTGCTATATAAATCGCAATACATTTACATTTACATTATGGCGGTTTGGATGGATGTAGGAAGAGGTCTAGTTTTGACCCGTCCCTCTGTTGGGGTCCTCCTTGGTGTGAGTCTGAGCGCAGTGTTGTCCTCCATGGTGTGAGTCTGAGTGCAGTGTTGTCCTCCCGGGTGTGAGTCTGAGTGCAGTGTTGTCCTCCCGGGTGTGTGTCTGAGTGCAGTGTTGTCCTCCCGGGTGTGTGTCTGAGTGCAGTGTTGTCCTCCATGGTGTGAGTCTGAGTGCAGTGTTGTCCTCCCGGGTGTGTGTCTGAGTGCAGTGTTGTCCTCCCGGGTGTGTGTCTGAGTGCAGTGTTGTCCTCCATGGTGTGTGTCTGAGTGCAGTGTTGTCCTCCCGGGTGTGTGTCTGAGTGCAGTGTTGTCCTCCATGGTGTGAGTCTGAGTGCAGGTTTGTGCTTGGCTGATTTTGACTTTCTTAGGGCTCTTTTGATTGCCAGGAAATTGTATGGTTCTGTGTCTGGGAGGTCGTATCGTGTTTCCAGGCTGTTGACGGTGTGGGGCACCCCCTCAGCTTCCAACTGAGCTGGATGTGAGGGTCCGAACTTCCTCCACGACTCTATGTCGAGGGGCTCCCCCGGTATTTAATCTTGGGGTTTGCCCGGAGTGTTTCCCAGTGCGAGTTTTTGGTGCTGTATTCGAGCTTCTGGTCTACTTTGAGCAGCGCCTGCCTCGTCATCTTTAAGACCGGGCTGTTCTTTTGTGCCGGCTTGTTGGCGGTGACGAGAGTTAAAGTGTCTGTGTTATTTGGAATGGCTTCCTCTAAAGTGTGCATTGCTCTTTCGGAAGTACCCGGTGCATCCCCTGCCTGGCTATGAAGGCTCTGGAAGGTTCTCAGGTCCGCCACGTTGAGACCTCCTAGCTTTTTCTCTAGTCTTAGTTTTGGGAGGCCTACTCTGGGTTTCTTATCACGCCATATACATTTGTTTGGACCCTTTGCTGGATTGGACTTCGTGCTACTGGGACCTTTGCTCTTGGACTCCTGGTTCTGGGCTGCTGACCTGCTTCTAGGGTGTCCTGTACAGGAGAGTTATCTATGGACAGCCCTGGGAAGCTCCTCTCATGGAACATCGCGGGCTGAACAGTAAGCTGACGTCCCAAAATTGGATTGATTTCATTAATGGTTTCGATCTCTGTTTATTCCAGGAGACGTGGGCTTGCGACCCTATATTTCTTCCTGGTTATTTACATTTTTCAATTCCAGCCATTAGAGGTTCTAGGGGCCGACCGATGGGAGGCCTGACTATTTGGGTTAAGCACTGCCTTCAGTTGACAATCAAAGTGGTGGGTCTGGGTTGTAAAGACATCCAAATGTTAAGAATAACCTCAGAAAAGCGTGGAGGGATAGATTTGTATAACATTTATGCCAGGGGTAGTACCATTGGGAGCTCTCCCATTTTAGAGGCACTGTCCACTTCCCTGGAATCTCAGTCTTTGGGTAACACAGTTGTAGTAGCTGGTGACCTAAATAGGACCTTTGAACCATTGGATAGTTCAGACGATCCCCTAGGGCATGAAGAAGATACACAGTGGGGTGTTCCGACTTTACATCTGGTTCCTGTCAAGCGATGGACGAAAGATATATTACAACTGAATGCCATCTGTTTGGAACATGGTTTGAGAGCCCTAAATGGGAGGACGAAGGGCGACAGGGAAGGTGCTTGTACATTCGACAATGGTCATGGTCAAAGTTGGATAGATTATGTCCTTTGCAGCCTTAACTTGTGGCAGTTGGTATGTGACATGAAAATTGAGGGTAGACTAGAAAGTGACCATAATCCCCTCTGTGTGTCTCATGATTGGGGGATGGCCACATCAGGGAACCCCCAATTGAGTAATGGCCTAATGCCTACTATGGCCAATGACATGCGCAGACTTAACTGGCCGAGGGTACTAGCGAATGCAGAGGCTGTGAACTTTATAAGTTCTGAAGTGGATACTGCGATCGCTGCTATGGAGGCTGCAAACTCCGTCACCCCAGGTTCAAGGGAAATAACGGACATACACAACAAGCTCTTTTCCACTCTAAAACCGCATTTTTTGAGGTCCAGTAATACAAACAGGAAAAAAACACCTAAACCAGCTAGTTGGTATAACCACCAGTGCAGGGAAGCCAGGCTAAGCTTGGGATGTGCAATTAGGAATAGGGATAAGGTAGCGATTGGCGAGGCCAGGAAGCACTATAAGGCTTGTGTATTACTGGCAAAAAAAAACATGGGATGAAAACCACTGGGCAGAGCTAAAGGAGGCCGCAGGGGCGAAGGATTCCAGGTTGTTCTGGAATATTGTCAAGTGGGGTAGAGGAGGACTTCCAAACAAACCTGATCACAATGTCGCAGAGGGTGCCTGGGTGGATTATTTTGAACCGCAGTACGCTGAGTCAACGGAGTTTAATGACGTGAAGGTAGTTCCAGCTGTATTCCCTACAGGGAATTTATTTTCCATCAAAGAAACTGAAGCTGCAATAGGCGCTGCCAAAGGGGGAAGGGCCCCGGGTTTAGACGGGATACCCTCTGATGTTTTTATAAATGACAAGGCGAGGTGGGCTAGGTATATATTTCTCCTAGGAAATGCAATTGCAAAGAGAACAGACGTCCCGGGATTATGGAAGGGAGCAACTATTATACCCATATATAAAAAAGGAGATCGGTCCCTTCCGGCCAACTATAGGCTGATAAGCTTAATTGCCACTATCCAAAAAGTGGTGGGGAGAATGGTGGTAAACAAGCTAATGGACTGGGTGGATGAGGAAAATGCCCTGTCCCCATATCAGGCTGGATTTCGGCGGGCTACAAGCACCGTCGATCAGGTGTTTCGTTTTGCTCTGCTGCAGTGGGGGACGGTGGTGCTTGGCGAGGGCAGACTGTATGTCGCTTTTGTTGACTTGCGGGCTGCCTTCGACCTGGTCCCAAGGAGAAAGCTCTGGGCAGTCCTGAGTGATATAGGCCTTCCAGCCGAGTTGCTCACCCTGATAATGAGGCTACATGAATGTAACTTCGCCAAAGTCCAGTGGGGCACGAATGGCGAATCATCTGCCGATTTCCCAATTGGACGCGGAGTACGACAGGGGTGTGCTATGGCCCCCCTGCTTTTTTCCCTTTTTATTAACGGAATTGTGGCTAGGATGCTGGATGCCAGTGTCGACGCACCTTCGTTGGCGGGCGTCAGGGTTCCGATCCTGATGTTCGCCGATGATACGTTGGTTTTATCTAAAACACCAGCAGGCTTGCAGCGAGCCCTAAACATCTTTGATCTCTTCTGTGGGGAACATGGCCTGGAAGTTAACGTGGGTAAGACCAAGCTGATGGCCTTCTCATCTAAGCGTAGACCCCGGCCCAAAATACTTTTGAATAACTGTGAGTTAGAGGCTGTTTCTGTATTTACATATCTAGGGGTACAGATAGCAAATAATCTAAAATGGTCTCAGCATGTTGAAATGGCGGTATTGAGGCACCAACAGATTTCGGGGGTACTCCGGGTGGAACACAAAAAGTCAAAATCAAAGCCCATAAAACCAGTCCTAGCAGTATATGACGCTAAGGCTATTGGGTCTACTCTATATGGGGCAGAGTTACGGGGCTTTGATAGGCTTCTCCCTCTACAGATATCGGAGAATAGGTTCCTAAGGGGAATCACAGGTCTCCCCCAGAGTACACCACTGATCCCGCTTTGTCTTGATCTAGGGAGAAGATCAGTTAGTGACGGAGCGCGATTGCACCCGATCCTTTACTGGAGACGCCTCTGGACTACCCCGGAGATAAGGCACTACGCAGAGGGGTTCCTT
This sequence comes from Lissotriton vulgaris, assembly GCF_964263255.1. NCBI lineage: Eukaryota > Metazoa > Chordata > Amphibia > Caudata > Salamandridae > Lissotriton > Lissotriton vulgaris. Next base: position 104,121 of record NW_028255099.1, on the reverse strand, counting down.
GCCAAAATCAAAGCTGACATCTTCCACAAAATAGTGTGGTTAAAAAATCTTAGAGCGGCTTTAGGGGACCTCGGACTCTCTAAACTATGGGACAATCCATCTGGAGAACCCTTTCCAAGTAAAAATACAATCAAAAGTGTATATTGGGATTGGATAGATGGTAAACTTTGGAGTAGAACGAGGTCAGATACAATGGAGGGCGCTTCCTAGAAATCAAACTGTGTCCTATACTGGAACTATATTGGGACAGTATTACAAACCAGAGGATAGGAAGCTTTTCTTCCAGTTGAGATCAGGTGCCCTCCCTCTGAGATCATTGACGGGTAGGTGGAGGAGTGTAACTACCTCGTCCTGCCCGGTTTGTGGTGCAATTAAGGAAAGCACAGGTCACTTTTTGTTCGTGTGCAAAGCTTATGCCACCCGAGAAGAGTTTGGCTAACTCCTGTCTGCAGAAACCTAGGGACATCCAGGGGTGTTGAGGCACTACGGCTGATATGCCTATCGTTTTAGGAACAGCAAAGTATCTGGGGTGGGCTTGGTCTATTAGACGGAGGACAATCTCTTCCAATGTAACATAATTAGGGTATCAAGGGATATTTGTGCAAATGTGCAAATGTACACTAAATAACTTCTTTTATTGCTCATGTATGTACACATGTTTTAAATAGTCTTTATAAACAAGGAAAATTGTATTATTATGTATTTTAAATGTATGTTTGTGCTTTTATGAGTATATTCCTCGAATAAAGCCTTGAAATCATCGTATACCATTTGGTCTATCTTGCTGTGAAATTCGTCCGTGAGGGCCAAGGGAGGCATTCCTGCGAGGTAGTTAACTAGGGGCGTGATCATCATCTTTAATGTGTCTATTCCGCCCCACCAGGTGATGAACTTGGGCGACCAGGTTTCTCGTAGCCCTTTGATTTGTTCCAGGGTTGTTTTCTCATTTTGTTCTAAGGTGCTTCTTAGACTTTTCCCGAATTGAATACCCAGGTATTTGCCAAACCCAGGTTGCCAGGCCAGCCCGGAGGTTCCCGTTGCCTCTCTGGTTGTGTGTATGTCGAGGGGATGCATTCTGATTTGTCTCTGTTGAGTTTGTAGCCCGAGTGTTTAGCGTACCTTTCAATGGTGCGCATGAGTGCTGGTATGGAGTGACCGGGGTCCTCTGTTATTATGAGTCGGTCATCTGCATAGGCAGCAAGTTTGGCTGTGGTGTTGTTAATGGTTACGCCCGCTATATTACTCTTTGTTAGTATGTCCCTAATCCGGGGTTCAAGTGCTAGAAGGAACAGCAACGGGGATAGCGGGCACCCTTCTCTCGTCCCCCTCTCAAGGTTAAATGGGCCAATGATGTTCCGTTAGTAGCTATCTGTGCTTTAGGGTTTTGTGCAGTGCCAGGCCTTTCTTCGTGTAGCTTTCTCCCAGGTTGACCGCTTGCATGCTCTTCTCTCGGAAGTGCCAGGATACCCCGTCAAAGGCCTTTCCTGCATCTAGCGTGATTGCTTCCGCCGAGTTATATGATTTAGAGGAGTGCTCTATGACTTGGCAGAGGACTCTTGTGTTATCGTGAGACATGCATGTTTTCAGGTAGCCGACCTGTGTGTTCCCAATCAGCTGTGGTAGCACTTTGTTAAGTCTTGTGGCTAAGATTTTGGCGTATAACGTGTAATCTAAGTTTATAAGTGAGATGGGGCGGTAGTTTTTGGGCCATTGTGAATCTTTGCCTTCTTTGGGTATGACAATTACGTTGGCTTGTGACATAGATTCTGTTCCTACCCCCTCCCTTCCGCAGTGGTTGAAGACTGGAAGTAGCTGGTCTTGGAAGGTTTTGTAGAAGGGCGCTGTATATCCATCTGGTCCTGGGGCTTTGTTGTCTTTTAGTGACTTTATAGCTATAGTGATCTTGACCTAGTGTCCTAGCTTCCTCTGCCGTTATCTTGGGTAGGTTTAGTCTGTCTAGGTAGGCGGAGCAGCCCTCCTGGTCGAGATTGTCGTCTCTTTTGTAGAGCTCTTTGTAGAATTCCATGAACGTGTGTAGGATATCCTTGTGTCGGGTGTGTGTCTTGTTGTTTGCATCTGTGATTGTAGAGATACAGTGTTGTCTTTGTTTGTGTTTGAGATGTGACGCTAGGATTTCCCCTGCTTTATTAGCTTCGCAGAGGTTGATTTGTTTGTATTTTCTTATCCATAGACCGGCCCGTTCACTAAGAATTCTGTTGAATTCGTACTTTTTCCCTGTGAGTTCTACAAGTACGGCTGTGTATGAGGTGTCGACGATATGCCCAGTTTCTAGTTGTTTGATGTCCTTTTCTAGCTGATCTAGGTGAGCTCTTGTTTCCCTGTCTCTTCTGGCCTTGATTTCTATTAGCGTACCTCTGATGGTTGCCTTAAGGGCGTCCCATAGGCTTTTAGGATCTATGTCCAGTGTGTCGTTTTCTTTGATATAGTCCTTAATGGCCTTCTGTATTCTGTTTTTGTCCTCCAGTTTTTCCATTGTTATGTTGTGAGCCACAATCTACGAGTGATGTGCTCGTTGTGGCGACCTGTTAGCTGTAGGCTGATGCAGGAGTGGTCTGAGATTGTTCTGACCGCAATTTCTGTGTGCTCTATCAGGTGTGTGTGTGAGCCTGAGATGTAGTCAATTCTGTTGTAGGAGTTGTGTGGGTTGGAGAAGAAGGTGTAATCTCTGGTGTCTGGGTGTTGTAAGCGCCATGGGTCTTGCAGGTTGAATCTGTTAAATATGTTCTTTAGAATGTTGTGGGAGGCTGGAGGTCGGCCTTGGGACCCTGATTGTCTCTCTAGGGTGTGGTCTAGAACGAGGTTGAAGTCACCTGCTACGATAGTCATGTCATTCAACTGAGTTGCCTCTAGTTCCCTCATCACCCCCTCCCAGTATGTTGTGTCGTCTATGTTTGGTGCATATATGTTTGCTACTAGTATGGTTTCTTCGCCTCTTTTCAGTTGGGTGATCAGTAGTCTACCTTCATTGTCATACTGTTCTTTCTCTATGGTTAACTTGGACTTACTGTTTACCAGTGTGATTACCCCCTGTTTTTTTTCTACCGCTGGTGAGCAGGCTAGCGGACCTATCTATCTCTCCCTAAGCTTTCCTGCATCGTCCATGAAGAGTTTGGTTTCCTGTAGAAGGATAATATCACTTTTAGTCTTTACCAGGTAGTCTAATACTTTCTTTCTTTTAATCGGGTGGTTTAGACCTTTGACGTTGAGGGAGACAATCTTTAGGTCAGCTTGCAGTGCGTTGTTGTTATTCAGTGTGCAGGCATGCAGATCGGGGCTCTACATGAGTGTACTTACTGCAGTCTTTGGGCGTGTGTGGTCTGTCTGTGAGAGTCAAGGTAGCTGGTAGTGGTGGTTGCTTTGACCCGGACTTTCTGTCTGAGAGTATGGTGTGGACATAGACGAAGACGCGGACGAGACATACTGGGCGAACTTGACAAACAGGACAAACATGACGGACGGGACAACCCCTCTCCTCCCTCTCCCCCTCCCAAACCTCCCCCCCCTTCCTAGAGCATCGTACTGTAGACACGCGACAGCAAGGTCCCTCCCGCCCGCTTCATCCCCGGGATATTCTAACACGATGATCTAGTTTGCTTATTCCATGCTCGCCGCATTAAAGAGCTGGCATGTCAATTGCATTTATCTGATCAGTGACAATTATTTGCATAGAGGTTAAATGATATAGACAGTCTTCTGGTTGATCAGGTCAGTCTTTTCTTCTTTGTGCACTTGTCTCGCAGTCTGTACCATTCAGTTCTTATCTTGTCTTTCCATGCAGTAGGTTCTGTTGTAAAATGCTGTAGAACTTGTGAGCACATGAGGTAGATTTCCTTTCTTTTAGTGTCTAGGGTGTCCTCTTACATTGTCTCTCCATGAGGTAGAGTTCATTTCTTTTAGTGTCTAGGGTGTCCTCTTACATTGTATCTCCATGAGGTAGAGTTCCTTTCTTTTAGTGTCGAGGGTGTCCTCTTACATTGTCTCTCCATGAGGTAGAGTTCCTTTCTTTTAGTGTCTGGGGTGTCCTCTTACATTGTCTCTCCATGAGGTAGAGTTCCTTTCTTTTAGTGTCTGGTGTGTCCTTTTTCATTGTCTCTCCATGAGGTAGAGTTCCTTTCTTTTAGTGTCTAGGGTGTCCTTTTACATTGTCTCTCCATGAGGTAGAGTTCCTTTCTTTTAGTGTCTAGGGTGTCCTTTTACATTGTCTCTCCATGAGGTAGATTTCCTTTCTTTTAGTGTCTAGGGTGTCCTTTTACATTGTCTCTCCATGAGGTAGAGTTCCTTTCTTTTAGTGTCTAGGGTGTCCTTTTACATTGTCTCTCCATGAGGTAGAGTTCCTTTCTTTTAGTGTCGAGGGTGTCCTTTTACATTGTCTCTCCGTGAGGTAGACTTCCTTTCTTTTAGTGTCGAGGGTGTCCTTTTACATTGTCTCTCCGTGAGGTAGAGTTCCTTTCTTTTAGTGTCTAGGGTGTCCTTTTACATTGTCTCTCCATGAGGTAGATTTCCTTTCTTTTAGTGTCTGGGGTGTCCTTTTACATTGTCTCTCCATGAGGTAGAGTTCCTTTCTTTTAGTGTCTGGGGTGTCCTTTTTTCATTGTCTCTCCATGAGGTAGAGTTCCTTTCTTTTAGTGTCTGGTGTGTCCTTTTTCATTGTCTCTCCATGAGGTAGAGTTCCTTTCTTTTAGTGTCTAGGGTGTCCTTTTACATTGTCTCTCCATGAGGTAGAGTTCCTTTCTTTTAGTGTCTAGGGTGTCCTTTTACATTGTATCTCCATGAGGTAGATTTCCTTTCTTTTAGTGTCTAGGGTGTCCTTTTACATTGTCTCTCCATGCGGTAGAGTTCCTTTCTTTTAGTGTCTATGGTGTCCTTTTACATTGTCTCTCCATGAGGTAGATTTCCTTTCTTTTATTGTCTAGGGTGTCCTTTTACATTGTCTCTCCATGAGGTAGAGTTCCTTTCTTTTAGTGTCTAGGGTGTCCTTTTACATTGTCTCTCCATGAGGTAGAGTTCCTTTCTTTTAGTGTCTAGGGTGTCCTTGTACATTGTCTCTCCATGAGGTAGAGTTCCTTTCTTTTAGTGTCTAGGGTGTCTTCTTACATTGTCTCTACCTCATCTGAGGTAGAGTTCCTTTCTTTTAATGTCTAGGGTGTCTTCTTACATTGTCTCTCCATGAGGTAGAGTTCCTTTCTTTTAGTGTCGAGGGTGTCCTTTTACATTGTCTCTCCATGAGGTAGAGTTCCTTTCTTTTAGTGTCTAGGGTGTCCTCTTACATTGTCTCTCCATGAGGTAGAGTTCCTTTCTTTTAGTGTCGAGGGTGTCCTCTTACATTATCTCTCCATGAGGTAGAGTTCCTTTCTTTTAGTGTCGGGGGTGTCCTCTTACATTGTCTCTCCATGAGGTAGAGTTCCTTTCTTTTAGTGTCTGGGGTGTCCTCTTACATTGTCTCTCCATGAGGTAGAGTTCCTTTCTTTTAGTGTCTGGGGTGTCCTCTTACATTGTCTCTCCATGTGGTAGAGTTCCTTTCTTTTTGTGTCGAGGGTGTCCTTTTACATTGTCTCTCCATGAGGTAGATTTCCTTTCTTTTAGTGTCTAGGGTGTCCTCTTACATTGTCTCTCCATGAGGTAGAGTTCATTTCTTTTAGTGTCTAGGGTGTCCTCTTACATTGTCTCTCCATGAGGTAGAGTTCCTTTCTTTTAGTGTCGAGGGTGTCCTCTTACATTGTCTCTCCATGAGGTAGAGTTCCTTTCTTTTAGTGTCGGGGGTGTCCTCTTACATTGTCTCTCCATGAGGTAGAGTTCCTTTCTTTTAGTGTCTGGGGTGTCCTCTTACATTGTCTCTCCATGTGGTAGAGTTCCTTTCTTTTTGTGTCGAGGGTGTCCTTTTACATTGTCTCTCCATGAGGTAGATTTCCTTTCTTTTAGTGTCTAGGGTGTCCTTTTACATTGTCTCTCCATGAGGTAGAGTTCCTTTCTTTTAGTGTCTAGGGTGTCCTTTTACATTGTCTCTCCATGAGGTAGAGTTCCTTTCTTTTAGTGTCGAGGGTGTCCTTTTACATTGTCTCTCCATGAGGTAGAGTTCCTTTCTTTTAGTGTCGAGGGTGTCCTTTTACATTGTCTCTCCGTGAGGTAGACTTCCTTTCTTTTAGTGTCGAGGGTGTCCTTTTACATTGTCTCTCCGTGAGGTAGAGTTCCTTTCTTTTAGTGTCTAGGGTGTCCTTTTACATTGTCTCTCCATGAGGTAGATTTCCTTTCTTTTAGTGTCTGGGGTGTCCTTTTACATTGTCTCTCCATGAGGTAGAGTTCCTTTCTTTTAGTGTCTGGGGTGTCCTTTTTTCATTGTCTCTCCATGAGGTAGAGTTCCTTTCTTTTAGTGTCTGGTGTGTCCTTTTTCATTGTCTCTCCATGAGGTAGAGTTCCTTTCTTTTAGTGTCTAGGGTGTCCTTTTACATTGTCTCTCCATGAGGTAGAGTTCCTTTCTTTTAGTGTCTAGGGTGTCCTTTTACATTGTCTCTCCATGAGGTAGATTTCCTTTCTTTTAGTGTCTAGGGTGTCCTTTTACATTGTCTCTCCATGAGGTAGAGTTCCTTTCTTTTAGTGTCTGGTGTGTCCTTTTTCATTGTCTCTCCATGAGGTAGAGTTCCTTTCTTTTAGTGTCTGGGGTGTCCTTGTACATTGTCTCTCCATGAGGTAGAGTTCCTTTCTTTTAGTGTCTAGGGTGTCTTCTTACATTGTCTCTACCTCATCTGAGGTAGAGTTCCTTTCTTTTAGTGTCTAGGGTGTCTTCTTACATTGTCTCTCCATGAGGTAGATTTCCTTTCTTTTAGTGTCTAGGGTGTCCTTTTACATTGTCTCTCCATGAGGTAGAGTTCCTTTCTTTTAGTGTCTGGGGTGTCCTTGTACATTGTCTCTCCATGAGGTAGAGTTCCTTTCTTTTAGTGTCTAGGGTGTCTTCTTACATTGTCTCTACCTCATCTGAGGTAGAGTTCCTTTCTTTTAGTGTCTAGGGTGTCTTCTTACATTGTCTCTCCATGAGGTAGAGTTCCTTTCTTTTAGTGTCTAGGGTGTCCTCTTACATTGTCTCTCCATGAGGTAGAGTTCCTTTCTTTTAGTGTCTAGGGTGTCCTCTTACATTGTCTCTCCATGAGGTAGAGTTCCTTTCTTTTAGTGTCTAGGGTGTCCTCTTACATTGTCTCTCCATGAGGTAGAGTTCCTTTCTTTTAGTGTCTAGGGTGTCCTCTTACATTGTCTCTCCATGAGGTAGAGTTCCTTTCTTTTAGTGTCTAGGGTGTCCTTTTACATTGTCTCTCCATGAGGTAGAGTTCCTTTCTTTTAGTGTCTAGGGTGTCTTCTTACATTGTCTCTACCTCATCTGAGGTAGAGTTCCTTTCTTTTAGTGTCTAGGGTGTCTTCTTTCATTGTCTCTCCATGAGGTAGATTTCCTTTCTTTTAGTGTCTAGGGTGTCCTTTTACATTGTCTCTCCATGAGGTAGAGTTCCTTTCTTTTAGTGTCTGGGGTGTCCTTGTACATTGTCTCTCCATGAGGTAGAGTTCCTTTCTTTTAGTGTCTAGGGTGTCTTCTTACATTGTCTCTACCTCATCTGAGGTAGAGTTCCTTTCTTTTAGTGTCTAGGGTGTCTTCTTACATTGTCTCTCCATGAGGTAGAGTTCCTTTCTTTTAGTGTCTAGGGTGTCCTCTTACATTGTCTCTCCATGAGGTAGAGTTCCTTTCTTTTAGTGTCTAGGGTGTCCTCTTACATTGTCTCTCCATGAGGTAGAGTTCCTTTCTTTTAGTGTCTAGGGTGTCCTCTTACATTGTCTCTCCATGAGGTAGAGTTCCTTTCTTTTAGTGTCTAGGGTGTCCTCTTACATTGTCTCTCCATGAGGTAGAGTTCCTTTCTTTTAGTGTCTAGGGTGTCCTTTTACATTGTCTCTCCATGAGGTAGAGTTCCTTTCTTTTAGTGTCTGGGGTGTCCTTTTACATTGTCTCTCCATGAGGTAGGTTTCCTTTCTTTTAGTGTCAAGAGGGTCGTTTGAGCCCTTTTCTTGGCCATTTGGGTACATTCTGAGATGTACCCGATTTGCCTCTTTTGAGTCTTGCCTAGTCAGTTTGGAGGACCGGAGAAGCTCTTTTTTTGCTTGATGTGGTTGTCATCTCCATTTCCTGTAGGGCTGGGCCCAATAGGTATCGTGACAGTTCCGCTGGATCTTCGAACGTTAGCGTGATTCCTTTGTTGTTTATCCTGAATCTTGATGGACCGGCGAAGGAAAAGGTGATGTTTTCCTTTCTTAGCTTATCTCTCTGGGCCAGAAAGCCTTTCCTGATGTCTACTGTGGCCTTCGAGTAGTCCTGAGTGAGGATAATCTTGTGTCGGTTCTATTGTAGGTTGGGGTTCTTCCTTTCTACCCCACAGATGGCGTCCGTTTGGTGTGAGCGTATTGGTTTGAATATTATCGGTCTTGGGCCCGATCTGTTGGTTTGTCTGAATGCCGGGACTCTGTTGGCTTTGTCCAGATCGAAGGGGTTTTCGAATTTGAGGTTCATCAGCTTGGGTTTGAGGTTCTGTACCATTGCCACACACGAGCCAGCTTCATCTTCCTCTCCTCCCGGCACTCCCAGAATTCTTATGTTACTCTTTCTGTGTCGGTCCTGAAACTCTGCTGCTTGTTTACGGAGTTCTGTGGTTGCCTTAGCAATGGTGCCAATTGCCTTGCCTGTGAGCTGCGACCTGTCCTCTATGTTGCTGACTCTTTGTTCCACAGTTGATTGTCTGTTGTTTTTACGTGTGGATGCCTGCTCTGACTGCGGCTAGTTCGAGTTGTATGGCGTCCGTAGTTTTTTTCGTAGTTTTGGCCAAGTCGTGGACTTCAGCAGCTTTTTAAGTATGCTGTCCAGCGTGCAGCTGATGTCCGACTTCTGTTTAATGGGGGATTCTAGGTGACCCTCAGGTTTGGTTTTATTTGGTTGTTGTGCAAGCTTTCTGTCGTTACCGGCCATTTTTGCTACCCCTTTTTTAGTTTGCCGGAGTTTGAATCTCTTGTTACTGCCCTGTGTTGTATGCTGGGCTGCACGCTCGTGTGGGAATTCGCTTTGTGGCCCGTTGTCGTTTCACCCGTGTGACTTTAGAGTGGCTCCTGGGTTTAGACTCTCTTGCTTGGTACCCTTTGTAACCCCTGGTTTGTTTTCTCTTTTGTGTGCTAGTTTCCTTTGGGGCGTTTTCTCTGCCGTGACTGGGCTACTTAGTTTTGGTGTGGTCCTGTATTTCTCCTCGTTACCAGCTGCACTCCCTTGTATCCTCGTCGTTTACAGCTTTCCCGCTCCATTTGCCCTTTGGTGTTGTGATTTTCACTGGCTGCGTCTTGCCCTTAGCACAAGGATGGACGCTGCCCCCTGTTGACACTTTCGCTGCTTTGCAGCGATTTGCTCTCTTTCTGTGTGTGTCTATTTCTGCTTTTTATCTGTGCTTGGGCAGCCTTTGTGGAAACCTCTCTTCTTGTTGCACCTTCGTGTGTACCTTGGACGATCCCTGCGGAACTTCCCCCCTTCTGGCTGTGGTCGCAAGTGTATGCACCTTCGTATACAGTTGCGGTCTCCTTACTGCTCCCACGCCGTCCTTCTTTGATCAGACAAGATGGGCGCCCCGACCACACTTTCGGTTTTGTTATTGTCGGTCTGTGTCGGGTATGGGGGAACCTTTTTGGGGTCTTGCTTAACCGGGCGGATGCGGTGTCGGTAGCGGGGAGGGGTAGTGGTACTGGCCTCGTTTGTAGTGTTTTCAACACCTCTCTTGGGCCGACTGTGGTGTGTCTGATATACTGGACCGCGCCTCCTCTCGGTACAGTTCGCTAGCTGTAGGACCCCCTTACAGGCTCTTCGCTTACTCCTCCTCACCCTCTTTTTGCATTAGGCTGTTCGTTGACTGCGGTGATTAGCTGGCTACTCGTATACTGAGCGCCGTGATTTTCTTTTTTGCTCGCGTAGTTAGCTCTGTCTCCTTCGCGCGCGAGATGGGGCCCCCTGGAAGGGTAGACAGCTCCTCGACTATTTTGCGCCACCGTATCTGATTTCGCTTTTGTTACGTACAGCAGGTGGTGTGTTGGGTGGTGCATTGGGTGGTTGCTCCTCCGTGGCTGTACGTTTTCTGCTCCTTTTAGGGTGCTGCAGCCTCGATCGGTTGGCTTTCTCTTGGCCTCTGCGCGCCGCGTCTCTTGTTTCGCCTTTTCGCCCGCCCTCTCTGTGCACAAGATGGTGGCCCCCAGCTAGGTGGACAGTTTTGTTTTCACTCGTTCGATCGATTGTTTTCTCCTGCCTCCTTCGCGCTGAGTTGCTTTGTTCTTCCTACTCGCTGTTAGAAATGGGATTCCTGGCTGGCTGAGGCTTGCGCCAAAGCCAGACAAAAACCACCACTCTAGTTAGGGCAAGGGAGTTACACTCCAAAGATAACCACTGCTCACCCCCTTTGAAGAAAAGTGGAAAATGACTCACTCTCCCCACCAGGGATCTATCCAGCAGTTTGCATAATAAAGCAGCAAAGGAAATTGACAGCCAATCTGTAAAATTAAAAGACATCTTTATTATAATTAATTATGAGGCTTCGTCGTCCAACCGTAGTTTTACAATTGAAAGAGGGAGCCTGCCTGAGCTTTCTCAGACAGGCCTTTTATACAAAAAGTTTGCCCCTAGGCTCACATTCTTGCTGTGAAACACATCATTGTAGGTCGCTCCCATGGTACCATAACAAAGCAGGCTATAATTATGAATTCCATTCTACTTGCCCAAACTGACCAACCCATCTTCCATCATGAACATATGTCAAACTTCACATATTTTCCTGTGCAGGCCGGAGAAGCTTACAATAGAACTGGTTTCCTCCCCATCATATAAACAGTCACCTCCCCATTGTAAAAGCCCAGAAGCAGAGAAACAGAGCCAGGTGTGGAAGATAGAAATGTAGGATAAGGGATGCTTGTGGGTCATAAACAGGCATGGCTACTGTATTCGGCCTTCTAATCTTGCTCAGGCCAATGTACACAACAAGTTGCTCAGATCTTTAATATAGATTGACTAGAGGGCATGGACTGGTTTGGTGAGGCCAACATCACGTAGGCAGATTCAGCCTGTTCAGGTCATGGAGAAGTCAGAGAAAGGTGGACGTGTCCTTTGGATCAAATTCAGACTTTAATCAATTGACTATATAAGGGCAAGACACAAGATGGATGCAGTGGGCTCAGGACAAGAACAGTGATTTAAGGGTGATAGCATCACTCGATCGTGACGAAAATACACAGGCATAATGTCCTGATCATTACCGGTCTATTGATACCAAATTCGTCGTGGTATGATGATATTTTCTGCACGAGTGTTTAGGCCTTGGTACACCATTATGGCAGGGTCCGGAATTTTCAGAACCACACCTTGGTAACGTGACACGAGCAGTAAGGCTGATCCCGGAGGCGTTGTAAGTTAAGCATTTGCGCACGCACCCCGCAACGACATCCCAGGCTTCCCACAAAAGGAACTCCACACAAGGTTATAGCACCAATAGCCTTTGTATTCTCAAAACACCTTAGAGTAGTAACCACATCATGTACACAGTGCCATCTGGCACGGGGCAATATTTACAAGGGATTATTTACACAGGACAGGGCCACGTGGGCCACTGTCAGAATTAGCACTTGGTGAAGAACTAGTACAAGTAAGAATATATATGAACTTAGAACCCAGCCAGTAGTCACTGGCAGACACCATACTTCGCGTCCACCTGCAATATTAATTCTAACAGGCACAGTATCACATAAGGCGAGAACTCTATTCTACGCCCACCTCATAAGCCTAGACATAGTCGACCATAATCTCCTAGCATAAGGTACATTAGGAACCACTTACTCACATTACCTGCAGTAGGGAATAAACCAAACCCAGACCACAGTAGAGAATTACAATAAAACATCAGACAATCGGCAAAACCTAATACTCATAAAAGCACATCCATGCGCATCAATCAAGGTACATAAATCATTCTACAAACACTACATTTCCGAGCACCTACATAAAAATGACATTAGGGTCTGGTGCCCTATAAACCTGGGAGTCCATGGGGCCAACTGGCCATCTATAAGGGGCTCAAGTGCCCTCTTTCCATAAAGTCAGGGCTGCTGCCTAAGCAGCGACAGTCACTGGGGTGCACTGGGCGCAAACCTAAACGTGGCAGCTGCCCACTACTTGCTGGGCAGCTGGGAGTCTCAATGAAGGCCTAAACGTTGCAGCTGGCTCTAAGTGCTGCGCAGCTGTGCAGCCAGAGATTGGAGCAAAGGAGTGCGTCTCGCTCCTGGATTAAAAAGATATGTCCCCCTAAAAGACGAACCTAAACGGTGCAGCTGCCCACTAATTGCTGGGCAGCTGTGAAGCAAACTGCGACCTGGGCCCTCACTAGCCCTCTGGAGCGAGAACTGCGCCATGGGCTCTCACTGGCCCTTTAAACAAATTGCGCCAAACTGAGCCCTCTAGGCTCTGAAGACAACTGTGGTCCCCTAATAAAGCGGGTGCCCCTCTGGGCCTGGGCAAAGACTGGTCGCCAAAGGTGGGGAGCCATCTAGGCTCTGAAAACCATGGGGGCCTTCGTTGGAGCCGCAGGGCTCGGCAGGACAAAATGGCGTTGGAGCCACAGGGCTCGTGGAAACAAAATGGCGTTGGAGCCCCTTGGGCTCGACATACAACTGCCCCCAAATCAGGTGGGGCCTCGTGGCTTTGAAGAAATGGGGTCAGAGTGGCCCACTGAGCACCCGGGGCAATAGGCAACTGTTGGAGCCATCGAGGCTCAGAGAAGACAAGCTGGAGGACACCATGGGCCCCTCGGCATGGGGACCTCTCAGGGCCCCGCCCTGGTACAAGCACGCAACCACCGGGTGCTCCGAGGGCCCCCACAACAAAGAAGGAAGCCCTCACTCACCGGGCTCTGGAGACTCCCTGGACTCCTCGTGTGCTCCTGTCTCGGCTCTTCTCGGGCGCTCAGTCGGGCGGCGGGGCAGGCATCGGCCATGGGACTCGAGCCCCCTCCGCCTGCGTCTTGTACCTGATGGTGCCTGCGGGGCTCTCCCTCACTCAGGGGAGCCCCGCACGGCCGGCCCGTCTCCTCGTTCGCCGGGCGGCTTCTTCTCGATGTTGCAGGGCTCCCTCCGCTCATGGGAGCCCTGCTGGTCCGCCATGCTCCTTTTTTTTCTCCTCGCTCTCGGACCTCAACCTCTACACCGCTTCCCCCCCAGGCAGAGGGGGGGAAGCGGAAAAACGAATTACGCCAGGCCTCGCCCATGTCCTGGGCGGGAGGCGCCTGACTTCCGCCGCGGCGGTGAATTCAGCTGAAGAGAGGGGTAGGCTCCCTCAAGCAAATTATAAATAGCAGGATGGGCACATGCAACAACTGAATAAGTTCCACAGAGATCAAATTAGGGTTAGGCTCGTGCGCAAGGACCAGAAATCGCTCCAAGGATGCAACACCAAAAGGCAAAAAGGTCAGAGGGGAACCTGCCAGAAGGGCCAAGTCCAACACTCGCCCCGCCCACTCTGTGCTCACGATGGCTGCCCCAGCCGGGTAGACAGTTTTGCTTTCCCTTGCTCCCACGGCGGTGGAACACCGGAGCCTTTTTTTGCGCATCTGTTGGTGGGCTGTCGCCTGGGTGGGGGGAGATAGCGCGCTGGGGGGATAGTCACTGACCTCGTCGTTCAGCACGGTTCCTACAATGGAAGTTCGGTCTTGTCTCGTCGCACCGCTAAGGGGGTCTTATCTTGCCGGTGCCATCTTGCTGGCTGGAATCATCCGTTTTCGTTGCAGCAAGTTTGCTTCTTTCGGTGTCTATCTGGTTCTAGTGCTTGTCTCGGTTACACCATTCTGAGCGCTGTGGTTTCCAATTGCCGCCGTGATGGTTCTTTATTCGTTTAGACACCGGTGTCACACTTTTTCTTTTGGTTGCATCCCATGGTGTAGCGGAGCTCTGGACTCAGACAACTCTCCACATCGCCGTCCAAGCCACGCCCCTGACCCCCCAAATCCTTAAGATGTGACTTGGAATTGCACATGAAATAATATAGTACAACATGGCGGCATATCACAATAAAAGTCATCTCAATGTGCCACTCACCACTTGCACAGAACTACAGCACGCCCCTCTCACCAGGCGCTTCTTGCACAGTTGATTGTTCTCTGCACTGATTCACCCTTTTGTCATTCCTGCCTCATGTTAGTGTATGTGGTCGCTCTTGAACCCGCGTCACCACACGTGTCCACGCCCTTGGGCAATGTGCGCGCTGTGACAATCCATAAAGAAATACATGAATCCGGTAGGTCCCAGATCCCCCCCGCCAGCTGCGGACAGGGTAGCACCCCCTCTTCTATGAACCAATAGGACCCCCTCCCCCCCCCCCCCGGGGCTCTATGTGGTGCCAAGCTGCGTGCACAACACGAAGGAAAACAATCCCAATGGAACCAACATGTGTGTGAAAAGACTGCATGGTGGGGTGCATGGGTGGGCACAAGGGTTAAGAGCTCACAAGCCCAGGTCACTGAGACCTGAGTGGGAGCCGTGGTCACTGAGACTGGGGTGAGAGCCTGTGTACATGTGACCTGATAGACTGCATGCAGCCCTGTGGGGAGGCTGAGTGTCTGCACGCATGTGACCTGATAGACTGCATGCAGCCCTGTGGGCCTGGTTGGTCTACTAACTGGAGGTGGAAGCGACTTTCTTGGGGTAGAACTCAAGGCTGGTGATGCTGCCGACGTCTGTGTTGTAAACCTCTCCAGGTGCTGTGGTCTTCTCTGGACTCGAGGCAGGTGATGTACAGACGTGTGTCTTGGGAACACGTGATTACCTTCCTGGCAGGATATCACCGGTGTACAGTAGCTCATGAGCGTGACAGCTACCCAAAAAGGATTTCCCGGCGATAGACAGGCAAGTTACTTTGGAGTCACCAATATCAGCTACTGAAGGTTATTGATTAAACAGCCATGTCTTAATGGCCCTGCGAAGGCTAACATAGTTGGTTTCAGTACGAATATTCAGGGGAAAGGAGTTCCAAAGGGTAGGGCCTGAGTGAGCAAAGGACCTGCCTCCCATTCTAGTGAGTCTAAATCTGGGCACAGTGAAGTAGGCCAAATCCGAGGATCTTAGTTTGCGTGAAGGTGTGTAGTAAGTATGGACAAGGGATTGCAGGTACAAGGGAGCTGAGCCGGCCATGATCTTGAACATGTAGCTCAGGGTTTTGAATTTAATGCGGCTCTCAACCCTGAGCCAATGCAGATCACGGAGGGGTCCTGTAATGTGGCTAGATCTGGGAATATTACACAACAATCTTGCGGCGGCATTTTGAACTAGTTGTAGACGTCTTGTCACTGCCTTGCTCACCCCAAGGTAGAGAACATTCCCGTAATCCAGCCGAGAAGTTATGAGGGCATGGACCACAGATTTTTGGGTGTCACAAGGCAGCATCCAGATAATTTTCTTAAGCCATCGCAGTATGGTGAAGCAGGTGGCCGAAACCTTGTTTACTTGATGTTGCATTGTCAGAGCGTTGTCAACGGTAAAACCTAAGTTTCAAACATGCTCTGATGGGAGAGGGAGGGGACCCATCTCGGAGGGCCAGTGCTTAGAGCACCAAAGATCTTGGGGCATATTATCAAGGGGGTTTATCTCCGCTTTTTTGGCTTTAAAAGGCAAGAAAGCAGAGATAAAATTATCTCCCTATTACCTAGCTGTCGCTAACACCAGTTAGCGACAGCTAGTAGGAGATAGCGACCATCTTGGGCCCCACTTGCATGTCAGTGATATTTATCACTAATGAGATGCAAAGTGGGTGTGCCAAGATGTTAGCGACTGAAAACAGTCGCTAACATCGTTATCTCATCGCTTTCTCCTATTACCAACTTTTGGAGATATTCGCGCTAAGCCCGAATATCTCCAAAAGCTAACACCTGCCTGAGCAGTTCTTAGCCATGTTATCCAATGGGAGGTGGATAACATGGCTAAGAGCATTAGCTCGGTAATGCATGAATATCGCTGAATTTTCAGCGATATTCATGCATTGCGGCGATTTTTATCGCATTTGCGATAAACCTTGGTAATACCAAGGTTTATTTGCGGTAAAAATCGCCGCAGCTGAACGGTAAATTTTTGTCTCTAACCAAGCAATAGCGATAATTATCGCTATTGCTTGGTAATATGCCCCAAAGTTTTTTTCCCAGGATTAAAACTTTGGTTTTATCACCGTTCAGTTTCAAAAAATTGAGATTCATCCAGCCGGCAATTTTACTCAGACCCGATTGCAGGAGAGATGTAGAACCCTGGCCAGTGTTCGAAAGGCAGAATTCAATCTGGGAGTCGTCGGCATAGGTGAAAAGCGTAAGGCCTTCTTGCTCTGCTATATAGGCCAAAGGTTTAACATAAAGATTAAAAAGAAGCGGACTAACTTCGAACCCTCCTGAAGCACAGCTGGGAGTAGCAGAAAGACCGAGCATTTCCTTTGCTTAAAAATTGTAAATAATCACTTTGCTTTTAAACTCACTCACCTTCCCTGTCACACGATTACTGTGTGCAGGCACCCTTTCCTGCTGAAAAACGAGCGCTGGTAAGGGCGAAATCGCCGTTTTCCCGCCAACTCTACTCCCCTCGCCCTGACTGGGACACGCCCACTCGAGGCCACGCCCCCTTTTTCAAAGCTATAAAAAACGCGCTGAGCCACTAGCGCACAGATAACTTCGAACCCTCCTGAGGCACAGCCGGGAGTAGCAGAAAGACCGAGCATTTCCTTTGCTTAAAAATTGTAAATAATCACTTTGTTTTTAAACTCACTCACCTTCCCTGTCACACGATTACTGTGTGCAGGCACCCTTTCCTGCTGAAAAACGAGCACTGGTAAGGGCAAAATCGCCGTTTTCCCGCCAACTCTACTCCCCTCGCCCTGACTGGGACACGCCCACTCGAGGCCACGCCCCCTGCATTGTCCCCTCCCTATAAACATGTTCATGTTCCGGAAGCGCAGCGGACGAGCGCAGCGGGCGCTACGATTGCGCGCCGAAGGCGCGCATAAGGCAAGCTCGTCTGCGCTCGTCCGCGCCGAGTCCGGGCCCTGGGCCACCCCCCTGCATCTTAGCCGAGGCCCTGCCACAAACCTGCCCCACCTGCCTCCTCCCCCTCAAGCCCAAACCTAGCCCTGAGCCCACACATGACTTTCGCATGTTCCTACTAAACTGTCGCTCCCTGCCAAAGCACAGCGCTGAAATGGCACTTTTGTTAGAGGAATACACTCCTGATATACTGTTCCTGACGGAAACCTGGCTTACCTCCGAGTCTGATCCCACGGTAGTAAATGCTCTCCCGTCTGGCTTCCAAATCACACGGCAAGACCGACCTAAAGGGAGAGGAGGAGGCCTGGCTATCATCTATAAGGAACAATATCACTGCCGAGTCACCTCTGAAACCATCCCGGACTGTGAGAGTCTTGGCTTTAACATCGAACTCTCACCCAACAGTTGCTTCTCAGGTACCCTTATTTTCCGCCCTCCCGGCCCCTCCAAGCAGTTCCATGAAAAAATACCATCTAGTGTGGCCGATAGAGTCAGCACCACCTCTAATTTTACCTTGCTAGGCGATCTTAATTTTCATTTTGACTCCCCTTCTCACCACACAGCCGCCACCTTGATAGACGATCTAGCGGCCCTGCAACTCACCCAACGTGTCACTACCCCTACTCACGCCAAAGGCCACTTGCTGGACCCTGTCTTCAGTAACTGCCTCGACCTCTTAGCTGGCCCATCAATCCCCCTGCCCTGGACAGACCACCTTCTGGTCCCCATCAGCTGGACTTCGTTCAAATCACTGTCACCCGCCCCTACCTCAAGGCTCAGGCGAGCCTGGTCGCGCCTCGAGGTTGACAACTGGTCTATCAAACTTCCCAGCTCTCAACCCAGTGATCAGGAGGATCCTGTCCTAGCAAATCAGGCCTATGTCAACTGGGTCACTCAAACCCTTGACGCAACTCTCCCAATGAGCAAGACTATGCTGAAGCGTTCCCACAAAACCGCCCCTTGGTACACGCAGGCTCTTAGGGACAAGAAACGTCTAAGCAGAAGGTCGGAAAGATGCTGGCGTTTAGATGACTCGGCAGACAATAAAACTTGCAACCGAGAATCTATCGGCGAGTACAAAGCTCAAATAAAAGCAGCCCAGGCCACCTATTTCACCGATAAAATTCTGGGGGCCAAGTCTAAACCTAAGGAGATTTTCCAGATCGTTAAAAAGTTAACGAACCCCCCCCCCCCCCCTGCGCTGCATGTCGAGAAATCCGTCACTCATTGCAATAACGTTGCTGAGTTCTTTTATCAGAAAGTAAACACTATTTACTCAGCCTTCCCCCCCAAAAAAATCAACTCATCAATCCAATCCAACATCCCCCCGGCTTCCCCCCCCTCTCTATCTCAACATACCCTGACCCATTTCCCCCCACTAGACCTCACCACCCTTGAATCACTAGCGCACAGTGTCAAATCTGGCTCGCCGGACGATCCTGCCCCACCTGACATAATAATGGCTGCCTCCCAGATCACCCTGCCTATTATTAGGGAGGCACTAAATGCATCCATCACCTCCAGCACTGTACCGACCGTCTGGAAACAGGCCATGGTCAGGTCGCTACTCAAGAAACCCAATTTAGACCCGTCTGACTTGGGCAACTATCGTCCCATCTCTCTGCTCCAATGGGTGAGCAAGGTCTTAGAAAAACATATTAATCAACAGCTAGTGAACTTCTTGGAAAATCATCACGTACTAGACCCCACCCAGACGGGCTTCAGACCAAAACACGGGACCGAGACCGCTCTCCTCATGGTCACCGAGGAAGCTAGAAAAATCCTGGATCAAGGAGGATCAGTGGCAGTGATCCTCCTTGATCTAAGCGCGGCATTTGACACGGTCAGTCATGACACCCTACTGGACCGTCTGTCCTGCGCCGGGATTAAGGACAAAGCCTGGACATGGTTTAAATCCTTTCTGGAGGACAGATCCTTCAGGGTCTTTGAGGGTGAGTCCGTCTCCTCTAATAGACCTCTAAAGTGCGGAGTTCCTCAGGGCTCCTCTCTGAGCCTCGCACTCTTCAACCTGTACATGAGGCCACTGGCTGATGTCGTCCGCCCATTCGGAGTTAAGATCATCTCTTATGCGGCGACACGCAGCTGGTGGTCTCACTGGCGCAGTAGGCAAACCGGCCTGCGCCAGGTGGGCTTAGAGAATGCCTGGAGGAAGAGAAGACCTGGATGTCTTCATCATCCCTCAAGTTGAATGGGGACAAAACGGAGCTGATGCTCCTAGGCCCCTCAGATCTTGGCCTCCCCCCCTCCTTGTGGCCTCCGTGCCTGGGTCCCTCCCAGCCCCCAAAAACAATATTAAGAGCCTTGGAGTGTGGCTGGACAGATCTCTGCCCTTCAACGTTCAAGCCACAAAACTATCAGCCACCTGCTTTGGCATCATGAGGATGTTAAATAAAATCTTCCCCCTCCTTCCCATGGAAGCCAAACAGGTGGCCATACAAGGTCTCATACACTCACGCCTCGATTTTAACAATGTGCTCTATCTCGGCGCCCCAGAGTACACTCTGCGCAGACTGCAGATAGTGCAGAACTGCGCAGCGCGCTTACTGCTCAAGATCCCTCGGAGACAATCAGTGAGGGCCGTACTGGCCAGCCTTCACTGGCTACCGGTCCGGCAGAGAGTTCTTTTTAAAGCATTATGCATAGCCCACCAAGCATTCTGGGACACAGGCCCCAGCATTGCCCGTGACTTAGTTACTCACTACATTCCCAACAGAAGCCTTCGCTCCAGCCAGACCTTTTTAGCAGTGGCGCCAAGAATAAAAAGATCCAGATCAGGCGGAAGGACGTTCGCCCACAATGCGTCCAGAACCTGGAACACCCTGCCACTGCATCTCAGAGCCAATCCCAACCTCACTGTGTTTCGTAAACAATTAAAGACTTTCTTGTTTATTTCCCCCCACTAACCCTTAGCTTCCTCCTCATCTGCTCTTCGGTAGGTTCTGGTTACTTTAGCGCTTGGACGCCTCCGGGCAGCAAATCGCGCTTTACAAGTTTACACGTTTCTAAGCACCGAACCCTGGGGCACTCCATAGGGAGAGGCATGAGTTTTGGAAGTAGACGTGTTGGAAAAAATTTGAAATGTACGGTGAGAGAGAAAGGAGACCAGCCAGCTCAGAGCAGAGCCACCAATACCCATAGAGGCTAATGTCTCTATGGAGATGATGTGGGAGATGGTATCGAATGCGGCACTGAGATCAAGAAAAATCAGTGCCACTGTGTCCCTCTGTCTAAGAGCTGGCGTACGTTCGCCGTAACTCCCAACAGAGTTGTTTCGGTGGAAAAACCAGGACGGAATCCAGATTGTGAAGAATGTAGTATTTGAATGGCCTCAGTAAAGTGGGCGAGATGGAAATGAATGTGCATCTCCAGAATCTTAGAGAAGGCTGGCAAACAGGAAGATGGGACGGAGGTTTGAAAGGACATTTGGATCAGCAGTGTTTTTTCAAAAGAGGTGACACCATGGCATGCTTCCAGCTGGCCGGAACAGTTTTGTCTTGCAAGGAGAGATTAAGAGTTTTGCAGATCTTGGATAGTTGGGGGAGGTTACGTTGTTTAAGTATAGGAATGGGAAGGGGATCGTTCGGTGAACCAGATTTTAGATTGCCTAAAATATTGCTTAGGGTCTCCTGACTGAGATGCGGCCATGCATTCAGGGAAACCGAAGTGCGAGCCATTTTAGGCGATGATAAGCAGCTAGGGCTGTTCAACATAGGAGATTGTAAAAACTGGGGCCTGTTGCAGTGATATTTAGCTATGTCCTGGTAGATGTTTTCTATTTTTTGTGTGAAAAATTGAGCTAGTTCGTCACATTGTTTGCTGTTCAGGGGGGCAGTTTTGCTGTAGTTTCGGAACCAGCAAGCTCTTTGACCAGAGCAAAAAGCGTTTTCGATTTATTAGTGGCCTCAGTGATAGTTGTGTCTTCATGGCTGGCCTTAGCGGTAGCACATGCATTATGGTATAGTTTTAGTTCTTTTTTATAGGTATCTCTGGACTCTGGGAAATAATTTTTCCTCCCATTCCGTTCCAACCGCTTACACTTGTATTTTGCAATTTTCAAAGATTCGTTGAACCAGGGAGCTGGAGTTTTATGATAATGTAAATTTTTTTGAGACATGCGGAGACACGCGTTAGCGGCATCTATAAGCCAGCTGTCAATCTGTTTAGATGCGGTTTCAATATCATCCATGACGGTGAGAACAGGAGGACAAAGAGCACCTAAAGTCTGTTTGAAAGTATCTAGGTATAATTTTTTCCAGTCTCTCTTATAGATGTTAGAACTTTCACTAGGTGTGACGGGGATAGTAGGGAAAGTGACACTAAATTTGGCCAGAAAGTGGTCAGACCAGTGAAGGGGGAGTGCAGGGGGACAGTGTATATGGGGGAGGTTGGAGAAAATCGGATCTAGCAGATGTCCGGCTCTCTGCGTGGATCCTGAGTTGCAGAGCGAGATGCTCATGGCAGCTAGATCATCTATGAGGTTACTACGAGTTGAGTTTCGAGTGTCCTCGAGATGTTGATTTAAATCACCAAGTACTGAGAAGTTAGGTGAATTCACAAGATACGATGCTACGAGATTCGACAGTTGTGAAGCCCATGATTGCAGGGACCCTGGTGGACGATGTACTAGTAGACCTGTGAAGGTAAAGTTAGGGTGTAAGGAAAGTTTGAAAAAGGACACCTCACAATTGTGTCAGTTAAGCCGGTAAAATTTGCACTGAAAAATATTTTTAAAGACTATTGCAATTCCTCCACCGGTTTTATTTTGTCTGTCTGCTCTGACAATAGCGTAATTGGATGGCAAAGCTTCGGCGATGTCAGGGCCCGAGCTGTCGTGAAGCCATGTCTCCGTTAGGAACAGGGCGTCAGGTAGTTCATTTGTCAGGAGATCGAAAATGTCCCTTTTATGTTTGGGAAGGGAACGGCAGTTTAAGTTGAAAAAGGAGAAATTCAGGGTAGGCTTTGCAATAGGCAAATATTGGCGGCACATTTGAGGTGCTTCCAAGAAAAATGTGCAGTTAGGGCAGGAACTAGGACAAAGACTGTCAAAGTCTAATGTGCTACATCTTTGGCTCTCATGGGGCCTTAGAGCGTGCATTTGAGAGGAAGAGTAGGTTAACTGTAAAGTAGGGGCTTGGGCAGGGGTTGTGGCCCCTGGGCCCAGTTGTGCGTGGACGGGCGCAGACGGGCTTGCCTTTGGCGCTCCCGCTGCGTGCGTCCGCTGCGCGTGCGCAGGTTCTGTGCCATAAGTAGTCTAGCGGCACCCAGAGACTGCAGCGCTAACCCTGACATCCGCCGGAAGTGAGTCAACTTGCCCGTACCAGCCCTCCAAACAAACGGCACAAGCCGCGTCGGACCGGGGCTGAGGGGGTGTGACCAGAAATTCAGGTAAGAGGCTAAGCTGTTAGTCTCAACACAGATTTTGTTTAAAATTAGTAAGATTCGTGCAATTTTAAAAATGAGCTGGCGGCGGCGATCTGATTCAGCGGCCTGCTCTGTCTGATTTCACCGGTTTACAGTTGTGTGGCTGGCAGTAGCTCATGAGCTTGCCAGGATACATGTTTACCTTCTTGAGGCAAGGCAGGATATCACCAGTGTACAGATGTGTGGCTGGGCAGTAGCTCATGAGCTTGCCAGGATACATGTTTACCTTCTTGAGGCATGGCAGGATATCACCGGTGTACAGATGTGTGGATGGCTTAACAGTAGTTCATGAGTTCACCCAGATACATGTTTACCTACTCGAGGGATGGCAGGATATCACCAGTGTACAGTTGTGTATCTAGGCAGTAGCTCATGAGCTTGCCAGGATACATGTTTACCTTCTTGAGGCATGGCAGGATATCACCGGTGTACAGATGTGTGGATGGCTTAACAGTAGTTCATGAGTTCACCCAGATACATGTTTACCTACTCGAGGGATGGCAGGATATCACCAGTGTACAGGTGTGTGGCTGGGCAGTGGTTCATGAGCTTGCCAGGATACATGTTTACCTTCTTGAGGCATGGCAGGATATCACCAGTGTACAGGTGTGTGGGTGGCAGTGGTTCATGAGCTTGCCAGGATACATGTTTACATTTTTGAGCCATGGCAGGATATCACTGGTGTACAGTTGTGTGGCTGGCAGTGGTTCATGAGCTTGGCAGGATACATGTTTACCTTCTTGAGGCATGGCAGGATATCACTGGTGTACAGATGTGTGGCTGAGCAGTAGCTCATGAGCTTGCCAGGATACATGTTTACCTTCTTGAGGCATGGCAGGATATCATGGGTGTACAGGCGTGTGGTTTAACAGTAGTTGATGAGTTCACCCAGATACATGTTTACCTACTCGAGGGATGGCAGGATATCACCAGTGTACAGGTGTGTGGCAGGCAGTAGTTCATGAGCTTGCCAGGATATATGTTTACCTTCTTGAGGCATGGCAGGATATCACCGGTGTACAGATGTGTGGCTGGGCAGTAGCTCATGAGCTTGCCAGGATACATGTTTACCTTCTTGAGGCATGGCAGGATATCACCGGTTTACAGATGTGTGGCTGGGCAGTAGCTCATGAGCTTGCCAGGATACATGTTTACCTTCTTGAGGCATGGCAGGATATCACCGGTTTACTGATGAGTGGCTGGGCAGTAGCTCATGAGCTTGCCAAGATACATGTTTACCTTCTTGAGACATGGCAGGATATCACTGGTGTACAGATGTGTGGCTGGGCAGTAGCTCATGAGCTTGCCAGGATACATGTTTGCTTTCTTGAGGCATGGCAGGATATCACCGGTGTACAGATGTGTGGCTGGGAAGTAGCTCATGAGCTTGCCAGGAAACATGTTTACCTTCTTGAGGCATGGCAAGATATCACAGGTGTACATATGTGTGGCTGGGCAGTAGTTCATGAGCTTGCCAGGATACATGTTTACCTACTCGAGGGATGGCAGGATATCACCAGTGTACAGATGTGTGGCTGGGCAGTAGCTCATGAGCTTGCCAGGATACATGTTTACCTTCTTGAGGCATAGCAGGATATCACCAGTGTACAGATGTGTGGCTGGGCAGTAGCTCATGAGCTTGCCAGGATACATGTTTACCTTCTTGAGGCATGGCAGGATATCACTGGTGTACAGATGTGTGGCTGAGCAGTAGCTCATGAGCTTGCCAGGATACATGTTTACCTTCTTGAGGCATGGCAGGATATCATGGGTGTACAGGCGTGTGGTTTAAAAGTAGTTGATGAGTTCACCCAAATACATGTTTACCTACTCGAGGGATGGCAGGATATCACCAGTGTACAGGTGTGTGGCAGGCAGTAGTTCATGAGCTTGCCAGGATATATGTTTACCTTCTTGAGGCATGGCAGGATATCACCGGTGTACAGATGTGTGGCTGGGCAGTAGCTCATGAGCTTGCCAGGATACATGTTTACCTTCTTGAGGCATGGCAGGATATCACCGGTTTACAGATGTGTGGCTGGGCAGTAGCTCATGAGCTTGCCAGGATACATGTTTACCTTCTTGAGGCATGGCAGGATATCACCGGTTTACAGATGTGTGGCTGGGCAGTAGCTCATGAGCTTGCCAGGATACATGTTTACCTTCTTGAGACATGGCAGGATATCACTGGTGTACAGATGTGTGGCTGGGCAGTAGCTCATGAGCTCTCCAGGATACATGTTTGCTTTCTTGAGGCATGGCAGGATATCACCGGTGTACAGATGTGTGGCTGGGAAGTAGCTCATGAGCTTGCCAGGATACATGTTTACCTTCTTGAGGCATAGCAGGATATCACCAGTGTACAGATGTGTGGCTGGCAGTGGTTCATGAGCTTGGCAGGATACATGTTTACTTTCTTGAGGCATGGCAGGATATCACCGGTGTACAGTTGTGTGGCTGGCAGTGGTTCATGAGCTTGCCAGGATACATGTTTACCTTCTTGAGGCATGGCAGGATATCACTGGTGTACAGATGTGTGGCTGAGCAGTAGCTCATGAGCTTGCCAGGATACATGTTTACCTTCTTGAGGCATAGCAGGATATCACCAGTGTACAGATGTGTGGCTGGCAGTGGTTCATGAGCTTGGCAGGATACATGTTTACTTTCTTGAGGCATGGCAGGATATCACCGGTGTACAGATGTGTGGCTGAGCAGTAGCTCATGAGCTTGCCAGGATACATGTTTACCTTCTTGAGGCATAGCAGGATATCACCAGTGTACAGTTGTGTGGCTGGCAGTGGTTCATGAGCTTGCCAGGATACATGTTTACCTTCTTGAGGCATGGCAGGATATCACTGGTGTACAGATGTGTGGCTGAGCAGTAGCTCATGAGCTTGCCAGGATACATGTTTACCTTCTTGAGGCATGGCAGGATATCATGGGTGTACAGGCGTGTGGTTTAACAGTTGTTCATGAGTTCACCCAGATACATGTTTACCTTCTTGAGGCATGGCAGGATATCACCAGTGTACAGATGTGTGGCTGGGCAGTAGCTCATGAGCTTGCCAGGATACATGTTTACCTTCTTGAGGCATGGCAGGATATCACAGGTGTACATATGTGTGGCTGGGCAGTAGTTCATGAGCTTGCCAGGATACATGTTTACCTACTCGAGGGATGGCAGGATATCACCAGTGTACAGATGTGTGGCTGGGCAGTAGCTCATGAGCTTGCCAGGATACATGTTTACCTTCTTGAGGCATGGCAGGATATCACAGGTGTACATATGTGTGGCTGGGCAGTAGCTCATGAGCTTCCCAGGATACATGTTTACCTTCTTGAGGCATTGCAGGATATCACCGGTTTACAGATGTGTGGCTGGGCAGTAGTTCATTGGGGCTCTGGGTAAAGGCTTACCTACTCGAAGAATGGTAGGATATCACCAGTTTGGGGTGACTGTCGAGGGAATGATCTTGTTTGCATATGATGGGTCTGCAGAAGTCAGCTCGCCTGGTCATCTCCAGAAGCTGTGTGGACAGTGGGACCTTTCGGTTTGCGCTGGATACTTTATGGGTGTTAAGTGGGGTTGTTGCCAGTCTGTGTGTACCGGGTGCATTTAGTACACATCTGGCTATGAGAAGGTAGAGTAAAGCAGGAAGTGACAAGTTCCTGCTGTGGTCCATCACCCACAGTGTGACAGGTGAAAGAGACTTCAAATCTACCCTAAACAGGGCGCTTGCATCATTCGGGAGGGGCTGAGGGGTGTTCCTGGTCAGAGGGGAGCAGCACACAAGGCGTGGTATCTCCTTCCAGCATTTCTTGCCCTGGAATGGTTGCTCAGTCCCCTGAGATGTAGGATGAGCTGTCTGATCTTTTCTACCTTGTCCTTGAAGAAGTGGGGGTGTCTCATGTGGGGTTCAGACTCCGGTGGCCTTGTAATGTTTGGCCACAGATGTTTATTTAGCTGAACTTCGTCCAAAACTAGGTAACTTGCAGCCTGGTAGAGCCTCCTTATTAATGGGCAGGTGCACCTGGAGTTTGTTCAGTTCCAGGTTTCAAAACTTGTATTTCAAACCTCTCACTCAAGGTCATGCCTGCTGTCGCTGCATCCATTGTGTGTGGCGCGTGCACCATTCACAGTGATCAGACGCGTGTTATCTACACTGACTTCAAGGCGCTTTGGGGCATATTTATGAAAGAAGTGATGGAGTCTATTATCAAGAATCCTAAAACAACTCACAGAAAAATGATCCACTGAGGATCAATATTGTTGTCTTTGATGCGATTAGTAATTAAATTTGCAATTGGTCATTGGCGTTGTAAATGACGAGGCCTTTTATTGATGTGTTTTGAAACCCTGCAAGCGGTGCGTAAACGCGCTCTTTGTACTTATAGCCGTTGCTTATGAGAAGCGAGGCTGGCAGTAACCGCCTCTTTTGCAGCCAGCCTTGCTTCACGTAAGCAACGACTATAAGTACAAAGAGCGCGTTTACGCACCGCTTGCAGCTCGAATGCGAGACCTGTTGCATTGAGACGAAGCGCTGCAGGAGGGGAGAAGCGCTCTGGTCCAGCACTGGACATCTCTCCTCCCTCTGCGTCAGAGGTGGTCCGAGGCCTCGCCCCTTTTACACCTTTCTTACTATAACGTGCCTGAAAACTATGGTTTTTTAGTGAATGTATATATATATATATAATGGTAAATAACAAGGACCCCCTGATTGTGGATCAATTTCCTGGGTCAGGGCAAGCAATATAATGACAAGTAACAACCCCAGGCAAACCAAAATTCCAAAGTGCAATGAAAACCTGCAAATTAAAAATAACAAATGATTTTTATAAAAATTCATCAGAGTATTTAATAATTTTCTTAATACAAATTACACAAAAAATGCATATATTTTCTAAAAAAAACATGTACATAATAATTAAAACAGACATGAACATAAAATTAAAAAATGATTGTAAGGGTGAAGTAGTGGCGGTTTCTTCAACGTGTTTTGACACCAAGTGTCTTCGTCAGGAAAGTACCATCATATAATTAATCTGAAAAATTGAGCTTACGGCACTGCACCGTCAGGTTCTGATTTGTCTTAGTGACATTTGTGGTAATAGGGTGAGCGTCTCAATCACTATGAAAACACTAAAAATATTAGTACAGAGATTCCGCTGTTAACGGGGCTGGTCGGACATTCAGTTGTACAGCACTCTGGCTGTCGTTTTAAAAGAAGGGCACGAATCTCTAATAGCCCAAATAGACCTTTGGAGCTTTTATATATTGCCGAAATAACAAGGAACTGCGCGGTGATGAATCGCAGTCAGCCTCACTGTTGCCAATTTCAAAGCGTACCTTCAAGGGGCAATGATGGCCTCCTGGTGATTCCTCTTCTCTGGTCAGTGCCGGTTCGAAATATATATATAAACATATATATATATTCACTGAAAGAACCATAGGCATGTTATAGTTAGAAAATTCGCATTTAAAAAACCTTAGAAATTCACTGAAAAAAACACAAGTTTTAGGGACGTTATAGTTAGTTGGACATTTCACTCGTACAAAACCAGAGAAATTCCTCTGTTATAGTTAGTTCAGTTAACTATAACTCGCGCCCTCACAATGCGCTGCACTGGAAGAGGTGTGGTGCAGCGGCCAGGGAGCCTGACTCTGGACTACGGGGTTCACAGTTCGATCCCCGGTGCCAGCGGTAGGTTAGCCCAGCACCATGTGACTCTGGGCAATAGCTCGCTTAATCTTCCCGATGGCCCCCAGCGCCGGGACACCACTTCGGAGGTAGCTATGTACTTTACAAATACTGGTATTATTATTACTGCTGATGACATCACATATTACATAATTCATGACATGGTCAGTGACATCACTGATAACATCTCAAATGCATCACTGATCAGGTTCAGGTTTTAAAGTCTTTATTTCGATAATAAAATCATAAAAGACACTTTTTTTTTTTAAACGTGAAGTTTTGGACATACAAATTATTATAAAGGGTTGGTATTACAGCAAACACAATTATAGTTTCAATTAATGTATACAAATTCGAATTTCATAAAATTCATACATATAGAATATAACATTATTTTAAAATTACAATTAAACAGCATGACAATACAAAGGCAAACCTGACCGAAAGATTAAAACAGATTGAAAAGGTTGGGAAAAACGTTGAAATTAAAAAAGAGACAGGATCTTAATTATTTCTGCTTACTTCTCGTTCTGATCACCCAAGCCCACCCCAAGAATTTGGCTACGCTCACAACAATCACATCAGAGGTGTTAGTTCTAAGTGCCTAAATAGCCTCAGCACACCCTTTGTATTTAAGTCGCTGGCAAAGGGGTTTTATCCATTTACTTCGAGGGGCTTGATAAATCGAACAGGCAAATAGAAGATGACCCACACTCTCCTTGTGTACCGGGCACCAAGGGCAATATTCACTCACTCCATTAGACCAGTTTTTAGTGAACGAATTCAAGGGCAAAGATCCCACACGAAACTGGTGGTAACGTTTCTTGTCAAGTGGCCTAGTGATAATGTCCCAATAGTTCTCTAGGAAGGGATCCAACTTGTGAGTCAGGAAGCTTCCTGTTAAACTAGCGGAGCCAGAAGCAGTAACCAAAGCTTGACCAACAGAGGCCCAGTAAAGTGCCTTGTACTCCTGTTTTGATGGAAAAATATTAGATCCCGGGGAAACCCACAACTGTTCAAGGCCCATTTCAACCAGGATCGATTTTACTGCACGCAGCCATGGAATACCACCGGACCCCCAAATTGATCTTACTTCTGCAAGCTCATTAGCAAAAAGACTAAGGTCAGGAGAGGTCCAAATACGTCTCCAAAAAGCCACCAGTCTGTACCTTGCCATTTCGTTTATTGGGTTAGAACCCATATCCGGAAAAAGTGGTTTAGATGGAGAGGATTGGGGTAGACCTACAAGTTTCCGCATGAACTTGCACTACGTTTTCACCATGGTAGAGAGGTCCATATGTCCCCAAAGATCTGCCCCATACAAAATTGCAGCGTTAACCTTGGTGGTATAGATCCGAAGTGCAGGTTTAACTTGTTTAGTAAGGGACCTTTTTTGCTCTTGTAGGAGACAACCCGTGAGACGCGCAAATTTTAAATGTAATGTGTCCACCT
Source organism: Lissotriton vulgaris (assembly GCF_964263255.1). Taxonomy (NCBI): domain Eukaryota; kingdom Metazoa; phylum Chordata; class Amphibia; order Caudata; family Salamandridae; genus Lissotriton; species Lissotriton vulgaris. The sequence goes on along the minus strand of NW_028255099.1, from coordinate 74,399 downwards.
GCGCTTTCCAACGGAGACGATAATCCAAGGTTACTCCCAAATAGGTCATAACCTCGACTTGTTCCAAACTCTCTCCATTCATAGTCACTGCACTCCTTAGGGGATGACTCTTAGGAGCACCATAAATTTAGTTTTGCTCACATTAATCTTAAGATCATTGATGCGACAGAACTCCTCAAAGCGGTCCAGTGCTGACTGTAAACCGCTACGGGTCTTAGAGAGGAGTAATGTGTCTTCAGCGAAGATGAGCATAGGAAACCTGCCCCCCCCCCAGAGTGGGTGCATCAGTGGGGGTACTAGCAAAAAACTTAACCACTTGATCGATGAACAATAGGAAGAGCGTGGGTGCCAGTACACATCCCTGACGGACGCCCCGTGTTACGGGGAAGCAGTCCGTCACCTGTCCTTGGCCTCCCCACCTAACCCTTGCAAAATTGCCCTCGTGTAATCTGACAATCAGATCTAATAATTCTATTGGCAATCCCAGGTCTCTAAGAACGGACCAAAATTTGGCCCTTGGCACCAAGTCGAAGGCCGACTTCAGATCGATAAACGCGGCATAGATAGTTCCAGCGCCCAGCAGCACCACCTTCCAGTAGATCAGACAAAATCTGAAAACCTGATCGATGGTACTTGTATCAGATCTGAAGCCGGCCTGCATTGGGGACAAAAAACCCTCTAGCTCCATCCAGCCCTGAACTCTTGCAAGGACCATCCTTGCTATGACCTTTTGGAATGAGTCTATAAGGCTAATTGGACGGTAATTCCCTGGGTTCGAACGATCACCTTTTTTAAAAATTGGGAGAATCTTAGCCCCCTTCCATGACACGGGGATCCTGGCCCCCTTAGCAATAGTATTTGCGATCCTGGTTATGTAGGGAACCCAAAGTTGGGGATTGTTTTTATATAGATCAGCTGGGATTAGATCCATCCCGGTGCTTTCCCCCGCTGGCTCAGGCCAAGTGCAATCTCGGTCTCCTGTTCTGTAAAAGTCAGCTCTTCTGTAAGGACAAACATCGTTTGTAACCTGGGTAAGCCTGTAGTGGATTCTAAATTCAAATCCTTGAATTGACCGGAGTAGAACTCCACCCAGGCTTCTGCGGATACATGGTTAGTAGGTGTTTGGGAGTCGGGGTTTCTGCCCCACTTTATAATTTCCCAGAACTTCATCTGGTTATTGGAAGTGCAGGCGTCCAGAAGGTCAGACCAATAATTATCTTCCCACTCTCTTTTTGCTTCCCACTGGACTTTTTATACTGTGCCCTGGTTTCCTTTATATCACTCAAAATCCTGGACTTAACTGCATTCACTAATCTGCTATGGGCCTCCCTACATTACTTGTTATACCATTTCTGCCGGTATCAATGTATTCTAACCAATCCTCAGAATCCATCCGCCCCTTAATCCCTGCCACATTCCAAGAGGCTAATTTGAGTGTTTCCTGTATTGTTGTTACGCTACGTGGCCCACTCCGGTCCACTGCCATGGGTGCAGCTAAGCTCACTTGATGACTCTCCACCCTAGTCGCATCTCGAGCCGTTACCACCTTGCTAGTATCTCCCTGCTCGAACCCCACCCCACCAGCACCTTCTATCACACCCCCTGTGGGTATTTCAGAACTCTCCCCTGAATCCAGCACCCCCATTCTCTCTTTCCCAACAACCCCCTGAGGCATCTCCAAACCAGCTCCGTCTGCCTCGCTCACCCGATTCCTCATAACCTTTTCATTCCCTGCAACCGGGTGGAGTCAATCAATGGCCTCCAGGCCAGAGAGGGGCTCAAAGCGGTTAATCAATAATGGGTACTGCGGGGGGTAGGGTGTTCTATCAGCTTGGGGCCTCCTGACTGATAATCTTGAGGGTAGATGTCTCGGGGGAAACTCACAGAATCGTCTTGGATAAAAATAGCGAAGACCTAAGGTCTGCACATCCCCCAGTCTTGCAAACCTTGCTTCCCTACATAAGAAATCTACCACCCAGGGATCTTTAAAAGATATAATAATACAATCCCCCTCTAAGTCCTTACTGCCGTGACCCACCCATTCAACTCTCCTCACAAACAGAATTTCAGTCGAGGATGATTGGGGAAGGGGGCGATTTTTGTTTAACCAGAATACCACTTTGTTACGAAGGTCCCCATAAGATTCGTTGGCACCCTCCCTAAGTTGTGCTACACCAGTTAAAACTATCGTGTGCCGGGCTGTTTCAGGGGGTAGGTCTGTGCGAGGGTGAGCCCGCTCGTTAGGTTTCCCTAAGGGGGTAGTAGAGTTCATGCTCACTTTAGCTGCCTGCCCTGGGGTAGACTGAGACGAAGTACTAGGAGCACCCTTTGCACGGTCTTGCGGCCGTAACGCCGGTGTTCGTTGGGGATTAGATTTGGAGGTGGCCTTCTTTGGCACCTGCAACAAAGAGCCTACAACCGGAGTACAATCCTTAACCCTAGAGGATCCCCCCGCCACTGAATCTTTATTTGTTTTAGGGTCAGAATAATTTAATGCTAAGCCAGTGGTCACGGAGGTTACTGTTTTACCAGTTGATGCAGTTTTCTGGCCCTTTGTGTTGCTCGCAGAGGAACAAGGATTCCCCACGACATTTTTGGGGCTAGTAAACTTATGTAGTAAACCAGTATTAGTATTTACAATGGACTCAAGTGCATCCAGTTTAGAGGTCATCAGCCTTGTTCTCTCAAGTACAGGAAGTAAAAGAGTTTTAATCACGGCCTCCATTTTTACCAATAAGCTTTCATCGCTACTAAGACAGGTTGGGCATGGGTCAGAGGAACCAAAGGGGATATGGGAGGGGCGTAATGGATCTATTGGTACCAGGGCAGGACAAAGGGTCGGAAGGGCCTCTGGGTTTGGGGCACTAGTGTGGGCAGATCAATAGTCTTTGGTATCTTGTAGGCTCCCCCCCCCTGGTGGCCCAAGCGCCTTTTCCTTTTGCGAGGTGCAATTCTCAACGAGTCCTCGTCACCTGGTGAGTCCGACTCAGAATTGCTGGCCAAGAGCACACTTTCATTTTCATTTCCCCTGCTATCTTGGGTATCATCCAGATACGGATCAGTCTCCCCCACGGAGGGTGGGAGGCCCTCCCCTTCCCCCTCGCGGTGCACAACCACCTCTGCTGTAACCAAGTGTAGACTGTTACTCGGGGCTTGTGCAACGGGGTTGGGTATTATTGCCAACCTACCCAGAGAGGAACGCTTCCCACTAACTAGGTCAATAGAGAGCCTTTTCTCAGCCATCGCTATCTCTTTTTCTAAGATCCCAGTAGCTTGAGTAATAAATGCGTCTAATGGACCGGAGACCACCCCCTTAGCAGTCTGCAATTGTACTGTAGGTTCCTTACCGGAGCATAGAGGCATTGCAGTTTTAATTAGTACTATAACAATATCAAAATTATACTAACACCATCAATAATGTATACAAAATTAACAGGGGGAATGGCCCAACCCAACCTCACCCGACCACGGACGGCCACAGACGGTCCCGCCCTTGTCCCAGGCTTCTCCCGGGCTTCTCCCGCGCGCTCCTGCGCAGCGGAAGTAGACGCCACTATTATAGCTTAGGTGTGACGCACGGGGGGGCAGGGCTAACAGGGAGAGCGGGTCAGGTGATCTAAATTGGCCAGGCAGGGACTCCTGGGAAATGCAGTCCCTGCAGAACGCTCGCAGCCCTGAGCAGATGCCCCAACACTCCTCTGTCAGCACAGCAGCTCCACAGATTCCCCGGCGGCTTCCCCTGCGAAGCGGGTCTGGCGAGCAGTGGTGTAGAAGCAAGTCAGCAGCCCAGAACCAGGAGTCCAAGAGTAAAGGTCCCAGTAGCTCGAAGTCCAATCACTGATGACATCATCCAGTGACTGTGTGTTTCTATAAAGTTTAAATATGCTTTATATATTCCTAGGTGTATTGAAGAATGAGTGGGTGTATAAGTGTCTGGATGGAGGATTTAGTAGGTGAGTGACTGACTGTATAAGTGAGTGATTAAATGTGTCTTACTGAATGCATAGGGTAGTGACTAAACTGTGTGAATGTCTATCAGTCTGTCTGTTGTTGTATAAGCTGCTGCATCTGTTGGTCAGCAGCTACTTGAGTGTCTGTATGGGTTATTGATTGGTTGTCTGAGTATCTGTATGGGTGCCTGAGTGTTTGTGTGTGTGGGTGGAAGGTGTGTGACTGTGCATGGATGTGTGAGTGGTTGATTCACTGGGTGTATGGGTTCAAGAGTGCATGAGGAAACAGCTGTATGGGTGGTTGAGTGTGTGTATGGGTGTGTTGGTGAAAGATTAGATGTCTCAGTGGTACTTGTCCAAGTAAATACATATGTAAAAGGCAGTGTATGTGAGAGTTGGAGTATATAAAGGACTATACGTGAGTCAGTGATTGTGAGAGTGGCTGTATGGATGAGTGTGTACTTGTATCAGTGATTGTATAAGAGAGTAAGTATGTGTTAATATATGTTTGAATAAGTAAGATGTTGTGTGTATAACTGTATAGTTGAGGAAATGGAAGTGTGATTGATTCTTTGCATGACTGTGTGTGAGTAACTCTGGATGAGTGGTGGTGTGTGTGTGTCTGTATAGGTGTATGAGTGCATATGACAGTGTTGTACTGATGAGCGACTGCATGTGTGAGTGACAGTATGGGTGAATGAGTGAATGTATGTGTAGACCTAGGAATCAGTGAGTGCGTATGTAGTAAATGGTATTGGTGTGTCGATGGTTTCGAAAATGGTAGTCTGTATTTTACAGAAGGTGTATCAAAGGTTAGAGTGTGAGGAGGTGCATCAGATTATCACGTGGATGATGTCATCAGTGATGTCAATTGAGATGTCATCAGTGATGTCATCAGTGATGTCACTGACCATGTCATGAATGATGTAATATGTGACGTCATCAACAGTGCATTGCAGGGGCGCGAGTTATAGTTAGCTGAACTAACTATTATGGTATATTGAATAAACAGGGGCGGTTGGGCACAGGCTTGAGATTTAGACAGTTGTGCAAGTATAGCGTGCCACGGAGGTATCACCTAGTCGAACATCAGGTGTGGTTGTCCATGTGGCAAGAAGCGTTTCCTTTGGTTTGCGAACGACCCACTGGGCACTGCTATGTCGGATCGACGCTGCGATCTGTGTATTGTTTTAAATCATATATGACCAATGAATAATGAATTCGTTATTTTACATCATCCTTTGATTTATTACTTCATTTTTCAAATGTTGAAATTCACATCTTGAAGCATGTCATAATCATACATCCATAAATCCATAAATCCATGTGGATATATAAGGCTTTTCCCAATGCATTTCGTACCTCTGATAGGTACTTCATCAGGGGAATCTGTAGAAATAATACGTATAAATGAGGGTCCATCATTCTATCTCTTCTATCCCAAACATATATTGAATAACAAACACGTATGCAGTACATTTTTCCCACATAACCGTTACTAAATGAAAATCCTACTCGGAATCAATTCAACAGTTCTAAAAAAACTTAAACTCTGGAGACACGCAATCGCCCCTAACGTAAGCAAGGTGAGATTCCGTAACCAACAACCAAATGTGTCATGTGTTTAAAACAAAAAACAAAGTTGCCTAAACAGTGCCTTCAAGTTAACGTGTAAAAATTTCTCATTCGAAACTGAATCTTGCATATGAGTACAACTTGTTGTTCATCCCCGCTCAAATCCCAATGTTGTCAACTTACCGCTGTTATAAAGATACATGCATAGTACTCGCAAAGTGAACAAACGCGGGACTAACCCGTCGCCATTAATGCAACAAGGTGATCTGCAAAAGTGAAGACGGCCTTTCTCTCAAGTACTTAAAAAAGTTACAGCGGACTCAGGTTAGCAAATGAGGTCGGCCATATTGGAATGGTATATTCTGCTTAAGTGACCCACCCAGTAACGTATAACTCGTGAAGACTTGACAGTTATTACTGAAACAAATCATCAAATATAAGACATCAAATAAAAATAAAGGCAACAAATCATATTACGAAAATGCAATCAATGTGATTATGTAGGTGCCACTGTTGTCATTGTTCACAAATAACACAAGAGGTCCAAGCGTTCATTGAGCCCATGCGGCTTTAAAGAGTCCAACCTAAAAATCCATTGATTTTCTCTTTGTAAGAGTATTTTGTTCGCATCTTGATTTCCCATGGGGGTAATCATTTCAAGCACCAGAAATTTTAATTGTGAGATGTTATGTCTTTTTTCATTGAAATGAACAGCAATTGGTGATTTATCAGTCTTTGTTCTTATATTGCTTTTATGTTCTGTCAAACGAGTCTTTATCTTCCTAGTTGTTTTGCCCACATATACCAGGCCGCATGGGCATTTGAGAAGGTATATAAGGTTCATGCTATCGCAAGTTGCCGTGACTTTGAGATGTATAGGATTTCCTTGCCGAGGATGATTAATCGAGTTACCCTTGATAATTGCGTGGCAATTGTTGCAATTAAAACATGGTACTGTGCCTTTGTAAGGTTCATGTGTGGAGTCTTGAATTCTTTTTTTGAGCATGTCCTGGATGTTTCTGCTACGGGTATAAGCAAATCTTGGCTGATTTCGAAAGATCCCTTTGAAATCTGGTTCGTTGGATCAAATTTGCCAATGTCTAAGAATGGATTGCTTATAGGCATAACTATTATGGTGGACTTTCTATGGTTTAGGACGAGTGAAATGTCCAACTATCTATAACGTCCCCGTTGGACTTGGCCCTTTCTGAAGGTTCACCCATAAACTTTGTGCATTTCTCCCAGCCTTTTTCTCTCTGTAGTGTTAGTGGTTTTAGGCCCCTGGCACTTTAGCACTGTGGTCCTGTGTAAAGTGTGTGCGCTCTGAGTTACATTTAGTGAGAGTGAGCGTGGCCGGCCCTCCCATCGGAATGCATGAGGGATTCCCTGTTCAGCGTGTGTCAGTGGTAATGTCTGTTATGGGAGGAGCAGTATGGTCAAGTCTGGTATGTATGAAAGTGTGAGAATAAAAGCTGCGCAATGGTGTGCGCAGAGTAGACTCATTATGACTATGTGAGAAATGCCACTTTTACAAGTTGGCATAACTGTGTGTTATGTGTCCGCCCGCCAGATGTGAATTGCATGTCTGGTTTTGGAGGGACAGGACAGGCTGAGCCAGTCATGGGTTGAATATAGAGATCTGCATTGAGTACTGGGAAGGGGTTGCTCCTTGTCCTGAATAGGGCTGTGCCTGGCAAGGTGAATGGTGGCTCCACCTCCCACTGTGCGGTTGATGGCAGACCCCCTCTTCCTCAAAGGCAGGATGCAGCCTTGTTGACACCATTCTTGTTCTGGCTGGGTTCAGTGACTTGTGACTGTTGAGAACAAAGTCTTTTGGTGGCATAAGTGAAGGGGCTGTGACCCCGTGACCCCGTGACATTGTTCAGTTCCACGGTGCTCTTCTAGGATGTTGTGCTGTTCCTGATCCTCCTGGGGCCCAGGAGGAACTGCCGTGAGCGCTTGCCTCCCCGGGCCCTGCATTGCCCCCTTGATTGCTGAGGGCTTTTTCCTTTGGAGCTATGGCTCCCTGCGCCCTGTGAGCGATATATTTTAATTCTTTCCTGGAGGAAGAACGTGTTACTTTTGGATGCCAAGAAGAACCTCTGTCCGTGTAACTAGAGGGAAAGGACTTTGAAACTTTCATCCTTCTTGCTGCAGCAACTACCCTTGGGCCTGATTCGAGCTTGCCTCCTGCTGAAGTCTCAGGGACATTCGACTTCACCCATCAGCCGTCCGGATTCCTATTTGAGGGGGATTCTACTCGCAGGTGAGGCCTCTGTTGAGAATTCCAGAGCCTCTGGTTCTACTGCGGGGAACGCAGGCTGAAAGTCATCGCTATCGCTATTGTGGGCCGCTGCAGCTGAAGAGCTTTGCCGCTGAGTGCCCACATTTTGCCATCCTACGGAAATCATCGATATCGCTGTTGTGGGCCGCTGTGCCGCTGAGTGCCCGCACTAGTCACCACATTAAGGATCTTGTTGTCACCTGCGGGTGCCGCTGGGTGCCGCCTTTAAGCCCCGTACTTTCAAAGCTGCAACATTTAAGTCTACGCAATTGGGCACATGGATTTTGCAGCATTGGCAGCCGCCCTGACACTTTGGACATAGGGCATTTAAGCCCCTTTGAGAGGCCAGTTCGCCAGGGGACTGTTAGGTTTGTAGGGCGCGAGACCCTACTGTGATTCATGTGGTGCTAGGAAATGTGATTTCTCTGCTAGGATTTACGCACCCTGTTTTATGCCTCTAAATGTGGTTTATGATTATGAGGTTTTGCAGACTATCTTTATGGTTGAGTCATCCTCTACTGTGGTTTAGGTATGAGGTCCAAAGCCCACCGTGGTTTATGCTCGGGAGATTATTCCCTAATGTGAATTGTGCTTCGGAGGTCAGGGTCTAATGTGTTTAGACTTAGGAGAGGATTGCATGATAGGTTTAGGCTTCTGACGGTGGCGCAGAATGTATTTCATGCCTCAATGTGATCCTGTGCGTGGTAGGGTGGTGTTACAGGACGTGCAGAGTCCAGTGGTTGCCAGTAATTACTGGTCGTGTTCTATGCTTATTAGATGTTCTACATTTACTATCTTCACTTCGTGATGGTTCGGACAGTGGTCCCGGTGGCCTCTCACGTGTATATAATCCCCTGTAGATATTGCCCGTGCCAGCTGGCACAGTGTGTATTGTGTGGGTACTATTCTAATGTGTTTTATGATAATACAAAGGCTATCTTTATATATAACCTTGTGTGGAGTTCCTATTGTGGGGGGCTTGTGATGTTGTTGCTGGTGGGTGCGTGCACAAATGCTTTACACAGGACCTCAGGGATAAGCCTGACTGCTCGTGCCCAGCTACCAAGGGGGTGAGCAGGGGTTATCTTGGCGTGTAACTCCCTTGCCCTGACTAGAGTGGTGGTTTCTGCCTTGCTTTGGCGCAAGCCTCAGCCAACCAGAGATCCCACTTCTAACAGTCCCTGAAACTTATGTTTTTTTCAGTGAATTTCAAAGGTTTTTCTAATGCTAATTTCTAACTATAACATAGCAGTTGCGTTTGCAGAGTGGTGGAGAAAGGTGAGTGTGGCCTTCAAACACCTCTTAGCAATCTTACTGTGTGAGATTGACTGGAGGTAACTGGAGGAGTAGCTAGCCCCCGGCAACCTCGGGGGCCAACTATCACTTTTATTACCACCAGTAAGTCCCACACAGTGGGATTGCCTACTTCTTATATCAGACCCCGGCCCCTCCCTGCACCACTGTGCAAACGCGCCCCCTAGCATGTTGCAATTTGGGGTATGAAGTCCCCTTGAATCCTGAGGGTCCCTGGGGGCCAACTAGCCCACCAGGTACCTCCAGCATGCGCCAGAAAGCTGCTTTACAGAGAGGTGGTCAGAGGCCACGCCCCTTTTTACACCTCTCTGCAACGCAGCTCTGTGGCGCTTACTGGAGGTACCTGGTGGGCTATTTGGCCCCCAGGGAGCCTCAGGATTGAAGGGGAATTAATCTCACCATGTATCCTGCCCCCTCACTCTGTCTCCCTGTCTAGCCCCCTCATCCCATCTCCCTGTCCTACCCCTCACCCTGTCCCCTGTCTCCCTGCGCCTCAACTTGTACCCCGTCTCCCAGTCCTGCACCCCGTCCCCTCACCCCATGCCCCATGTACCTGTCCAGACCCGCCTCCCTCTCACCCCTATTCCATCTCCATGTCCCAAACCCTTTACCTCATCTTCCTGTCCTGCCCCCTCACCCCGTTTCCCTGTCTTGCCCCCTCACCCCGTCTCCCTGTCTTGCCCCATCTGTGAAGACCAAAAGGAGTAAGTGGTAGTTAGTTTAGGATTTTGTCTTAAGTTAGTTCTGTGAATTGGCCCCCGTCTCCCTGTCCAGCTATCCCGGGGACCTGGCAGCTTGGCCCGCTGTTCCCCCTGGCACCCCGCCATGGAGAGCTGGCGCCTCCCATGTGTTATGTTGGTGTCTCTGCGCTCCCTGCCCTGGAGAGACAGGGGGACGTGGTGCCCCCGTCGCCCGCTCCGTCTGCCGGCATGGTGGAGTGTCTAGGGCCGCCTCATTGTACTGGAGCCCCGTGCCCTGGGCGCGGCCCCCGTGCCAGGGCCTGCGGACTCCACCAGCTGGGCGCCGTATCTGATGGTGACGTCACCCTGGAGCCAGGCTGGCTTCCTTCTGGGCGCAGTGACTGCTGGGGGGGCCTGGGAGGGCGGTAAACAGGACCCAGCTAGTGCTGCAACATGGGAGACACTTCCAGAGCACTGCACCATGCAAGACACTTCCAAAGCACTGCACCATGCAAGACACTTCTAAAGCACTGCACCATGCAAGACACTTCCAAATCACTGCACCATGCAAGACACCTCCAAAGCACTGCACCATGCAAGACACTTCCAAAGCACTGCACCATGCAAGACACTTCCAAAGCACTGCACCATGCAAGACACTTCCAAAGCACTGCACCATGCAAGACACTTCCAAATCACTGCACCATGCAAGACACCTCCAAAGCACTGCACCATGCAAGACACTTCCAAAGCACTGCACCATGCGAGACACTTCCAAAGCACTGCACCATGCAAGACACTTCTAAAGCACTGCACCATGCAAGACACTTCCAAAGCACTGCTCCATGCACGACACTTCCAAAGCACTGCACCATGCAAGACACTTCCAAAGCACTGCACCATGCAAGACACTTCCAAAGCACTGCACCATGCAAGACACTTCTAAAGCACTGCACCATGCAAGACACTTCCAAAGCACTGCACCATGCAAGACACTTCCAAAGCACTGCACCATGCAAGACACCTCTCAGGCACTGCACCATGCAAGACACTTCCAAAGCACTGCACCATGCAAGACACTTCTAAAGCACTGCACCATGCAAGACACCTCTCAGGCACTGCACCATGCAAGACACTTCCAAAGCACTGCACCATGCAAGACACTTTCAAAGCACTGCACCATGCAAGACACTTCTAAAGCACTGCACCATGCAAGACACTTCCAAAGCACTGCACCATGCAAGACACTTGCAAAGCACTGCACCATGCAAGACACTTCCAAAGCACTGCACCATGCAGGACACTTCCAAAGCACTGCACCATGCAAGACACTTCCAAAGCACTGCACCATGCAAGACACTTCCAAAGCACTGCACCATGCAAGACACCTCTCAGGCACTGCACCATGCAAGACACTTCCAAAGCACTGCACCATGCAAGACACCTCTCAGGCACTGCACCATGCAAGACACTTCCAAAGCACTGCACCATGCAAGACACTTCTAAAGCACTGCACCATGCAAGACACCTCTCAGGCACTGCACCATGCAAGACACTTCCAAAGCACTGCACCATGCGAGACACTTCTAAAGCACTGCACCATGCAAGACACTTCCAAAGCACTGCACCATGCAAGACACTTCCAAAGCACTGCACCATGCAGGACACTTCCAAAGCACTGCACCATGCAAGACACCTCTCAGGCACTGCACCATGCAAGACACTTCCAAAGCACTGCACCATACAAGACACTTCCAAAGCACTGCACCATGCAAGACACTTCCAAAGCACTGCACCATGCAAGACACCTCTCAGGCACTGCACCATGCAAGACACTTCCAAAGCACTGCACCATACAAGACACTTCCAAAGCACTGCACCATGCAAGACACTTCCAAAGCACTGCACCATGCAAGACACCTCCAAAGCACTGCACCATGCAAGACACTTCTAAAGCACTGCACCATGCAGGACACTTCCAAAGCACTGCACCATGCAAGACACCTCTCAGGCACTGCACCATGCAAGACACTTCCAACGCACTGCACCATACAAGACACTTCCAAAGCACTGCACCATGCAAGACACTTCCAAAGCACTGCACCATGCAAGACACCTCTCAGGCACTGCACCATGCAAGACACTTCCAAAGCACTGCACCATACAAGACACTTCCAAAGCACTGCACCATGCAAGACAATTCCAAAGCACTGCACCATGCAAGACACCTCCAAAGCACTGCACCATGCAAGACACTTCCAAAGCACTGCACCATGCGAGACACTTCTAAAGCACTGCACCATGCAGGACACTTCCAAAGCACTGCACCATGCAAGACACCTCTCAGGCACTGCACCATGCAAGACACTTCCAAAGCACTGCACCATGCAAGACACTTCCAAAGCACTGCACCATGCAAGACACCTCCAAAGCACTGCACCATGCAAGACACTTCCAAAGCACTGCACCATGCGAGACACCTCCAAAGCACTGCACCATGCAAGACACTTCCAAAGCACTGCACCATACAAGACACTTCCAAAGCGCTGCACCATGCGAGACACTTCCAAAGCACTGCTCCATGCACGACACTTCCAAAGCACTGCACCATGCAAGACACCACTCAGGCACTGCACCATGCAAGACACTTCCAAAGCACTGCACCATGCAAGACACTTCCAAAGCACTGCACCATGCGAGACACTTCCAAAGCACTGCACCATGCAAGACACTTCCAAAGCACTGCACCATGCAAGACACTTCTAAAGCACTGCACCATGCAAGAAACTTCCAAAGCACTGCACCATGCAAGACACCTCTCAGGCACTGCACCATGCAAGACACTTCCAAAGCACTGCACCATGCAAGACACTTCCAAAGCACTGCACCATGCAAGACACTTCCAAAGCACTGTACTATGCAAGACACTTCCAAAGCACTGCACCATGCAAGACACTTCCAGAGCACAGCACCATGCAAGACACTTCCAAAGCACTGCACCATGCAAGACACTTCCAGAGCACAGCACCATGCAAGACACTTCCAAAGCACTGCACCATGCAAGACACTAGCACCATGCAAGACACTTCCAAAGCACTGCACCATGCAAGACACTTCCAAAGCACTGCACCATGCAAGACACTTCCAAAGCACTGCACCATGCAAGACACTTCCAAAGCACTGCACCATGCAAGACACTTCCAAAGCACTGCACCATGCAAGACACTTCCAAAGCACTGCACCATGCAAGACACTTGCAAAGCACTGCACCATGCAAGACACTTGCTAAGCACTGCACCATGCAAGACACTTGCAAAGCACTGCACCATGCAAGACACTTCCAAAGCACTGCACCATGCAAGACACTTCCAAAGCACTGCACCATGCAAGACACTTCCAAAGCACTGCACCATGCAAGACACTTGCAAAGCACTGCACCACGCAAGACACTTGTAGAGCATTGCACCATGCAAGACACTTCCAAAGCACTGCACCATGCAAGACACCTCTCAAGCACTGCACCATGCAAGACACTTCTAAAGCACTGCATCATGCAAGACACTTCTAAAGCACTGCACCATGCAAGACACTTCCAGAGCACTGCACCATGCAAGACACTTCTAAAGCACTGCACCATGCAGGACACTTCCAAAGCACTGCACCATGCAAGACACCTCTCAGGCACTGCACCATGCAAGACACTTCCAAAGCACTGCACCATGCAAGACACTTCCAAAGCACTGCACCATGCAAGACACCTCCAAAGCACTGCACCATGCAAGACACTTCCAAAGCACTGCACCATGCGAGACACTTCCAAAGCACTGCACCATACAAGACACTTCCAAAGCACTGCACCATGCGAGACACTTCGAAAGCACTGCACCATCAAGACACTTCCAAAGCACTGCACCATGCAAGACACTTCCAAAGCACTGCACCATGCAAGACACCTCCAAAGCACTGCACCATGCAAGACACTTCCAAAGCACTGCACCATGCGAGACACTTCCAAAGCACTGCACCATACAAGACACTTCCGAAGCGCTGCACCATGCGAGACACTTCCAAAGCACTGCTCCATGCACGACACTTCCAAAGCACTGCACCATGCAAGACACCACTCAGGCACTGCACCATGCAAGACACTTCCAAAGCACTGCACCATGCAAGACACTTCCAAAGCACTGCACCATGCGAGACACTTCCAAAGCACTGCACCATGCAAGACACTTCCAAAGCACTGCACCATGCAAGACACTTCTAAAGCACTGCACCATGCAAGAAACTTCCAAAGCACTGCACCATGCAAGACACTTCCAGAGCACAGCACCATGCAAGACACTTCCAAAGCACTGCACCATGCAAGACACTAGCACCATGCAAGACACTTCCAAAGCACTGCACCATGCAAGACACTTCCAAAGCACTGCACCATGCAAGACACTTCCAAAGCACTGCACCATGCAAGACACTTCCAAAGCACTGCACCATGCAAGACACTTGCAAAGCACTGCACCATGCAAGACACTTGCTAAGCACTGCACCATGCAAGACACTTGCAAAGCACTGCACCATGCAAGACACTTCCAAAGCACTGCACCATGCAAGACACTTCCAAAGCACTGCACCATGCAAGACACTTGCAAAGCACTGCACCACGCAAGACACTTCTAAAGCACTGCACCATGCAAGACACTTCCAAAGCACTGCACCATGCAAGACACCTCTCAAGCACTGCACCATGCAAGACACTTCTAAAGCACTGCATCATGCAAGACACTTCCAAAGCACTGCACCATGCGAGACACTTCCAAAGCACTGCACCATGCAAGACACCTCTCAGGCACTGCACCATGCGAGATACCTCTCAGGCACTGCACCATGCAAGACACCTCTCAAGCACTGCACCATGCAATACACTTCTAAAGCACTGCATCATGCAAGACACTTCCAAAGCACTGCACCATGCAAGACACTTGCAAAGCACTGCACCACGCAAGACACTTCTAAAGCACTGCACCATGCAAGACACTTCCAAAGCACTGCACCATGCAAGACACCTCTCAAGCACTGCACCATGCAAGACACTTCTAAAGCACTGCATCATGCAAGACACTTCCAAAGCACTGCACCATGCGAGACACTTCCAAAGCACTGCACCATGCAAGACACCTCTCAGGCACTGCACCATGCGAGATACCTCTCAGGCACTGCACCATGCAAGACACCTCTCAAGCACTGCACCATGCAAGACACTTCTAAAGCACTGCATCATGCAAGACACTTCTAAAGCACTGCACCATGCAAGACACCTCCAAAGCACTGCACCATGCAAGACACTTCTAAAGAACTGCACCATGCAAGACACCTCTCAGGCACTGCACCATGCGAGACACTTCCAAAGCACTGCACCATGCAAGACACCTCTCAGGCACTGCACCATGCAAGACACCTCTCAGGCACTGCACCATGCAAGACACCTCTCAGACACTGCACCATGCAAGACACTCCTTAGGCACTGCACCATGCAAGTCACCTCTTAGGCACTGCACCATGCAAGACACCTCTTAGGCACTGCACCATGCGAGACACCTCTTAGGCACTGCACCATGCGAGACACCTCTTAGGCACTGCACCATGCAAGACACCTCTTAGGCACTGCACCATGCGAGACACCTCTCAGGCACTGCACCATGCGAGACACCTCTTAGGCACTGCACCATGCGAGACACCTCTTAGGCACTGCACCATGCAAGACACCTCTTAGGCACTGCACCATGCGAGACACCTCTTAGGCACTGCACCATGCAAGACACCTCTTAGGCACTGCACCATGCAAGACACCTCTTAGGCACTGCACCATGCAAGACACCTTTCAGCCAGTGCACCATGCAAGACACCTCTTAGGCACTGCACCATGCAAGACACCTCTTAGGCACTGCACCATGCAAGACACCTCTCAGGCACTGCACCATGCGAGACACCTCTTAGGCACTGCACCATGCAAGACACCTCTCAGGCACTGCACCATGCAAGACACCTCTCAGGCACTGCACCATGCGAGACACCTCTTAGGCACTGCACCATGCGAGACACCTCTTAGGCACTGCACCATGCAAGACACCTCTCAGGCACTGCACCATGTGAGACACCTCTCAGGCACTGCACCATGCAAGACACCTCTTAGGCACTGCACCATGCGAGACACCTCTCAGGCACTGCACCATGCAAGACGTACTTTGCAAGGGGGGCCCAGCTCCAGGGTGCCCCCTCCGGCACTGGCAGGGTCCGGATCTGGGAGGTCTGGACAGGATCCAGAGCTTGGGGGCCCTGTATGACTTCATTATGCCACTGGGTCCCAGCTGGAATCTGACAAGCCCCTTCCCCACCTGCACGTTTCTGTGAACTCTGGAGAAGTAGGAATGAAAGGGCCAATGTAACAATTGAAAGTCCATGGAGCCAGGTGTATGAAATAAGTTGGATTTATTTAAACTTAGTTCCAGGTTAAGTTCATTGAAAGAAGATAGGTAGAGGGAAATGAACCCCACCAGGAGCAGCCTCCCTGCCATCAACCACCCCTCCACACACCAGCTGAGCAGCAGGGAAGTCACAGCCAGGGAAAGGAAAGACACAATCAGAGAGAACAGCCAGCCTTGCAGCAGGGTGGAGGCATCTCTCCCCCCTGAGCCCTGGCACAGGGGCCCTGCTGTCTCCAAGACCAGGGCAGACCTCTGAAGGGGGGCTCTCCCCTGCCTGTGAGGACCACCCCTCGCTGCCTACCCAGAGGCCTTTGCTTGGTTAAGTTAATGTATATATACCTACATTAAAAAGTGAGTATTCAAGATCAACATCTGGGTATTTTCAGAATAAGCTGATGTTTGGAGAAAAATGGCTGGTTTTTCAAAATATATTTAAATCTGCTATTTGAGTGATAAACAATGGTGGGGTAGTCCTTATATAACAAAATATATACATCCCTCCCTTCTATCCCTCTGCTCTCCTTTTCAATCCAAATAACAGACTAACATGTTCACTTCTCAAATTATTTCATATTTCACTATACTAATTCACAACTAACACTGTATGGGTTCAAGAGTAACGTGCTACTCGCCGAAAAAAGCACTTCAACCCCCGATCAGGGGTAGCAAGCGCTATATAAATGCATACCCTCTTCCCTTCTCTATCCCTCGACTATCCTTCTCAATTCAAATACTGATTAACATACCCATCACTCAAATTAGTTTCCTATTTTCACTCTACTAATTCAACACTAATCCTTTATGGGCTCCGAAGTAGCGTGGTACTCGCCGAAAAAGCGCTTCAACGCCTCGTCAGGGGTAGTAAGCACTATATAAATGCAATTACAATAGAATACAGTACAATTCATCCAGTACCAGGGGCCTTATTTATGAAGGACTTGCGCCGCCGATGCGTCACTTTTAACATGGGAAAAAGTGACGCATCGGCGGCGCAAGTCCTTCATAAATAAGGCCCCAGGGGCGTTGCAGCTGCGGCTGTCACGTTACCCAAGCAGACGTCTTCCGTGATAGCGCCTCGTTCACGTTGGTGCTGGCAGCGCTGCCTGGTGACATCACCCCTTGCAGTCCAGGGGGGGGCATGGACCTTTGTCTGATGTCAGGATTACCAGACTCACAGTGTTAGCAGCTCTGGAGGATTTACCTTAAGTAGAAGTATCGCTTATTACAGAAGAGGCTGGGGTCCCCTAACCTAGGGTGGGGGGGGGGGAGCTCCCCAGAGGTTGGTGCTGGGGACCCCTGGCCTAGGGCGGTGGGGCTCCCCCGGAGGTTGGTGCTGGAGACCCCTGGCCTAGGGTGGGGGGGCTCCCCCAGAGGTTGGTGCTGGAGACCCCTGGCCTAGGGCGGTGGGGCTCCCCCTGAGGTTGGTGCTGGGGACCCCTGGCCTATGGCGGTGGGGCTCCCCCTGAGGTTGGTGCTGGAAACCCCTGGCCTAGGGCAGTGGGGCTCCCCCGGAGGTTGGTGCTGGGGACCCCTGGCCTAGGGCGGTGGGGCTCCCCCTGAGGTTGGTGCTGGGGACCCCTGGCCTAGGGCGGTGGGGCTCCCCCGGAGGTTGGTGCTGGAGACCCCTGTACTAGGGTGGGGGTGCTCCCCCAGAGGTTGGTGCTGGAGACCCCTGGCCTAGGGCGGTGGGGCCCCCCCTGAGGTTGGTGCTGGGGACCCCTGGCCTAGGGCGGTGGGGCCCCCCCTGAGGTTGGTGCTGGAGACCCCTAGCCTAGGGCAGTGGAGCTCCCCAGAGGTTGGTGCTGGAGACCCCTGGCCTAGGGCGGTGGGGCTCCACCTGAGCTTGGTGCTGGGGACCCCTGGCCTAGGACGGTGGGGCTCCCCCTGAGGTTGGTGCTGGAGACCCCTGGCCTAGGGTGGGGGGGCTCCCCCAGAGGTTGGTGCTGGAGACCCCTGGCCTAGGGCGGTGGGGCTCCCCCTGAGGTTGGTGCTGGGGACCCCTGGCCTAGGGCGGTGGGGCTCCCCCTGAGGTTGGTGCTGGAGACCCCTGGCCTAGGGCAGTGGGGCTCCCCCGGAGGTTGGTGCTGGGGACCCCTGGCCTAGGGCGGTGGGGCTCCCCCTGAGGTTGGTGCTGGGGACCCCTGGCCTAGGGCGCTGGGCTGCCCAAAAAGTTGGTGCTGAAGACCCCTGGCCTTGGGCTGTGGGGCTCCCCCGGAGGTTGGTGCTGGGGACCCCTGGCCTAGGGTGGGGGGCTCCCCCAGAGGTTGGTGCTGGAGACCCCTGGCCTAGGGCAGTGGAGCTCCCCAGAGGTTGGTGCTGGAGACCCCTGGCCTAGGGCGGTGGGGCTCCCCTGAGGTTGATGCTGGGGACCCCTGGCCTAGGGCGGTGGGGCTCCCCCTGAGGTTGGTGCTGAAGACCCCTGGCCTAGGGCGCTGGGCTGCCCCAAAAGTTGGTGCTGGAGACCCCTGGCCTAGGGTGGGGGGGCTCCCCCTGAGGTTGGTGCTGGAAACCCCTGGCCTAGGGCGGTGGGGCTCCCCCTGAGGTTGGTGCTGGAGACCCCTGGCCTAGGGTGGGGGGGCTCCCCCAGAAGTTGGTGCTGGGGACCCCTGGCCTAGGGCGCTGGGCTGCCCCAAAAGTTGGTGCTGGAGACCCCTGGCCTAATGCATTTTGGGTGGGGGCTCCCCACAGGTTGGTGCCGGGGACCCCTGGCCTGGTGTGTAGGGGGGGCTCCGCAGACGTTGGCACATGCGCCTGCACTCTCTTTCACCCTTAGTCACTGACCACCTCTCTCCTTCCTCTGCAGGCCCGGCGCGGGGGTACGCATGTGAGCTGAAGCCGATGCACAGACCCCCCCACATGGACGTGTCTTACACCCAAAGTAAAGCGCCCAGAGGCTGTGTCGGCGGCGGGAGCCCCCGTGAAGTGCACGTCTTGAACGTGAACCAGTCGCAATTGCCGGTAAGTGGCAGGGGGTCCCGTCCAGGGGGAGATACAGGGGGTGGGATGGGGGGGAGCTCAGGGTCCGAAGGGGCTCTTTCATATCGAGCCAGAAGCAGGGGTGAGTCCCAGGCTGGGAACCACCAGTCCCTCCATTGAAATGTATATTTATTAATGCTGGGCGGTGAACTACGCGCCGCGTGCGGAGTTTGCGGAGTTTCCCGCACTCCACGTTATGCGGAGCTCGCGGAGTTCCCAAAAACTCTGCTCCGCAGGGTTTTCTTCCTCACTCGCAATCGGCAATGTCAAGTTGGCAAGCGCGAGCGAGGAAAATCAACATCCCAGTGAGATTTCTCAACGCGGGGGGTCAGGGTTCTCATTGCGAGTGGTCGCATATCCTCGTGACTTCTCGCAATGAGAAACTGCTTGTTCTCGTTGAGAAAGCTGCCGCTCGACTAAAAATCTACTTGAGCGGCAGAAAAGGGAAAGAAGGGACCGCTTGCGCTGTGCAAGGTGCCGTTGACCATGATTGCACAGTGCGGACAAGCATTCGCACTGTGCAATCACCGCGAACTGCATTTTTCTATGGAAGTCCGCCGCTTGCGGAGCTCCGCGTAGTGCAGCAGAGTTTTTGTGCCACTTTGCGAAGTTCCGCGTAGCGCAACTCTGTGAACTCCGCCCAGGGTTCATATTTATAAAGCACTTGATTGCCCAGGGGTGTCTCGGCGCTGCTGCTCTAGGGAGGCTGACAGACTCCGGACGGGCGCACGGGAGAGCCGGGTTTTAAAGCTTTTCTGAAGGAGGGGAGAAGGAGACCTGGAACAGGCGATGACGCTTCTGTGGCCCCCAGAGGCTCGTGCGCACTTGGGGACCCTCATAAACTTAGCTGTGGAGGATCCAAGCGGTCTAGGAGGAGTGCACTGGAGGGGGCCCTGGGGGGGGGGGGGTAGGTTCCAGAAGGATACTCGTCCACATCGGGGCAGAGTAGGTGAGAGACACCTGCCAGGTGTAGAGGAGTGTGAGAGACACCTGCTGGGGCAGAGGAGGTGAGAGACATCTAGCGGGGCAGAGGAGGTGAGAGACACCTACTGGGGGCAAAGGAGGTGAGAGACACCTACTGGGGGCAGAGGAGGTGAGAGACACCTACCGGGGGCAAAGGAGGTGAGAGACACCTGCTGGGGCAGTAGAGGTGAGAGACACCTACTGGGGCAGAGGAGGTGAGAGACACCTGCTGGGGGCAAAGGAGGTGAGAGACACCTCCCAGGTGTAGAGGAGTGTGAGAGACACCTGCTGGGGGCAGTAGAGGTGGGAGACACCTACTGGGGCAGAGGAGGTGAGAGACATCTAGCGGGGCAGAGGAGGTGAGAGACACCTACCGGGGGCAAAGGAGGTGAGAGACACCTACCGGGGGCAAAGGAGGTGAGAGACACCTACTGGGGGCAGAGGAGGTGAAAGACACCTACCGGGGGCAAAGGAGGTTAGAGACACCTACCGGGGGCAAAGGAGGTGAAAGACACCTACCGGGGGCAAAGGAGGTTAGAGACACCTACTGGGGGCAAAGGAGGTGAGAGACACCTACTGGGGCAGAGGAGGTGAGAGACACCTACTGGGGGCAGAGGAGGTGAGAGACACCTACTGGGGGCAAAGGAGGTGAGGGACACCTACTGGGGCAGAGGAGGTGAGAGACATCTAGCGGGGGCAAAGGAGGTGAGAGACACCTACTGGGGGCAAAGGAGGTGAGAGACACCTACTGGGGCAGAGGAGGTGAGAGACACCTACCGGGGGCAAAGGAGGTGAGAGACACCTACCGGGGGCAAAGGAGGTGAGAGACACCTACTGGGGGCAAAGGAGGTGAGAGACACCTACTGGGGCAGAGGAGGTGAGAGACACCTACCGGGGGCAAAGGAGGTGAGAGACACCTACTGGGGGCAAAGGAGGTGAGGGACACCTACTGGGGGCAAAGGAGGTGAGGGACACCTACTGGGGCAGAGGAGGTGAGAGACACCTACCGGGGGCAAAGGAGGTGAGAGACACCTGCTGGGGGCAAAGGAGGTGAGAGACACCTACTGGGGGCAGAGGAGGTGAAAGACACCTACTGGGGGCAAAGGAGGTGAGAGACACCTACCGGGGGCAAAGGAGGTGAGAGACACCTACCGGGGGCAAAGGAGGTGAGAGACACCTACTGGGGGCAAAGGAGGTGAGAGACACCTGCCAGGTGTAGAGGAGTGTGAGAGGCACCTGCTGGGGGCAGTAGAGGTGAGAGACACCTACTGGGGCAGAGGAGGTGAGAGACACCTACCGGGGGCAAAGGAGGTGAGAGACACCTGCTGGGGGCAAAGGAGGTGAGAGACACCTGCCAGGTGTAGAGGAGTGTGAGAGACACCTGCTGGGGGCAGTAGAGGTGAGAGACACCTACTGGGGCAGAGGAGGTGAGAGACACCTACCGGGGGCAAAGGAGGTGAGAGACACCTACTGGGGGCAAAGGAGGTGAGAGACACCTACTGGGGCAGAGGAGGTGAGAGACACCTACCGGGGGCAAAGGAGGTGAGAGACACCTACTGGGGCAGAGGAGGTGAGAGACACCTACTGGGGGCAAAGGAGCTGAGAGACACCTACCGGGGGCAAAGGAGGTGAGAGACACCTACTGGGGCAGAGGAGGTGAGAGACACCTACCGGGGCAAAGGAGGTGAGAGACACCTACTGGGGGCAAAGGAGGTGAGAGACACCTACTGGGGCAGAGGAGGTGAGAGACACCTACCGGGGGCAAAGGAGGTGAGAGACACCTACCGGGGGCAAAGGAGGTGAGAGACACCTACTGGGGGCAAAGGAGGTGAGAGACACCTACTGGGGCAGAGGAGGTGAGAGACACCTACTGGGGGCAGAGGAGGTGAGAGACACCTGCCAGGTGTAGAGGAGTGTGAGATACACCTGCTGGGGGCAGTAGAGGTGAGAGACACCTACTGGGGCAGAGGAGGTGAGAGACATCTAGCGGGGAAGAGGAGGTGAGAGACACCTACTGGGGGCAGAGGAGGTGAAAGACACCTACCGGGGGGCAAAGGAGGTGAGAGACACCTACTGGGGGCAAAGGAGGTGAGAGACACCTACTGGGGGCAGAGGAGGTGAGAGACACCTACCGGGGGCAAAGGAGGTGAGAGACACCTACCGGGGGCAAAGGAGGTGAGAGACACCTACTGGGGGCAAAGGAGGTGAGAGACACCTACTGGGGCAGAGGAGGTGAGAGACACCTACTGGGGGCAGAGGAGGTGAGAGACACCTACCGGGGGCAAAGGAGGTGAGAGACACCTACCGGGGGCAAAGGAGGTGAGAGACACCTACTGGGGCAGAGGAGGTGAGAGACACCTACTGGGGGCAAAGGAGGTGAGAGACACCTACCGGGGGCAAAGGAGGTGAGGGACACCTACTGGGGCAGAGGAGGTGAGAGACACCTACTGGGGGCAAAGGAGGTGAGAGACACCTACCGGGGGCAAAGGAGGTGAGAGACACCTACTGGGGGCAGAGGAGGTGAAAGACACCTACCGGGGGCAGAGGAGGTGAGAGACACCTACCGGGGGCAGAAGAGGTGAGAGACACATACAGGGAGCAGAGAAGGGTGAAAGACACCTGCCGGGCGCAGAGGACGAGGAGAGACACCTAGCAGGGGCAGAGGAGGTGAAAGACACCTACCGGGGCAGAGGAGGTGAGAGACACCTACTGGGGGCAGAGGAGAGGAGAGACACCTACCCCTTCATCTCCACTCCTATTGCTGGAAGAATTAGACCCCCGACATTTGTATTAGCCCCCCCCCCCCCTCTCCCCAACAAAATTTGGCTCTAGTTGCGCCTCTGGTCTGAGACACCTACCGTTGGCAGAGAAGGTCTGGGTAAGATGACAGGTGGTGATGGGTGAGACGTGTGAGAGACGGTGTGCGTAAGATTGGTAGATTGTGATGGGTGAGACGTGGGAGAGACAGTGTGGGTAAGATGGTAGACGGTGATGGGTGAGACGTGGGAGAGACGGTGTGAGTAAGATGGTAGATTGGGATGGATGAGACGTGGGAGAGACGGTGTGGGTAAGATGGTAGATTGTGATGGGTAAGAAGTGTGAGAGATGATGGTGGTAAGAAGGTAGACGTGATGGGTGAGACGTGTGAGAGACAGTGTGGATAAGATGGTAGATTGTGATGGGTGAGACGTGGGAGAGACGGTGTGGGTAAGATGGTAGATTGTGATGGGTAAGAAGTGTGAGAGATGATGGTGGTAAGAAGGTAGACGTGATGGGTGAGACGTGTGAGAGACAGTGTGGATAAGATGGTAGACGGTGATGGGTGAGACGTGGGAGAGACGGTGTGGGTAAGATGGTAGACGGTGATGGGTGAGACGTGGGAGAGATGGTGTGGGTAAGATGGTAGATTGTGATGGGTAAGAAGTGTGAGAGATGATGGTGGTAAGAAGGTAGACGTGATGGGTGAGACGTGTGAGAGACAGTGTGGATAAGATGGTAGATTGTGATGGGTGAGACGTGGGAGAGACGGTGTGAGTAAGATGGTAGATTGTGATGGGTGAGACGTGGGAGAGACGGTGTGGGTAAGAAGGTAGATTGTGATGGGTGAGACGTGGGAGAGACGGTGTGAGTAAGATGGTAGATTGTGATGGGTGAGACGTGTGAGAGACGGTGTGGGTAAGATGGTAGATTGTGATGGGTGAGACGTGTGAGAGACGGTGTGGGTAAGATGGTAGATTGTGATGGGTGAGATGTGTGAGAGACAGTGTGGATAAGATGGTAGATTGTGATGGGTGAGACGTGTGAGAGACGGTGTGGGTAAGATGGTAGATGGTGATGGGTGAGACGTGTGAGAGACGGTGTGGGTAAGATGGTAGATTGTGATGGGTGAGACGTGGGAGAGAGATGTGCGTAAGATGGTAGACGGTGATGGGAGAGACGTGGGAGAGACGGTGTGAGTAAGTTGGTAGATTGGGATGGATGAGACGTGTGAGAGACGGTGTGGGTAAGATGGTAGATTGTGATGGGTGAGATGTGTGAGAGACAGTGTGGATAAGATGGTAGATTGTGATGGGTGAGACGTGTGAGAGACGGTGTGGGTAAGATGGTAGATGGTGATGGGTGAGACGTGTGAGAGACGGTGTGGGTAAGATGGTAGATTGTGATGGGTGAGACGTGGGAGAGAGGTGTGGGTAAGATGGTAGACGGTGATGGGTGAGACGTGGGAGAGACGGTGTGAGTAAGATGGTAGATTGGGATGGATGAGACGTGGGAGAGACGGTATGGGTAAGATGGTAGACGGTGATGGGTGAGACGTGGGAGAGACGGTGTGAGTAAGATGGTAGATTGGGATGAATGAGACGTGGGAGAGACGGTGTGGGTAAGATGGTAGATTGTGATGGGTAAGAAGTGTGAGAGATGATGGTGGTAAGAAGGTAGACGTGATGGGTGAGACGTGTGAGAGACAGTGTGAGTAAGATGGTAGATTGTGATGGGTGAGACGTGGGAGAGACGGTGTGGGTAAGATGGTAGATTGTGATAGGTGAGACGTGGGAGAGACGGTGTGGGTAAGATGGTAGACGGTGATGGGTGAGACGTGTGAGAGACAGTGTGGTTAAGATGGTAGATTGTGATGGGTGAGAAGTGTGAGAGATGATGGTGGTAAGAAGGTAGACGGTGATGGGTGAGACGTGTGAGAGACGGCGTGGGTAAGAAGGTAGAGTGTGATGGGTGAGACGTGGGAGAGACGGTGTGAGTAAGATGGTAGATTGTGATGGGTGAGACGTGGGAGAGACGGTGTGGGTAAGATGGTAGATTGTGATGGTTGAGATGTGTGAGAGACAGTGTGGGTAAGAAGGTAGATTGTGATGGGTGAGACGTGGGAGAGACGGTGTGGGTAAGATGGTAGATTGTGATGGGTGAGATGTGTGAGAGACAGTGTGGATAAGATGGTAGATGGTGATGGGCGAGACGTGTGAGAGACGGTGTGGGTAAGATGGTAGATTGTGATGGTTGAGATGTGTGAGAGACAGTGTGGGTAAGAAGGTAGATTGTGATGGGTGAGACGTGGGAGAGACGGTGTGGATAAGATGGTAGATTGTGATGGGTGAGATGTGTGAGAGACAGTGTGGATAAGATGGTAGATGGTGATGGGCGAGACGTGTGAGAGACGGTGTGGGTAAGATGGTAGATTGTGATGGTTGAGATGTGTGAGAGACAGTGTGGGTAAGAAGGTAGATGGTGATGGGTGAGACGTGTGAGAGACGGTGTGGGTTAGATGACGGGGGGTCATAGGTGAGACGGTGTGGGTAAGATGGCAGACACGATGGGTGAGAGAGCCGGCTGGTGTGAGACGGTGGGTGGACGGCCAGGGCCTTGGCAGCCCTCCAAGGCTGAATTCCTGGAAGTTGGACAGGGGTGAGGGGAGGGCGGCCTCCCTCTGAGGACAAACAATGATGTCTGCCTGAAGCGAGTCTGTTAAAAATAGCCGGTGACCCCTCGCCCCCATGGAGTGTGTCACATCCTGGTGAGGTGACCGGCGGCCGGGGGCCAGGGGGCAGGGGCCAGGGGACAGGAACCAGGAGCCAGGAGCCAGGGGCCAGGGGCCAGGGACCAAGGCCGGGAGCCAGGGGCCAGGGGCCAGGGGACAGGAACCAGGAGCCAGGGGCCAGGGACCAAGGCCGGGGGCCAGGGGCCAGGGGCTGGGGACAGGGGTCAGGAGTCAGGGGCATGAAGCCAGGGGCCAGGGGAAAGAGCCAGGGCCAGGGGCCTGTCACTCCTCTGTCTTTCCTTCCCTGCAGTTTCACTGCTGTCTTCACACACTTATTTCACACTCATCCTCCTGTCTCTATTGCCCTCGCCTCTCTGCCCCTGTCATGGTGGCTCTGTTGCCCCCTCTGCCCCTGCCATGGTAGCTCTGTTGCCCTCACTCCTCTGTACCTGTCACAGTGGCTCTGTTGCCCTCGCCTCTCTGCCCCTGTCATGGTGGCTCTGTTGCCCTCACTCCTCACCTCCTGTCATGGTGGCTCTGTTGCCCCCCTGTCCCTGTCATGGTGGCTCTGTTGCCCTCACTCCTCTGCCCCTGTCATGGTGGCTCTGTTGCCCTCGCCTCTCTGCCCCTGTCATGGTGGCTCTGTTGCCCTCGCCTCTCTGCCCCTGTCATGGTGGCTCTGTTGCCCTCGCCTCTCTGCCCCTGTCATGGTGGCTCTGTTGCCCTCGCCTCTCTGCCCCTGTCATGGTAGCTCTGTTGCCCTAATTCCTCTGCCCCTGTCATGGTGGCTCTGCTGCCCTCGCCCCTCTGCTCCTGTCATGGTGTCTGACAAAGTCTTTCTTTCTTTCAGACCTCTGCTCTGACAGTGACGCTGGTGACGGGTTCGAGGCCGAGTGAGAAACCGATCATCGTCATCAATGCGATCGGATTTATTACCTTCAGCGCCTTCCCTCAGGACCTGAAACCTGAGATCTATGTAAGTACACCTGAGACCCTGAGACTCTGAGACCCTGAGACCTGAGCTCCTGAGACCCTTGCCTCTGAGACCTGCGCGACCTTGAGACCTGCGCCCCTGAGACCTGCGCCCCTGAGACCTCGCCCCTGAGACCTGCGCCCCTGAGACTCTGAGACCTGAGCTCCTGAGACCTGTGCCCCTGAGACCTGAGCTCCCGAGACCCTGAGACTCTGAGACCTGTGCCTTGTGACCTGCGCCCCTGAGACCTGCACCCCTGAGACTCTGAGACCTGCGCCCTTGAGACCTGCGCCCCTGAGACCTGGGCCCCTGAGACCTGTGCCTTGTGACCTGCGCCCCTGAGACCTGCACCCCTGAGACTCTGAGACCTGCGCGCCCTTGAGACCTGCGCCCCTGAGACCTGCGCCCCTGAGACTCTGAGACCTGAGCTCCTGAGACCTGTGCCCCTGAGACCTGAGCTCCCGAGACCCTGAGACTCTGAGACCTGTGCCTTGTGACCTGCGCCCCTGAGACCTGCACCCCTGAGACTCTGAGACCTGCGCCCTTGAGACCTGCGCCCCTGAGACCTGGGCCCCTGAGACCTGTGCCTTGTGACCTGCGCCCCCTGAGACCTGCACCCCTGAGACTCTGAGACCTGCGCGCCCTTGAGACCTGCGCCCCTGAGACCTGGGCCCCTGAGACCTGTGCCTTGAGACCTGCGCCCCTGAGACCTGCACCCCTGAGACTCTGAGACCTGCGCCCCTGAGACCTGGTCCCCTGAGACCTGTGCCCCTGAGACCTGAGCCCCCAAGACCCTGAGACTCTGAGACCTGTGCCTTGAGACCTGCGCCCCTGAGACCTGCACCCCTGAGACTCTGAGACCTGCGCCCCTGAGACCTGGGCCCCTGAGACCAGGGCCCCTGAGACCTGAACCCCTGAGACCCTGAGTCCTGCGCCCCTGAGACCTGGGCCCCTGAGACCTGAGCCCCTGAGACTCTGAGATCTGCACCCTTGAGAACTGAGCCCCTGAGACCCTGAGTCCTGCGCCCCTGAGTCCTGGCCCCTGAGACTCCGAGACCTGAGCCCCTGAGACCTGAGACCCTGAGACCTGAGCCCCTAAGATCTGGGCCTCTGAGACCTGGGCCCTGAGACTCTGAGGATACAGAAAAGGGGGTGGTGATGAACAGAGTGTCTGAATTAAGCAGACCACTCTTACCCAGTCCAAAGATCAGGGCTTGATCCATCACCGTTATTTATCTCACTGCCCCATCCCAGCTCAGAACCTGGCTATATGCAAATTAGTCTGTCCCTGGCCCAGTGCATCATGGGAACAGGGCAGACCAAACTACCAAGCCAATTCTTCACCAGAAAGGAGACAAGCTACCGGGGACCGGTTTCTGGCATTTCAGCCTCTTCGGCCCGGCTTGCTTGAATCCTGATGGAGCAGTGAGAAAGGGACTCATGTCTGAGTATACCCTGCCACACCTATAGTGGCCAAAAACGATACAGAAAAGGGGGTGGTGATGAACAGAGTGTCTGAATTAAGCAGACCACTCTTACCCAGTCCAAAGATCAGGGCTTGATCCATCACCGTTATTTATCTCACTGCCCCATCCCAGCTCAGAACCTGGCTATATGCAAATTAGTCTGTCCCTGGCCCAGTGCATCATGGGAACAGGGCAGACCAAACTACCAAGCCAATTCTTCACCAGAAAGGAGACAAGCTACCGGGGACCGGTTTCTGGCATTTCAGCCTCTTCGGCCCGGCTTGCTTGAATCCTGATGGAGCAGTGAGAAAGGGACTCATGTCTGAGTATACCCTGCCACACCTATAGTGGCCAAAAACGATACAGAAAAGGGGGTGGTGATGAACAGAGTGTCTGAATTAAGCAGACCACTCTTACCCAGTCCAAAGATCAGGGCTTGATCCATCACCGTTATTTATCTCACTGCCCCATCCCAGCTCAGAACCTGGCTATATGCAAATTAGTCTGTCCCTGGCCCAGTGCATCATGGGAACAGGGCAGACCAAACTACCAAGCCAATTCTTCACCAGAAAGGAGACAAGCTACCGGGGACCGGTTTCTGGCATTTCAGCCTCTTCGGCCCGGCTTGCTTGAATCCTGATGGAGCAGTGAGAAAGGGACTCATGTCTGAGTATACCCTGCCACACCTATAGTGGCCAAAAACGATACAGAAAAGGGGGTGGTGATGAACAGAGTGTCTGAATTAAGCAGACCACTCTTACCCAGTCCAAAGATCAGGGCTTGATCCATCACCGTTATTTATCTCACTGCCCCATCCCAGCTCAGAACCTGGCTATATGCAAATTAGTCTGTCCCTGGCCCAGTGCATCATGGGAACAGGGCAGACCAAACTACCAAGCCAATTCTTCACCAGAAAGGAGACAAGCTACCGGGGACCGGTTTCTGGCATTTCAGCCTCTTCGGCCCGGCTTGCTTGAATCCTGATGGAGCAGTGAGAAAGGGACTCATGTCTGAGTATACCCTGCCACACCTATAGTGGCCAAAAACGATACAGAAAAGGGGGTGGTGATGAACAGAGTGTCTGAATTAAGCAGACCACTCTTACCCAGTCCAAAGATCAGGGCTTGATCCATCACCGTTATTTATCTCACTGCCCCATCCCAGCTCAGAACCTGGCTATATGCAAATTAGTCTGTCCCTGGCCCAGTGCATCATGGGAACAGGGCAGACCAAACTACCAAGCCAATTCTTCACCAGAAAGGAGACAAGCTACCGGGGACCGGTTTCTGGCATTTCAGCCTCTTCGGCCCGGCTTGCTTGAATCCTGATGGAGCAGTGAGAAAGGGACTCATGTCTGAGTATACCCTGCCACACCTATAGTGGCCAAAAACGATACAGAAAAGGGGGTGGTGATGAACAGAGTGTCTGAATTAAGCAGACCACTCTTACCCAGTCCAAAGATCAGGGCTTGATCCATCACCGTTATTTATCTCACTGCCCCATCCCAGCTCAGAACCTGGCTATATGCAAATTAGTCTGTCCCTGGCCCAGTGCATCATGGGAACAGGGCAGACCAAACTACCAAGCCAATTCTTCACCAGAAAGGAGACAAGCTACCGGGGACCGGTTTCTGGCATTTCAGCCTCTTCGGCCCGGCTTGCTTGAATCCTGATGGAGCAGTGAGAAAGGGACTCATGTCTGAGTATACCCTGCCACACCTATAGTGGCCAAAAACGATACAGAAAAGGGGTGGTGATGAACAGAGTGTCTGAATTAAGCAGACCACTCTTACCCAGTCCAAAGATCAGGGCTTGATCCATCACCGTTATTTATCTCACTGCCCCATCCCAGCTCAGAACCTGGCTATATGCAAATTAGTCTGTCCCTGGCCCAGTGCATCATGGGAACAGGGCAGACCAAACTACCAAGCCAATTCTTCACCAGAAAGGAGACAAGCTACCAGGGACCGGTTTCTGGCATTTCAGCCTCTGAAACCTGTGCCCTTGAGAACTGAGCACCTGAGCCCCTGAGTCCTGCGCCCCTGAGACCTGAGCCCCTGGGACTTGTGCCCCTGAGAACTGAGCCCCTGAGACCTGTGCCCCTGAGACCTAAGCCCCTGAGCCCTGAGACCTGGGCCCCTGAGACCTGAGCCCCCGAGACCTGGGCTCCTGACCCCCTGAGAACCTGAGAACTGAGCCCCTGAGAGCTGGGCCCCTGAGACCTGCAACCCTGAGACCTGCGCCCCTGAGACCTGAGCCCTGAAACTCTGAGTCCCTGAGAACCTGAGACCTGCACCCATGAGACCCTGAGACCTGAGACCTGTGCCCCTGATACCTGAGACCTGAGCCCCTGAGACTCTGAGTCCCTGAGACCTGTGCCCCCGAGACCTGAGCCCTTGAGACCTGCACCCCTGAGACTCTGAGACCTGCGCCCTTGAGACCTGCGCCCCTGAGACCTGCACCCCTGAGACTCTGAGACCTGCGCCCCCCGAGACCTGGGCCCCTGAGACCTGGGCCCCTGAGACCTGAACCCCTGAGACCCTGAGTCCTGCGCCCCTGAGACCTGGGCCCATGAGACCTGGGCCCCTGAGACTCTGAGATCTGTACCCTTGAGAACTAGGCACCTGAGCCCTTGAGATCCTGAGTCCTGCGCCCCTGAGACCTGGCCCCTGAGACTCCGAGACCTGAGCCCCTGAGACCAGAGCCCCTGAGACCTGAGCCCCTGAGACCTGGGCCTCTGAGACCTGGGCCCTGAGACTCTGAGACCTGCGCCCTTGAGAACTGAGCACCTGAGCCCCTGATTCCTGCGCCCCTGAGACCTGGCCCCTGACTCTCTGAGACCTGCGCCCTTGAGACCTGTGCCCCTGAGACCTGAGCCCTTGAGACCTGTGTCCCTGAGACTCTGAGACCTGTGCCTTGAGACCTGCGCCCCTGAGACCTGCACCCCTGAGACTCTGAGACCTGCGCCCTTGAGACCTGGGCCCCTGAGACATGAACCCCTGAGACCCTGAGTCCTGCGCCCCTGAGACCTGGGCTCATGAGACCTGGGCCCCTGAGACTCTGAGATCTGTACCCTTGAGAACTGAGCACCTGAGACCCTGAGTCCTGCGCCCTTGAGACCTGGCCCCTGAGACTCCGAGACCTGAGCCCCTGAGACCTGAGCCCCTGAGACCTGAGCCCCTGAGACCCGGGCCTCTGAAACCTGGGCCCTGAGACTCTGAGACCTGCGCCCTTGAGAACTGAGCACCTGAGCCCCTGAGTCCCTGAGTCCTGTGCCCCTGAGACCTGGCCCCTGAGACTCCTAGACCTGAGCCCCTGAGACCCGAGCCCCTGAGACCTGAGTCCCTGAGACCTGAACCCCTGAGACCCTGAGTCCTGCGCCCCTGAGACCTGGGCCCTTGAGACCTGGGCCCCTGAGACCTGAACCCTTGAGACCCTGAGTCCTGCGCCCCTGAGACCTGGGCCCCTGAGACCTGAGACCTGGGCCTCTGAGACCTGGCCCCTGAGACTCTGAGACCTGCGCCCTTGAGACCTGCGCCCCTGAGACCTGAGCCCCTGAGACCTGAGCCCCTGAGACCTGTGCCTCTGAGACTCTGAGACCCGAGCCCCTGAGACCTGGGCCCCTGAGACCTGGGCCCCTGAGACCTGGGCCCCTGAGACCTGCGCCCCTGAGTCCTGGCCCCTGAGACTCCGAGACCTGAGCCCCTGAGACCTGAGACCTGAGACCTGGGCCTCTGAGACCTGGCCCCTGAGACTCTGAGACCTGCGCCCTTGAGACCTGCACCCCTGAGACCTGAGCCCCTGAGACCTGTGCCTCTGAGACTCTGAGACCCGAGCCCCTGAGACCTGGGCCCCTGAGACCTGAGGCCCTGAGACCTCGGCTCCTGGCCCCCTGAGAACCTGAGTACTGTGCCCCTGAGAGCTGGGCCCCTGAGACCTGCACCCCTGAGTCCTGGCCCCTGAGACTCCGAGACCTGAGCCCCTGAGACCTGAGACCTGAGACCTGGGCCTCTGAGACCTGGCCCCTGAGACTCTGAGACCTTCAGGCCTGAGACCCTGAGACTTGCGCCCCTGAGACCTGTACCCCTGAAACCTGTGCCCCTGAGGCCTTCACCCTTGAGATCTGCGCCCCTGAGACCTTCACCCTTGATACCTGCGCCCCTGAGATCTGCACCCCTGAGACCTGCACCCCTGAGACCTGCACCCCTGAAACCTGTGCCCCTTAGACCTGAGCCCCTGAGACCTTGAAACTTGCCCCCCTGAGACCTGAACCACTGAGACCCTGAGACCTGAGCCCTTGAGACCTAAGCCCCTGAGACCCTGAGACCAGAACCCCTGAGACTCTGAGACTCTGTGACCTTCAGGCCTGAGACCCTGAGACTTGCGCCCTTGAGACCTAAGCCCTTGAGATCTGCACCCCGAGACCTTCACCCCTGAGACCCTGAGACCTGAGCCCTGAGCCCCTGAGACTCTGTGACCTTCAGGCCTGAGACCCTGAGACTTGCGCCCCTGAGACCTGTACCCCTGAAACCTGTGCCCCTGAGGCCTTCACCCTTGAGATCTGCGCCCCTGAGACCTTCACCCTTGATACCTGCGCCCCTGAGATCTGCACCCCTGAGACCTGCGCCCCTGAGACCTGCACCCCTGAAACCTGTGCCCCTTAGACCTGAGCCCCTGAGACCTTGAAACTTGCCCCCCTGAGACCTGAACCACTGAGACCCTGAGACCTGAGCCCTTGAGACCTAAGCCCCTGAGACCCTGAGACCAGAACCCCTGAGACTCTGAGACCTGCGCCCCTGAGACCTGGGCCCCTGAGACCTGAACCCCTGAGACTCTGAGACCTGCGCCCCGGAGATATGGGTCCATGAGACCTGCACACCTGAGCCCATGAGAGCTGATTCCTTAGACGCGTGCCTCTGACACTTGGACCCCTGAACCCTGTGCTCCTTTGACCCTGAGACCTGGACAGCGAAGCCTTGGCCCCTAAGACCTGCTTCCCTGACATCGGGTCCCTGAAACCTGGGCCCTAAGACCTGAACACCTGAGACCTGGGTGCACATTACTTGGCATCAGTGTAGGCGAAGACACAGTGAGGAATAGTGTGAGGGTGACTACAGGAGTAGTGTTAAGGCATACTGAGGAGAAGTGTGAGGGTGTACTCAGGATGAGTGTGAGGATGTACTCAGCGGATGAGTGTGAGGGTGCACCCTTAGGAAGAGTGTACGGGTGCGCTAGGAGGAGGAGTGTGAGGGTGTACTCAGGACGTGTGTGAGGGTGTACTCAGGACGTGTGTGAGGGTTTACTCAGAGGATGAGTGTGAGGGTTTACTCAGAGGATGAGTGTGATGGTGTTCTCAGGACGAGTGTGAGGGTGTACTCAGAGGATGCGTGTGAGGGTGTACTCAGAGGATGAGTGTGAGGGTGTTCTTAGGATGAGTGTGAGGGTTTACTCAGAGGACGAGTGTAAGGGTTTACTCAGAGAACGAGTGTGAGTGTGTACTCAGGACGAGTGTGAGGGAGGAGTGTGAGGGTGTACTCAGAGGAGGAGTGTGAGGGTGTACTCAGAGGAGGAGTGTGAGGGTGCACTCAAAGGAGGCGTGTGAGGGTGTACTCAGAGGAGGAGTGTGAGGGTGTACTCAGAGGAGGAGTGTGAGGGTGCACTCAGAGGAGGAGTGTGAGGGTGCACTCAGAGGAGGAGTGTGAGGGTGCACTCGGGACGAGTGTGAGGGTGTACTCAGAGGAGGAGTGCGAGGGTGTACTCAGAGGAGGATTGTGAGGGTGTACTCAGGACGAGTGTGAGGGTGTACTCAGAGGAGGAGTGCGAGGGTGTAGTCAGAGGAGGAGTGTGAGGGTGCACTCAGGACGAGTGTGAGGGTATACTCAGAGGAGAAGTGTGAGGGTGTACTCAGAGGAGGAGTGTGAGGGTGAACTCAGAGGAGGAATGTTTGGGTGTACTCAGAGGAGGAGTGTGAGGGTGTACTCAGAGGACGAGTATGAGGGTTTACTCAGAGGACGAGTGTGAGGGTGTGCTCAGAGGACGAGTGTGAGGGTGTACTCAGAGGAGGAGTGTGAGGGTGTACTCAGAGGAGGAGTGTGAGGGTGCACTCAGAGGAGGGGTGCGAGGGTGTACTCAGAGGAGGAGTGTGAGGGTGTACTCAGAGGAGGAGTGTGAGGGTGCACTCAGAGGAGGAGTGTGAGGGTGCACTCGGGACGAGTATGAGGGTGTACTCAGAGGAGGAGTGCGAGGGTGTACTCAGAGGAGGAGTGTGAGGGTGTACTCAGGACGAGTGTGAGGGTGTACTCAGAGGAGGAGTGTGAGGGTGTACTCAGAGGAGGAGTGCGAGGGTGTACTCAGAGGAGGAATGTGAGGGTGTACTCAGGATGAGTGTGAGGGTGTACTCAGAGGAGGAGTGTGAGGGTGTACTCAGAGGAGGAGTGTGAGGGTGTACTCAGAGGACGAGTGTGAGGGTGTACTCAGAGGACGAGTGTGAGGGTGTGCTCAGAGGACGAGTGTGAGGGTGTACTCAGAGGAGGAGTGTGAGGGTGTACTCAGAGGAGGAGTGTGAGGGTGCACTCGGGACGAGTGTGAGGGTGTGCTCAGAGGACGAGTGTGAGGGTGAACTCAGAGGAGGAGTGTTAGGGTGTACTCAGGACGAGTGTGAGGGTGTACTCAGAGGAGGAGTGTGAGGGTGTACTCAGAGGAGAAGTGTGAGGGTGTACTCAGAGGAGGAGTGTGAGGGTGAACTCAGAGGAGGAGTGTGAGGGTGTACTCAGAGGACGAGTGTGAGGGTGTGCTCAGAGGGCAAGTGTGAGGGTGTACTCAGAGGACGAGTGTGAGGGTGTGCTCAGAGGACGAGTGTGAGGGTGTACTCAGAGGAGGAGTGTGAGGGTGTACTCAGAGGAGGAGTGTGAGAGTGTGCTCAGAGGACGAGTGTGAGGGTGTACTCAGAGGAGGAGTGCGAGGGTGTACTCAGAGGAGGAGTGTGAGGGTGTACTCAGAGGACGAGTGTGAGGGTGTACTCAGAGGAGGAGTGCGAGGGTGTACTCAGAGGAGGAGTGTGAGGGTGTACTCAGAGGAGGAGTGTGAGGGTGTACTCAGAGGATGAGTGTGAGGGTGTACTCAGAGGAGGAGTGTGGGGGTGTACTCAGAGGACGAGTGTGAGGGTGTACTCAGAGGAGGAGTGGGAGGGTGTACTCAGAGGAGGAGTGTGAGGGTGTACGCAGAGGAGGAGTGTGAGGGTGTACTCAGAGGAGTGTGAGGGTGTACTCAGAGGACGAGTGTGAGGGTGTACTCAGAGGAGGAGTGCGAGGGTGTACTCAGAGGAGGAGTGTGAGGGTGTACTCAGAGGACGAGTGTGAGGGTGTACTCAGAGGAGGAGTGCGAGGTTGTACTCAGAGGAGGAGTGTGAGGGTGTACTCAGAGGAGGAGTGCGAGGGTGTACTCAGAGGAGGAGTGTGAGGGCGTACTCAGAGGAGGAGTGTGAGGGTGTACTCAGAGGACGAGTGTGAGGGTGTACTCAGAGGAGGAGTGCGAGGGTGTACTCAGAGGAGGAGTGTCCGGTTTTACTCAGTAGCATTTCCCTTGAACCCTCAGGAGTAGTGTCAGTGAGGGCCCTGAGGGTGGGAGTGAGGGCACAGGCCCAGAGGGTGGGAGTGAGGGCACATGCCCAGAGGGTGGGAGTGAGGGCACATGCCCTGAGGGTGGAGGGTGTGAGTGAGGGCACATATCCTGAGGGTGGGAGTGAGGGCACATGTCCTGAGGGTGGAGGGTGGGAGTGAGGGCACATGTCCTGAGGGTGGGAGTGAGGGCTCATGCCCAGAGGGTGGGAGTGAGGGCACATGCTGGGAGTGAGGGCACATGCTGGGAGTGAGGGCGCATGCCCAGAGGGTGGGAGTGAGGGCACATGCCCTGAGGGTGGGAGTGAGGGCACATGTCCTGAGGGTGGGAATGAGGGCACATGCCCTGAGGGTGGGTGTGAGGGCACATATCCTGTGGGTGGGAGTGAGGGCACATGCTGGGAGTGAGGGCACATGCCCAGAGGGTGGGAGTGAGAGCACATGCTGGGAGTAAGGGCACATGCCCTGAGGGTGGGAGTGAGGGCACATGCCCTGAGGGTGGGAGTGAGGGCACATGCCCTGAGGGTGGAGGGTGTGAGTGAGGGCACATGTCCTGAGGATGGGAGAGAGGGCACATGCTGGGAGTGAGGGCACATGCCCAGAGGGTGTGAGTGAGGGCACATGCCCTGAGGGTGGAGGGTGTGAGTGAGGGCACATGCCCTGAGGATGGGAGAGAGGGCACATGTCTTGAGGGTGGGAGTGAGGGCACATGCCCAGAGGGTGGGAGTGAGGGCACATGCTGGGAGTGAGGGCTCATGCCCTGAGGGTGGGAGTGAGGGCACATGCCCAGAGGGTGGGAGTCAGGGCACATGCCCTGAGGGTGGGAGTGAGGGCACATGCTGGGAGTGAGGGCACATGCCCAGAGGGTGGGAGTGAGGGCACATGTCCTGAGGGTGGAGGGTGTGAGTGAGGGCACATGCCCTGAGGGTGGGAGTGAGGGCACATGCCCAGAGGGTGGGAGTGAGGGCACAGGCTGGGAGTGAGGGCTCATGCCCTGAGGGTGGGAGTGAGGGCACATGCCCTGAGGGTGGGAGTGAGAGCACATGCTGGGAGTGAGGGCTCATGCCCTGAGGGTGGGAGTGAGGGCACATGCCCTGAGGGTGGAAGTGAGGGCACATGCTGGGAGTGAGGGCACATGCCCAGAGGGTGGGAGTGAGGGCACATGTCCTGAGGGTGGAGGGTGTGAGTGAGGGCGCATGCCCTGAGGGTGGAGGGTGTGAGTGAGGGCACATGCCCTGAGGATGGGACAGAGGGCACATGCTGGGAGTGAGGGCACATGCCCAGAGGGTGTGAGTGAGGGCACATGCCCTGAGGGTGGAGGGTGTGAGTGAGGGCACATGCCCTGAGGGTGGGAGTGAGGGCACATGTCCTGAGGGTAGGAGTGAGGGCACATGCCCAGAGGGTGGGAGTGAGGTCACATGCTGGGAGTGAGGGCTCATGCCCTGAGGGTGGGAGTGAGGGCACGTACCCAGAGGGTGGGAGTGAGGGCACATGCCCTGAAGGTGGGAGTGAGGGCACATGTCCTGAGGGTGGGAGTGAGGGCTCATGCCCTGAGGGTGGGAGTGAGGGCACATGCCCTGAGGGTGGGAGTGAGGGCACATGCTGGGAGTGAGGGCACATGCCCAGAGGGTGGGAGTGAGGGCACATGCTGGGAGTGAGGGTACATGTCCTGAGGGTGGGAGTGAGGGTACATGCCCAGAGGGTGGGAGTGAGGGCACATGCCCTGAGGGTGGGAGTGAGTTCACATGCTGGGAGTGAGGGCACATGCCCTGAGGGTGGAAGTGAGGGCACATGCCCTGAGGGTGAGAGTGAGGGCACATGCCCTGAGGGTGGGAGTGAGGGCACATGCCCAGAGGGTGGGAGGGCACAGAATCAATGGTTGAGTACAAGGACCCGTCCTGGGGATGAATGAGGGCAGAGAGCATGGATTGTAGTGACGCACGAGCCTCACACGTTCTCACTTCCGCTTGTGCATCCTGGTCTGTCAGCAGAAAGCAGATACTTCCTGCAGCCTCAGCAATAACCCCGGTGGCCGAGGGGTGGTGGGGGGGGCACAAGTAAAGCCCCTCCTCGGCCCCACCTCTTCCTGTCACTGGAGCCATGCGTCCAGGCCTGGGATCACCCAAGCACCCTGCATTCAGACACTATCACCCTAGGGAAGGGGGGGCACAAGTAAAGCCCCTCCTCGGCCCCACCTCTTCCTGTCACTGGAGCCATTCGTCCATGCCTGGGATCACCCAAGCACCGCTGCATTCAGACAGTGTCACCCATCGTGGCCGTTCCCGTGCTGAACTACAAGTCCCAGAAGGCACTGCGCATTGAAAGCCCAGATGCGCTGGTGACTGGGGACGTGGAGTGACATGCAGGCGTTTCAAAGCACCCCCCCCCTCCCTCCTGGGGGCATTTCACAGCAGAGGGGCACCCTGTGCGGGCACCCTGAACCCACCCGGCGCCTGGAGAGACCACCACATCATCGCCATCCCGATGGCCCCCCGGGGCTCCCCCTGCCGGCCAGCACCATCTCCAAACCATCACAACCTGCACCCCTCTGACCGCGCAGACAGGCTCCCATTTCTGGAGGTCTTGAAGCACCAGCGAAGACTCCCCCTGACTGCAGGCTTTCTGAACCCGTGCACCCAGACTCGGGAACAACATCCCTGCTGTCCGCCAGGACCGCCTGCGCTATCCGTCAGGACCGCCCCGTGCTACCCACCAGGACCGCCCGCGCTGTTCGCCAGGACTAACTGTGCTGTCTGCCAGGACCGCCGGCGCTGCCTCCAGGACCACCCCACGGTATCCGTCAGGACCACCCTGCGCTACCCACCAGGACTTGCCGCTCTGCCCACCAGGACTGCCCGCGCTGCCTCCAGGACCGCCCGTGCTGCCCAACAGGACCGCCTGCGCTTTCCACCAGGACCGCCCCCGCTACCCACCAGGACCGGCCACTCTGCCCACCAGGACCACCCGCGCTGTCTGCCAGGACCGCCCGTGCTGTCCACCAGGGCCACCCCGCGCTATCCATCAGGTCCGCCCCGCGCTACCCACAAATACCGGCCGCTCTGCCCACCAGGACCGCTCGTGCTATCCACCAGGACTGCCTCGCGATACCCACTGTAGTGTAGTTCCTATATCCCTGATGGGCTCTGCGCATTGGAATAATATACCCTATAGATATGATGTAGGACTAAGGTCGACTAGGTCTCTATCGAATATATTAAACTTAATAGTGAGTGCAGTGAGGTCAGAGGTCACTAGAAACTTTCTTGAGTTCACAAGAAGGGATTAGTTTCTAACAACCGCAGAAACATGACAACTTTGTTTCCCAAGAATAAGAAATCAAATCTCTAGAGTCGCGGAAACAATAGATCACTATTTGACTCAGTCATTCGTGCATGCTTCGTTTCACCAGAGGTGCAGAGAATAGTGAGACGGGCGTTTCCAATAAAAGTGTTTATTGAACAGTCTTCTTTCTCGTGCAAGAGAAGTAAACTGCTACAATCGTAAGACAGAATGTGAAGTATAATGCGCACAGTGTAAACAGTAATATAAAATAATATGGTAATAGCATTGTCTGTAGCTATGACATATATAACAAGCATTTGCAATGCAATAGGTCTTGCATTTGCGAGAGTTTAAGCTGTTGGCATTGTAAAAGACAGTGCCTTGTATTTATGTTTCAAAACCCAATACATAAATAAAACGCGTTGTCATTTACAATGCCAACAGCTCAAACTCTCACAAATGCGAGACCTATTGCGTTGCAAATGCTTGATTTTATTGAAAAAGGTATAATAAAATCCACTGATATGAAAGGTTTGATTTGACTCTCCATTGTCTATGGTATGATGTCAAAGGCCTGGATTACTAACCAATTTTCTTAAATTATTTATTTTTTGCAGTTTTATACATGGGCGTATGTGGCCCAAAAGCATTTGACATTATAGCGCCTTACATGAGCAGCAGATTACATTATACAAGGTATTTGTTTCAGGCAATGGCAGTTCCAAAGGTGGCAGCTCTTGCAGTTAGGCCACATCTTCCAACTTCATGACTTTGGCACTTTCTTCACCATCCCCGTACTTACCAGACTGAGGCATATCTTGAGGGCCGCTTGAGTACTTCTCCGTGCGGTTGTCACTGCATTCATAACAACACCAAAGAACACACCTCAGAGCTGTATGGAGCCTGAACGTGGGCTTGGAATCCGGACGTGCACTTATGGTTGTGTAAAAAAACGCGCACGCACAACGTTAACTCTGATAATAATGCTAGATAAAAAGTGTTTTCACTGCAAACGGCCTAATGACTTCAGTAAAATGAACTCATCTACATAAAGCACTGCAGAGACGCCATGCTCACACAGTCGCAATGTCTTCACTCACATGAGTCACTGACTCTTAGAGAAAACGGAGGTCATGCCTGTTTGGTTATTGACGGTAGGTTAAAAACAACCTTATAGAAACCTATCCTAGTGGTAGCTGTGGAGAGCGGCCTTCAGGCAAAGTCTTGGAGGAATGTAAAGCAGCTTGTTTTACCGGTCTATAATCTCATGAATGACCAAATGAAAGGAGAACCACACCAGGTATATATAAAAATATATGTATTTATTCTAAACACACCCCTCTAGTCTCTTTATAAGGTCAGAAGCAAAAGTACATTCAGAAAACGTATTCAACACACAGTAAATTAGCACAATATACGTTGAGCCCTAGGGGCGTACCAAACCATATATTAAGAAAGTGGTATAAGAACCACGACAGACATAGAGACAAGGCCAAGAGCCTGTAGAACCGCTGGGGCCACCAGGAACCACCCAAGGTAGTGACACAGGGGACCCACGGGGGACGCGTGCAGGGTCTGAACACAGCCGCAAATCACAATTGACTTCTATGGGGAAAGTCACAGTTGGAAAATTACAGATTACGAACACTTAGGAGAGGACTTGGAGGAAACCCCTTTAGAACTAGACAGTTCAAGAGTCAACACCCACGGGAGCACCGGAGTACTTGTGTTACCTCACCCAGGGAAGCCGGTGCATAGGTGTCTTCTGGTGTCGAGTTTCGTCATCATGTCCTATGGCGAGCTGCAAAGAAGTGCTGCAGGCGACCAAGTGGAAAGAGTCCGCATAGATCCAAGGGTGGATCGGAGATCTGAAGAACCAGAAAGCAGAGGGGACAGAGTCTGGGTCACTTGCCAGTGACCAGGGAGGCGATGAGAAGATGCCAACCGATGTCGGGTGATTTCGGGTGAACCTTGACTCTTCAGCCACGAGGACCAGGAGGCGTCAATGATGACCAGGAGCTGGATTCGAGCTGTCCCATGAAGGATGTTGAGTGCTGCAGCATCGGTATCCAGATTGGACCCAAAAAGCCTTGGCAACAGCAACCCACACAGAAAGCAAAGATTGGCTTTGTTGCAGACGAGCAAGGTCTGAGGGACTCACCTTTTTGGAGGGGAGTCAGGGCACATCTGGAGCAACCAGGAAAGCCCAAGAAACAGAAGAGTTACCTTTGTGGGGACCCACCAGTCAACAGACCAGGGATCGCAAAGGGGCCTCAAGCAGAAATGCTAGAAGTGGGCCACGGAACACTCGTGGAGTGTAGGCCCACAATCTTTGGTGCAGGGAGTGCTCAGGACTTGGACTACGAGTGACCCAATGCTCAACTTCGGGAAAGCTCGGGAAGTAGGTGCACTAGCAGATGTGCAGGGTGTCCAGAGTTCCGGTCCCACGTCTCTCGTGATGGCTACGGGTCTCAGCTTTGCTGGGATCTCGTGTCGGCCTCTAAGATGTCTGGTAGTCCATGTCCTGTGTCACAAAACCTTCGGGTTCCGGCGGGAGCCTTGGAAATGCAGACCGGCAAGATGCTTCTTTGGTGCCTGTTTGAACAGGGGAGTCACTCCTTGACCCCAAGGGAGATTTTGCTGTCTTTTAGTCGAAATAGAATGTTGAAGTTCCAGGATATATGTTGCAGAGTTTCGTCCCGGGTAATCTAAAATCATAAGGACTGGGTTCCTATACTTATACTAAGATTAGGGGCTGGACTTACTCTAGGGTCCCACCTATGGGAGGACCCTGGGTGGGGGTGGTTACACCCCTTTGCCTTGGTCCAGTTTCATGCCAGAGCAGGGGCTGAGTGCCCTTGCAACCGGTTTGAACTGGGCTATGCACAAGGACACCAAGTGTGCCCCCAGCACTGTCTGAAAAAGCATTCTATGAATGCACCCACCCAGCCCCAATACATTAAAGCCTGTCTGGGAGGTTGTTACACCTCCCTGTGGCAGGAAACCTATTGTCCAGGCCTCCCCTGCTGGAGTTTCATCCAGCAGCAGGATGTCAGATCTGTGTCTGTGGCTGCAGCATCCATTTTGTGATGCCAGGGCTCTTTAAAATTATTACAGTTTGAGTAAGTGTGTACAATTCTTCTTCCTCTCCTCTAGAAAGGTGGAATTCTGCCCCCGCCACCAGGATTGGCAGGGGGAGGGGTAGGATTCCAAAGTGTTTGACACCAGACACAACATGTTTCCAGGCAGCCATCCCAAAGTTAGCATTTACCGCTAGGTTATTATGCACTTAAGAATATATGGTCTGGCTGCATCACAGAACAGCTACAGAGAAGTGATTCCGAAAGCTGCAGAGGGGCTCAGCTCATGCTTGGCACCCTCTCACACAAAACCAAGCACTCAGCCTTCAGGATTGATAAGGCCTGCCATAGGAGTGACTTCTATGTTTATATGTGTCAGTGATATAAGGTAGATAAAGGTAGCCTATATCTTAGTAAGGGGTGCATGCACCACCTTACCCAGGATGCAGTAGCAGACCTGTGGTGCCATTTTGGACGGTTTCCCAGGGTTGACATAACACATGCTTCAGCCCCTGGTAGGCCTCTGGGGTACCTATGCCCTTAGTACCTAAGGTACCATGTACTAGGGACACACAAGGGTAACCCAGTAACCAATCTGGAGTGCACCTAATGTACATGCCATCAATTTAGAGAGGAAGCAGCTAGGCTGGGGTCCTGGTTAGCAGGGCCCCAGCCAGACTAAAGTCGAAAAACAGTGAAACACCAGCAAAAAGTGGTGGTAAACATAGTAAGCATATCCTACTCTCCTACACTGTCCAATGAATATATCCTGGACGACAGAGTTGTTAACCCATTGTCAACTATAGAGCCAGATTTCTCTAAATGAATATGATCAATTTCTCGTATTCGTTCTGCAGTCTCTGCTTGCGTAATCTTCCATATTTCGTTACATGCAGCATATATACCGGCATATAGGAAACGTTTTTGACGCAGTTTTCTTGGTCCTAGCAAGAATTCCCCAAGGTCTGCACCATCTTTAAGGAAAGATAAGTTTTGTTTTACATCCTGTAGTGTAGCTTTCTGTAGCCAATCAAGACATAGCTTCCCTTCACTGTATGTTGTTACTACCCCAGGATGCTGTCTTTGAACATATCTTGAGTCCGGCCTATTGACTTTGAAACCTTGAGTTTTGTTCAGGAATTGATCTTAAAAGTTGTTTGTGTCTATGGGCCAGAGCAACCATTTGTTCCAATCTGATCTGTTGTGATGCAAAATATTATGTACGTCAACGTTCTCCCATGTAGAGTTATTACTCGCAGGTATTGGTATGGTTGGTGTGTTTAAGTCCTTGATCTTGGCTCACCCAAGGCAAGACGTTTGTTGGACAGTGTCATTCAAAAACATAATTTGCTCAGGGATGATACAGGCTCTAAACATAGCTTATATTCCCTGCATTTGCCAATCTTTTGAACCCCAGACAGTCTTTGTCTCAATTTTGTCTTTCCAAAAGCCGAAACCCTGTCTAGACAGTTGAGCATAAAAGGCTGCAGAATAAATCTGTCTTGTACTGTTCAACATACTTTTCATTCCTGTTCTGTTCACAATACTAAAATAAAATGTTTCAGCATTTGATGCATTGAACCCTGAAAAATATGGAAACTTATTCGCAAAAGTTTTGGAGCTACCCTTTGGAGGTGTAGGACAATGTTCCCATTTGTTATCCATATATACATTTCTAGGCATTGCAGATTTGTGCAAGAAATGATGACCATAATGGTTATAACAATACATTTTAGTTCATAGTCTGATGAACCCTCTAAATATTCATGATTTGTGAACACTGCAGACATCTCTAGATCAGATATCATATTGTTAACAGTCTTGAAGTCCCAATCATCAGAAAATGTACTAGATGAAACAAAGTCACTTAGTGAAATCATGAATAAGTGAGGAATCTTCAACAGCTCCGACGGGCCAAAAATTTCATATTCTGTTTAGACCCAAACTATACCACGAGGCATAAGAACGGCTGTGATGTTCACTGTTGACAAGTCTCTGTTCACGATGGGATGATTTGTGTGGCTTCAGAAGTAAGTTCACTTGTTTACTTGCTATGGCCATTTTTACATATATTCCATTTATCAGCATACCCAGAGTTATTACCAGACCTAACTAAAGTAGAAGAAAAAATATTCCCAACACAATCCAAAGTTCACTCCATTGTGAAAGCAGATAAGTCTTTTCCAGGTGATGAAAAAAGTCTGTTACTTGTCCTTTGAAAGTTCTTTGTGCTAGCGTCGTTTCTGGTTCGCTGGGATCCTCAGAAAACGCATCAAGTTAATGAAATAGCCAGAGGCAGTTCTGTCAATGGTTGGAATTGCATCCGGATTCATTGAAATCGCTGGAACCAGTTGATCACTTGTTACTTCGTTGAAGACAGGTGTTTCAGGACACACTGTTATTTGGGTCTCAAGAGGAACGAGTTCCATAGCTTTGTTGCTTAGCCCTTCTTTTCTCACTGCAGATTCTTCAATGGTGATGAGCCTCTCAGTTTGAACCTCTTGGATTGTAGCTAGAAGAGTGCGTCTGCTACATTGGCAGAGTCCACTTGGCCTAATGCTTAGTATCGGCCACATAGTGTGGTTTGATCAGGTCGATGGACACAAACCTGTTCTCCTTTTTACCAGCAAGGGGCGGCAGAAGTACTGTTCTTGATCCGTAGATGGCTAGGACAGGTACTGGTTGATGTAAAAAGGCCTTCTTGTCCACGAACTTTTCTCTGACTAGATCACCAAGCTTTGGAATCCAGACAGGCCTTGCTGGGACGGCTGGTTTTTCCCCAGTGGTGGTTGG
The DNA here is from genome assembly GCF_964263255.1 of Lissotriton vulgaris. Classification (NCBI taxonomy): domain Eukaryota; kingdom Metazoa; phylum Chordata; class Amphibia; order Caudata; family Salamandridae; genus Lissotriton; species Lissotriton vulgaris. The sequence goes on along the minus strand of NW_028255099.1, from coordinate 29,478 downwards.
CTTCAGGAGCACGTTGCTTTGTTTTGTTCTTAGTTCATTTAAGTCCTGTAAAACAGACGATCAATCTTTGATATCAAATGTCTTAGTTTCCACCACTGATGTGTGACTATAAAGGTCCGAAACCATCATTCTTGTCCCAAATAGGACCTCATATGGAGTGACACCCCTAAAGAACTTCTTGGCAAGTTGTTAAGACTACGTTGGTCACTTAATAGATGTTTGACCCACCCATCACTCGAACCTAATACCCTAGCTGTAATGGACTGCTTTATCTCTCGGTTTTTTGTTTAAACAACAGAATTTCACTCAGGATGAAATGGACTAGAGTACCGCAATGCAACGCCCAAACTGGCCATGGCTTGTTTGTAAGCTCGAGAGCTAAACGCAGGGCCCCGGTCAGAATGTAGTGGGCCTATTGCATATGTGGCGATAAAGACTCGCAAATCTTTTATAATAGTTTGAGCGTCAGCCGAGCGCTGAGGCCACATCCAAAGGAACCTATATTTAGTGTTTGTGGGACCGCATTCGTCCATTAGGACGCCTGCATGTAGATAGTCTAATGCTGTCTAACAATGGCGTCTGTACTGGGCTGGCTATGCTATAGTCAGGTATCTGGTAGCGTTCAGTGCTGCGATCTCTATTGCAGTCTATGCAGTTAATGACAAATATTTGAATGTGTGCATTCATTCCTGGCCACCAGCACATCTCTTTTGCAGTTAATATTGTTGTAGAGATCCCCTGATGTATCAGACCACCTCCCAAATGTACTTCGTAAATCAAAGCTGTTCTACGATCCCTGTTTGGAATTACTCTATCCCCCACTCCAGGGATTTGAGCAAACAGAACACTGTTCGCATCAATTATATATGAGTATTTGAGTGAAAACCCTTTAGGTAACGTTTCACTGCTGCCCTTGCTTGTAGTGTTGACAGCCAGCATTGCTTTGCTGTCTATTTTCTTTTTTGAATGAGTGATTGCAGGTATGAAAGTCGATTGCAAGCCCCATTCGTGGCTTCATCAGCCAATGAATTCCCTTCAACGTGAACGCCATCACGTTGATGACTCAGTGTGTGTATCACGTGAGTGTATTGTAGTCCGTCTCACAACTGAACTACTTGTTCCCAAAGCGTTTTATGCTTAATTGTGCCTCCTTTTGCATCTTTGAAACTGTTTTGAAGCCAATTCTGTAAATATTGATTGTATGATTGAACACAGTAGAAATAATCGCACACTATGAGTGTGGGAAATTCGCGATCCATATTTTGAAGTGCCATTTTGAATGCTTGCAGTTCAGCTCACTGAGCCGGGCAATTTTTTAGCAATTGCGTTTTTGTGACCATAGGTCTGAATTTGCCATTGCGCATACGACCTTTAACGATCGCGCATGCTGCACTATAATCCTGCTTACCCTCCGTAGCGGGTTGCGCAGATCCATCAGTGTAAATTATACATTCATCCTCTTCTAGAGGCAGAATTTCAGTAGGCAGAGGACATTTGTGTTCGTATTGCAGGAATTCTTGTGTTTTCAAATAAGTATTCAACATCAGTTGCAGTAAGAGAATTAACCCATTGTATCCATCTTGGATGCAAAGCTTCAGAATTTGGAATGCTCGCTTTTGTCACTGCCTCTAAGGCAGGGACAGGAGTTACGATCATAATGCGCTTCCCCTGTGCGAGGGCTCTTTCTTTTGCTAGCAGTTTGAGCTGCTGTCAGAAATTTCTCTGTAGAAGTGAATTTCAATTCTGCTTGTGTTACAAATGTGATTTGTATTCAATTGGTACTTTTTCACCTTCATTAAAAGTTAAGTAGGTGAATCCGCATTGACCCGGAATGATTCGGATCTCTAGGTTGCGTACATTTACAGGTGTTTGTAAATGTTTAGTTGCTAACGTCTGTTTGGAGTGAGCACAAAATGTCTGTGTGTTCTTTTTTCCAATGAGTGAGTTTAAAATCAGGTTTGATTAATTTGTAGAGAGGTTTAATCCTTTCTGTGTAGTTTAGAATGTAAGTTCTTCCAAAATTCAGGAAACCTAGAATCAACTGTAAGTTTTTAAGCGTTTTTGGAGGTTGGAGCAGCGCACACTTTTCTAAAAAGTTAGCTGCCAGGCTTTTGCCTTCATTTGATAATTGATATCCTAGGAAAAGGACGTTGAGATGTGCAATTCTAAGATTTCTTAAAATTGTTTTTGTACCCTTCAGAGGCGAAGCCCAGTATTATGGTGTTCACCCTGTTCAAGTGCCTGTCCAAGTCATCGCCTGTCAGATAGATGTCATCGACATATGACAATGCCTCGTCATCATAAGTTTGTAGTAACTCTGTTACCCTTGCTGAGAATAACCCAGGACTATTCTTGAATCCTTGAGGGAGACAACAGAATTGACGCTGGGACCCCATTATTGAGAAATCGGTCAAATACCTACTTTCTTGTGCTATGTTTTGACAAAAGTAACCGTTAGAAATATCTAATGTGGTTTTAAAGATTTTACGCACAGTGTTATTTATTAATGCCGTACAGTGTGCATTTTGTACTGCAAATATTTTACAAGAGTTTAGTTGTCTGTAATCCAAAACTAGACGATATGTATTGTCTGGTTTGGAGACAGGAAACACAGGATTGTTCATTGACGAGGTGCATGTTTCAATCACCCCCTGGTATTCAAGTTCATCTAATATCTCCCTGACCTGTTTTTGAGCTTCTTGCTTAACTGGGTACTGCCTTTGTGCAGTTGGTTGATTTTTTAACTGGATTTTATGGTGAGGAGAGTCCTCATCCCATCCTACGTGATTTTTATATAATGTTGGGGCTAGGGCAACTGCCCATTTCCTGGCATAAGTATATTTTAAATGTATTGGAATGTGGTCGGAGAAGGCTGGCATAATGTTGTTTTCGCCTTGTGGGCACTCCCTGACAAATTACGTTGACCAGTCATTTTCTGCTAGAAAAATGTCAGAACCCTTTCAAAGTCGCTCCCAAAAGTGTGCTTTCACTTTTCGTGGTATGTCTCCCTCCATCCGGAGTGTTATTTCATATACCTTATGTGGAGAACTAACCCTGGTATCTGCAGTTTCAACTTCACTGTCCTCATTCAAGTCCACTGTCTCCAGATGATCCTTCAGGTTCTTGCGAGCTATTGTGACTTCTGCTGCGCTGTCCAACATTGTCTGAGCCCATTCTCCGTTCTTGTGTTGTGTCCTCAAGATCCTCGGCATGTCTAATTTTTAGACCTGCTACCTTCTTTTTCGTGAATTGAGGTTTTGATTTACTTTTCTGAACGTGTTGATCGTCTTTGGATTTCACGTGTTCTTCCCTGTTGTCTGACCGTCCTCTTCTTTCCGATGTCTGTGATGATATCTGAAAGGTACGAGAGGAACGTGTATCAGTATCTTGATATCTATCAGGTTTTCTCAAATTATCCCTATTCCTGAGGTTATACCTCCTTTCAGAGGGCTCCTTTTGAGAAGACGCACCTCAGGAATGAGAACGCTTCTCTTTGGAAGTTTGTTTGCTATTTTCCCACTTCTTTTTAGAAGGAGTAGGAGTGTTTTTAGTAAAGACCTTTTCAGGACTTTCAGACAGTTATGGTTTCACTGGTTTCCCACCCAAGCTGTCTCTGCCTAATTCACCATAGGATTTTTCAATTATTCTGGCCAGTTCTTGTTGTTGTTCTGTTGCACCGACGCTGCTTCTCCTTTAATATTCATTAATATTATTGATGAGACCTGGTTAATTTCATACCTACATTTAGAGCAGGCTCTGCCCTGTATTCATTTTGAATCTGTTTCAGGACATCAGGTATCACCGCCATAGACGCAACACCATGTGTTGTAGTGTAGATTGCAGGGAAGACTGTGCCCTAAGTGTTGCAGTCCTCCAGATGCGGTGTGATCCCCATTGATAAACAGATTGTTAGAATTCTGTGTTTCTCATGAGGGCTCGTATTAGGAAATACTGCCTCGATCTGAGTAATTTTCTGAGCTATCCATAACGGAATTTGTTCACGTTTTGTGGGTAATTTACCCATGACTGTGTGTAAAGTCTGTGCTGTAATTTTTATTGCATTCCCCTGGTGAGAGGTTTGTCGTGGAATAACTATTAGAGTTTGAACTGTAAGAGTCTGTATGACATATTGAACCGATTTTCTATAGATTTTGACTAACTCTTTGAGTTGTGTGAGTAATTCTACATCTGACATGTCATTAATGTCAGGATGTGGTGTATAGCCGGATGAAACCGGGCATGTTGCTCCTGGTCTACCTAGTGGACCCAGCATGGTAATGTGATTTATATGTTTTTAGGGCGCCTTTAAACCAGAGCTCATGCTCCTGGTATGTGAGTTGAATTTCAATATCCTCGAAAGGAATATATTGCTCTGGTGGTTCATCTTCTTTGTAGAAGTGAAACACTTTCGTTACTGGATTTGCTTCTGGGAAGACTATCCATGAGTAGAATAACTCTGTCCGGTGATATTCATGTGCCTCTATCACACAAACTGCTCTACCACCTCTTGATAATAGGCCATGTTTTATAAGTTTTAGAGTGATGGCTCTCCTTAAATTTGGAGGGATGATTATAGCATCCTTGTCGGTTTCTTGGAAACCTGTATAGTTTAAAGCTATTTCGGTTTGGTCAGCCGCAGCTACACCGGTTTTGGTGTTATTGCCGTTAGTAGACATTTTGGAATGAAAATTGCAGAGCAAGTTTCAAGAGAACCAAGATAAGGTGAAAAATATTTTGGAACACTGTATCCTTCAACGTTGAACAAACCAAACAGCTAATACATAGGATTTTTGTCCTGCTCCGCTATGGCGGATATTTTATCCCTTTACCCACTCCAGACGTCTGTTGGAGTATTACGAAAAAAGGAGTCTCTGACAAAAGCACGACTGAGTTACTTTAGCATCTAGCGTTAAATTAGTGCCTTACCAAACGTTGGGCGCCATGTAGTGTAGTTCCTATATTTCTAATAGTCTCTGCGTATTGGAATAATATACACTATAGATTTGACGCAGGACTTAGGTCAGTATGTCTCTATCGAGTACATTAAACTTAATTACTTGCCAGCTAACTCAGAGGTCACTAGAAACTTTATCAAATGAACAAGAAGGGATTAGCTTCTGACAACCGCATACACATGACAACTTTCTTTCCCTTAGAGTCGGAACAATATCTTCAGAGTCGTGAAAACAATAGAATCTATTTCACTCAGTCAATCGTGCATGCTTAGTTTCTACAGAGTTGCATAGAAATAGATAGAAGGGGTGTTTCAATAAAAAGGGTCCTCGGCGAGGAGGATGACAGCGTCTGGTCAGTGGTTCTGTTGGGGAGTTGACTTCCTACGGGACTTGCTGTGGCGAGTCACGTCCGAACCGAACCATGCCTTGCCATAGCAAGTGTTTAGGAATGCCAGTGTTGACAGAAAGTCAGGCATATGAATGTCATGAATGAACTTCTAAGGAATAGATGTTTATGCATAATAAATGAGTTCTTGGAGAAATCAATACTCAAACAAGGGGACGTCCTACCGGCTTATGAGTCTGGTTTTCCAGGAACTGGTTGTGACGTAGATGAACGGATGTAAGTAGCCATGCCTGTATTTGGGTAGCATGGACTATGCCTAAATAAGGACTGGATTTCTATGCCTAAATAAGGGCAATGTGGATTGTACCTATTTAAGGTCATGAATCGGAAAATTCATACGGAATCTAAATCGATACACAACACCACCAGGACTGCCCACGGTGTCCGCCTGGACCGCCTCATGCTGTCCACCACCACTGCCTGTGCTGTCTGCCAGCACCGTATACGCTGTCTGCCAGGACCCCCCACGCTGTCTTCCAGGACCGCCCCGCGCTGCCCACCAGGACCGCCTGCTGTTCCCCAGGACTGCCTGCGCTGACTGCCAGGACCGCCCGCGCTGTCCAACAGAACTGCCTCGCGCTGTCCACCAGGACCGCCCGTGCTGTCCACCACCACTGCCCGTGCTGTCCACCACCACCTCCCACGCTGTCCACCACTACCGCCCGCGCTGTCTACCTGGACTGCCCGCGCTGCCCACCAAGACCACCCTGCACTCTCCGTCAGGACCGACCTGCGCTCTCCGCCAGGACCGCGCCCTGCTGCCCACCAGGACCGCCCGCACTCCCGGCCAGGACCACATGCAGTGTCCACCAGGACTGCCCCGTGCTGTCCGCCGGGACTGCTCCACGCTGCTCCACAAAGGACACTACATTAACACTCCACACCCAGCCGCCGCTGCTCTCACCCCGAGTTTATGAATGCCTTTGACCCTATACAGCATTTTGCAGGCCTTGAGTAGGCGCACTGTACATACACACATCCTCTGACTGCCTGAGTGTTGTGTCGTGTGTGGGTAACACCTGAGAATATATGTGATAGGTACCCCATACCACACTCTATGGGGGTGTAGTATCAGGCCTCTGGTTCTGGCTGCCGCCTGCGCCAGTCCCCACGCACCCTCCAAGCCCCTTCACTCCCCGCACCCATTCATGCCCCCTCACGCACCCTCCACACCTCATCACGCACCCTCACATCCTTCACGCCCCTTCACGCCCCATCATTCTCCCTCACGCACCCTCACGTCTGCTTCTTTTCTCTTCCTGCAGCTCCAGCAAAACTCCTTTGCAATGACGTCCACCCTGCAGCTGCTGCCGGTGCAGTCAGCGGAGCTGGCCTCGGACAGCCAGGAGCTGCTCCTCTGGGCCCGGGGCCACTTTGGAGCCGTCACTTCCTTCGCGGAGCTCCACAGCCCCAGTGCCATCCGTCTCACAGTGGGCTCAGGTGGGTGTCCGAGCTCGGGGTCGTGGAGGTGCCATGGGGTGCTCCCCAGGTGTGGCCTCGCTCTGTGGGGTGCTGTCGGTCCTCCCTGGGTGGGGTGTCTGTGGGGTGCTGTCGGCCTCACTGGGTGGGGCCCTATCTGTGGGGTGCTGTCGGCCTCCCTGGGTGGGGTGTCTGTGGGGTGCTGTCGGCCTCCCTGGGTGGGGTGTCTGTGGGGTGCTATCGGCCTCCCTGTGTGGGGCCCTGTCTATGGGGTGCTGTTGGCCTCCCTGTGTGGGGTCCTGTCTGTGGGGTGCTGTTGGTGCTCCCCGGGTGGGTCCTGTCTGCGGGGTGCTGTCAGCCCTCCCTGGGTGGGGTGTCTGTGGGGTGCTGTCGGCCTCCATGGGTGGGGCCCTGCCTGTGGGGTGCTGTCGGCCCTCCCTGGGTGGGGCCCTGTCTGTGGGGTGCTGTCAGCCCTCCCTGGGTGGGGTGTCTGTGGGGTGCTGTCGGCCCTCCCTGGGTGGGGCCCTGTCTGTGGGGTGCTATCGGTGCTCCCTGTGTGGGGTGTCTGTGGGGTGCTGTCGGCCATCCCTGGGTGGGGTGTCTGTGTGGTGCTGTCGGCCATCCCTGGGTGGGGTGTCTGTGGGGTCCTGTCGGCCCTCCCTGGGTGGGGTCCTGTCTGTGGGGTGCTGTCAGTGCTCCCTGGGTGGGTCCTGTCTGTGGGGTTCTGTCAGCCCTCCCTGGGTGGGGTGTCTGTGGGGTGCTGTCGGCCATCCCTGAGTGGGGTGTCTGTGGGGTGCTGTTGGCCCTCCCTGGGTGGGGCCCTGTCTGTGGGGTGCTGTCAGTGCTCCCTGGGTGGGGTGTCTGTGGGGTGCTGTCGGCCATCCCTGGGTGGGGTGTCTGTGGGATCCTGTCGGCCCTCCCCGGGTGGGGTCCTGTCTGTGGGGTGCTGTCAGCCCTCCCTGGGTGGAGTCCTGTCTGTGGGGTCCTGTCGGCCCTCCCTGGGTGGGGTGTCTGTGGGGTGCTGTCAGCCATCCCTGGGTGGGGTGTCTGTGGGGTGCTGTCGGCCCTCCCTGGGTGGGGCCCTGTCTGTGGGGTGCTGTCAGTGCTCCCTGGGTGAGTCCTGTCTGTGGGGTGCTGTCAGCCCTCCCTGGGTGGGGTGTCTGTGGGGTGCTGTCGGCCATCCCTGGGTGGGGTGTCAGTGGGGTCCTGTCGGCCATCCCTGGGTGGGGTGTCTGTGGGGTGCTGTCGGCCCTCCCTGGGTGGGGCCCTGTCTGTGGGGTGCTGTCAGTGCTCCCTGGGTGGGGTGTCTGTGGGGTGCTGTCGGCCATCCCTGGGTGGGGTGTCTGTGGGGTCCTGTCGGCCCTCCCCGGGTGGGGTCCTGTCTGTGGGGTGCTGTCGGCCCTCCCTGGGTGGGGTGTCTGTGGGGTGCTGTCAGCCATCCCTTGGTGGGGTGTCTGTGGGGTGCTGTCGGCCCTCCCTGGGTGGGGCCCTGTCTGTGGGGTGCTGTCAGTTCTCCCTGGGTGGGTCCTGTCTGTGGGGTGCTGTCAGCCCTCCCTGGGTGGGGTGTCTGTGGGGTGCTGTCAGCCATCCCTGGGTGGGGTGTCTGTGCGGTGCTGTCAGCGCTCCCCGGGTGGGGTCCTGTCTGAGGGGTGCTGTCGGCCTCACTGGGTGGGGCCCTATCTGTGGGGTGCTGTCGGCCTCCCTGGGTGGGGTGTCTGTGGGGTGCTGTCGGCCTCCCTGGGTGGGGTGTCTGTGGGGTGCTGTCGGACTCCCTGTGTGGGGTGTCTGTGGGGTCCTGTCAGCCCTCCCTGGGTGGGGTGTCTGTGGGGTGCTGTCAGCCTCCCCGGGTAGGGTCCTGCCTGTGGGGTGCTTTCAGTGCTCCTTGGGTGGGTCCTGTCTGTGGGGTGCTGTCGGCCCTCCCTGGGTGGGGTGTCTGTGGGGTCCTGTCAGCCCTCCCTGGGTGGGGTGTCTGTGGGGTCCTGTCAGCCCTCCCTGGGTGGGGTGTCTGTGGGGTGCTGTCAGCCCTCCCTGGGTGGGGTGTCTGTGGGGTCCTGTCAGCCCTCCCTGGGTGGCGTGTCTGTGGGGTGCTGTCAACCCTCCCTGTGTGGGGTCCTGTCTGTGGGGTGCTGTCGGTGCTCCCTGTGTGGGGTGTCTGTGGGTGCTGTCGGCCTCCCTGTGTGGGGTGTCTGTGGGTTGCTGTCGGCCTCCCCGGGTGGGGTCCTGTCTGTGGGGTGCTGTTGGTGTTCCCTGGGTGGTGCCATGTCTGTGGGGTGCTGTCAGTCTCCCTGGGTGGGGCCCTGTCTGTGGGGTGCTGTCAGCACTCCCTGGGTGGGGCCCTGTCTGTGGGGTGTTGTCGGCCCTCCCTGGGTGGGGTGTCTGTGGGGTGCTGTCGGCCCTCCCCGGGTGGGGCCCTGTCTGTGGGGTGCTGTTGGTGTTCCTTGAGTGGGGTCCTGTCTGTGGGGTGCTGTCGGCCTCCCTGGGTGGAGTGTCTGTGGATTGCTGTCGGCCTCCCTGGGTGGAGTGTCTGTGGGTTGCTGTCAGCCTCCCTGTGTGGGGTGTCTGTGGGGTGCTGTCGGCCTCCCTGGGTGGGCCCTGTCTGTGGGGTCCTGTCAGCCCTCCCTGGGTGGGGTGTCTGTGGGGTGCTGCTGGCCTCCCTCGGTGGGGCCCTGTCTGTGGGGTGCTGTTGGTGCTCCCCGGGTGGGGTTCTGTCTGTGGGGTGCTGTCGGCCTCCCTGGGTGGGGTCCTGTCTGTGGGGTGCTATTGGCATACCCGGGTGGGGTCCTGTCTGTGGGGTGCTGTCAGCACTCCCTGGGTGGGGCCCTGTCTGTGGGGTGCTGTCGGCCTCCCTGGGTGGGGCCCTGTCTGTGGGGTGCTGTCGGCCTCCCTGGGTGGGACCCTGTTTGTGAGGTGCTGTCGGTGCTCCCCGGGTGGGGTCCTGTCTGTGGGGTGCTGTCGGCCCTCCCTGGGTGGGGTGTCTGTGGGGTGCTGTCAGCCCTCCCTGGGTGGGGTGTCTGTGGGGTCCTGTCGGCCCTCCCTGGGTGGGGTCCTGTCTCTGGGTTGCTGTCGGTGCTCCCTGGGTGGGTCCTGTCTGTGGGTTGCTGTCGGTGCTCACTGGGTGGGCCCTGTCTGTGGGGTGCTGTCGGCCTCCCTGTGTGGGGTGTCTGTGGGGTGCTGTCGGCCTCCCTGGGTGGAGTGTCTGTGGGGAGCTGTCGGCCTCCATGGGTGGGGTCCTGTCTGTGGGGTGCTATTGGCATCCGCAGGTGGGGTCCTGTCTGTGGGGTGCTGTCGGCCTTCCTGGGTGGGGTCCTGTCTGTGGGCTGCTATTGGCATCCCCGGGTGGGGTCCTTGCTGTGGGGTGCTGTCAGCCCTCCCTGTGTGGGGTCCTGTCTGTGGGGTGCTGTCGGTGCTCCCTGTGTGGGGTGTCTGTGGGGTGCTTTCGGCCTCCCCGGGTGGGGTCCCGTCTGTGGGGTGCTGTTGGTGTTCCCTGGGTGGGGCCCTGTCTGTGGGGTGCTGTCAGCACTCCCTGGGTGGGGCCCTGTCTGTGGGGTGCTGTCGGCCCTCCCCGGGTAGGGTCCTGTCTGTGGGGTGCTGTCGGCCCTCCCTGGGTGGGGTTCTGTCTGTGGGGTGCTGTCGGCCCTCCCTGGTGGGGTTCTGTCTGTGGGGTGCTGTTGGTGCTCCCTGGGTGGGGTCCTGTCTGTGGGATGCTGTCAGCACTCCCTGGGTGAGGCCCTGTCTGTGGGGTGCTGTCGGCCTCCCTGGGTGGGGCCCTGTCTGTGGGTTGCTGTCGGCCTCCCCGGGTGGGGTCCTGTCTGTGGGGTGCTGTTGGTGTTCCCTGGGTGGGGCCCTGTCTGTGGGGTGCTGTTGGTGTTCTCTGGGTGGGGTCCTGTCTGTGGGGTGCTGTCGGCCCTCCCTGGGTGGGGTTCTGTCCATGGGGTGCTGTTGGCCTCCCTGGGTGGAGTGTCTGTGAGGTGCTGTCGGCCTCCCCGGGTGGGGTCCTGTCTGTGGGGTGCTGTCGGCCCTCCCTGGGTGGGGTTCTGTCTGTGGGGTGCTGTTGGTGCTCCCCGGGTGGGGTCCTGTCTGTGGGGTGCTGTCGGCCCTCCCTGGGTGGGGTTCTGTCTGTGGGGTGCTGTCGGCCCTCCCTGGGTGGGGTTCTGTCTGTGGGGTGCTGTCGGCCTCCCCGAGTTGGGTCCTGTCTGTGGGGTGCTGTTGGTGTTCTCTGGGTGGGATCCTGTCTGTGGGGTCCTGTCAGCCCTCCCTGGGTGGGGTGTCTGTGGAGTGCTGTCGGCCTCCCTGGGTGGGGCCCTGTCTGTGGGGTGCTGTTGGTGCTCCCCGGGTGGGGTTCTGTCTGTGGGGTGCTGTCGGCCTCCCTGGGTGGGGTTCTGTCTGTGGGGTGCTGTTGGCGCTCCCCGGGTGGGGTCCTGTCTGTGGGATGCTGTCAGCACTCCCTGGGTGAGGCCCTGTCTGTGGGGTGCTGTCGGCCTCCCTGGGTGGGGCCCTGTCTGTGGTGTGCTGTCGGCCTCCCTGGGTGGGGCCCTGTCTGTGAGGTGCTGTCGGTGTTCCCCGGGTGGGGTCCTGTCTGTGGGGTGCTGTCAGCACTCCCTGGGTGGGGCCCTGTCTGTGGGGTGCTGTCGGCATCCCCCGGTGGGCCCTGTCTGTGGGGTGCTGTCGGCCTCCCTGTGTGGGGTGTCTGTGGGGTGCTGTCGGCCTCCCTGAGTGGGGTGCTATTGGCATCCCTGGGTGGGGTCCTGTCTGTGGGGTGCTGTCGGCCTCCCTGGGTGGGGTCCTGTCTGTGGGGTGCTATTGGCATCCCTGGGTGGGGGCCTGGCTGTGGGGTGCTGTCGGCCTCCCTGGGTGGGGTGTCTGTGGGGTGCTGTCGGTGCTCCCTGGGTGGGGTCCTGTCTGTGGGGTGCTGTCGGCCTCCCTGGGTGGGGCCCTGTCTGTGGGGTGCTGTTGGTGCTCCCTGGGTGGGCCCCAATCTGTGGGGTGCTGTTGGTGTTCCCTGGGTGGGGTCCTGTCTGTGGGGTGCTGTCGGTGCTCCCTGGGTGGGTCCTGTCTGTAGGTTGCTGTCGGTGCTCCCTGGGTGGGCCCTGTCTGTGGGGTGCTGTCGGCCTCCCTATGTGGGGTGTCTGTGGGGTGCTGTCGGCCTCCCTGAGTGAGGTGCTATTGGCATCCCCGGGTGGGGTCCTGTCTGTGAGGTGCTGTCGGCCTCCCTGGGTGGGGTCCTGTCTGTGGGGTGCTGTCGGCCTCCCTGGGTGGGGCCCTTCTCTGTGGGGTGCTGTTGGTGCTCCCTGGGTGGGGCCCAATCTGTGGGGTGCTGTTGGTGTTCCCTGGGTGGGGTCCTGTCTGTGGGGTGCTGTCGGTCCTCCCTGGGTGGGGCCCTGTCTGTGGGGTGCTGTTGGTGCTCCCCGGGTGGGGTTCTGTCTGTGGGGTGCTGTCGGCCTCCCTGGGTGGGTCCTGTCTGTGGGTTGCTGTCGGCCTCCCTGGGTGGGTCCTGTCTGTGGGGTGCTGTCGGCCTCCCTGTGTGGGGTGTCTGTGGGGTGCTGTCGGCCTCCCTGGGTGGGGTGTCTGTGGGGTGCAGTCGGCCTCCCTGGGTGGGGCCCTGTCTGTGGGGTGATGTCGTCCTCCCTGTGTGGGGTGTCTGTGGGGTGCTGTCGGCCTCCCTGGGTGGGGTGTCTGTGGGGTGCTGTTGGCCTCCCTGGGTGGGGCCCTGTCTGTGGTGTGCTGTCAGCACTCCCTGGGTGCGTCCTGTCTGTGGGGTGCTGTCGGCCTCCCTGGGTGGGTCCTGTCTGTGGGGTGCTATCGGCCTCCCTGGGTGGGGTCCTGGCTGTGGAGTGCTGTCGGCCTGCCGGGGTGGAGTCCTTTCTGTGGGGTGCTGTCGGCCTCCCTGGGTGGGTCCTGTCTGTGGGGTGCTGTCAGCCTCCCTGGGTGGGGTCCTGGCTGTGGAGTGCTGTCAGCACTCCCTGGGTGGGGCCCTGTCTGTGGGTTGCTGTCGGCCTCCCTGGGTGGGTCCTGTCTGTGGGATGCTGTCCGCCCTCCCTGGGTGGGGTGTCTGTGGGGTGCTGTCGGCCTCCCCGGGTGGGGTCCTGTCTGTGGGGTGCTGTCGGCCTTCCTGGGTGGGTCCTGTCTGTGGGGTGCTGTCTGTCTCTCTGGGTGGGGCCCTGTCTGTGGGGTGCTGTCGGCCCTCCCTGGGTGGGGTGTCTGTGGGGTGCTGTCGGCATCCCTGGGTAGGGCCCTGTCTGTGGGGTGCTGTCGGTGCTCCCTGGGTGGGTCCTGTCTGTGGGGTGCTGTCGGCATCCCCGGGTGGGGTCCTGTCTGTGGGGTGCTGTCGGCCCTCCCTGGGTGAGGTCCTGGCTGTGGGGGGCTGTCGGCCCTCCCTGGGTGGGGTCCTGTCTGTGAGGTGCTGTCGGCCCTCCCTGGGTGGGGTCCTGGCTGTGGGGTGCTGTCGGCCCTACCTGGGTAGGGTCCTGTCTGTGGGGTGCTGTCGGTGCTCCCTGTGTGGGGTGTCTGTGGGGTGCTGTCGGCCTCCCTGGGTGGGGTCCCGTCTTTGGGGTGCTGTTGGTGTTCCCTGGGTGGGGCCCTGTCTGTGGGGTGCTGTCAGCACTCCCTGGGTGGGGCCCTGTCTGTGGGGTGCTGTCGGCCCTCCCTGGGTGGGGTGTCTGTGGGGTGCTGTCGGCCCTCCCCGGGTAGGGTCCTGTCTGTGGGGTGCTGTCGGCCCTCCCTGGGTGGGGTTCTGTCTGTGGGGTGCTGTCGGCCCTCCCTTGGTGGGGTTCTGTCTGTGGGGTGCTGTTGGTGCTCCCCGGGTGGGGTCCTGTCTGTGGGATGCTGTCAGCACTCCCTGGGTGAGGCCCTGTCTGTGGGGTGCTGTCGGCCTCCCTGGGTGGGGCCCTGTCTGTGGGTTGCTGTCGGCCTCCCCGGGTGGGGTCCTGTCTGTGGGGTGCTGTTGGTGTTCCCTGGGTGGGGCCCTGTCTGTGGGGTGCTGTTGGTGTTCTCTGGGTGGGGTCCTGTCTGTAGGGTGCTGTCGGCCCTCCCTGGGTGGGGTTCTGTCCATGGGGTGCTGTTGGCCTCCCTGGGTGGAGTGTCTGTGAGGTGCTGTCGGCCTCCCCGGGTGGGGACCTGTCTGTGGGGTGCTGTCGGCCCTCCCTGGGTGAGGTCCTGGCTGTGGGGGGCTGTCGGCCCTCCCTGGGTGGGGTCCTGTCTGTGAGGTGCTGTCGGCCCTCCCTGGGTGGGGTCCTGGCTGTGGGGTGCTGTCGGCCCTCCCTGGGTAGGGTCCTTGATGCGGGGTGCTGTCGGCCTCCCTGGGTCGGTCCTGTCTGTGGGGTGCTGTCGGCCCTCCCTGGGTGGGGTACTGTCTGTGGGGTGCTGTTGGTGCTGCCCGGGTGGGGTCCTGTCTGTGGGGTGCTGTTGGCCTCCCTGGGTGGGGTGTCTGTGGGGTGCTGTCAGCCCTCCCTGGGTGGGGCCCTGTCTGTGGGGTGTCTGTGGGGTGCTGTCGGCCTCCCTGGGTGGGGTGTCTGTGGGGTGCTGTCGGCCCTCCCTGGGTGGGGTGTCTGTGGGGTGCTGTCGGCCTCCCTGGGTGGGGTGTCTGTGGGGTGCTGTCAGCCTTCCCTGGGTGGGGTCCTGTCTGTGGGGTCCTGTCGCCCCTCCCTGGGTGGGGTCCTGACCGTGGGGTGCTGTTGGTGCTCCCCGGGTGGGGTTCTGTCTGTGGGGTGCTATCAGAGTCTTCCCCGGATGACCCTGTGTGTTTTGGGGGCAGCCTGAAACCCCCTAGGATCCTCACTTTTGGGGTGAGGATCCTAAAAAAATCCTCACCCCCTCTGAGTGTTAACTTTTCACCCCCGGGGATCCTCACAGGTTTTGGGGTGCTGTCTCTTCAACCCCTGGGATCCTCACAGGGTTTGGGGTGCTGTCTCTTCAACCCCTGGGATCCTCACAGGGTTTGGGGTGCTGTCTCTTCAACCCCTGGGGTCTTCACTTTTGGGGTGCTGTCTCTTCACCCCCAGGAATCCTCACAGGGTTTGGGGTGCTGTCTCTTCACACCCTGGGCTCTTCACTTTAGAGGGGGGGGGTCTCTTCACACCCTGGGATCTTCACTTTTGGGGTGCTGTCTCTTCACACCCTGGGATCTTCACTTTTGGGGTGCTGTCTCTTCACACCCTGGGATCTTCACTTTTGGGGTGCTGTCTCTTTAACTCCTAGGATCCTCACAGGGCTTGGGGTGCTGTCTCTTCACCCCCTCTTTTTTCTCCCCAGGTGGCGCCGGCAGCGGGCCCTGTGCCCTCCAGGAGGGGTTCAGCCTGAGGGGCGTCTTGGAGTGGGACTCCCACCCTGCAGAGATGATTGGCTGTCAGGTCTCCGGAGAGGGGGGGCAGAGGGAGGCCCACGCTGTGGTCATCGATGACCAAGAGGAAGAGAGGTACAGAGTGCAAAGAGACAACCAGGCTTAGGAGCCTGCAGAGGTCAGGAGTCAGGGACTGCAGAGGTCAAGGGGTTAATAGACTGCAAAGGTCGGCGGATCAGGGACTGCAGAGGTCAAGGGGATCAGAGACCGCAGAGGTCAAGGGTTCAGAAACTGCAGAGGTCAGGGGTTCAGAGACTGCAGAGGTCAGGGGGTCAGAGACTGCAGAGGTCAGGGGTTCAGAGACTGCAGCGGTCAGGGGTTTGTAGAGTGCAGAGGTCAGGGACTGCAGAGGTCAAGGGTTCAGAGACCGCAGAGGTCAGGGGTTCAGAAACTGCAGAGGTTAGGGGGTCAGAGACTGCAGAGGTCAGGGGATCAGAGACTGCAGACGTCAGGGGTCAGGGACTGCATAGGTCAAGGGGTTCAGAGACTGCAGAGGTCAGGGGGTCAGAGACTGCAGAGGTCGTGGGATCAGAGACTGCAGAGGTCGGGGGATCAGAGACTGTAGAGGTCAGGGGTTCAGAAACTGCAGAGGTCAGGGGGTCAGAGACTGCAGAGGTCAGGGGGTCAGAGACTGCAGAGGTCAGGGGTTCAGAGACTGCAGCGGTCAGGGGTTTGTAGAGTGCAGAGGTCAGGGACTGCAGAGGTCAAGGGTTCAGAGACCGCAGAGGTCAGGGGTTTGTAGAGTGCAGAGGTCAGGGACTGCAGAGGTCAAGGGTTCAGAGACCGCAGAGGTCAGGGGATCAGAGACTGTAGAGGTCGGGGGATCAGAGACTGCAGAGGTCAGGGGTTCGGAGAGTGCAGAGGTCAGGGGTCAGGGACTGCAGAGGTCAGGGGTTCCGAGACTGCAGATGTCAGGGGGTCAGAGACTGCACAGATCGGGCGATCAGAGACTGCAGAGGTCAAGGGATCAGAGACTGCAGAGGTCAGGGACTGCAGAGGTCAAGGGTTCAGAGACCGCAGAGGTCAAGGGGTTCAGAGACAGCAGACGTCAGGGGTTCAGAGACTGCAAAGGTCATGGGTTAAGAGACTGCAAAGGTCAGGGGTCAGAGACTGCAGAGGCCAGGGGATCAGAGACTGCAGGGGTCGGGCGATCAGAGACTGCAGAGGTCAGAGGTCAGGAACTGCAGAGGTCAGGGGTTCAGAGACTGCAGATGTCAGGGGGTCAGAGACTGCAGAGGTCGTGGGATCAGAGACTGCAGAGGTCAGGGGATCAGAGACTGCAGAGGTCAGGGGTCAGGAACTGCAGAGGTCAGGGGTTCAGAGACTGCAGAGGTCAGGGGGTCAGAGACTGCAGAGGTCAGGGGTCAGAGACTGCAGAGGTCAGGGGTTAAGAGACTGCAGAGGTGAGGGGTTAAGAGACTGCAAAGGTCAGGGACTGCAGAGGTCAAGGGGTTCAGAGACAGCAGACGTCAGGGGTTCAGAGACTAATGAGGTCAGGGGTTAAGAGACTGCAAAGGTCAGGGGTCAGGGACTGCAGAGGTCAAGGTGTTCAGAGACTGCAGACGTCAAGGGGTTCAGAGACTGCAGAGGTCAGGGGATCAGAGACTGCAGACGTCAGGGGTCAGGGACTGCATAGGTCAAGGGGTTCAGAGACTGCAGAGGTCAGGGGGTCAGAGACTGCAGAGGTCGTGGGATCAGAGACTGCAGAGGTCAGGGGTTAGGGACTGCAGAGGTCAAGGGGATCAGAGACCGCAGAGGTCAAGGGTTCAGAGACCGCAGAGGTCAGGGGTTCAGAAACTGCAGAGGTCAGGGGTTCAGAGACTGCAGAGGTCAGGGGTTCAGAGACTTTAGCGGTCCGGGGTTCAGAGACTGCAGCGGTCAGGGGTTTGTAGAGTGCAGAGGTCAGGGACTGCAGAGGTCAAGGGTTCAGAGACCGCAGAGGTCAGGGGATCAGAGACTGTAGAGGTCAGGGGGTCAGAGACTGCAGAGGTCGGGGGATCAGAGACTGCAGAGGTCAGGGGTTCAGAGAGTGCAGAGGTCAGGGGTCAGGGACTGCAGAGGTCAGGGGTTCCGAGACTGCAGAGGTCAGGGGGTCAGAGACTGCACAGATCGGGCGATCAGAGACTGCAGAGGTCAAGGGATCAGAGACTGCAGAGGTCAGGGACTGCAGAGGTCAAGGGTTCAGAGACCGCAGAGGTCAAGGGGTTCAGAGACAGCAGACGTCAGGGGTTCAGAGACTGCAAAGGTCATGGGTTAAGAGACTGCAAAGGTCAGGGGTCAGAGACTGCAGAGGCCAGGGGATCAGAGACTGCAGGGGTCGGGCGATCAGAGACTGCAGAGGTCAGAGGTCAGGAACTGCAGAGGTCAGGGGTTCAGAGACTGCAGAGGTCAGGGGATCAGAGACTGCAGAGGTCAGGGGTCAGGAACTGCAGAGGTCAGGGGTTCAGAGACTGCAGAGGTCAGGGGGTCAGAGACTGCAGAGGTCAGGGGTCAGAGACTGCAGAGGTCAGGGGTTAAGAGACTGCAGAGGTGAGGGGTTAAGAGACTGCAAAGGTCAGGGACTGCAGAGGGCAAGGGGTTCAGAGACAGCAGACGTCAGGGGTTCAGAGACTGCTGAGGTCAGGGGTTAAGAGACTGCAAAGGTCAGGGGTCAGGGACTGCAGAGGTCAAGGTGTTCAGAGACTGCAGACGTCAAGGGGTTCAGAGACTGCAGAGGTCAGGGGATCAGAGACTGCAGACGTCAGGGGTCAGGGACTGCATAGGTCAAGGGGTTCAGAGACTGCAGAGGTCAGGGGGTCAGAGAATGCAGAGGTCAAGGGGTTCGGAGAGTGCAGACGTCAGGGACTGCAGAGGTCAGGGGTTCCGAGACTGCAGAGGTCAGGGGGTCAGAGACTGCAGAGTCACGGTTCAGAGACTGAAGAGGTCAGGGGGTCAGAGAATGCAGAGGTCAGGGGTTCCGAGACTGCAGAGGTCAGGGGATCAAAGACTGCAGAGGTCAGGGGGTCAGAGACTGCAGAGGTCAGGGGTCAGAGACTGCAGAGGTCACGGGATCAGAGACTGCAGAGGTCAGGGGTCAGGGACTGCAGAGGTCAAGGGGTTCAGAGAGTGCAGAGGTCAGGGGTTCAGACACCGCAGAGGTCAGGGGTTCAGAAACTGCAGAGGTCAGGGGGTCAGAGACTGTAGAGGTCAGGGGATCAGAGACTGCAGAGGTCAAGGGGTTCAGAGACTGCAGAGGTCACGGGATCAGAGACTGCAGAGATCAGGGGTCAGGGACTGCAGAGGTCAAGGGGTTCAGAGAGTGCAGAGGTCAGGGGGTCAGAGACTGCAGAGGTCAGAGGACAGTGCGTTTGGCAGCAGTGAGGGCCACGGACAGTGCATGTCGTGCAGCAGTGAGGGCCACGGACAGTGCGTGTGGTGCAGCAGTGAGGGCCACAGACAGTGCGTGTCGTGCAGCAGTGAGGGCCACGGACAGTGCGTGTCGTGCAGCAGTGAGGGCCACGGACAGTGCATGTTGTGCAGCAGTGAGGGTCACCGACAGTGCGTGTCATGCAGCAGTGAGGGCCACGGACAGTGTGTGTCGTGCAGCAGTGAGGGCCACGGACAGTGCGTGTCGTGCAGCAGTGAGGGCCATGGACAGTGCGTGTCGTGCAGCAGTGAGGGCCACGGACAGTGCGTGTCGTGCAGCAGTGAGGGTCACCGACAGTGCGTGTCATGCAGCAGTGAGGGCCACGGACAGTGCGTGTCGTGCAGCAGTGAGGGCCACGGACAGTGCGTGTCGTGCAGCAGTGAGGGCCATGGACAGTGCGTGTCGTGCAGCAGTGAAGGCCATGGACAGTGCGTGTCGTGCAGCAGTGAGGGCCACGGACAGTGCGTGTTGTGCTGCAGTGAGGGCCACGGACAATGTGCATGTCATGCAGCAGTGAGGGCCACGGACAGTGTGCGTGTTGTGCAGCAGTGAGGGCTACGGACAGTGTGCGTGTCGTGCAGCAGTGAGGGCCACGGGCAGTGCGTGTGGTGCAGCAGTGAGGGCCACGGGCAGTGCATGTCGTGCAGCAGTGAGGGCCACAGGCATTGCGTGTCGTGCAGCAGTGAGGGCCACGGGCAGTGCGTGTCGTGCAGCAGTGAGGGCCACGGACAGTGTGCGTGTTGTGCAGCAGTGAAGGCCACGGACAGTGTGTGTGTCGTGCAGCAGTGAGGGCCACGGGCAGTGCGTGTGGTGCAGCAGTGAGGGCCACGGGCAGTGCGTGTGGTGCAGCAGTGAGGGCCACAGGCATTGCGTGTCGTGCAGCAGTGAGGGCCACGGGCAGTGCATGTCATGCAGCAGTGAGGGCCACGGGCAGTGCGTGTTGTGCAGCAGTGAGGGCCACGGACAGTGCGTGTTGTGCAGCAGTGAGGGCCACGGGCAGTGTGCGTGTGGTGCAGCAGTGAGGGCCACGGACAGTGCGTGTTGTGCAGCAGTGAGGGCCACGGACAGTGCGTGTTGTGCAGCAGTGAGGGCCACGGGCAGTGTGCGTGTGGTGCAGCAGTGAGGGCCACGGACAGTGCGTGTTGTGCAGCAGTGAGGGCCACAGACAGTGTGCATGTTCCGCAGCAGTGAGGGCCACGGGCAGTGCATGACGTGCAGCAGTGAGGGCCACGGGCATTGCGTGTTGTGCAGCAGTGAGGGCCACGTGCAGTGTGCATGTCGTGCAGCAGTGAAGGCCACGGGCAGTGTGCTTGTTGTGCAGCAGTGAGGGCCACGGGCAGTGCGTGTTGTACAGCAGTGAGGGCCACGGACAGTGCGTGTGGTGCAGCAGTGAGGGCCACGGACAGTGCATGTTCCGCAGCAGTGAGGGCCACGGGCATTGCGTGTCGTGCAGCAGTGAGGGCCACGGGCAGTGCGTGTGGTGCAGCAGTGAGGGCCACGGGCAGTGCGAGTCGTCCAGCAGTGAGGGTCACAGGCATTGTGTGTCGTGCAGCAGTGAGGGCCACGGGCAGTGCAATGGCGTGCAGCAGTGAGGGCCACGGGCAGTGCGTGTTGTGCAGCAGTGAGGGCCACGGACAGTGCGTGTTGGGCAGCAGTGAGGGCCACGGGCAGTGTGCATGTTGTGCAGCAGTGAGGGCCACGGACAGTGCGTGTTGTGCAGCAGTGAGGGCCACGGGCAGTGTGCGTGTGGTGCAGCAGTGAGGGCCACGGACAGTGCATGTTGTGCAGCAGTGAGGGCCACAGACAGTGTGCATGTTCCGCAGCAGTGAGGGCCACGGGCAGTGCATGACGTGCAGCAGTGAGGGCCACGGGCATTGCGTGTTGTGCAGCAGTGAGGGCCACGTGCAGTGTGCATGTCGTGCAGCAGTGAAGGCCACGGGCAGTGTGCGTGTTGTGCAGCAAGTGAGGACCACGGACAGTGCGTGTGGTGCAGCAGTGAGGGCCACGGACAGTGCATGTTCTGCAGCCGTGAGGCCACGGGCATTGCGTGTCGTGCAGCAGTGAGGGCCACGGGCAGTGCGTGTGGTGCAGCAGTGAGGGCCACGGGCAGTGCGTGTCGTGCAGCAGTGGGGGCCACAGGCATTGCGTGTCATGCAGCAGTGAGGGCCACGGGCAGTGCGTGTCGTGCAGCAGTGAGGGCCACGGGCAGTGCGTGTTGTGCAGCAGTGAGGGCCACGGACAGTGCGTGTTGTGCAGCAGTGAGGGCCACAGGCAGTGTGCGTGTGGTGCAGCAGTGAGGGCCACGGACAGTGCTTGTTGTGCAGCAGTGAGGGCCATGGACAGTGTGTGTTCCGCAGCAGTGAGGGCCACGGGCAGTGCATGACGTGCAGCAGTGAGGGCCACGGGCAGTGTGCGTATGGTACAGCGGTGAGGGCCACGGACAGTGCGTGTTGTGCAGCAGTGAGGGCCACAGACAGTGTGCATGTTCCGCAGCAGTGAGGGCCACGGGCAGTGCATGACGTGCAGCAGTGAGGGCCACGGGCATTGCGTGTTGTGCAGCAGTGAGGGCCACGTGCAGTCTGCATGTCGTGCAGCAGTGAGGGCCACGTGCAGTCTGCATGTCGTGCAGCAGTGAAAGCCACGGGCAGTGCGTGTTGTACAGCAGTGAGGGCCACGGACAGTGCGTGTGGTGCAGCAGTGAGGGCCACGGACAGTGCATGTTCCGCAGCAGTGAGGGCCACGGGCATTGCGTGTCGTGCAGCAGTGAGGGCCACGGGCAGTGCGTGTCGTGCAGCAGTGAAGGCCACAGGCATTGCGTGTCGTGCAGAAATGAGGGCCACGGGCAGTGCGTGTCGTGCAGCAGTGAGGGCCACGGCAGTGCGTGTGGTGTAGCAGTGAGGGCCACGGGCAGTGCGTGTCGTGCAGTAGTGAGGGCCACGGGCAGTGCGTGTCGTGCAGCAGTGAGGGCCACGGGCAGTGCATGTTGTGCAGCAGTGAGGGCCACGGACAGTGCGTGTCATGCAGCAGTGAGGGCCACCGACAGTGCGTGTCGTGCAGCAGTGAGGGCCACGGGCAGTGCGTGTCGTGCAGCAGTGAGGGCCACGGGCAGTGCGTGTCGTGCAGCAGTGAGGGCCATGGGCAGTGCGTGTCGTGCAGCAGTGAGGGCCACGGGCAGTGCATGACGTGCAGCAGTGAGGGCCACGGGCATTGCGTGTTGTGCAGCAGTGAGGGCCACGTGCAGTGTGCATGTCATGCAGCAGTGAAGGCCACGGGCAGTGCGTGTTGTACAGCAGTGAGGGCCACGGACAGTGCGTGTGGTGCAGCAGTGAGGGCCACGGACAGTGCATGTTCCGCAGCAGTGAGGGCCACGGGCATTGCGTGTTGTGCAGCAGTGAGGGCCACGGGCAGTGCGTGTCGTGCAGCAGTGAGGGCCACAGGCATTGCGTGTCATGCAGCAGTGAGGGCCACGGGCAGTGCGTGTCGTGCAGCAGTGAGGGCCACGACAGTGCGTGTGGTGTAGCAGTGAGGGCCACGGGCAGTGCGTGTCGTGCAGCAGTGAGGGCCACGGGCAGTGCGTGTCGTGCAGCAGTGAGGGCCACGGGCAGTGCATGTTGTGCAGCAGTGAGGGCCACGGACAGTGCGTGTCATGCAGCAGTGAGGGCCACGGACAGTGCGTGTCGTGCAGCAGTGAGGGCCACGGGCAGTGCGTGTCGTGCAGCAGTGAGGGCCACGGGCAGTGCGTGTCGTGCAGCAGTGAGGGCCATGGGCAGTGCGTGTCGTGCAGCAGTGAGGGCCACGGGCAGTGTGTGTCGTGCAGCAGTGAGGGCCACGGGCAGTGCGTGTGGTGCAGCAGTGAGGGCCACGGGCAGTGCGTGTTGTGCAGCAGTGAGGGCCACGGGCAGTGCATGACGTGCAGCAGTGAGGGCCACGGGCAGTGCGTGTTGTGCAGCAGTGAGGGCCACGGGCAGTGCGTGTTGTGCAGCAGTGAGGGCCACGGGCAGTGCATGACGTGCAGCAGTGAGGGCCACGGGCAGTGTGCGTGTCGTGCAGCAGTGAGGGCCACGGACAGTGCGTGTTGTGCAGCAGTGAGGGCCACGGGCAGTGCATAACGTGCAGCAGTGAGGGCCATGGACAGTGCGTGTTGTGCAGCAGTGAGGGCCACGGGCAGTGCGTGTTGTGCAGCAGTGAGAGCCACGGGCAGTGCGTGTGGTGCAGCAGTGAGGGCCACGGGCAGTGCGTGTCGTGCAGCAGTGAGGGCCACGGACAGTGCGTGTCGTGCAGCAGTGAGGGCCACGGGCAGTGCGTGTCGTGCAGCAGTGAGGGACACGGGCAGTGCATGTCGTGCAGCAGTGAGAGCCACGGGCAGTGCGTGTCGTGCAGCAGTGAGGGCCACGGGCAGTGCGTGTTGTGCAGCAGTGAGGGAAAAGGGCAGTGCGTGTCGTGCAGCAGTGAGAGCCACGGGCAGTGCGTGTCGTGCAGCAGTGAGGGCCACGGGCAGTGCGTGTGGTGCAGCAGTGAGGGCTACGGGCTGTGAGTGTGGTGCAGCAGTGAGGGCCACGGGCAGTGCGTGTGGTGCAGCAGTGAGGGCCACGGGCAGTGCGTGTGGTGCAGCAGTGAGGGCCACGGGCAGTGCGTGTGGTGCAGCAGTGAGGGCCACGGGCAGTGTGTGTCCACTCATACTGACTCCACGTCTGTCCCCTCCTTCACTCTCTCTTCTCTCCTTCCTGCCCAGCTCTGGACAGACGGACATCGAGGTGCTGAGTGACCCTGAGTGCGCCCCGCAGGAGGACCAGGTGCTGCTGATTCTACAGAGCCGGGGCCCGCGGCGGTGGAGCATCAACTCCCGGCACCCCCTGCGCGTCATGGTAGGACCAGGGGCCCCTTCGGGGTCACACTCATCTCATCATCTCAGGATCCGCTGATGGGCCCCTACACCCTCACCAATGTACAGAGGCTTGTCCAGGGCCCCTCCAACAGCACAATTGGGGGCTTCTACATATGACAGGGCCACAGATGTAGGTGTCCCCAGGGGACCTTGTGACTGGGTTACAGGTGGAGGAGTCCCCAGGGGCCCCCCTGACGGGGCCACAGCTGGAAGGAGATTGGACAGCCGGTGGCTGTAGTCCAAAGGCCCTCCTGACAGGGCCACGTGCCTATCTGCCTAGATGCAGGGTCCCTTCCCTTGCACCCTGCGTGGTCACTGATTTCGAGGCCCCCCAGCAGGGCCCATGGTCCTGCCCTGTACCGTAGGTGCTGTATTTAGGGTTTATCTGACATGAGTGCAAGAGGTCATTATTTGAGGGTCCCTCTGAAGGGGTCATGGGGGGGTGACTGTATGCAGGGTCCCTCTGAGGGGGTCATGGGGGGCTGTATACAGGGTCCCTCTGAGGGGGTCATGGGGGGCTGTATACAGGGTCCCTCTGAGGGGGTCATGGGGGGCTGTATACAGGGTCCCTCTGAGGGGGTCATGGGGGGCTGTATGCAGGGTCCCTCTGAGGGGGTCACGGGGGGTGACTGTATGCAGGGTCCCTCTGAGGGGGGTCACAGGGGTGTCTGTATGCAGGGTCCCTCTGAAGGGGTCATGGGGGGTGACTGTATGCAGGGTCCCTCTGAGGGGGTCACGGGGGTCTGTATGCAGGGTCCCTCTGAGGGGGTCACGGGGGTCTGTATGCAGGGTCCCTCTGAGGGGGTCATGGGGGGCTGTATACAGGGTCCCTCTGAGGGGGTCATGGGGGGCTGTATACAGGGTCCCTCTGAGGGGGTCATGGGGGGCTGTATACAGGGTCCCTCTGAGGGGGTCATGGGGGGCTGTATGCAGGGTCCCTCTGAGGGGGTCACGGGGGGTGACTGTATGCAGGGTCCCTCTGAGGGGGGTCACAGGGGTGTCTGTATGCAGGGTCCCTCTGAGGGGGGTCACAGGGGTGTCTGTATGCAGGGTCCCTCTGAAGGGGTCATGG